>NC_058372.1:11442500-12042500 GCF_018350175.1 Felis catus
GCAGGCTCCGCACTCTCAGTGCAGAGCCCATCATAGGGCTCGAACTCACAAACCACGAGATCATGTCCTGAGTCAAAGTTCGACACTTAACCCACTGAGCCACTCAAGTGCCTCAGATCATCACTGCGTTCTGATCACATGTTTTGAGGGTGGTTGCAATTCTATTACTCCTTCTTTTGGTATTAGCAGAATATGTCTGTTGAGAGAAACTTCTCCATCTCTCATGGGCTGTTGGGTCTGGGTTCTGTGCTCTTTCCCACTGAACTGACATATTCCCTGGTCTTCTTTCAGGTCCTGTGTAAATGGCACCCTTGTGTGCAGCACTACCCAGCTGTGGCACGGTGATAGAATCCTGTGGGGAAATAACCACTTTTTTAGGTAACCTCTTTGGGTTCCCTAATATTTTCACTTTTTCTTTTTTTTTTTTTTTTTACTGTTACCTGAGTATAAAACAAGTCAATTTTCTCTAATGGTGGAAAACCCCACAGAATTAACTTACCTAAGAGGAAACGGCGAGACTGGTTGAAAGACTTTGAAAAGGAAACCGGCCCGCCAGAGCATGACCTGGACGCAGCCAGTGAAGCTTCCTCGGAACCAGACTATAACTATGAATTTGCACAGATGGAGGTTATCATGAAAACACTGAACAGCAATGGTAAGACCTTCTCTCCGATTCCCCCGTCTTGGGCAGCTCCTATCCCTTGAGGGATGTGCTTGCATAAAGTATCACTCTGAAACTTAGATACATAAAATTGCTAATTTCTTACAGAGGCCCCTGGAGAGGGGCTCATGAAACATCCCATGGCCTGATCTGCTTCCTCAAGTGTAACCAAGGAGTGGGTAGTCCCTTTTTTGAGCCCCTTGTTTCCAAGCCAGTTGTGGTAACATTTCCAAGGTCATAGAGTCCGGAAGGACTATGGTGGCATTCCTTTTCAAATTCCCCTTACTGGGCTTGTCATTTCTGAATCTTTCAGAGCACAAAAGTCCCCAGCAGGGCATGAACCCAGGAATTTCCAATGGAATGTAATGGGTAAATAAAAGTCATGATATTTTGCTGTAAATCCAGTTGGAAATTATACCATCAAAGAGGCTTACATAGCAAGCCCGGGTAGCTTTTACAAAAATGATAGCCACGGGCTTTATAGGCTCTTTGCTTGACCTGCACACTGGCTTGTCTCAGACCTTTAAGGAAGAGATTTCCTTAAAGCATCATTTCTAGATCCCTTGATCCACAAAGTTTTCAATGTTTGTTTTAAAATTCTTCTCTGTATCTAAAAGGAAATCCTTTACCTCTTCATAAACACTTAACGTGCATTCAGTAAAATCCATATCACATTCTGTCTTGATGGCTGTTTTATAAATGTGCCCCTTCATTTTCCATCTCTCGGTCTTCTCATCTCCAGGCTTATGCCTGGAAACTAGAAACAGGACAGCAAAGTTCCTCTGTTACCAGGTACAAGGCAGCATTTCTCCGACCAGAACTGTGTGACAACAAGTATAGCTGAGGCTACATTCAGGAGCCCCTGAGATGAGAAAGTCCGATCTCGCTGTCCCATTCAGCTGTTCTTTGAGTACCTAAGGATCATCCCCAACTTGAACCAGGGAGGACCTCCAGGAGCCTCTGCCGGCCGTGGTGCAGGGAGAGCATTATGTTTTCTCAGTCGGGCTCTCCCTTGAAAATGTTGACTTTTGCCCTCTATCTTTGAACCAGCCTATCTAGAAGAATGTGAGCATGGCTGGAGAAAGTCGGTCAGATCTCTGGCTTTTCAAATTGCAGATTCTGTTGCAGGAATAAAGACTCTGACCATCTTATCTCTGGATTTTTAGCCCCAAGGACTCCCTCTTTTCAATTATAGAAATGAAGCCTGAAGAAAAGGCTAGATGGAGGAACAAGTGTGATGCATTCATATGAGGAATATAGAACAACCCCAGAAAAGAACATCAGTGAGACTGGGGAAACAGATTAGCTGCTGGGGCTTTGGACGCTGCACCCCAGGGTACACCATAGCTAGGGGTCAGTCTACTCTGCTACTTAGTCGCCCAGTTGGGGGGAATCCCAAAAGACATTCCAAAGTGATGTTGAGACACCAGCATCACATTGATGGCCCATTTTACAACATGCCTGAGCAACAAGTCTCCTGTGAGTAATTTTTGGAAGCCCCAGTGGATACAGGGTGTGACAGGAGGGTGTGGGCTCCACTCCAGGTGCAGGAACACCCATTGGAAGAGCCTTATTTCTCTACATGAGATTACAGAGTTCCAGATGTCTCTGTTCTCTAACTGCAGAGTATCCTGGGGGTAGCAGTGGAATCCTCTGTTGTCCCACATCGTAGATTTCTAATTTTATTCAATCACTACCTTCCTATCATATTTATAGTAAACCCCTGAATAACAGATGAGTATTTAGTAAGTATTTGTTAATTCCTCCAATCCTCTTAGCCAAACCAATTAGTCACCAGTGACCTGCCTCATGGTATTAACATGAGTTATCCATTTGTATTCAGTCAAGCCTTGTTCTCCAGTGTTGATTTTATCTACTTAAAAATAGTGTTTCCCCCTCCCCACACTTCACCCAATTCCACGGGTAAGGGGAGCTTGCCTATGGGGCACACAGGACGTGCCCTGACTCAGTGCTGAAATGCTGGTGGCCCAATGGTATTCACGCAATTCACCTCTACCGCTAGGTGGTTTCCCGATAATAAGCCTGTCTGCCTGGTGGTCGTCCCCCTGGTGGTCGTATTTGAAGATTCTCTTCCCTCTCATGTGGTTTCAGACGAAGCTCCTTCACAAACACTGGGAAAGAGGTTTTCACTGATTGTGACGTTAGCATGGGGGAGCTTGACCGGGTTTTAGCAGTGCTGCTGACTGATGCTTGTGCTACCTGCTTTAGCAAGACTCCAACTAACACGATTGGGAAGAAGCTGAAGTTTTTTGCCTGACAGAAGCACTCTGAGGCATTCCTGACTGAGGAATGTGCCTTTTTAAACTGCGACCCCTTCCTCCCCAGGTCCCAACTCCATTGCCTTCCCATTGGTTAAAATCTAGTAGCCATTCTGTCCCTTATACATCCAACAGCACAAAAGTGCGATTGGTATCATTGGTACGATGACTAATGTCTTTATGACTGTTGACAGCAGAGCTGTTCAGGACATTGTACTTGCAGGTGGAGATTTACCTGCATTAAGCATAGAATGATGTATTTTTAAATTTCTAAAATAAATAATGACCTAAAACACAATTCATTGGAATTAAGAGTAGAAGCAAACCTCGTATCTGTGGACAATAATGGGTTCTTCCCCAGGGTTCAGAATAAGAATCAGGCACTCATCTGTCTTCACAGAGTCAATGGTAGCTCTAAAGTAAAGAGCAGTGAAGGGGCTGGTGAAGAGTCATTGAATTTATTCCATCTGGGATTAAAAGGTTAGTTTTTGTTTCTTGGGAGCTTTTTCCCCCAAAGGATCTACTTCCCTTCAATTTAGTGCATTGGGCATCTTGGTGTGAATGAATACCATCTATCACATAAATGCCTTCCAGCCTCTAACTATTGACACCCTCTCATTTCTGTTCTTGGGACAGATAAATAAGTTTGAACACATTACATAGTTAACATACCAGGTAAAGAATAAACTAATGAAGAAGAGAGAACATGCTATGCCATAATAAATGCTATCATTTGTCTCTTCCTAAAACACCCACCTCTTTGGTATCGTGGCCTTGGGCACCAGGCTCCCTGAGTTTTAAAACCCTTCATTTAAGAGAAGGAAGATGATAAGGGATAAAATAAAACCGTAGGCAATGTTTTGATGGTTGATTGCTTGGTTGAGAATAGGCCAAGTAGTCTTTAGCTTCTGTCCTAGGCCATATCATAGAGTCAGGTTGACTTGCTGATTAGGATAATCTATTTTAAAAATATGCTGTATAGTGATAAAGGCTTGAAACTGGTTAATTAATTTGAAAAGATGATGTTATCGAATATGTCTAAGAGAAAGGTATTTCCAGACTTGGGTTGAGGTCAGAGGTTTAAAAAAGAAAAGGTAGACAGACAGAAACATCAGCTCCTGTATCTCTGCCTTGGCCCTGGATAGCATGGCCTGTCCCAGAGTCATGGGGCAGGCCTTACTGGGGATAGATGCTTTGAGTTGCTCTCTCTTCTGTATCTCCTGGTTGGTTTGTGGCCAGTGATGAAGCCTGGTGAATAGTAGGGTGTTACGTCATGGCAGCTGATAAAGCAGTTTAAAGCAACCTTGGTCACATGGCCCCTTCATTAGCACAGGACCTCAAGGGGAGATCCCCTCCACTTCTGCCATTTGGGACCATGTATATTTCTACACATCTCTGACTAACAAGGAGAAATGAGGATTAAATATCTTATCTAGTGTCTTTTAGCAAAAATCCTAGAATGTTTTAAAACATTGTGTTTTCCAGTGTTCTGTCTCTAGAAAAGATTCATAGACACTAAGGTAGGGCTCTTGGAAATCAGGCTCCATGTAAGTATAAATGAATGGCAAGGACCTTGTCCTTCCTTTTTAAACCTAGAGCCTGAAAGAGAAAAAACATGTACTGTTTGAGAAATGCATTTATTAAAAATTCTGGGAGAACTTTTCTTTTCTAACCCTTACATTTAAAACTTCTTCAGACTTATTCTTTACCATACTATTCATGTGTTTTTAATAAATTACAGGACTAGGTCAGAAGTTCAGATGCTTTGGAATACGTAGATATTCTACTCTATGGAAAAGGTCTTCCCTTTCCATGGTCTGTCTTTGTTTAAGAGTTTGGTATTTTGGGGAGCACCTGGGTGGCTCAGTCAGTTGAGTCTGTGACTTTGGCTTATGTTGTGATCTCTCAGTTTGTGAGTTCGAGCCCTGCGTCGGGCCCTCTGCTGTCGGCACAGAGCCCAGTTCAGATCCTCTGTCCCCCTCTCTCTGCCCCTCCTCTGCCCCCTCAAAAAACAAATATTAAAAAAAAGAAAGAGTGTCGTATTTTTAAGAGTTCATTTTCCATCAGATTTTCAAGTGATGTATTTTAGGGACCCCATATCAGGACTCTTGAAGAAAATTATTCTACTCTGAAAAAATGCCAAATTTTAGAATTTTATATAAGCAAAGAACAGTATTTTTTTTAATATCTACTCTTAAACAGAGTACAAGTTCTGAGCAAAACATTGGAGATAAGAATACTGTATCAGTCAATTACTAACTTGATGTCCTCCTCCCAGATAGTTCGCTCTGCTCTGAGTCCAAAACCTGGCTCTGTCGCTCATTAGCTCTGTGATCTTAGGTCAGCATCTTTAAAATGGGAATGTTATCCACCCTTAGTTTGTTGCAAGGCGTTTACAAGATGATGCATGTAAAGGGCATATGCCTCTCCCTGAGTTGTAGCTGGTGGCTAGCAGAGTTATTATTGCCATGTGGTTGTTATTTTTATTAAAACAACTCACCTGTGCTCTGTATAGCTAGTGATTTTTTAATTGCTTTCTACTTTTTGTTTTATATAACTTAACCTTATTTGTTAAGCTAACATCTTACTGTTCATATAGAAAATTAGTATAACTTACATGTTTATTTCACAAATTGATAGATAGAGTCTTCTGGAAAAGTCCATCAGTAGCCATCATTGGGTGGTATTTTTATACCCTCTTGTTATCCTCATTTCCCACTCTTAACCTTGGAAGTTAAACTGAGAGTCAAGAAGTGGGAATATAACATGAATGTCACAATTTGAATGACAGGCAAGGGTATGAACTCCAGGCCAGTCTGGGAATAGGAACACATCTACTCCACATCTCGTGTACTTGAAGGACATATTCACCGTGTTGGTGGTTTTCTTACTTGCCATCCAGATAGTCTGACCTGTTGTTTCCCTAGAGTCCACTCACTTAGAGACGCCCATAACTTTCTCCTTTGGACATATGGTCAGTGCCTTCATCTTTCTCCACAGCATCCAGGTCAGTGGTCATTACCAAGCTAACGTCCTGCCACAGCCAGGGAGCCCTACCTATACTACAGCCACCGCTACCCATGGTCGTGGACTTTGAACAACGTATATCTATCTATAATTATTCACCACGTGTATGTTGCTGATCTCTCGATCTGCAAAAACAGAAAGTAAAAAAGAGCCTTTGAGTTTTGCGAGTGAACGCCCCCTCCCCTCCCCCTTCTTTCTCCTTTTCTTTTCTTTTTTGGAGGTGAATTGCCTTCTTGAATATCAGCACCTGAGAAATGGCCAGACCATATACTCAATATTTTCAAACACGTTCAATGATCTACAAGATCCCCCCCCCCCTCCCGCCACATTATAGAAATTCAGGAGTCATAAGATTTGTGGTTAGAATCAGAACTAAATGGGCATAGAAATGGACTACCATAAAAATGAAATCCTGTGTGGCTCTCTCTTGGAAGCCGTCTCAGGTTTCATGAAATTTTTCTCAGTGGGTCCAAGCCCGTTCCCTCTACCACCTGCTTAGAGTGGATTAATGATCCATGTAAACGTGAGCTCATCAAATTGAAGAAATGCAGGACGTTTATCTGAATGTGGGGAATGTTTACACGCAGGACATTTATCCGAAATGTTAATTAAAAGGTGGGTGGGAGGATGCCCCTCAGGCCGCTCCGAGAAGGCATCTGCAAAGACTAGCTTCCGAGCCAGGAGATGGTTCCTCCCTGAAGAGGCACCTGGCGGGCTGCCCTGTCGTAGCCACCCCCGGAGACACCTTGCCTTGTCTCCTGGCTCACCAGATCCAGTGCAAAATGTGGTTCAGGTCCTGGAGAAACAGTACCTGGAAGAAAAGCGGAGCGCCCTGGAGGAGCAGCGGCTCATGTACGAGCGGGAGCTGGAGCGGCTCCGCCAGCAGCTGTCCCCGGAGCGCCAGCCCCAGAGCAGTGGCCCCGACCGCCTGGCCTACAGCAACCAGACGGCTCAGCAGAAGGTGACCCAGTGGGCAGAGGAGAGGTAAGAATGGGACCCCAGTGACCCAGAGGCCCGGCTCCAGGGCCTTGGAGCTTTGGGCGAGGCATGTGAAGGTGAGGACAGACCTAAGCAAGGAAGGGAATCTTAGTCCTGCATCTGGTCATTAGCAATCGCCTTTTCCTGTCAGAGATTCTGTCCATCCTCGGTATGCTTACTGGGATGTTAGTCATTAAAGACCATCCCTCCCCCTTTACCCTTCGATAAAAATGGCACCAGGTTACAGTATCATTGTTGCGAAGGCTCCTGGGTGGCTCAGTCAGTTAAGTGTCCAACTCTTGATTTTGGCTCAGGTCACCATCTCCTGGTTCATGGGTTCGAGCCCCCCATCAGGCTCCTCACTGACAATACAGAGCCTGCTTGGGATTCTCTCTCTCTCCCTCTGTCTCTGCCCCTCTCCACTTGCACTCCTTCTCTCTCTCAAAATAAATAAGTACAACTTAAAAAAATATATAAGCATTAAAAAAAAAAAAAAGAATACCGTTGTTAGATATTGAAGTAGAGAAAGTTGGGATTGTTCTTTAGCATAAAACCATTTCTTATTTTAAATTTCCCTTACTTTGGAGTCTCTTTAAATACAACTATGATATTAAGAAATCTAAATGTGAATTTTCAAAATTTGTGACTTAAAAATATTTATATCAGGGACACCTGAGTGGCTCAGTCATTTGAACATCCGACTTCAGCCTAGGTCATGATCTCATGGTTCGTGGGTTTGAGCCCACGACAGCTCAGAGCCTGGAGCCTGCTTCAGGCTCTCTCTGCCCCTTTCTCTGCCCCTCCCCTGCTTGCGCTCTGTTTCTGTCTCTCAAAAATAAATAAACATTAAAAAATGCTTTTAAATAAAAAAAAAATTTATCTCGGAACTGAGGTAGTGGTGGAGGAAACATCACCCGTGAGGATAGTAAATTATTGCTGAGTTCTGTTGTGTTCTCACTGCAGTCTAGGTGTGATGCTGATTTAGCACTCCCAGGAGCAGTGTGCAGTGGGAACAATTATCTCTGTCCTGAAGATAGGGCACTCAGTTTACATATCCTCCTCAGTAACCCACCTGGCCCCTGAAAAGGCCAGCATCTGAACCCAGATCTATGAGTCCCATTACTAACTCGTATGTTGTTATAATAATCTTAGTAACGAAAGTAGCACCTGACGTTTGCAGAGCATTTACCAGGTGCCAGGCACTAAGTGCTTTACATGTGTCCATCTCATCTTCACAACCGCTACTATATGTTATCATTTGTACCCCACTTCACACATGAGGAACCAGGCTGAGAGGTTGAATGATTCACCCAAAGTCATTCAGCTGGTAACTTACGACTGTGGGATCAAAGCCACGACTCCTGGGCCGGTACTCTCATTCTTTCAGCCACACTGCATCTCTCACAAGCAATGAGATGCTTAAACCTGAGCCACATTCAGGGAAGAAGAAGAAGAGGGAGAAAAGGGAGCCCTAGCCTGCACAACAGGCTTGCTGCGGTAATGCACTTGATCGTTCTAAAGTAAGAGAAGAGAGTCGGTTGCGTTTTCCCCAGGAGCTTTCTGCTCATCTGTCTGGATACCAAAGTATGAAGATTTATCCTACTTGTAACACATTACTCTTTATCTTTTACTGTGCCTGGGTAAAAGAGACAAAGGTTATCAGATAATGCTTTTTCTGAAGAGCTGCCTTTTCCACCTTTACTGTGAACTGGTGGCTTTACTCTAATAACAGCGAGCTTGAAGGTAATTGGTGTGACTGGGCCGACTGATACCCTTTCTCCCTACTTCTTGTGTACTGAAGAGTGTAAAAGACGAAAACAGAAAGATGCAACAGAAAAGGTAGATTTTTGTTTTGTTTTAAAAATATTTTGTAATGCTTATTTATTTTTGAGAGAGAGAGAGAGACAGAGCATGAACAGAGGAGGGGCAGAAAGAGAGGGAAACAGGGGTGCCTGGGTGGCTCAGTTGGTGAAGCATCTGACTTTTGCTCAGGTCATGATCTCATGGTACGTGAGTTCAAGCCTCGCATCGGGCTCTGCGCTGACAGCTCAGAGCCTGGAGCCTGCTTTGGATTCTGTCTCCCTCTCTCTCTGCCCCTCCCCTGCTCACGCTCTGTCTCTCTCTGTCTCAAAAATAAATAAACATTTAAAAAAATTTTTTTAATAAAAAAATTAAAAAAAAGAAAGAGAGGGAAACACAGAATCTGAAGCAGGCTCCAGGCTCTGAGCTGTCAGCACCATACGTTACCCTAACACGTATGGCACAGTGTCACTTTTGAGGTGATGAGAAAGGGGTAGAGACTGGGTATTCCAAGCTCCCCATTTTCCTATGAAGTAAGGGCAGGGGGTGTATAAATGGTAGAAAAGAGAAGGTAGATAAGCATTCTGCTAGTCTGGATTACCTTTGAACCCACCTGTGGAACCAGAACTCTTCCTTTCATTCAGTGGGTACTTCGGGGGTTTCCCACAATGGGCCATGCACCTGACCACACAGTTCTCCCCCTGGGGTGCCTGCAGCTCCATAGGGGACACAGACATCAGTCAAATAATTACACAAATAAATGAGAAATTAGAAATACAACACATCTACGGAGGCAAAAGATGTGGGGACTGAGAGGGCACGTAATGGCACATAATAATGTCCCATTCAGCGTCAGAACGTTGGAGAAGGTCTTATCAGGAAGTGCTATTGTGTGGACTTGAGGAACGAATTCCTGCTAGCACAGAAGGCCTGCTTCTTGCCTTTTACCAACTGAAGAAATCATGTGAGACACTTTCTCCTTATGGACTCCAGATTTCTGTCTCCTGCCCCATTCCCCTCCCCACCAGCCCCAGAAGCGCACAAAAAGTCGTAATCAGTTCTTTTCCCTAAAGGATTCCTTTATTGGTCTTTTGGCAGCAGCATATTAAAATCTAGAAGTTTTCAGATGTTAGGGGATTTAAAACATGGTTTTTAGTTAAGTCCCTCTACGTATTTGCTCCTTATCCGTCGTTACAAACAGGAAAAAAAAAATGGTTGAAAAATATTGCCTGCAAGGAGTTGCCCACCACTTTCTAAGAATACGACTCACTTAGAAGCAGATTGGTTTCCTTTTCTTTTCAGAGTTTCTCATTTCCTTTTCTGCTACCCCACAGGGATGAGCTCTTCCGCCAAAGCTTGGCAAAACTGCGCGAGCAGCTTGTGAAAGCCAATACCTTGGTAAGGGAGGCAAACTTCTTAGCTGAGGAAATGAGCAAGCTCACTGACTACCAGGTGACTCTGCAGATCCCTGCTGCAAACCTCAGTGCCAACAGAAAGGTAAGAGTGCTTCAAAAAAAAGAGAGAGAGTAAAATGTACAACAGTATGTACTATAAGACAGCAGACAAACCTGACATCCTAAAGAACATCTGTGAGGGGCGCCTGGGTGGCTCAGTCGGTTAAGCATCCGACTTCGGCTCAGGTCATGATCTCGCGGTCCGTGAGTTCGAGCCCCGCGTTGGGCTCTGTGCTGACCGCTCAGAGCCTGGAGCCTGTTTCAGATTCTGTGTCTCCCTCTCTCTCTGACCCTCCCCCGTTCATGCTCTGTCTCTCTCTGTCTCAAAAATAATAAACATTAAAAAACTTAAAAAAAAAATCTGTGAGGAGATGCTGATATGAGCCAGAGTATTTATTCTTTTTAAGACTTCCTATCTACTAATATAACATTGTATGTCAACTCTACTTCAACAGTAAAAATTTAAAAAAAAATTTCTTCTATAGACCCTCCCCCCCCGAGTAAATATGCCCTTAGATGTGTTAAAACTAGAAATATATATAAGTAATTCCTCTTTTCTCTGTCGTGTAAATGCCCCCTTCTGGAATGGGGGGATAGGTGCCAATTTCAGAAAGGATTCTACAAGAAAGGAAGGCTTGTCGGGGTGTCTGGGTGGCTCAGTCGTTGAGCATCCGACTTCGGCTCAGGTCATGATCTCACAGCTCGTGAGTTCGAGCCCCGCATCGGGCTCTGTGCTGACAGCTCGGGGCCTGGAGCCTGCTTCGGATTCTTTATCTCCCTCTGTCTCTGCCCCTAACCCACTCACATTCTGTCTCTGTCTCTCTCAAAAATAAATAAACATTAAAAAAAATTTAAAAGAAGAAAGGAAGGCTTGTGTAATACCTTTTTTCTGTGCACAGAGTGACTCTTTGCAGCCTTTGGGAGGTTTCCTGTCATTTCAACTCGAAGAATATTTCTTTTAAGGAGAAACTTCAAAAGACAATAATTTTGCGTCCATTTATGTTTCCCCTGGCAAGCAAGCTAGAAACGAGTCAGGAAGGATTTCATTACTTTTTCTGCATTTTAGTACTTTGACCAAGCAGTTCTTTGAGAAATTTATGCTAAGTCCATAGTCATAGAAATATTCATAAAGAGGGGCACCTGGGTGGGTCAGTCAGTTAAGCATCTGACTTCTGCCCAGGTCATGATCTCACAGTTCATGAGTTTGAGCCACACATTAGGCTTGCTGCTATCAGAAAAGAACCCGCTTCATATTTTCTGCCCCTCCCCCCTCTCAAAAATAAATAAACATTAAAAAAAAATTCATAAAGATCATGTGCTTTTTATACAAGGATGCTTATCATAATGGCCTTTATAATAGCAAAAATTTTAAATAGTCATGATGTCGAACAATAGAATAATTGATCAAACCAGTGTGCATCCATAAAATAGATTTGTATGTTTCCATTAAAAATTGTGTCTATGAAGAATATTTAATAGCACAAGAAGGTGATCATAAGATAAAAACTGTGGAGGGAGGATCGGGATAGGAAATTTAGTTTTGTTTGGTTCTGATTATGATAAAAAAAAAAATGCACGGGTATACCTATAGAAAATGGAAAATAAGCCAGAATATTCCCTCTGTGGTAGAATTTCATCTTCTTTCTGTATATGTTTTCTTCACACTTGCTGCTTTCTAATAATATATATTGCTGTAACAATCTAAGAAGTCATAACAAGACTTCATTTGGTTTCATTTGATTTGTTGTTTTTGTTTCCTTCATTCTGCAGAGAGGAGCAATCGTGAGTGAGCCAGCTATCCAAGTGCGGAGGAAAGGAAAGAGCACCCAAGTTTGGACCATCGAGAAGCTGGAGAATAAATTAATTGATATGAGAGACCTTTATCAAGAATGGAAGGAAAAAATTCCTGAGGTAAAAGAGAAAATGGAAAGGAGATTGGGCCATGTTGAAAGCACAGAGTGTAGGTGATTTCACCATCAGAACGCACACATGCATGGCGGTGAATTTCTGTAGTCAAGCTTTGGACATCAATATTAGAAAAGTAATGTTGGGACACCTGCATGGCTCAGTCAGTTAAGCCTCCAACTCTTGGTCTCAGGATCATGAGTTTGAACCCTGTGTTGGGCTCCATGCCCAGCATGAAGCCTACTTTTAAAAAAGGCAGGGCAGGGTGGGGGAAGTAAAGGAATGTAGAAATGATCTTGAAAAAACTTCTAAGTTAGATGTTGGATCAGTCATAAAACATGTGATCCCCACACGGACAGAAACTAAATGAAGAGAACACATAACATGTTCTTATTTGGCTGCATTTTTGCTACATTCCAGGTGATATGAAATGGAACAAAGTAAGTCCGTGCTGTTTTGTCAGTGTTGTGACAAATCCACACGGATGGAGCCAGATTGGATTTTTGTATTCATTAGCATATGTTCTGGCTCCCCTAGCTGTGATAATGGCTGGGGAGATTACGAAGAATAATTTTAAAAAGCACAATCCATTTTTTGGATGCTAGTAATGGAAAAGACGACTCGGTGAAGGAAATGAGACAAAGCACCGGGAATGCAATGAAAAAGGCTATATGTGGGGTGTGATAGGGAAGACAAGGATGTAATTGAGCAAGAGCCCCTCCCATATGCTACTTTTATTTATGTGACATGATTGTAATTTTTACTTCTTTTTAATTTCTCTGGATAAATGCTTTCTTCTTAAATCATTTTTAGGTGCTAGTTTTAAATAATATTATTCAAGTTGATATTTTGTTTCTTACTGGCTCCCCACCTGCCTACCCTACCCATCAGGCAAAGCGTCTCTATGGGAAACGAGGTGACCCTTTCTATGAAGCCCAAGAGAATCACAACCTAATTGGCGTGGCTAATGTGTTCTTGGAGTGTCTCTTCTATGATGTGAAACTTCAGTATGCAGTTCCTATCATCAGCCAGCAGGGGGAGGTAAGGATAAGCCAGGCTGGGAGGAAATTGACCGAAGTGGAAGGGAGTGTGTGTGTGTGTGTGTGTGTGTGTGTGTGTGTGTGTGTGTGTGTCTGATTTAAGTGATGCTCTTGAGGCAGATCTAGGGTGAATAGTCAGGATCATACTCTTTCTTCTCTACTAATATCAATAGAAACTCTCAAGATTAAATCATGGTTTTAAAAGATATTCATACCCATTTTTTAAATTTATGGTTCACAAGTTTTTTCGATTTTTGGTTTAATCAAATTAGAAATCTTTTGGAAACCAGCTTCCACTCTGTTGCCATGTTCATCTCTCTTTTAATCTCTTACCTTTGTGATACATCCGAGTTCCTTCTCAGCCCCTATGTGGTCTTCACCAGATAGAACTTGGGAGCAAGTTGTAAATAAATAAACTTAAAAAAATAAATAAAAATGTGTTGATTCTCAAAAAATATTGAAAAAAAGCTTGAGAACCCACCTTACCTTTGAACTGATTTCTCCCATTTCCCCTTTCTCCCTCCTCTAACGGATTCCTCCATATTGGTCTCACTTGTCCAACGCCATCAGCTAATTTCTCTCAGGTGCTTGGTGCCAGTGCCAGTTGCTGTGTGGAGGTTGGGTCCGTGCTACTTTTACAGTGGAGCCTCACGATTTAAGATGATGGCAGCACTGTCCCCTTCATGACTCCAGCCATTGCAGCCTTGACCTGTGTCATGAAACATAACTTGGGCTAGTTGTAGCACTCTGAGGGAGCAAATTCTTGTCCTTTAATTCAGTTCTGTGCCAACAAGTGTAAGAGAGGCACCACTAAACTAGCACCTCTCCAGAGAACCACCAGGATGTTGAAGAAATTGTAAGCCTTTGTGGTTCCTTCTGGGATAGGTCTCACTCCCCCTGCTCCAGTGTGAGTTACCCACCCATTGAAGAGAGCAGACGCTCCGTGAGCCTGGTGACCATGTCTTTTGGCTTATTGCGATAAATGCAGTGCTTAGTAGCACAGTTCGGGGCATGCAGCCGATTTCTGGGTGAAGTGGTCTCATAACAACCCCCACGTGTATCTCTACTACTTGTTTCTGTATTCCAACTGGGCAGGGATTAGATCAGATGAACGAATATACGAACATGGAAAATAGACGACTCCAGGTAGGATATGATAGCTGTCTTTACTCTGTTCCTGTGCTGCCTGTAAAGGATAAGAGTGAGGATGACTCCAGAAGGCAAGTGGCAGAGAAGCAAATTTGGCTCAGAGTCAGGCAGGGTGACTGCAGGGGGTGAGAGATGGACTGGACCGGCTGTGGAAGGGGTGAGTTTCCCATGGCAGTAGGGGTGGGGCCGCTCACCTGCTCACCGGGGAGGTGGCTGCGTGCTCTCTGTCCAAGGTCAGGTTCCCCGCTGGATGCCTATTAACCCGCAGGCGCTCTGGTTCCTGCCGCAGGTTGCAGGGCGCCTCCATGTGGAAGTCATGCGAATTACAGGGGCCGTCCCGGAGCGCGTGGTGGAGGACGACTCTTCTGAGAACTCCAGCGAAGGTGGGAGCCTCGAGGTCACGGACATCAGCGGGGAGACTGTTCACCGAGTCAAGAAGCTGACTTGCCGGGTGAGGGGACATGAGATGGACGGGTGCAGAGGAATGACCTTGTTCATGCCAAACAGTTCTGTT
The DNA here is from genome assembly GCF_018350175.1 of Felis catus. Taxonomy (NCBI): domain Eukaryota; kingdom Metazoa; phylum Chordata; class Mammalia; order Carnivora; family Felidae; genus Felis; species Felis catus. The sequence goes on from NC_058372.1 coordinate 11,457,308, forward strand.
TTTCATAGAGCATCGTAAATGTTAACCTTCCTAACCGTAAATACAACGGTGGGCAGTACTTTCTCCAGAAGTATAGCACCCTTTCTGGTGACGCTTGATGAGATTTGAAAAGTCCATGTGTATTGGGGGCACCTGGGTGGCTCAGTCCGTTAAGCATCCGACTCTGGATTTCGGCTTAGGTCATGATCTCATGGTTGGTGGGATTGAGCCCCACGTTGGGCTCTACGCTGACAGCTCGGAGCCTGCTTGGGTTTCTCTCTCTCCCTCTCTGCCCCTCCCCCTCTCCCTCAAAATAAATAAATAAACTTAAGAACATTAAAAAATAAAAGTCCATGTGTATCTGGCATGCGGGGGGTACGTATTGTTCAGTGAATCCTGCTTTTCCAATAAAGGTTGCATCAAAAACTCAGTCACTAGGAAAATGTTGGAGGTGTGTGCCTTTGCCAGGTTTACACATGGTAGTTGTGGTACTCTGGTACGGATTTGTTGTAGGCGGAACCCTTGATGAAAGGATGCCAGATATTTTCAGATACCGAATGGATAACTGATTTATGTAGCTCTTAAATTTGAAGAGCTCTTACATTTGAAGCAATGCACAGTTTAATGTTTCTTTATGGGAGTTATATTGCCTTTTTTTTTTTTATATATATCTCTTTAGGTAAAAATTAAAGAGGCAACCGGGCTGCCCTTAAGCCTCTCAAATTTTGTCTTCTGTCAATACACATTCTGGGACCAGTGTGAATCCACAGTGGCTGCCCCAGTGGTGGACCCCGAGGTGCCTTCCCCCCAGTCCCGGGACGCCCAGTACACTGTGACGTTCTCTCACTGTAAGGTATGGGCACCATGAGGAAACAAGCTACACGGGAGGCAATGGACCTGGGTGCAGTTCAATACGTAGAAGTTACCCCGTAAGAATGTTTAGTAAATGTAATACGTGTCTTGGACTTTTTAACCTCAAAATGTATTTTGGTACAAATTCCAATAATTTAAAAGTATTTAAAATAAAATCTGAAAGGCCTCTACCTGAAATCTTACACCCTATGCCCTACAACTTTTATATGTGTGTGGTCAATGCATGTTCACACAAAAATGGGCATAGATACACTCTTACCATCACGCACGCATAACTTCTTTAAAAAGTTTTTTACAAAAACTGTGGTCATATTATACATGTTGCAGAATTGCACCTTTTAATTTAATTTTGTTTTGTTTTGTTTTGTTTTTTTTTAAGTAGGCTTCATACCCAGCATGGAGCCCAGTGCAGGGCTTGAACTCACAACCCAGAGATCAAGACCTGAGCTGAGATTAAGAGTCAGACGCTTAACTAACTGAGCCACCCAGATGCCTCCCACTTCATTATTTTAATTTATGTGAACTTCTCAACGTGCAAGTTGCTGTAGATATTTTTAATTCTTTTGAATATGGAATAGCCTTTTGTTTTTGTTTTTGTTTTTTTAATGGCATCATGTTTTAAGCATAGCATTTCCAATGTGGCATATGAGTTTTTAAAGAAAATGTAAATGGACAAGGTGAATTTTTGGTGTCTGTTGGCTATTCCCGTCTTGTGACCATCACCTACCCTTCCTGGCTTTCACATCAGACTGCCAACAGGTTGTTTTTGACAGACAGACTCTCTTCTGTGTAATTTTGTTTTTCCTTGCACAATCCTTAACAAATACTCCAAACCCCTTCCTTTGGAAATTGTGCGTTTTCTTTCTGGTTCTATACCTATCAAATTTCACATAAGTAAAGACTGTCAGGTCTTTCTTTTTCTGAAAATAAATGGCCCACTTTTTTTTCCACCTGTATTCACCCGAGTCTGTTTCTGAAAACCCATATTAATTATTTTTTTTGTTATTTGTGTCTGAATACTCTTAAATATTCCCCATCTTTCTTTGGATCCACAAAGCTATTCATGTAGGAGTATGAAACCTGAATTTTAAGTACATTCTGGTTAACAACTGGTTTGAGAAACACTAGTCTCAGGGACCTTGGATTCACTACGTGACCTTGGGGGTTTTTTCATAAATAAAATGTGTAGGGGGGCGCCTGGGTGGCGCAGTCGGTTAAGCGTCCGACTTCAGCCAGGTCACGATCTCGCAGTCCGTGAGTTCGAGCCCCGCGTCGGGCTCTGGGCTGATGGCTCAGAGCCTGGAGCCTGTTTCCGATTCTGTGTCTCCCTCTCTCTCTGCCCCTCCCCCGTTCATGCTCTGTCTCTCTCTGTCCCAAAAATAAATAAACGTTGAAAAAAAAAATTAAAAAAAAAATGTGTAGGTTGGGGTGCCTAAGTGGCTCTGTTGGTTGAGCGTCTCTTTATTTCGGCCCAGGTGATGATCCTAGAGTCATGGGATCGAGCTGCAAGTTGGGTTCCACACTGAGCATGGATCCTGCTTGGGATTCTTGCTGTCTCTCTCTCTCCTTCTGCCCCTCCCTCACTCATGCACACATGTATTCTCTCTCTCTCTCTCTCTCTCTCTCTCTCTCTGTCTCTCTGTCTCTCTGTCTCTTAAAAAAAGAAAAAGAAAGAAAGGAAACCTATGTTTGAAAAAAAAAATAAAATGTGTAGATTGTACTAATTGATCGTTAGTTTGTTTTCCTTCTAAAATTCTGGTTCTGTCTCCAAATAAACTAGATAAGAAGGTAAGTAGTAGAACATTAAGTCAGTATAGCGCAGGTGTTTCTAGAAAGTAGAGCCACAGGGTTGTCTTCACCTGAGATTTCACTGAGTTGTTGCTGGAGAGAAGCATGGCTTGGTCCCTTGCCTGCCACAGCGTTCAGGGTGATCTACCTCTCAGCCCACTCGGCATTCATGCCCTCACGCTCCTCTGTCTGCATTTTATGATGAGGAATCAGAGCGGGAGAGTTTGAGAGCAAGAGCACAGACCCATGAAAATAATCATACGAAATTTAATTCTGTTCTTAGTCTCCCACGCCATCGCAAGGAGCAATCAGATGTTCTTTTTTTATGATGTGCTGATTAGTCCAAGGCAGCAGGAGATCAAGTGGTCCTTCAGAACCCAGAATGAACCCGGTATAAGGAAGCAAGGATTCACTTCTGCATCTCACAAGCTCTATGACATGGGACAGGTGGCTTTCTTCAGTGTCCGCATTGCCTAAAGAAAGAAATTGCATTAAATCACCTCTTCCTGCCCCTTCCAGAACTAATGTTCTGGTTCTTGAAAACCGCACAGGTGGTTTTAAGGTTGGGATCAGACTAACAACCTCCCAAGTGAATCTCTATGAGGCTAAAAGGCAAAATGGAAATTTCACCCAGTTGCTTTATGCGTGATCCTTGTCACTCTTTCCTTGCTTCCGCTTATCCCAGGACTACGTGGTGACCGTGACAGAAGAGCTCCTGGAGTTCCTGTCAGATGGAGCCCTGGCCATTGAGGTGTGGGGCCACCGCTGCGCTGGGAACGGCAGCTCCATCTGGGAAGTAGACTCTCTTCATGCGAAGACAAGAACGTTGCATGACAGGTTTGTACTTGGCTGAGCTGGGTGCAGGGTCAAGGCTGGCACTAACACGGAGGCTAAGAGCAGGGGTCCCCAGGCCTGTGTCCTCCTTTGTGAAATGGGAACGATAAAAGGGACTAGCAGTCATTGAAGACATTCAGTGTGGGGAAAGGCAAATCCTTTTGAGAAACAGGACTTAAACAGCTGCATTCCTACCTGGGGAAATAAAACCAGCCTTGGGGGCGCCTGGGTGGCACAGCTGGTTAAGCATCCGAATCCTGATTTCAGCTCAAGTCATGATCTCACAGTTCATGAGTTCGAGCCCCGCTTCAGGAGCCTGCTTGGGATTCTCTCTCTCTGCCCCTCCCCTGCTCATGCTCTCTCGCTTTCTCAAAATAAATAAATAAAACTAAAAAGAAGAAAAGAAAATCTATATGACATACATAGCACAGTGCCCAGCCCATAGAAAGTGCTTAGTGGATGGTGACTCTTTTCCTGTTACTCACAACGCCCGTGGGCAGTGACACCGTTGTTCATGGGAATGTGATTTTGCAGGTGGAATGAGGTAACTCGAAGAGTAGAAATGTGGATTTCCATATTGGAATTGAACGAGCTAGGGGAATACGCTGCAGTGGAACTCCACCAGGCCAAAGATGTCAACACAGGGGGCATCTTTCAACTCAGACAGGTACCCGGCTTGGTTTTGTCTGTTTCGTGTGTCCTTTTTCGTCCCACTCGTAACACACCGTTTCTGGGAGTTTTCTAATTATCTGCCTCTGTGTTCCCCGTTCCTCTTCCCTCTATCCCTCACCGTTCCCATCCCTGGTGCCCACTGCTGCGTCTCGCCCCTCCCATCCCACCCCCGACCTCTGCAGGGCCATTCCCGGAGGGTACAAGTCACAGTGAAACCGGTGCAGCATTCAGGGACACTGCCACTCATGGTGGAAGCCATCTTGTCTGTGTCCATTGGCTGTGTCACTGCCCGGTCCACCAAGCTGCAGAGAGGGCTGGACAGTTACCAGGTAAGACAAGCCGAGCTGAAGCGGTATTTAACGAAGATTGGTTCATGAAGAACGAAGGCAGTCGGTGAATGTGACAGAACTCCTTGCCTTGACCTTATGTCTGCACCCTTCCCCTCACATTTGCATCCTTTTTACTAGTCTTAAAATACTATATTGGTTTTGTGTTGATTAACAATAATTTTATTTATAAGCACACGTATGAATGCTATCTTACTCATTTACTTTAGGTGGATTTTATATCTGGCCCCGGTTATGTTATGTCGGGTATTTGGCATGGCTGCCTGGCCTGATCCATTTTTGTTACTATAAAATCGCCCCCATACACAGGCATAATTAAACAGTTCTTTGAAAGCCTTCTTTTTTTTTCTTTATTTAAATTAAAAGTTGTCCTCACGATCGTTTTTGTCCATTAAATCCCCCCTTACTAAATTTTCTGTTCTCTTTTTTAAAAATTAAAAGATAGGAGGGCCCCTGGCTGGCTTTGTTGGGAGAGCATGCAACTCTTGATCTTTGATCGTGAGTTCGAGCCCCACCTTGGGTATAGAGATTACTTCTAAAAATAAATTTAAGGGGCGCCTGGGTGGCTCAGTCAGTTAAGCCTCTGACTTTGGCTCAGGTCACGATCTCACAGTTCATGAGTTTGAGCCCCACATCGGGCCCTGTGCTGACAGCTCAGGGCCTGGAACCTGTTTCGGATTCTGTGTCTCCCTCTGTCTCTGCTCTTCCCCTGCTTGTACTCTGTCTCTCTCTCTCTCTCTCTCTCTCTCTCTCTCTCTCTCTCTCTCTCTCAAAAATAAACAAACATTAAAAAAAGATGTAAAAAATAAATTTAAAAATAAATATTTATAAAAAGTAAAAGATGTGAACATCTAAGAATTGGTCTTCTTACTACCAATCACAGCTCTCATCACTCCTTGAGAACAAACTTTCAGATCAGGAAATTGCCCCCAGTGGCCTGAGAGAAGGCCTGTGCTTCACTCAGTCCGCAGTTTACAGGCGGGTATGAATTAGGAACTGGAAGAAGCCACCCGTGCAACTCTGGCTTCCTGTGAGCCACATGTGACTGGGAGCACTCCCTGTTGTAACAGAAGAAAACGTTTCTCTGTGGGGTCTGGGCAGAAGCCGCCCATCTGGAGAATGATCCACCTTTCATCTCAGCTTCCTTCAGTTCCCTGGCTGGCATTCAGGCGGAGACTTCTCTGAAAGCTCAAAGGAACATTGGCAGGGTGCCTGGGTGGTTCAGTCGGTTAAGCGTCTGACTCTTGATTTCGGCTCAGGTGATGATCTTACTGTCCGTGAGTTTGAGCCCCATGTCGGATTCTGCACTGACAGTTCAGAGCCTGCTTCAGATCCTCTGGCCCCCTCTGCCCCTCCCCCACTCACTCTCTGTCTCTCCCTCTCTCAAAAATAAATAAACATTAAAAAACCTCTTTATAGGGGCGCCCGGGTGGCTCAGTCGGTTAAGCGTCTGACTTCGGCTCAGGTCATGATCTCACGGTCCGTGAGTTCGAGCCCCGCATTGGGCTCTGTGCTGACAGCTCAGAGCCTGGAGCCTGCTTCGGATTCTTTGTCTCCCTCTCTCTCTGACCCTCCCCCGTTCATGCTCTGTCTCTCTCTGTCTCAAAAATAAATAAACATAAAAAAAATTAAAAAAAAAAACCTCTTTATAAAAAAATAAAATATAAAAGGAACATTGGTTTGGACGACTAGGCCTTAAGGAAGGCAAAGCTTTGTCAGACATCGCCTTCCCTTTCCCAAGCCAAAATTGCCCCTGATTGTCAGAGCCAGGGAGACTATGGAGAAAGGCATAAGGACAGTTTGCTGTTTGAGGGGAGGCTTCTCCCCCAGACTTTTCCTCATGTGTGGTGTAGGAAACTGGGTGTGGATTCTTGTCCCAGCTCAGTCCCTCCCTCAGGCCATCAAATTTGGGGGTGGCTACAGGGCCTGGTAGAAAGGTCACTGGCCTGGAGTGGGGGGATCTGGATTCTTAAGTCTAGCTTGGCCTTCTTGGTCACCTTGTTGAAGTAACACAAACCTCCAGTTCCTTTTTTGTCTTCTCCAGAATGATGAAGTAGACCTAATAATTCCCTGGGATCCCCGTCTGTAGTAAAGGCTTAGTAGTAAAGGCTTAATAAATCTCTGATCTTAGATAAAACATTGAATCTGTGTCCTAAATCGTGACCTATAAAATAGAGGGTCATCAGTTGACTGAAGGTTCCTATTTGAGAAACCTCATAAGCATTGATTATTTGCACTTTTAATACATTTCTAGTGGGGCTCCTGGGTGGCTCAGTCGGTTGAGCATCTGACTTCCCCTCAGGTCATGATCTCACAGTTTGTGAGTTCAAGTCCCACATCAGGCCCTGAGCTGACAGGGTGGAGCCTGCTTGGGATTCTCTCTCCCTCCTTCCCTCTCTCCTCCCCCCCCCCTTTCTCTCTCAAAATAAACAAATAAACTTTTTAAAAAATGATAAATTCAAGCTATATGTACTTTATTCATTAATGTGAAGAATAAGTCAAGAAAAATTACTTTGGGGGTGTCTGGCTGGCTCAGTCAGTAGAGCACATGACTCTTAATCTCGGAGTTGTGGGTTCGAGCCCCATATTGGGTGTAGAGATTACTTAAAAAATAAAATCTTTTAAAAAAAAGTAAAAAGATGGGGCTCCTGGGTGGCTCAGTTGGTTAAGCATCCGACTTCGGCTCAGGTCACGATCTCGCGGTTTATGAGTTCAAGCCCCACATCAGGCTCTGTGCTGACAGCTCGGAGCCTGGAGCCTGTTTCAGATTCTGTGTCTTCCTCTCTCTCTGACCCTCCCCCGTTCATGCTCTGTCTCTCTCTGTCTCAAAAATAAATAAACATTAAAAAAAAAAAAGTAAAAAGAAAAATTACTTCAGTATTAGGCAGCATTTAATAAGTTAGTTATTGAAATGATAATGATGGGCTCCAAACTAAAACAAGAGTGGATTTTTCAGTCTTTGCAGAGAATATGTTTAACTATATTTTTAAAGCATTTTCTTACAAATGTTCATTTATTTTTGAGAGAGAGAGTGTTAAGCAGGGGAGGGGCAGAGAAAGAGGGGGACAGAGGACCAGAAGCAGACTCTTGCTGACAGCAGCGAGCCCCATGTGAGGCTTGAACTCATGAAGAGCTCACAAACCGTGAGATCATGACCTGAGCTGAAGTGGGAAGCTTAAATGACTGAGCCACCCAGGTGCCCCTAAAGCACTTTTTAAAATCAGCATATTTGGAAGTATACTTAGATATGAGAATAATGTAATTATATTTTTAAAGCTCTTGAACAAAAACACTTTGTCTTTTTAAGACTAGACCACTTCACTGCCTGTTCGAATATTAACCCTCCAATAGCCGTAGAAAAACCAAAGAAGATTGTTATATGGCTCAGCATTCACTTTCAGTAGAATCTGCCTCCATGTAGGCTATTCTCTACAAATGGAAGTTTCTTTATTCTTGTGTCTAAGGAAAACTGTCTCAACTAAGTCCTAATTTATTTTCAACACGGTGATTTTGTTTTGCCAAATGTTTTTGCCAAAATTGTTTATGCAGTTACTGTAAACTATTGCCATGGGTTTAGGACAGTTCTGAATTTTAGGACAGTTCCGATTTTTCTAATTGGTGTGATGCTAATATATCCAGTAGTGGATGACAATGGATCCGTATATTCAATATGGCGGGCTGTGCTCTTGTTGCAATAGTACAATGCAGAACTTTGTACGTGAATGGCCTTTAGGCTCCCAGTGGGCTTTCCCCTGTGATGATTTCCTCACTGCATGTGGTGTGGTGCAGGGAAAAGGGCACTGAGTGGGGAAATTAGCAGCTTGGCTCCCAGTCCCGACTCTGCCACTATTTGGCAGATTTAACCTTGGGTTAAATCATTTCATCCCTCAGGACCCTGACTGCCTCATGGTTAAACTATGAGGTGAAGGAATAGTCTAGTTTTGCCATTTTGTCTTTCTAAGCCTGGTCCAGATCTCAAGTAGCCCACCCCGCGATGTATATCCACCATTCACCTAACAGTAGAGTAAGGCCTGGCTCAATGATGTTGTTCTTATTCCCATCTAAGAGAGTTCTTGTTTTTTAAATGACTGTTTTCTTTATTAAAAACAAACCAAACCAAACTCAAGTTCGTCATTCTAGATGAGTGAATTAAATCCACTAAACCTTTCTTGCAATTCATGTAAATGTTTTATTATGCTGGTGTTCTATGTGTTGTCCATTGTAATGCGTGTGCTACGCTTAAAGAATTATTTGTATGCTGTTTGAGAAACAAAATGCATGTCCTTTGTGTTTATTTTTTTCCTACCAGAGAGATGATGAGGATGGTGATGATATGGATAGTTATCAGGTATTACTGCTGCTGTCAATCTGTGGCATGGGGCACAGCTACTGCTAATTGCCGGCATCCGCCAAGCAGAGGGCAGGGAGGAGGAAGGAGGACCATCGAGCAAGACTATGGCAGTGTTTCACTCGCTTTGGATTTGCTTTAAGCATAATCAGGGATACAATACTCTCTCTATAGATTTCTCTGTCCGTTCAAAATGTATGACCAGAATACTGCATTGCCACTATGCCATCTTGAATGAGCCTGTAAAGACTTTCTAAGCAAGCCCATCATTGCTGTATTAAATTAATGACTTTACAACTTGTACAATTATGCATTCATAATCTTTGAGTAGAGTCTTGTCTTTTCTCCTCACCTCCAAGAGAGTAGTATTGTTCTAATACGCCATTTTAGTTTAAAAGTCTCTTGCCAGATACGAAATTGCAAAACATTTTCTGCACGTAGTTTAGTTTTATTTTGCCAGTTTTCCTCTTTCGTTAGGACCAAGCTTAATTATCCATAACTTAGAGAATTTGAATCTCAGCTTTTTCTTCTGGAAGTTTAGCGGGGGAAGACTGTACCTCTGAACTTGTACCCAGTCAGCAGTGGCTGGTCTGCTGTCATGGAACATGGCATGATAGTAACAGGCCAGGCAGCAAGTCAAGAATGAGGTTTTCTGGGTTTGGTCCCCAGTCTTTGTGGTGATTCTCCGTAGTTTCCTGGTGAGCCTTCCTGTACGTAAACTGTGGGTACATTGCAGGTAAAGCCTCAGAGGTCCTCTGTGTCTGCTCTTACTGTCGTGTCTTAAAGGTTAGACTGGAATTAAGCAAGTCAGAGAGCATTCTGAGTTGAATTGGTGGATTTCTTGCCCTCAGAACTCTACTAAGAAAGAAAACAAACAAACAAAAACAGACTTTGCGAGGAAATACCAGTATCCCCTTGGACCTCGGCGACGCTGTTAACTAACGTGCTGCTGCTGTCTGTGTGCTTCCTGCCACGTTGTTCACGGGGAAGTCCAACAGCTGCTTCTGGGGGTCCTTAAAGCATGGCTGATGCATGTTGGGTGTTTGCATGGGAGATTTTTGGTTAGCCTTATGGTAGTGGTCAGAGGTGAAATGTTGGCAGCAAGTTTGAAAGGTTCTCTGCTCATCCCTTCTTTGCATTTCAGAAACTATATGTCATGAGGCCATTGAACTATGAACTATGAGGATGTCTGGTTTTTTTGCATTTCCATTTGCTGTTACATGGTTTGGGCTCTGTTCATGGTGTCTCTGCTTGGAATCACACATCCTTCAAATAAGTAGCTCCAATTTAAACATACACGTAGACACACACACACACACACACACACACACACACACACACCATAGAAGAATCATCCCAACAGCTGGCGTAGCTTGAGCTTCTCTTGCTTTTAAGTATAATTATCCTTTCGGAAATCCAGGGGCTCTGATTTCTGAGTTAACGGGTTCCTCGATCAGCATGCTGTGTTTCTGAGACCCCTTTGCTTTCTTGCATATTAATCACACAGCAATGTTCAATGGCCTTTCCTAATGAAAACTTTCCTGATCGATGTAAACATGTTTGTTAAAAAAAAGAAATAGCCATCTGTGCACTCTACAGGAAGATGTTTTCCCTCCCTGATGTCAGGAAGAAGACTTAAACTCTGTGAGGGAAAGGTGGTCCGACGCACTCATCAAACGACGAGAATACTTAGATGAACAGATTAAAAAAGTCAGCAATAAAAAAGGTATGTGAGATTAAACTCTTTCCCGGGACTGGCTTTTTCACATCGAGACAGTGACAACAGGTTGTTTTCTCCTCTCAGCTGGACAGTGATATCGTAGTATTTTGACCTTGTGACAATTATAGTTGTTAGCGAATCATTTTGTATGGTATTGAATTTGAAAGTCATAAGCATTCACAAAACTCTAAGCGAACTGTGTGACACTAAATGTTAAACTCAAATTTTGTTTCGGGTCGCCTGGCAGGCTCAGTTGGTGGACTGTGCGACTCTTGATCTCAGGGTTTTGAGTTTGAGCCCGTCACTGGGTATAGATTACCAAATAAAATAATAATTGAGAAAAATAAACTCAAATTTTGTTTTGATGAATGCAAATGCGGTCATCTCATTATGAGTACCGACATCTCATTATGAGGTGTTCTGGGCTCAGACCCCGGGACTGATGGCAGCTAGAGGGTCACGTCTGAAACCACAGCCCTTGGCAGGTCAGCGCCCAGCTCCCCTTGGGTGGCAGCCGTGTGCTCAGCTGGTGCAGGTTGGCTTAAGCTGGTCCACCCAATGCTACCAGCTCCAGGGATTGTTTGCTTATACTGGCAACAGCCACTCGGACTCTAGCATAGAAGTATGTTCTTAAAACCCTTAGTCTCTCATCCTGACTTTATGATCCGTTCATTGTGGTTGGTTCTGTACCAAAGGACACATTATGAATGTTTATCCATTTCAGGTAGAGGTTAGCAAAAGCTCCCCCTCAGTAAAAAATCTTGGCTAAACATTCTTTTTATTTTTAATATTTATTCATTCATTCATTCATTCATTTTTAATTTTTTTCGTGTTTTTTTATTTATTTTTGAGAGACAGAGCATGAGCAGGGGAGGGGCAGAGAGAGAGAGGGAGACACAGAATCCGAAGCAGGCTCCAAGCTCTAAGCCCTCAGCACAGAGCCTGACGTTTGGCTCAAACCCACAAACTGTGAGATCATGACCTGAGCCAAAGTCTGACGTGTAAACAACTGAGCCACCCAGGTGCCCCTATTTTTGAGAGAGACAGAGACAGAGACAGAGAGACAGAGAGAGAGAGAGAATGAGAGTGGGGGAGGGACAGAGGGAGAGGGAGACACAGAAACCAAAGCAGAAGGCTCCAGGCTCCGAGCTGTCAGCACAGAGCCCGACGTGGGGCTCAAACTCCCAAACCGTGAGATCGTGACCTGAGCCAAAGTGGAATGCTTAACAGTTGACTGAGCCGCCCAGGCGCCCCTTGGCTCAACATTCTTGGCATCAGTTTGTGTACAAGCTCGGCCTGCTAATGTCAACTCACTTTGACTATACCTTTGTAGCTGCAGAGTTGAATTATGAATCCAAGGACTTCAAAATATATTAAATAAAATCTCTTTCCTAACAAGCATGAAGGACAATGAAGTTAGTTGTAGAGAGTGCAGTATGTTGTGGGTTTCAATCATCTGTAGTGTATAGTTTTATGAGGCGGTGTCACACCCCTCATTTCATTGGCTCCTTCCAAGAAACGTGTGAAGTAGACATAACTTGTATTATCCCTTTTTGACTCATTAGGAAGCCAGACTCTTCTGTGAACAACTTCCCCCAAGTACAGAACCAGGAAAAACAACCTGTATTCTCATCCCTGTCCCAAGGCTGTTTCTGCGTCCCTTCCTGATGGTCCATCAGGCGAGAGTCCTGGCCCCCGAGAGCTTGTCTGGGTGCTCAGGCTGGAGCTTCGAAGCCTCATGTCCTTTTTTGGAACATCATGGATGTTTAAGCCACTTGAGGAATGTTACTGAATGAAAACCCATTTATTTTAAATTTGGAAATTGTCGGGGTGCCTGGGTGGCTTGAGCGTCCAACTTCGGCTCAGGTCATGATCTCACGGTTTGTGAGTTCGAGCCCTGCATTGGGCTCTGGGCTGACAGTGCTGAGCCTGCTTGGGATTCTCTCTCTCCCTTTCTGCCCCTCCCCTGCTCCCACCCATGCTCACTCTCTCTGTCTCTCAAAAGTAAAACATTTTTTAAAATAAAAATAAATTTGGAAATTGTCTTCCCCCCCCCTCCCCGGCGCCCATCCCCTCATTTTGTCCTGCAGAGAAGACGGAGGACGACGTGGAGCGGGAGGCCCGGCTTGTGGAGCAGTGGGTGGGACTGACGGAGGAAAGAAACGCCGTGCTGGTGCCTGCACCGGGCAGCGGGGTCCCGGGGGCGCCCGCTCACTGGTAAGTGCTGTCCGTTCCCCCCACTCAGGCCTGACATGATGGTGGCCGGCCGGCACCAGAGGCGTGCCAGTGCCTTTCCAGGGCTGTCACAGCAAATGCTAAGTGACGTGAGCTGCCCAGGGAGGGACCACCCATCTCTGGTGCTGCCTTCCCTTCTCTCCTCCCCCACTGCAGCCAACTTCCTCTGCCGGGAAGCCGGGGAGTGAGGATTAGCTGGCCCGCAACCAAATACCCCATGTCTTAGTTTCTCCACATGAGCATTTTGGACACGGTTTCCTGATCTCCAGAAATTCTCTTAGTTGGACTTGAAAGAAGGGTGTTTCCAGGGTCTATTTGGAGAGGGGAGAAAATATATTTTCTTATTAGCCTTCATTGCCTGCTCTGTTTGGTCACTAACACACAGTAACCAGCTCTCGAGCACTAAATAACAGTGATCAGTCAATTGATCACTCCATCCCAATGCTCATGAGAAACAGCATGGTATCCTAGGCTCTGCAGTCCAGTAGATCTGAATTTAGTTTCCAGCTGCAGCTCTTTAAGTGTTCAATTTCATTAACTTCTCTGAGGCTTTATTTCTAATCTATTAATGGACCTCCTTTTTTTTTTTTTTTTTTTTGGACTGTTGTAAGAATTAGAGTTAATATATTAAAAATACCTTGTCCATGGCGCCCATTTGTTAAATGGTAGCTCCTGCTGCTGCTTATTCTCATTCTCGTTCTTTTTACAAGAATATGTCCTAGGGGTTCCTGAGTGGCCTAGCTGGTTAAGTTTCCGACTTTGGCTCAGGTCATGATCTCACAGTTCGTGAGTTCAAACCCCGCATCAGGCTCTGTGCTGTCAGTACAGAGACCACTTCTGATCCTCTGTGCCCCCGAGTCTCTCTCTGCCCCTCCCCTACCCTCACTCTCTCTCAAAAATAAAAAAAAACAAACATTAAAAAAAAGGAATGTGTCCTAGGCATTTAGGAGAAATTGGATTGCTTTTGAACAGAGAATATACACGCCCAGATCATGTCTTTAGGGTAGGCGTAGAAACATTAGTGATGTTATTTGCGTCCATAATGACAGATAGAAGTATAATGGATTCGATGGTATTATGAGACCAGAAAATCCAAATTTGCTGGCACATAATTTGTAACATGATGTTTCTCCCCACACAGCCCCCTGCTGTACTGGAATCCTGTAGGGCACACACACGGTCTGTCTGCTGGCCACGTGTTAACAGATGGACGCCTCATTCCCAGTCTTGTTCTGCTTCCTGAGGCCTTGTCTAGACAGTCTTTCTCCTTACCTCAGTCACCTTCATTTGAGCCGTTTCCAAACTTCAGATCATCTCGACTGTACAGTGGGTCCTGACCCTGAGTATTCTGATTCTCAAGAGAAAAGATGGGCCCAGGACTTTTCATTTTAAGAGGCCCTCCCCACTAGGTGACTCGGATGCACCTGGGCCAGTTTTTGATAAAACGCTGACTGCTTTGGTCTTTTTTGTCTTTCATTGTCTTTTTAGCCTTTTTTTATATATCTATAATTTTTTAAGTGTATTTATTTATTTTGAGAGGGACAGAGAAAGAGAGAGAGAGAGCAGGGGAGGGGCAGAGAGAGAGGGAGAGGGGGACAGAGGATCCGAAGCAGGCTCTACACTGACAGCAGAGAGCCCGATGCGGGACTCGAACTCATGAACGGCAAGATCATGACCTAAGCCAATGTTAGGTGCTTAACTTAACCAGCCAGGCGCCCCTCTTTTGGGCCTTTTATATGTCTCTCATTCTCGCCTCCTGTGAGTTTTTTCAATGTTGTCTTTATTGTTTATTTCCTCTGGTTTCTGATCCTGCCCCCTATCTCCATTGTTTTTTCTTTTCTTTCTTTCTTTCTTTTCTTTTTTTTAATGTTTATTTTTGAGAGAGAGAGTGCACGCTTGAGGGAGACGCAAATCCAAAGCAGGCTCCAGGCTCTGAGCCATCAGCACAGAGCCCGACACGGGGCTCGAACTCATGGACGGTGAAATCATGACCTGAGCCAAAGTCAGACGCTTAACTGGCTGAGCTACCCAGGCGCCTTCCCCATCTCCATTCTTAACAGCATCCCTTCCCTTCTTTCCCATTACTAGAATTATTTCTAGAAAGGCTTCAAAGAATCTTTGTTTCACTGGTAGTTCTTTATGGAAGTCACATAATTCTCATGATTTGTGTTGACAGGGACGTCAAGAAATGTGAAAATATTTCATTCATAGAATCTGTATCTCCACAGCAGTTCTCCTCCTCTTCCGTGCCTCTGTGGTGTTTGATTATCTAACAAGATGTAAAACATGTATTTTGTTATGATTACATTTTGTTGTTGAATTTAGGATCCCACCACCTGGAATGGAAACCCACATCCCGGTTCTCTTCCTTGATTTGAATGGTAAGTAACCACCAGTGCTTTAGGTGTTCTTGTATTTAACTGAGGCTTGTAATCTATTCAGACCCACCTGATTGGGATCCTTGAATCACTTTTCTAATCACTCGTCTGTTGTGTCTAGGTGGCATTCTTAGTCCGACCAAATGCATGAAGTTTGACACACAGCATCACTGGTTATCCCACAGAGGAGTGCACAGTTTAAAAGAGAGTACCGAGAGGTTAAAAACTACACATGAAAACGTTAAAACTGGGGCACCAAGTGGTTCAGTCAGTTAAGTGTCTGACTCTTGGTGCAGCTCAGGTCGTGATCTCAGGGTCTCGAGTTCAAGCCCCATGTTGGGCTCTACATTGGGCTCCGCACTGGGCATGAACCCTACTTCAAAAACAAACAAACAAACAAACAAAAACACACATTAAAACAGTTATGGTTTAGAGACATTAATGGACATAGGAGTTACCTGAGAAGGTAATCATCCGCAGAGATTCTGAGTTTTGAAACTTTGCAATGGCCTAGGAATCTGCATTTCTAACTAGTGCCATTTGCTCCCCACCCCCAATAGTATTGATATCAGAACATGATTACACTATAACCTTGCATTGAGGGTTGTTCTTTACTATGGCAATTAGACCAAACCTGTGTGAACCAAGAATGATGGTTTTTGTATTCAAGTATTCAAGTTCTTGTATTCAAGTATTTTAGCAGTAAAATCCATCTTCAGAATGCAATCTTAAATGGAACCCCTTTTGTAGAAGGTAAAAGCAGAGCTGCCAAGTGGGGAGGTAGGCAGGCTCAGGTAGGCTCTTTGACACGGCCCCCAGAATCTTAGAACACAGCCTGGAAACCTCTTTTTTGGAGGGAAGACCCAGGGAGGTTGGCTTTGGCTCTTCGTATGAAGAGGTTTTTTGTTTTGTTTTATTTTGTTTTAAGTCTGGAAGTAAAATGCGTGCCTCATGAAGTGGTGAGTTCTCTGTTCTTGGGGGGATAAGAGCAAAGGTTGGACAATCACTTACAGAGATCTGTGAAGGGTGAATCCCATATGGCGTAGGGCTCTGGAGGAAGGTGATCCTCGTAGTTCTCCCAAGTACTCAGAACTTTGAATCTTTTTTTTTTTTAAGTTTATTTATTTTGAGAGAGAGTGCAAGTGGGGAAGGGGCGGGGGGGGGGGAGAGAGAGAGACAGAGAGAGAGAGAGAGAGAGAGAGAGAGAGAGAGAGAGAGAGAGAGAGAATATCCCAAGCAGCCTCCACACCACCAGCACAGAACCCAAAGCAGGGCTCGAACTCATGAACCACGAGATCATGACCTGAACCAGAACCAAGAGTCGAACTCTTAACCAACTGAGCTAGCCAGGCACCCCACAGAATTTTGATTCTAAATTGCTAATTTAGCTGTTCCAGTCTCTAATCGTGTGTAAGGGATGTAAGTAGGACACAAGCCTAACCCCAGGTTCCACAAGGAATTGACATCAGAAAGCAAAGTTTCAGGTGTGTGTTTGTAGGGAAAATATTTGCTCCTAGGACTGCCTATGGGATATATTTGCCCATTTTATCAGAGACTCACAGGGTCCCTTTTTAGCTCTCCTAGTTGTCCCTGGAAAGGATACAAGCTATTGTGAGTTTTGGAGTCTCTGTTTCAACTGTGGGGTAAGGAAGGAAAGAAATGAAAGTGTGTTACTTGCAAACTTCATCAGTGGAAAACACGTTTTAAAAATGTTGGCGCTTGCTTAAAAAATGACTTTTCCTTCCACTTCTGTTTCTGTGCCCTGGATTTGGTCAGCGGATGACCTCAGTGCCAACGAGCAGCTCGTGGGCCCCCACGCGTCCGGTGTGAACTCCATCCTGCCCAAGGAGCACGGCAGCCAGTTTTTCTACCTGCCCATCATAAAGCACAGCGACGAGGAGGTAATTGAGCCCTAAGTCTCTGTTCGTGGGCTTCCGGTTAGTGCACAGCCCAAGGGCCTCTCTTCCCATGAAGCTGCCGTGGTCTGCACTGGGGGAGAGGACTGGGGAACTTGGAAAAGTAGAATGTGCGTTGTCGCTCAGAAGAGGTGAGGAGGAACATGTATGACTCGGTGGGGCTGCGTTTATTTCCGTGCATGGTGTATGTGTGCACCCCTGAGCCGTGTCTCTTTCCGCCTCCCCCTTCTCCCGTCCTTAGGTTTCAGCCACAGCCTCTTGGGACTCCTCAGTGCATGATTCCGTTCACCTGAATAGGGTCACGCCGCAGAATGAAAGGATTTACCTCATAGTGAAAACCACGGTGCAGCTCAGCCACCCAGCTGCTATGGAGTTAGTATTACGAAAACGGATCGCGGCCAATATTTACAACAAACAGGTAGTAATGGGGCCTGATTCTGCCGTTGCCTTCATGAGCTTGAAGTCCCTTCCTCCTGTCACAGGGTAGGGTTTTGTGGTGCCGATACAGTGGAAGTGCAAGTGCTTCCCACACTAGCCAAGTTACAGCCTGATTCTCGTTGACCCAACATAATGGGGCATAAAGAGAGCAGAGGTAAATGTCACCCAACAGAGGGCTCTCTGCCTTGGCCGACTTGAAACGCATCATCCTAGGAGGCAGTGGGGCAGTGACATTTCGCTGTTCGAAATAGGTTAAGTGACAAATCCCAGCAGGATAGTGACAAAACAGGATGAGAAGCGGGCTGTAAATAAATCCCTGCTGCGTCCCCAGGTCTCATCTCAGAGGCGCTACAGGCCAAACTGAGCCTCTCCAGCCTTCTTCTGCCTGTGAGAGGAGGACACATTGATTCAGCCCTGTTGAGACCAATAGCAAGGCTGCCCATGGGGGAGAAGAGCAGCCCCCCAAATCCCTGGATGGGCTGCAGATTCTGTTATCTGATCCCCAAATGACAGCTGGACACTGTTGTCCTTCAGAGTCAGAGACAAGGATTTTTTTGGTTTTATTTTTCTGGGCATTGTGTGCGCATCAAAAATGTAGTCCTTGATAATGTTTCTGCAATCTGTAAAAGGCTGAATAACGTATATAGTATTTCATATCGCTTAATTCGGTTTTCCTTTCCTTGGCAGAGTTTCACGCAGAGTTTGAAGAGGAGAATATCGTTGAAGAATATACTTTATTCCTGTGGTGTCACCTATGAATTAGTATCCAATATACCAAAGGTAAAATACATATTACTTTTTAGAAATATCAAAATACAAGTATTGGAGGGGTGCCTCAGTGGCTCAGTTGGTTAAGCGTCTGACTCTTGATTTCAGTTGAGGTCTTGATCTCAGGGTTGTGAGTTCAAAGCCCCTCATTGGGCACCACATTGGGCTCTGCATTGGGCAGGAAGCCTATTTAAAAAAAAAAGAAAGCAAGAAATACAGGTATTGGAGGATATGTTGATTCTTAGAACATCTAAATCACTTCCTCACCACAGTTTGGATAAAAAGATGATTCACACAAAAGCATTGTCATTGCCTTGTCCTTTCAGGCAACAGAGGAAATTGAGGACCGGGAAACACTGGCTCTCATGGCAGCAAGGAGTGAAAACGAGGGCACTTCCGATGGGGAGACCTACATTGAGAAGTACACGCGAGGCGTGCTGCAGGTGGAGAACATTCTGAGTCTTGAACGGCTCCGGCAGGCAAGTAACAGCAGTATCTGGACCAGAGGAGGAGATCACCAGCCCTTTCCCCTCCACATGGACAAAGATGAATTTATTTACCAAACACCTTCCCTCTGAGTCTGTGAGAGAAGGAAGACTTGAGTAGCAGTCTCGTTAGACAAAGTAGTTACTTTGAGGAGCGCCTGGGTGGCTCAGTCGGTAAAGTGTCCAGCTTTGGCTCAGGTCATGATCTCACAGTCTGTGGGTTCGAGCCCCGCATCAGGCTCTGTGCTGACAGCTCAGAGCCTGGAGCCTGCTTCGGATTCTGTGTCTCCCTCTCTCTCTGCCCTTCCCCCACTCACACTCTGCCTCTGTCTCTCAGAAATGAGTAAACATTTATACACACACACACACACACACACACACACACACACACACACACACATATATGATGTAGTTACTTGGACAAAATAGTATTACCAAAAATTAAAATAATGTCTACATTTTATCAAACACCTTCTCTGGAAGTACTGTGCCTGAGTGATTTAAATACAGTCTTTCATTTAATCTGCAAGATCACCCTAGGAGGGAAATAAACACTGTCACAATCTCCTTTGGTAAGTGAGAAAATTGAGGCCATGGTAATAAGCTAACCCGCCACAGGCTACACAGCTAACAAGTGGTACAAAGTCAGTTGTAAACCTTGGAGGGCTTGACTCCTAAGTCCACAGGTTTAACCACATGCTACTACCATCTCCCTAATTTTGGGGTCCAGGTTAACTTCTGTAACAACAACGGGACATTCAGGTGAATGTAGTCTAGGTAGTAGAACTCTAAGACAGGAATTGTCATCCATGGAGGCAATAGTTGAAGTTACTGGAAAGTGCCTTGTGAGCAACAAAAGTACTAAGAGTGGCATCTGGGGGCGCCTGGGTGGCTTGGTCGGTTAAGCGTCCGACTTCGGCTCAGGTCATGATCTCACGGTCCGTGAGTTCAAGCCCCGCGTCAGGCTCTTCTGGGCTGATGGCTCAGAGCCTGGAGCCTGCTTCCGATTCTGTCTCCCTCTCTCTCTGCCCCTCCCCCGTTCATGCTGTGTCTCTCTCTGTCTCAAAAATAAATAAACGTTAAAAAAAAAAAATTTTTTTTAATAATTAAAAAAAAAAAAAAAGATTGGCATCTGGCAGAAAACCCTTCCTTTAGTGGGAGTCCCACCAAAATTGCTGCATGAATAAAGTACAAACAGCATAAAAGTTGACTGTGGTTTTGCAAATGACATCTATACTTAGGGGTACCTCTGCGTTTTCTCTGCCTGTCTATGTAAAAAATCCACAACATAAATCAGTTCAGCAGTTTTCTTGGTTTTATTTATGAAAGGTGTTTTTGGTAGGTTAAGGAAGAAGAAATGAGTGGGGTACAATAAAGATCCCAGCTCTTGTAAATTTGGGAGGGAGGGTGGGGTCAAAACGATGCGTATTTCTATATTTTCTAAACGTTCCACACTAAATGTATGTTATTTTTGTTATCAGAAGGAAAAATAAATAAATGCTATCGTGAAATTTTACAGGCGGTCACGGTCAAAGAAGCACTGTCCACGAAAGCTCGGCATCTCCGGAGGAGCCTAAGCACGCCAAACGTTCACAATGTAAGTGCACCCTGCTGAGGCTCTGCGGAGTCCTGGCCGTGTGTCAGGGTGTGGGGGTGGTGCATAAGGGGTCTGGAGTCAGGCGGGAGTAGGCCCTGTGGGCCTCCCATAGGAGGTGTGGGCCATCCTGCAGCACCAAACCTGTCCTCTCCTAGGGAACCACAGCAGAGAGCGCTGGTATGGTCACATGACTGAGCCTTTAGTGGGATCTTACAGATTCCTGGTCATAGAGTTATGTCCTTGAAAGAAGTTTCTTGAGACATAAATGCATGTAGTTGGTTTGAGGATGGTAGAGTCAGCTAAAAATCCTGGCTGCTGCTCATGAGTCCGTTTCTACGCCCTGTTCAAGCTGCCCTGGTGGATTCTACTCGGCTGCCCATCAGTGTGACAGGGCTCCAGGCACCTTCGTGTAGACACTCCTCTAGTTCCTGGTCTCTCCCCTGACCACTGGATTCTGTTCCTCAACCGGTTCATCTGGAAAATCCAGTTGACAGAAACTGCTTCTAGTGCAGGGGAACACTGTCATGGGAAGAAAGGACAGACTAGGGCATGGACAGTTGCAAAGCAGTCTCTTTTCCAGAAGCAGCAGGGTGTAAGATCCTGCCAAGGAAAAGCACAGCATCCTTGCCTTCCTCCTCTCCAGAATTGCCTGGAAGTGATTGAAAACATGGCGGACATTGATAAAAGTTGTCATACGGCAGGCCACAATGCAGCCCCAGACAATCCCTATAATCGTTTTTTTTTTTTTTTTTAATGTTTATTTCTGAGACAGAGACAGAACATGAGTGGGGGAGGGGCAGAGAGAGAAAGGGAGACACAGAATCGGAAGCAGGCTCCAGGCTCTGAGCTGTCAGCACAGAGCCCGACGCGGGGCTTGAACTCACAAACCGTGAGATCATGACCTGAGCCGAAGTCGGTCGCTCAACCGACTGAGCCACCCAGGCACCCTCCTATAATCCTTTTTGTACAGGTTACTTCTGACCACAGTGCAGTTATTAGAAACTGATAATGGGAGCCTCATACTACGTATGTAAAAAACCCACAACATAAATTAATTCAGCAGTTTTCTTGGTTTTATTTATGAAAAGCATTTTGGGTAGGTTAAGGAAAAAGAAATGAGTGGGGCACAATAAAGATTCCAGCTCTTGCCAATTTGGGAGGGAGGGTGGGGTCGAAACGATGTGTATTTCTGTATTTTCTAAACGTGTAAATGGAAAAAAAAAATGGTCTTTTAATTAAGTTTTAGGTATCAAAGAAGAGAGCGTAATGGAAATCAGGATGTATTTAGAACAAAATGATAATAAAAATGGGTACATGTACCAGTACTTGTGGGATGTGGTTGGAAGTGGTAATTAGACAGAAACTGGGCTCTGAATTCCCTGTTACTCCACTTACAGAGCCGAATACTAGACAGTAGGGAAAATGAAAGAACGGTGAGCTACTATTAGGGATGTAGGGCTCTTGTATTAAAAAGAAGAGTGAAAAACGAGGGAAACATCTATGCTACAAGGTGTAGACAGACCCCCTATGAAGTATTCTGTCCACCACCAGCCCCCTAAAAAATGATCCTGCTCTAAGATTCTGAATCTAACTGCTAAATAGTTACAGGGGACAGAAGAGAATGTTAAATGACACAATGGGGGCTCAGCAAGAGGGAACTTTATGGGAACAAATGACCTAGAAAAGGGAAAACCCCTAAGAGACAAAATACATCCTCTGATTGCGATGTACAAATTGTTGTGATCCTGATTCAGAGTTCATTGAAAATGTTTATGAGACATTTGAACACTGGAAGATATCTGATACTATTTAGGAATCCCTTAGTTTTTTTTAAGATGTGATAATGGTATTATGTTTATGTTTGTTTTGTTTTTTTAAATCAAACTCATGACTCCAAGATCAAGAGTCACGTGCTCTTCTGACCGAGTCACCCAGGTGCCCCTGTGGTTATTGTTTTTTTAAAGGGAGGAGGAATTCTGTATTTTTTACAGATTCACAGAGAAATATTTATGGATAGATAATTTTTAAATTAAACAAAATCAGAATAAAAAAATGTTAAGGTAATAATAAATGCTAGAGCAGAATCCTAATAAAGAAGGAAATAATAAAGATTAGAACATAGGTGTATGAAATAGAAAACTAACAATGGAATCAACAAAGCTGGAAAGCAGGCTTTTGAAAAGACTGGTCAAATGCACTGACTTCTACTTAAGTTTCATTGGGGAAGAAAAAATATTGGGATAATAATTCAAATATTATTGGAAATAAAAATGGACATATCACTAGAAACAGAATGGAGATTTAGACAGCATTAAGAGCAAACCATGAATAACGTTATACCAGTAAATGTAAAAGCTTCAACAAAATGGAATTTTCCTACAAAAACCGAATCAAGAAGACAGAAAATCTCAATGCAGTTATCACCATAAATGAAGCCTAAATTCATGGAGAGACAGGCTGTTCATTGATGGAAGCACACAGTGTCAAAAGAGTTGGCACATCTCCTTAAACTGATGTATAAATTTCCCACATAATCTCCTATAGGATTTCATAAGCTGGCCCTAAAATTGCTATGGAAGAGCAAGTGGAAGGCACACAAACCTTATCTGCAGCCCAGGGTTTCCATGCCTTAGTCTAACTTCTAGAGCGTCTCATAGAAACATAGATGGGGGCGCCTGGCTGGCTGGCTCAGTTGGTAGAACACGTGACTCTTGATCTCGCAGTCATGAATTCAAGCCCCATGTTGGATGTAGGGATTACTTAAATAAATAAACAAACTCAAAAAGAAACATAGGATATATTTAGAACTAAATAATGCCGAAATTGTATACATGTCAATCATTGTGGGGTACAGCTAGAGTGGTACTTAGGGACCGTAACAATAATTTATTTCATTATAGTTTGTAACTGACAAAAATTGGAAGTGGCCTACATATCTATCCAGAATAGAACAAATAAATTATGAGACTAATTAAAAAGACCATGGTAAAATACCACTTTTTTTCATTATAAAAATACGCAAAAAATATGTGTGCATATAGTAATACTTTTATGTATAAGATGTGCATATATTTTTATGTGTACATCCATTTTATGTATATAAGTAACTATATGAAGCTGGTGTGGGAATAATAAACCCCAAATTGAGGGTAGTTGTTACTCCTGAGGACTGCAGAATAAAGAGGGATGTGAGAAGGTCATACAGATTTCAATTATAAATGCGACACTACATTTCTATATATGTAGTTTATGTTACACATATGAACTACATTGATAAAACCATTGCTCTCTTACAGGTCTCCTCCAGCCGACCAGACCTTTCCGGCTTTGATGAAGATGATAAGGTGTGCACTTACCATGGCTAGATTATTAACAGAATCTAAGTCTGAAAATTTAGGATATCCTGGTGTTTTGAAAATCTCAGGATTTCCTATCTCAATCTTACTCAGATTATTGTCTCTACATGTCCATTTCCAAGTTCAAATAGTGGATATGAAATTGCTGTGCACTCAGTGTTACGTTGTAAGTTAGCATATTTGCCGTATCAAGCTAATACCACACATAATTGAATATCTGTGTGTTAACGGGTCTAACTCAATGCTTTAAGAAGGTATTATATCTACCCTAGCAAAATCAAAATTATTTCAAGTAGGTATAATTGGGGATTTAAAATTAAGGACATATTACAACATCACCTTACTCAGCAAATATTTCTTGGAACATATATTGTATATATGTCCCTATGCCAGGAACTAAGTGATTCAAAGAATAGAAGCACAGATTTTGCCCTCAAGAAGTTTAAAATCTAGTCTTTAGCGGCAGCCAACTCCTGAGAAGTTGGAGTAAGATTAAATAAAGTTACATGATACATACAAGTTTTCTCTCTCTAGTATACCCATATCTTATGCCAGTTTGATACTTTTAAATCTCAGGCATACGGAGTAGAGTAACCATACCACCTAGTATG
Organism: Felis catus; assembly: GCF_018350175.1. Classification (NCBI taxonomy): domain Eukaryota; kingdom Metazoa; phylum Chordata; class Mammalia; order Carnivora; family Felidae; genus Felis; species Felis catus. The sequence continues at coordinate 11,481,653 of NC_058372.1, forward strand.
TCTGGGGCAATCCCAGTGTATGCCTGCTACCCAGGCAAAATTATCAGTGGAACCATTTCACCCTGAAAAGTGTTTCATTGTGGTCTTTAAATTACCCAGTCATCCTAGATAACGCACCAAATTTATAAAAGTGGCTGCCTCTGGGGAGGAAGGAAAATGAATGGGACCTTAGAGGTTCAGGAGGGTTTTACTCTGTTCATAATGATTTTATTAACTCTTGAACACACATGATACAGGATTAACATTAACACTCTAGCTGTATCTTGGGTATGACAGCATTGGTCATGTTATTCAGCCATTCATACTTTTCTATATGTTGGAAATATTTTACAATAAAAATAAGGAAGCACACATACTGCCTTTAAAAATTAGAACAAAACTCAAATCTGGGCTTCATTTCTCATTTTTAAAGGAACTGAATTGCAGTTAACCCATGTCTTTTCCTTGTAGGGTTGGTTAGAGAACCAATTAGACATGTCTAACTACAGCTCCAGTTACCAAGATATAGCCTGTTATGGAACTTTACCCAGGGATTCGCCTCGAAGGAGTAAAGAAAGTAGTGGTGAGATTGTTTTTCCATGTTCTTTCTTTATAATTTCTAGGAAAAGCCTGGGGCGGGGGGATCCTTTTGTAAGTGGCATATAATAAGATAGGAACCTGAAATTCTTAGGGGGCTGGATGTTTCTAAACTGTCTTCTTGAATAGAATATGTCACGTTCACTTATTTGATTTCTTTTTGCTTTGTAGCCAGTATATCTTCCAGATAATAATAATAATCGGCTTTTTGTGTAGCACGTTAGAATTTTCAAATCCTTTTTCCCACATCATTTCCTGAATTTGAAGTCAGTTTTGAGATGCACACAAATCTTATTACATTATGGTTAGACTTCATTCTTTACCAAAAGACTATCTACCCGTGTGATGTTTTTGTGCTCAAAAGATTTTTACAAGAAATTTTTGATTCCCCGAGCGGTTCCAAAAATGACACCAGAAATGAGGTTGATCAGTGACAGCATTATTCCTTAACTGTGTAATCTTCCAGTGCCCTGAGAGGAACAGCATTCTCTGAATACGTAAATCAGCTTATATTTTACCTACTAAATGACACTGTACCAGAGAATTGGGAAGAAAATACAGGAGGAGGAAAAGAGGCCCTAAACGGCCAGAAATGAGTGAAAGCAGGAAAGAGGAATTGTTCCTCAGCCATATGGAGCCAGGGTGGCTTGGGAGAAAAGGGGCTTGCAAGGAAATTTATACAGGATCCATTCACTGAATGTTTATTGAGCCTCTACTTGCTATATGCAGTGAAAGATACAAAAAGGTACCATTCTAGATCCTAAATTCTAACTGTGGAATGAGATACATGGAAAATTAGATAATAAATGATAAAGAGCCCAAATGCATGTACGGACAATAGCGTCCAGGAATTCGGAGCATTGGAAAATCAGCATGAGTTGAAATCGCTCTAATAGGTGGTGCTTCAAGCTGGATCTTGAAAAGAAGGTAGAAAATTTAGTTTCTGCTTTCTTCGATGCCTCCCAGTCGTTTGATGACTCTTTGTGACTCGGTAGATACATCTCCATTCTTGCCCACATCTGTTTGAATCGTTAGCCAAATATCAGCATGTTAATTTCTTTGTTACACCAGATCCTCCTCCTCTGGCTAGGTGATGACTGTGCTTCCTGTGCGCTGGTTAAAGTGCTCTGTGCCTGTGAATTCATGCCTGTTTGTCCTTCCCAGGTTGTACATCCGAGAACCCTCACGCCTTAACAGTCAGTCCTTTTAAAGCATTCTCTCCCCAGCCGCCAAAGTTTTTCAAACCCCTGATGCCTGTAAAAGAGGAGCATAAGAAAAGGATAGCTCTTGAAGCGAGGCCTCTTCTAAGCCAGGAGGTAGGTACCAGAGTTCTCTGTACCGCGTAAAAAAGAACAGAATTGCGTTGCCTGGGGAGCAGCGACAGTGTGCATTAACAAGCTGGGCGCTGCGTGTAGACACGTGTGGGTCACCCAGGGTCACGGGGGAACTTGTTGTGTGTCGTTATTGCTGTTATTTTCTTTCTGCTTACGGCTTTTCAAAGTATTTTTTTTTTAACGTTCCATGTGAGAAAGATGTTCCCTAGGTGTTTGGAAAATAGTATGGGCTTTTTTTTTTTTTTTTTTTTTTTAATTTGATAAAACCAGTTACGCTATTTGCCATTAGTCTGTGTAGTCTTGTCAGACTTCATCAGTGGTTTTAACTTCGGCCTGCGAAATCTCCGCACTACTCCTGTGGAATACAAGTGTTTGTGTTGCTTTGCTAACTTGCACGTACTTAACCGTGTATTTCGGCTGTCGGCGTCTTCTGTGTGTGATGCATCTGTGTGTCTTAACCTTTGCAGAGCATGCCTCCACCTCAGCCACATAACCCTGGCTGCATTGTGCCCTCGGGAAGCAATGGCAGCAACATGCTACTAGAGCACAATAGCAAACGTGAGAAGAAGATTGTAAGTTGCAGAACCATTTCTGTCGTATTGCCTGGTGGTGGGTTTTAAGGCCCTTTCACAGACAATCATCCAAATCCTTTAAGAAGAAATTAAGATAATGTATTGGGTCTTTCTCTCTCTTTTTTTTTTTTTTCTTCAAGAAAACAATGTGATCACTGGTAATGAAATGTTGCATGAATATGGCCATGACCTTTGATTCTTCTAAGTGTTCATTCTATTTTATTTATTTATTTATTTATTTATTTATTTATTTATTTATTTATTTATTTGCTTAGTATCAACTTGCTTAGAAAAAGGGGAAAAGGCACTCTTACTGATTCTAGTCTTTGAAATGGGTAACAAAGAGATCGCTTTAACTGATTCTGGATCTTTCTAATGTGTCTCTGCATACTGCCCAGATTCTGAAGTTAATCTACCTAGAGGAGTTGCACTTACTTGCAGTGAGTAATCATGCACTTAGCTGTGGGGATGTTTGAAAGCTCCTTTCGTGTCGCCTGATGCTCCCGCTAAGCTGATTCTGCAGCTTGAAGCCGTGCTGCAAACCCTCACTGCCCCCGTTACCGCCTCAGCACCTCAGGCGGCAAAATAGGTCCCAACCCCCTCAGTGTCAGGCTGGCTCTTGGGATGGCTTATCTGTATTTCAGCCACAGGTAGGTTGAAACTCTGCCTGTAAAATGCCCTTCCCCAGCTCTTGGTTTTCAAATTACACATTTGCAAATCTTTTTTAAGACGCTGTTATACCAGGCACGGGGGATTATATGTGATACCTCAATTTAAAAATCAAACTGTAGGGTGCCTGGGCGGCTCAGTCGGTTAAGCGTCTGACACTTGGTTTCAGCTCAGGTCATGATATCACGGTTTGTGGGTTCAAGCCCCGCATCAGGCTCTGCACTGATGGTGTGGAGCCTGCTTGGGATTCTCTCTCTCCCTCTCTCTGCTCCTCCCCTGCTCATGCTCTCTCAAAATAAATAAACTTGAAAAAAATAAAATAAAAAACAAACTGTATTCCCAGACCTGGAAACAGTTTTCTTGTGTCTGAGCTTTCACTCTCCTGTGGCTTCCTGGGCTTTGAAAAAGTAAAGCAGCTTGGAACAAGACAGAGCTGGTTGGTGTTTCCATCTGAGGACAGTCTGATCCGTGGGCAGCCCGTGGGAGGTTTCCTTTCCCAGCTGCACATGTCAGACCTGGTCCAAAGACTCCGGGGTGTGAGGTCCTCTAAAGGTTCTAAAATGGGCTCCTGCTGCTCACTGTGTGAACCTAACAGGAACTTAACCCGGAATGCAGTTGGCCATGCACCTGCATGCTTGGAGAGCTCACAGGCCTTAGGAAATGACCTTCTCATTCCTCCTGTCTGTGGAGGACAGAAGGCACCATTTCCCCCTCCCCTCTGTCCCTCTCCCCACCATTGCTTCTGTGTTCTCCCTGCCCCTCAGTCCCAAGTCTCCACCATAGTTCCTGCTGGAAAAGAGGGTGAACATCAACACCTGCCCCCTACATCTCTAAATCCTAATATGTTGCTCATTCACTTACTTGACCTCCCTGCTTAGTTAATAAGGCTGCAGCATGGGCTGAAAAGGCCAAGTAGCTAGCTCATGACCCCTGCAAACTCTCTGGCTCTCTGGCTGGTTGGATCTGTTGGATGATGTGGAACCTACCACCATGATGCATGGTAGTAAATTTAAACTTCTTGTAACAATCCATTCTGATAGAACACACCATCAGGAGACTGCTGGATGACCCTTCTGGGACTACCCAGCAGATGGTTTCACTGTTGATAGAGTTTGCCTCTTCATTATTTTCTTTACTTTCCTTGTATTATTTTTACCTAAAACCCATTTCAGGACTTTTAGCTAGCAGAGGGTAGGATGGAACTGGCTTCTCTTAACCCAGCAACTCTCAAGCAGCACTTAGCCTCTGTGTGGTTGCATGCACCTTGAAGTCTGCTGAGTAGGGTTTGAGGGTACCATTTTTATTGCTGGAAACTTGAGAGAATGACCTCTAGTCTCCTTAGAAATCTGGCACCAAACAATAATGACAAAATCTTTAAAAAAGGAGAAAGAGGGGTTCCTGGGTGGCACAATCAGTTGAGCGTCCAACTTTGGCTCAGGTCATGATTTCACAGTTCATGAGTTCGAGCCCTGCATCAGGCTCCATGCTGACAGTGCAGAGCCTGCTTGGGATTCTCTCTCCCTCTCTCTGTGCTCCTCCCCAACTCTCGAGATCTCTCCTTCCCACCTCTGTCTCATATATACATATATACATATGTATATATGTATATATATGTATATATGTATATATATGTATATATGTATATATATGTATATATGTATATATATGTATATATGTATATATATGTATATATGTATATATATGTATATATATGTATATATGTATATATGTATATACATATATACATATGTATATGCATATACATATATATGCATATATGTATATATATGTATATATGTATATATATGTATATATGTATATATATGTATATATGTATATATATATATATTTTTTTTTTTTTTGAGAAAGAGGGGTTCTTGGCTGCTTAGTCAGAAGAGCATACGACTCCTAATCTTGGGGTCATGACTTTGAGCCCCACATTGGATGTAGAAACTATTTAAATAAATAAAACTTTTTTTAAAAAGTTTTTTTAATAAAAAAAAAAAGAGAGAGAGAGAAATCTGTCTCTGCCTCTTCATCTCTGAAACTATTGAACTGCTTGATTTATTTCAGATAGTTCTGGCTTTTCCAGGATGTTCTGGTAGATTTTAGGGGTATTGCTTGATCTGAGGTTCTAATTCTCTGTGGGAAGCTTTCATTTTATTTCTCCTCTTACAAATGGACATACACTGCTTTATCCTTTTGTTTCCCATTCATTCTCTTTCCTTTTACACTCTTGAAAAATCCGAGGGTGAATCAGTGGTTTGGTCTCATCAACGGAGTTTGAAATAATTTCTGATAGTTTCAAATAGAATGTAGTTAACATATAGCTAGCCTTGATTCTTTTATTTAAAAACAATTTTTTTTAAGTTCATTTATTTTGAGAGAGAGTGCTTGCACGCAAGCAGGAGAGTGGCAGGGAGAGAGAGAATTCCAAGCAGGCTCTGCACCACCAGTACGGAGCCTGATGTGGGGCTCAAACCCACAACCTGTGAGATCATGACATGAGCCAAAATCAAGAGGCGGATGCTTAACAGACTGAGCTACTCAGCCTACTGAGGCTTGATTCTTAAAGCACAGTGTGTTGTCTGATCAATTTGGGAAGATACACAAATGTACTTCATGTCCTGTTTAAATAACATAAAGGCAACAACATGCCTTTGGAGTCTATCTTTTTAAGTCATTAAGCAGAGAGAAGATTAGAAAGGAAATCACTTCTCCCTCTCTTGGGTCTTGCATAGACAGCATATAGTTTATTTCTCCGTTTTACAGATGAGGGTCATGCCCAAAGTCTCGCGGTTAATGACAGCATAAGAACAAAGGCTCCGTCATCCCTCAGCACAATTGGGCTGACCCCAAGGACTCCAGATGCTCCCCCAAATAGTACAGTTTTAGTTGCCCTGCTGCTGCTGTTTCTAAAAAAGGCTGCCCGCCTTTTAGTACCATGGACAGAAGTACTGGGGCCCTAGGCTGATACAGTCCTGAAAAGAGACCATCTCCCTGTGTGGACAACACAGACCCCATTCCATGTGGAAGTAAAAGTGACTTTGATCAAGTGAAACTCCTTGCCAAGAGTCACTGCTTTAATGTGGGTTATGATCCCTTCTTAAAAGTCAAGGTATGTTGTCTATAGGTAAATATCAGCTGCATGAACTGAATTGCAAAAATCAAATCATGAAGACTGTAGCTATAGAGAGACTTGAGAACTTGACTCCATGCTTCACTTTTGGGCAGGGTTTTAAACCTTTTTGTCCTTAAGACATAGTAGGAAGGTGCTTAGCTTAGTCTCCTTGAAGATACAACGATAAATATTTCTGGAGTAGAAAGTCTGTCTAACCAAATTCCCTTATGGCACAGTTTAAGCCAATTTTAAGTCCTGTTTTTTCTCCTTGAAGGCAATAACTCAATAAGCCTTCAGCCTGGTTTACATGTTGGGAAATGTTTAATCTCTACTGAGTTTTCTTTTTCATTTTTGAAATAACTTGCCCCAACTCCTCTAGCCTCTCTCTTTGGGTCATTCCCCTCCCCCAGTCCCATCCCAGGTGCAACACTATGGACGGATCCCTATTTGAACTTAATCTCTTGGTGGTTTTGTAGACTCTTCAGTTTTATTAAGCTCCTTCTAGTCCTTTAGGAATAACCTTTTATCTTTGTGAGTTTGATAAATGTGTACCTGTTTCTACACAGTAAACTATGATTGAATATTTCATTCAGCAAAGTTGTGTTTTAGGGTGACAGGCCTTTCCTCGGTCTTGAGAAGACATAACTTCAGGCATAAAAAGGGCTCCAAGTTACTAATTCTCATATTAAGATTTGTTTTCTTTTCAACAACTAACTTTTCAGTAATTAATTGCATCAGAGATTCCGGGGCTTGGGGAATTATATTTCTTTGCCAGCTTCAGTCAAAAGGAAATACAAAGGTGGGGGGAGGCACTTGGGTGGCTCAGTCAGTAAAGAATGCAACTCTTGATTTTGGGGTCGTGAGTTTGAGCCCCACATTGGGTGTAGAGCTTACTTACAAAAAAAAAAAAAGAAAGAAATCTAAGGATACAAACACTAGAAATTCAATTTTGAGTCTAAACATGTCAAGTAGAGGGACATCTGGATGGCTCAGTCAGTTAAGCATCTGACTTTTGGGGAGCCTGGGTGGCTCAGTTGATTAAGCATCTGACTTTGGCTCGGATCATGATCCCATGGTTCATGGGTTCTAGCCCCATGTCAGTCTCTGTGCTGACAGCTCAGAGCCTGGAACCTGCTTCAGATTCTGTGTCTCCCTCTCTTCTCTGCCCTCCCCTGTTCAGGCTTGCGTGTGCACACACGCTCTCTCTCAAAAATAAACATTAAAAAAATAAATTAAAAAAAAAGAAAACAACCAACTCTTGATCTTGGGTCAGGTCATGATCTCATGGTTCATGAGATGGAGCCCCACATGAGGCTCTGTGTTGACACTGAAGAGCCTGCTTGAGATTTTCTCTCTCCCTCTCTCTCTGTCCCTTCCCTGATCACGCGCACTCTCTCACTCTCTCACGCTCTCGCTCTCTCAAAATAAATAAACTTAAAAAAATTAAAAGAAAAAAACAAATAAACATGTCAAGTAGAGAATCAATAAAATACGGGCAAAAGCCACTGATTGAATTCTGTCTAATCTTTGCTCCTTTCCAAACATTCCCCCCTCCCCCTTTTTTAATAATGCTACTTGATTTAGAATGTAGCCTAAAATAAGGTGGCGAGATTAGTGTTGCCAAAAATTTTGTTTTGCTAATTTTCTGGAATTTTTACCAGTGATATTTGATACTCATTCACCTTTGTTTTTTGGGTTTTTTTGTTTTTTTAGTTTATTTATTTTTGAGAGAGAAAGTGCAAGTGGGGGAGGGGCAGAGAGCAAGGGAGAGAATGAATCCTGAGCAGGCTCTGTGCTGTCAGTGCAGAGCCAGATTCTGGGCTCAAACTCACCAACTTCGAGATCATGACCTGAGCCAAAGTTGGACGCTCAACCAACTGAGGGGTACTCAGGTACCCCTCACCTTTGATTAATAGCCATGGAATTAAGACAGCTGATGCTTTTGTATAATTTATATTCAAGTTATTTTAAAATCTAAGGAACACTCAGAGAGAAACTTCCCTGCTCATTTGGTATCTTCTGAACCTGAGAGGTTTGCTAAAAGGGCTGTTGCCATTTGAATTTTAAAGAAATGTTTGGAAAGAATTTAAGAAACACATTGTTTTCTGTTCAAAATTTAAAATCAATTTTAATTGTCATACCTAATTATAAATTTTGAGTTATACAGCTTTTGAGTATTTTATATATATTATATATATGTATATATATAATAAATATATAAATAAATATAGATCTAGCACAAGAAAAAGGAAAAATAGGAAAATATTTCCTCTTTAAAGTACAGTGAATTAATTTAATGTATAAGGCCAATAAAATAATTGTTACTTCTGCCAGATGGCATTTTACATTTTGATAAAAAGATATATTCTTAATCATATATGTCAAGGAAAAGCGACCATATGTTTTTAAACACTTCCAAATTGTCATTTAACTTAAAAGGCACTACTGATGTTGCCATAATTTTTTTTGGTGATGTGGCCTAAGTATCCTTTGTGTCAATAAAATGTAATAATCTCAAGTAAAAAGAAAAAAAAAAAAAACTAAGAAGCACTCAAGACTATTAAGGTATTGATTTAGCCATTTAGCATCTTACGCAAAAGACATTATTATTGTAAAATTCAGTCGATGAAATTTATGTTAATTTGTGAACTGCCATCTCCCATATCCTTCAAGCATGTTCTTGTTCCCCTTCCCTATCCCCTCTCTCTCCTCAACCTTTTGAAATGATACTTTAATGAGTAAGGTTAACGTTTTGGTTCCAGGTTTTTACAGTCTCCTTGCTTTTATACTGAATGAAATTTCCATCCACCAAAACAGGGTCCAGGATAGTTCTAAGAGCAAGGACCCAAAATCCTAACTCCATGAGGGCAGGAACCATGCCTGGTTTTGTTCAATGTTAGTATTCCCAGTTCTTGGGACAATGACTGGCATACAGTGGATGCTTGATGAATACTCGTAGAATGAAAGGCATGTTTTCAGAGAAGAGGAATATTTGTTTATGAGGTTAATTAGAAATGACTAGATTGTGTTATCATTTTTTTTCTTTTTAAAAGCTCTACATCCAACGTGGGGCTTGCACTCATGACCCCAAGATCAAGAACTGCATGCTCTACTGACTGAGCCAGCCAGGCACTCCTTGTCATTTACATCTACATGTTTTATGTTGGTTTCCTTCAAATACAAAAGAGACAGACTGGGAAATGGAGAATACCCACTTCTGCATATATACCAGTCTTCACAAATAGAATTCTAAAGCTACTTGACAAAGGAGATTTTCATTTAAATCTCAGTACCTTCCTCATCTCTGGCCAAATCCTCTATCCACGCTTCTCCAAAACCCTAAAAAGCATTCATCGTTAGACCGACTGTTAGTATTTTACAACCTTACAGCTTTTAGTGTAACACCAGCAATGGGTGTCAAAATCATGCTCGTTGGCCCTTTCACTGTTGGGATCTTTATTTTACTGCCCTCCCTCCCCATAAAATAGCTCAGAAACCTTATACAAATTACCTTGCTTACCTGCGCTTGGCTTCCCAAAGCAAGGATTGTAAGAACAAACGAAGCGGCACGTCTTCTCTGCCCCTGGCTGTCCCTCTCCTCATTTAATTAGCAAAGGGAAATCATCACAACTGAAAACTAATCATCAATTAAAATGAATTAAGAGTCCACTGCACTTAAACCAGGGAAGGAAACATTTCTAATTAGCAGGGAGTGAGCACAGAATAAATAAATCTCCTACGTATTAGGTGGGTTTATGCTCACGGATCTCTGAGAGTATTGTACTTGGGTCCACCGTAGGTGACAAGATTTAACCAAACTCAGGAACACTACACATGTGAATGCCTTTAATAGGAATGTATTTAAAACTTGTCTCAACAATAAAGTCGCCATAAGGAGCTAATGAGTGACTTTTGCTTCGTTACTGTAGGACTCTGAGGAGGAGGAAAATGATCTGGAAGCTCTTAACAGGAAGCTGATAAGTTCACAGCCTTACGTGCCCGTGGAGTTTGCAGACTTCAGTGTTTACAATGCCAGCTTGGAGAACAGGGAGTGGTTTTCTTCGAAAGTAGATTTGGTGAACTCAAGGGTCCTGGAGAAAGAAGTGTCCCGTAGCCCTACCACCAGCAGTATTACCAGCGGCTACTTTTCCCACAGTGCCTCCAACGCCACTCTGTCCGACATGGCGGTCCCTTCCAGTGACAGCTCGGACCAGCTAGCCATTCAGACAAAGGATACAGACTCCAGTGAGCATTACGGACCGTCCCTTGGGCATGATTTCAGGCCGTCCTCAAACAAAGAGTTGACAGAACTAGAAAGAGGCTTGCTTAAAGAGAAGATAATTATGGTGCCACTCAAGGAAAACAGTGCCTTAGCCAAAGGGAGCCCATCACCCCAAAGCATCCCTGAGAAAAACTCCAGATCCCTCTGTAGGACTGGCTCCTGTTCAGGGCAGGATGCCTGCTCCAGCCGAAATGGCCAACCAGTCAGAGAATTTTGCCCCAGGGAAGTGACCATAGAGCACACCACAGATATCCTTGAGGACCATTCTTTCACAGAGTTTATGGGTGTGTCCGATGGGAAAGATTTTGACGGATTGACGGATTCTTCTGGAGAGCTTTCAAGTAGAAGAAACCTACCCAATAAAATGGACAGGAAGAGTATCTCAGATGGGCCACAGGGCCCTGCCCAGCTGCATTCCTCAGCAGAGAATGAACAGGTAATAAATTCCAGAGGCAGTCCTCTGTGTTCTGTACTGTTGGGGAGCCTGCCTGATTGTGCACCGACCCCCAGAGGTGCTTCACCACAGGACTTAGTAGGAGAGGTTCACTCAGATGCTTCTGACGGGGAAGATGGGCCCACTGGAGCGCAAACTCACTGCTGCCCAGCTGGCTCTGTGCAGTGTCCGATGGACGATGGAATATATGGGACCAGTGGCTTTTTTTTTTATAACTTCTTTAGGTTAATTAATCTATTTTTTATTTATTTTTGAGAGAGAGAGAGAGACACAGAGCATGAGTGGAGAAGGGGCAGGGAGAGGGAGAGAGAGAGAGAGAGAGAGAGAAAATCTGAAGCAGGCTCCAGGCTCCGCAGTGTCAGCACAGAGCCCTTCTTGGAGCTTGAACCCATGACCCATGATCTCACGAGATCATGACCTGACCTGAAGTTGGATGCTTAACCAACTGAGCCACCCAGGTGCCCTGGACCAGTGGCCTTTCTAACAGGCAGGTGGGTTGGTGACGAATTAAGCATTCACATGACTAAAGATCATTCAGTCTCATATTCCGTTTCCTGAGGTGTCTAATTACTGGCTATCCCAAGGCATTCAGGTAGCATCTACTGTATTTCGTGAAATCTGTGATTTCTGTAATTACTAGATAAACCATTATTTTATGTATCACTGCAAAAAATACTTCCAGTGAAACCACATTACATTAGTAAATGTGTAAGACACATCCCAATTTCAGAGGGGTTAAAAAGGGGCGTGGGGGAAGGGAGGCATGCATAGTAGAATTGATTTAAAAAACCGTCATTTAGTGCCCATAGGTAAAAACATGTTTGCGGGAAGTATAGGTGAATTCCCAGAGGAGTTGAAGTTTGGGCTCTGGAAGTGACCAGGTTGGTTATAATGTTTAATTTTATAGTTTAATAGTTTAATTTTTTAGTTTAATTCCTAAACTAATGGAACAGAGTGGATGTTTGCTAACACTCGTAAGGAAAATAGCAAATTATATAAATAAGAGATTATCCACTTCTGGGGGCTGGGCTCCTGAGAGCCACCATTTCTTTCCATCCAGGGTCACTGTTTTGGTCCCACACCCCCCACTGCAGCTGAGTGAGGGGTATGGGAGGGCCAGAACTTAGCAAAACAAAGAGCAGACAGAACTAGAAAAATAATCTAGAAAGATATGATGCCATTGGTCTTGGCTTTGCTGAGGAAGTTATTCTGGTTTGGTGGCTTTTCCCCCAACAAGCTTTACCCCCTTTTCATACTAGCCCTTAACATTTCAGTGTGTAATCACTTACACAGCATACTCCTAAATAAACTGCAAAACCCAGACGGTGATTTCTTGCAATAAAAACAAAAGACTTTCTTCCCCCAACATAAGACTAAGAATAAAGTTACTTGTTACTGTTCTTTGCCCATGAAACAACGACCCGTTTGTTTAAGAGCCTTTGGCTTCCTTTGCTCTGGTCTTCAGGCAGAATCTGCATTGCTGGCCTGGATCAGCCTTTCGGTCCTTCCTCCGTGAAGTCCAAGGGCTAATTCTAATGCTTCTCAAACCCAAGTGTGCAGCAGACTTCCCAAGAGGTATTGAGGGTGCCTCTTCAAAATTCAGGTTCCCGGGAGCCGCTGCTCTCCTCCGCTGACTCGCTGCTTCAGTGCAGTGCAGAGCGGGGGGTCTGTCTTCAGAGACCCCTCTGCTGCAGTGATAATAGGGGGTGGCCGCGGGCTTACAGAAGAGGAGGAGACAACAATCCCTCCCCCTTGTTCCACTGATTGGATTACATGGAACCAACAAACAGGAACAGGACCTGATTTTTGTTTTCAGAGGCTCCACAATAGTGTGTTCCTGCCAAAGATCCTGCCTTTTAAAAGTGGAATTTACAGGGGCGCCTGGGTGGCTCAGTCAGTTGGGCGTCCGACTTTGGCTCAAGTCGTGATCTCACGGTTCGTTGAGTTCAAGCCCCGCATCGGGCTCTGTGCTGACAGCTCCAAGCCTGGAGCCTGCTTCGGATTCTGTGTCTCCCTCTCTCTCTGCCCCTCCCCCACTCACACTCTGTTTCTCTCTCTCTCTCTCTCTCTCTCTCTCTCTCTCTCTCTCTCTGTCAAAAATAAACATTTAAAAAAAAGGTTTTTTTTAATAAAAACAATAGAAGTGGCATTTACAAAAATATTTGCTGTATCAGAGTAACATGGGATTATGGTGATTTGTTTTAATTTTTTTAATGTTTATTTTTGAGAGAGACAGAATGTGAGTGGGGAAGGGGCAGAGAGAGAGAGGGAGATACAGAATCCGAAACAGGCTCCAGGCTCTGAGCTGTCAGCACAGAGCCCGATGTGGGGCTCGAACTCGGAAATGGCAAGATCATGACCTAGGCTGAAGTCAGACGCTTAACTGACTGAGCCACCCAGGTGCCCCTGTGTTTTTGTTTTTGTTTTTGTTTTTTATTGCTTTAGTGTTTTTGTAATACTCTTTAGTTTTAGTAAGTTGTGACAACACTTTTTTACTTTAACTTTGGGTCTTCTTTCTGTCATCACTTTTGCTAGAAGCTTCACTTCGGGGCAAGGTTTCTCCTTTGTCTAGTGTGAATCCTAGAACAGGATTCCATAATAAAGTGGATCCTGTGGGTCCCTTCAGGGAGAGCCCCTTGAGTGGGTGATGTCTGGCTGTGAATGGGCCCTGTGTGTACGTGGGGTGTGTGTGTGTGTGTGTGTGTGTGTGTGTGTGTTTGTGTGTGTGTGTGTTGGTATTGGGAGGAGGGGGGCGGGGATCAGGAGCTCGAACTCACCAGGGTCTGCATTCCAGGGCAGCGCGAGCACTCGGTGAAAGCAGCCAGCGCCTCCCCGCAGGCCACAGCATCTTCGTTGCGGTCTGCCTCGTGAAAGCACCAGCCCCATCTGTAAAACATGCTGCGGCCCAGCCGGGGACCCCAGACCAGCGTGGAGAAGCCAAGCGCTTCGTGGGCCACCTGCCTTCTCCTCCCGAGCTGGGAGAAGCTGGCACTTTGTCACTCGGGGGAATCGGCAGCCTCTGCTTTTTCCGGAAAGCCAGAGAACCGAAAATCCTGGATTGAATTAAGTGGCAGTATTTTTGTTTGCACTTATTACTACACACACCCACTGTGTAGAAACCTCCACAGATTCAAGCGGACTGTATTCTTGTACAATTTTAATCAGTTCTTACTGTAGAATCTGGAGTCCATGCTCTTTTTTTTTTTTATAAATAATATATATGATGTATATGAAATGTATATCTATAGTATGTCTGTTTGGAGACAGACAAGACTGCACACGAAAATGCAGATATGAGTGGTTTCTAGAAAATCATAAGGTACTGGATTTGGTTACAAAACCACTTAGGTAATCTCTTATACATGAGCAGATGAAAAAGACCTGATTGCCTAAGAATGAGGTTGCGAATCCCTCTTTGCAGAAAAGGTTACAGAATGCCGTTCTTTACAACCAAAGAACTTACATAAGACTGAACGTTTTTGCTGTCCCCTCGTTTTGTGTGTACATATATGTCTGACTGTGAGTTTGGTGCCACACTCCTCTTGGCTACCAGGCCACATGTAGCTGTTCTGTGTCCTGTTTCATAAAGCACACTGAAAAATCTCACAGCTATATTCCTTAGTCTTCCACCCGGCCACCGCCTGCTGGTGCGACGTTGTAGGGTAACTGTTGACAATGCCTGGGGCTCCGACTCCAGCCTTCATTACCCCAGGTTGTGGTTCGGCCTGGCCGGCAGGGGGAATTCAGAGAGCAGTATTACTGTTAAGAGAACACAAGGACATGCCCGGAGTTGGGTTTGGGGAGGGGAGGGGATGTTGATTTTTGTCTTTTTGTGGTTTTTCGTTTTGGATCGGTAGCTTTCGTCGTGTGGTTTTGCTGTTGTTAATTTTACTTAAATTCTGGGAAACACTGAAGGCATGGGATGAGCTATTAAGTTCACAGGTGCCCGCTTCACCGTGCTCGCAGCAGATGATGGAATGCAGGTGATCCTGCTGTCCACGTCTTCATTGGCAGGGTTCTCCTGGTAACGGAGACGTCGAAGGATTACGCATGTGGAAATTTTTACAGAAGTACTTTTTGCGCTCGTTCTGTAGATGCCTGTAAAATCGGTGTGGATGTACAGCAATAAATGTGTTGTGGGAGAGAGAGAATGTGTACATTCTCTAAGTTTTTCTTTTCAGTTCTTAGCATCAGTCAATGAGTAAGATTTTGGAGACTTTAATGAAAAGCTGCTGTTGATGACTTTTGTGTATAGTGAGCCGACTGTAGTATTCTACTATTGTCTGTTTAAAAAGAAAAAGAACTGTAATTTATATCCCCTTTCAACTTTATTGTATTTAATTGGTACAGATTGTGTGTGTGTGTCTGTGTGTGTGTGTGTGTGTTAGAATACAGACTGTCTAATTCAGATTTTAAAACATCGGTTGTTTGTCTTTAATAACTCTGCCAATTAGCTTCAGATCTAATTTCCCATATTGGTACATATATATATGTGTCTCCGTAGCTTGAAGGGTAATAGTAACAGCCAATGTTCAATAGTAACAGCCAACCGTACGAGGCACGGTTCCCAGCATTTGAAACATAGCATCTGGCTTAGTCCTCACAGCAGCGGATGCCATAGGTGCTGCTGTTATGTATTAGGTGTTTGATGATGGAAAACTGAGGTCAGAGGGGTGGGTCAGTGGGACGGCGACAGATCCGGGATTCAGCCCGTGCTTCCATCAGTCTCCTCCCCGTGTCGTGTCTGTGACGTATCATGGAAGAAGAGGCCTCTGACGACAGGGCACCTCCAGAGTACGGAGGGGGCTGTGCTGAGTCTCACGACTTCTGACCTGACCAGTGCGACACCTGCAGCAGACAGAACGAGGGGTGTGGGACGTGTCCCCCGCGCACAGGCGAGTCTTTGAGAGCAAGTAGCAGTGTCCTGCCAACTATGACATAGTGGCTAATGACAGCTTAATATGAAAGGTTTATCTTAAAAGGATAGCGCACAACGTTGTCAGAAAAATCTCCATGGCTCACAGTAGCCTTTCTGAAGAGGTCAAGAATGAGACGTAGTCAGGGCGCCTGGGTGGCTCACTTGGTTAGGCATCCAGCTTCATGGTCAGGTCATGGTCTCACAGTCTGCGGGTTGGAGCCCCACGTCAGGCTCTGTGCTGACAGCTCAGGGTCTGGAGCCTGCTTCGGATTGCGTGTCTCCCTCTCTCTCTGTGTGCCTCCCACCCCCTGCTCATGCTCTGTCTCTCAAAAAATAAATAAAAACATTTAATAATAAATAAAGATAATTAGATATAGCTTGTCCTGGACAGACGAGTGTCTTTCATAGACTTCCAGGAGAAAGTAGAGAGCGGGGAAGGCCCAAAGTTATTTCAATTTTATAGCATAGGATCGAGGGAGGAAAACAGTTATTTAATATTTAACTAAGTGATGACTACAAGTAGAATTCAAGACAAATTGAGCAAATTGTCATTCCTTCTCCTAGAATGAGATCATTGGTATTTGATCACCAACTTTGTCATTATGACTTGGGAAGAGCAAACTGGTCTTACCATATCAGATAGTTAAGTACAGGCATGTGTTTGACAGCTGACTTCCAAAGTACAGTATTACTAGTGTCCTCACATTTGTTGACAGTTATTTGGACACACATTTTACCATAATAAAAATCTAGTCTTGTGTTTCTAGGGCACCAGCTTTTGGGAAGAATGACTTCATAAAAATACCTTTAGAGTTAAGGAAGAGCAAGATAATACTTCTGCTTAGATAGCTTTAGTCAATACTTATTTTAACAATTACAATATTTAAGCTTTTTTTTTTAAGTTTACATATTTATTAAGAGAGAGAGAGAGCAGGCACACACACATGCTTGCACATGCAGGGAAGGGACAAAGAGAGAGGGAGAGAGAATCCCAAGCGAGCCCTGTGCTGTCAGCACAGAGCCTGATGTGGGGCTTGATCCCACGGACCATGAGATCATGACCTGAGCCGAGATCAAGAGTCGAATGCTTAACTGACTGAACCACCCAGGTACTCCTACAATATTTAAGCTTTAGAACAGTTTGGGGTGGGGGAAAGAAAACTATTGACATGATTAATCTTTATTTTTAAAAAATAAAGTTCTCTGGTATATCATCAAGAAGTCCCGAAAGAAGATGTGATTAAATAAGAGTTCTTGCTGGCTTTTCTGAATGAAAAGAGCTAAAAATAGAAAAATATGCCACCAGGGCACAGTGATGTAGAGAATTTTTGCGTTCACCCTTGAGCTTGCTTATTTCAGTAACATGAGCACAAGTTTCTTTGCATAATATTGGGCATACCTCCTACGTTGAAAAATAACAAGTCAGCCTGTAATACTCAGGTACTCCAGCCTGGAGGGAAAGCATTGTCTTCTAATGCCCAGCAGTGCCCTGGCAGACAGCTTGGGGCTACTGCAGCATCTCACTCGTGGGGAGCCTGGACTGTGGAAGGCTCCACGAGAAGGCCATGCCAGCAGGCAACTTCTGCCCTTTAAGACAGTATGAACTGGAATGAAAACAAAATTCAAAATTCAGAAATTTAACCTGCTTGTCACTTGTTTCTAATCCCCTGAGGTAAGGGGAAATATCATTGTAGATTTGAGTGCCACTTAATGGTCATTTTTCCCCCTAGATACAGTGAGTTGAGTTGAAATAAAACTTAGTCTTTATCTTTCAGATGTGCTGGGACACACACTGACCTCTGTGTACTCTTGGAAAAAGTTCTGTTTCCCCTCTATGATGCTCACTAGGTGCCTGGGTCATTGCACACAGTTCTTAGAAGACTGTGACTCCGGAAGATGCTTTGGGTGCCCCAGTCACCGTAATCTGAGCCCAGTTGGCAATGACCACCATCTTGAAGCTACTGTAGGTTTTCTCAGCGCCGGATTGTCCCTGAGAAAGGAATTCTCAAATCCCTATGGGACCCTCATCACGAAGACACTCAGAGGCTGATGAATAGAACAGTGAATGTTCTACAAAGAAAGAGGTAAGTTTTGAAATTGGAGTCTCTGGAAGAAAATCAACTTGGAGAGGGAAAACAAAGTTCTAGTTTGGTTTTAGATAACATAAACCAACTTGACCCTTTCACATAACCAAAAACACCTGTAACTAGATTTTAAAACTGGAACACATGGGTGTTTATAACAACTTCAAACCATTATTTGGGGCCTTCCTTTCCTAAATATCTGCCTGAACCAAACCATACCAAGATGCTCTTACATTTCTTTGTTTTAGTTACATCTTTACTTGGCCTAGAATGGGTTTTTGGGTACAGCCTGGAAGAGTAGATATGTTTTTCTTTGACTAAACATCTGAGCCAAAAGCCAGGCCTTCATGTAATTGGCTAGTCACTCTTGCCTGAATCAGCATAATTTGTACCTAGTGTATGGTCAACCACAAATGAGCCAAGCTATTTAAAAACACAAGAGTTAAAATGCTAGCCATAGCAACTGCCATGAAAGGAGCATTTTACCAAGAATGAGGCTGTAAGGTCTAACCCCAGTACCACTTGCATTCAAGACTGTCTTGATGATATGGATGCCAATTTCCCACATTTTCCCCTTGCCCTTTTATATATAAAGGTACATATTTGTGAGAAAGCTAGAGTATTAGTTACCTGTTGCTGTAAATTGAAGTACTCTTAAATTCAGTGGCTGAAAACAATAATAAACATCTCACGTGATTTCTATGGGTCCAGAATTCAGGAGTGGCACTTCTAGGTCATTCTGGCCACAGTGGCTCAGAGGTGGTAGTCACGGTGTGACAGCTGTAGTCATCTGAAGGGCACACTTGGGCCTGGAGGACACACTTCTAGGGTGACTTACACAGCTGGCACTCCCTCACCGTATAGACCCCTTCATGCTGCTTGACCTCATGATACGGTGGCTGGCATCCCCAGTGAGTGGTCCTGGGGGACAAACAGAAGCCACATTGCCTTTTGTGACCTAGACTCACAAGTCACACTGTGTCACTCCCACCACTTTTTGTTCATTGAAGTGAGTCATGAGACCAGCCCCCACTGAAGGGAAGGAAATTAGGCTCTTCCTTTTGAAAAGAGGAATGTCTAAGAATTTGTAGACATATTTTTAAACTTCCATAGCTAGTTAGGAGTTACATAGCTGAGGCCATGGGCCAAAGCAAAGCTAACTAGAACTTATGACCGAATATAGGAATTAACTCTTATTTACATAAGCAACAGAGTCAAAAGGAAAGCCACATTTTCATGGAATAAAACACATATTAATAAAAAAGTGAAAATACTATGATTATTTGAATGTGTGAGTTATGGCCAGTAATCAAACTGCACCAATATTCCTGGGGGAGGCAAATGATCCCAAACTATTAATTATGTTTCTATTTATAGTTATGTTTTCACATTTGATTCTTTTCAGATTTGCTTCTTAAAGGCACAAGCACATGAATATATTTGATGGTTTTGCTCAACATAGGAAATGAGTCTTAGGAAATTCAAGCATATTTTTTACTTATTAAGGCAAGTAATTGTAATGATCAGCTTTTGAAATAAAACTGCCAACAAAAGAAGGGTTTATAGGGTTTATTTTCTGAAGATACTGACAATGGTAGGATTATTTTATTATTAAAACGTGATACACACCCAAGTGTTCGGAAGTAAGCGAAAGGGGTTCAAAGCTCTTGAAGCTTATAAAATGAAACTTTAAAATTTTTTCTAAGTTTATTTTGAGAGATGACATGCAAGTGGGGGAGGGGCAGAGAGGGGGAGAATCTCAGGCAGGCTCCGGTCTGTCAGCACAGAGCTCAACTCAGAGCTCAACCTCAGGAAACTGTGAGATCATGACCTGAGCCAAAATCAAAAGTCAGACTCGGAGTGCCTGGGTGGCTCAGGTCAGGATCTCACTGTTTGTGGGTTTGAACCTTGGGTTGGGCTCTGTGCTGATAGCTCAGAGCCTGGAGGCTGCTTCGGATTCTATCTCTCTCTCTCTCTCTCTCTCTCTCTCTCTCTGCCCCTCCCCCGCTCACACTGTCTCACTCTGTCTCTCAAAAATAAACATTAATTTTTTTTTTTTTTTTAAGGAGCAAGACTGTCAACCGACTAAGCCAGCCAGGTGCCCCTCTAAAATCCAAAACAGGATAACTAGAAAAAGAAATGTAAAGTGAAGGGATTTGGGGGGAGGAGCTAAGATTGCAGAATAGTAGGAGGACCCTAGGCTTGCCTCATCCTCTGAACACAGCTAGATAAGTCAAGTCATTCCAAACACCCAAGAAATCGATCTGAGGACTGACAGAACAAACTGCACTAGAGGGAGAGAAGAGGCCACATCATCAAAGGTAGGAGGTGCGGAGACGTTTGGGGGAGAAACAGTGGGTGCTGTGGAGGGGAGGGAGCCCTGGCTGCAGACACAGGTGAGAGGCAGAGAGAGGAGCACACGGGATCACACAAGGAAAACACTTCCCCAAAGCCATTGGGAAAATGAGAGCGGCTGATTTTCATGAGCTTTTGCAACCAGCGGGGCTCAGCGACTAGAGTTTTGGAGGTGCACAGTGTGCTGCAGTGCTCCAGTAGAGGAGGTGAGCAGGTAACCCAGGGGCAGACTGTGTGACCTGAGGATTGTCTGAGACTCACCGAAAGAGACTGCTGGATCTTCTTGGAGCACATCTGAGAGAGGTGGCATTGCCTCTCCGGTGACAAAGGAGCCGGCAGGCAACATTTCCCTCCCCCGCCCCTCAACACAGGCACAGAGACACCTGCTGAGGGAGGCTAACCTGGACGCCGGTTCTTTAGTGCAGTTTGCTCTAAACCCCATGCTCCTGCATGCTGGTGCAACCACCTTTCTGGGTCAAACGTGCATCAATCCCAGTGAAGCAAGACCCTCCCCAGAAGATCAGTGCAGGTCCCTACCACACCGGGTCCCTAAAGTTTGGAGTTTTAAAACTCAGCCAGTCTGGCTGGGATAGAGCCCAAAGTGTACTGTGCTGCTCCAAACAGGCAAGCAACCCAGATACAGACATTGTGAAAACAGCAATCAAAAACACCGAGGATGCACGAGAGGAAATTATTCGCTCCTCCAGGAGGTCTGCCCTGATAGCAGCAAGCCCAAACTCTGCTCTCCAAGGACAATGGAGCTGGCTGGTACCATTTCCGTCTCCTGCCCCTCAGCCTGAACCGACTTCAGTAAACAGCACAGCACCAACACTGGCTGCCTAACCTGCTTACACCAAGCTCCGCCCCCCCCTGCATTCTGCTGGTAACTGCTTTTCTCCAGGAAGTGTGTCTGAGAATCAGCGTAGCAGGCCCCTCCCCCAAAAGACCAGTACAAACACCAGCCTGCACCATGCCTACTGACCAGAGTTCTCCAAATCTTCAGCTCTAATGGAAATAGCATCAGGTCTCTTAAGCAGACTAGAGCAAACCTATTAAAAACTTGCCACACTCTGGCCAAGATCCAGACAATCCCTACTGCAGGCAAGGAGAAACCCTACAGAGGAATAACCTGAGAAACAGAGCAGCCATAACACAGCATCAGAGTGCATGCAGCATACACCAGAGACATTTCTTGAAGCACCAAGCCCTGGACATTATAGGACCTCTCCTTCATAAAGCCATTATTCTTGGGAGCCGGAAACATAACAGGCTTTCCTAACACAGAGAAGAAGATAGAGACCTAGACAAAATGCCAATTCATCCCTAAAGAAAGAACAAGAAAAGGTCATGGCCAGCGATCTAATTGAAACAGATATAAGTAATATGCCTAATCCAGAATTTATTATTTTTAATTTTTCTGATCCATTGTTTAAAGCAACAATCATAAGGATATTTGCTGGGTTTGAGAAAAGCATAGAAGACATCAGGGATATCCTTACTGCAGAGATAAAAGAACTTAATCAGGCCAAAATGAAAAATGCAATCACCGAGATTCAAAAATAACTGGGTGTAATGACCACAAGGATGGAAGAAGCAGAGGAATAAATAAGCCATATAGAAGATACAAGTATGGAAAACCGTGAAGCTGAGCAAAAGAGGGAAAGAAAAATCTTGGATCAAGAAAGTAGACTCAGGGAACACAGTGACTCCATGAAATGTAATAAAATTTGTATCATAGGAGTGCCAGAAGAAGAAGAAGAGAGAAAAGGGGGCAGAAGGTTTATTTGAGGAAATTATAGCTGAGAACTTCTCTAATCTGGGAAGGAAACAGACAGTCAAATACAGGAGGCACACAGAACTCCCAACAAAATTAACAAAAGCAGGCCAACACCAAGACATATTATAGTTAAACTTGCAAAATCTAAAGTTAAAGAAAAAATCCTAAAAACAGCAAGACAACTTACAAGGGAAGACAAATAAGGTTAGCAATGATCTGTCCACAGAAACTCGGCAAGCCAGAAGGGAGCGGCATGATATGTTCAGTATGCTGAACGGGAAAAAAAGGCAGCCAAGAATACTCTGTCCAGCAAGGCTAGAATAGAAGAAGAGATAGAGTTTCCCAGACAAACAAAACCTAAAGGAGTTTTTGACCACTAAACCAGCCCTGCAAGAAATATTAAAGGGGACTCTTTGAGTGGGAAAGAAAGACCAAAAGCAACAAAGACTAGAAAGGAATGGACAAAATCTCCAGAAACAATGATAAAACAAGTAATAAAATGGCACTAAATTCATATGTATCATTAACTAGTCTGAATGTAAATGGACTAAATGCTCCAATCAAAAGACAGAGGGTGTCAGAATAGATGAAAAAAACAAGACCCATCTATATGCTGCTTACCAAAGTCTCATTTTAGACCTCAAGACACCTGCAGATTGAAAATGAGGGGATGAAGAAACATTTACCATGCAACTGGAAGTCAAAAGAAAGCTGGAGTAGCCATACTTCTATCAGACAAACTAGATTTTAAGCCAAAGACTGTAACAAGATGAAGATGGACACTATATCATAATAAAGGGATCTATCCAACAAGAAGAGCTAACAATTGTAAATATTTATGTCCCCAACTTGAAAGAACTCAAATATATAAAGCAATTAATAACAAACATAAAGGAACTCATTAATGATAACAATAATAGTAGGGGGACTTTAACACCCATTTATGTCAATGGACAGATCATATAAGCAGAAAATCAAAAGGAAACAGTGGTTTTGAATGACACAGTGGACCACATGGACTTAACAGATATATTCAGAACATTCTATCTTAAAGCAGCAGGATACACATTCTTTTTTTTTTTTTTTCAACGTTTATTTATTTTTGGGACAGAGAGAGACAGAGCATGAACGGGGGAGGGGCAGAGAGAGAGAGAGGGAGACACAGAATTGGAAACAGGCTCCAGGCTCCGAGCCATCAGCCCAGAGCCCGACGCGGGGCTCGAACTCACGGACCGCAGATCGTGACCTGGCTGAAGTCGGACGCCTAACCGACTGCACCACCCAGGCGCCCCAGGATACACATTCTTTTTGAGTGCACATGGGACATTCTCCAGAACAGATCACGTACTAGGTCACAAATCAGGCCTCAACAAGTACAAAAAGAGTCAGATCATACTATGCATATTTTCTGGCCACAACACTATGAAACTTGAAGTCAATCACAAGAAACAATTTGGAAAGACCACAAATACAAGAAAGAAAATAAAAAAAATCCTACTAAAGAGTGAATGGGCCAATGAGGAAATTAAAGAAGAAATTTTAAAAAATACATAGAAACAAATGAAAATGAAAACACAATGGTCCAAAACCTTTGGGATGCAGCAAAAGCAGTCATAAGAAGAAAGTATGTAGCAATACAGGTCTACCTCAAAAAGCAAGAAAAATTTCAAATATGCAACCTAACTTTACACCTAAAGGAACTAGAAAAAGAACAACAAAGAAAGCCTAAAGCCAGCAGAATAAAGGAAATAATAAAGATTAGAGCATAAATAAATGATACAGGAACAAAAAAAACCCAGTAGAACAGATCAATCCTGAAATCAGGAGCTGGTTCTTTGAAGAAGTTAATATAATCAATAACCCCCTAGCTAGACTTATCAAAAAGAGAAAGAACCAAATAAATAAAATCACAAATGAGAGAGAGAAAACACCACAGAAATACAATTATAAGAGAATATTATGAGGGGCACCTGGGTGGCTCAGTCGGTTAAGCAGCTGACTCTTGGTTTCAGCTCAGGTTGTGATCTCACAGTTCGTGAGTTCATGCCCTGCATTGGTCTCTATGCTGCCAGTGTGGAGCCTGCTTGGGATTCTCTCTTCCTCTCTATGCCTCTCCTCCACTCACTCTCTCTCTCTCAAATAGATAAACGTAAAAAAAGAGAATATTATAAAAAATTGTATGCCAATAAATTGTGCAAACCAGAAGAAATGGATAAACATACAAAGTACCAAAACTGAAACAGGAAGAAATAGAAAACTTGAACAGACTGATAACCAGCAAGGAAATTGAATCAGTAATCAAAAATCTCCCAACAAAAAAAAAGTCCAGGGCCAGATGGCTTCACAGGGGAATTCTACCAAACATTTAAAGAAGAGTTAATACCTATACTTCTGAAACTATTCCAAAAAACAGAAGTGGAATGAAACCTTTCAAATTCATTCTACAAGGCCAGGATTACCCTGATTCCAAAACTAGACAAAGACTCTACTAAAAAAGAGAACTATAAGCCAGTATCCCTGATGAACATGGATGCAAAAATTCTCAACAAAATATTAGTAAATTGAATCCAACAGTACCTTAAAAGAATCGTTCACCATGATCAATTGGAATTTATTCCTGAGTTGCAAGAATGGCTCAAATTTGCAAATCAATCAACGTGATACATTGCATTAATAAAAGAAAGGATAAGAACCATATGATGCTCTCAATATTTGCGGAAAAAGCATTTGACAAACTACAGCATCCATTCTTGATAAAAAATCCTCAACAGAGTAGGTTTAGAGGGAACATATCTCAACATAATAAAGACCCTATAGGAAAGACCCACAGATAATATCATCCTCAATGGGGAAAACAGAACTTTTACTCTATGGTCAAGAACAAAACAGGGATGTCCACTCTCACCACTGTTATTTAACATACTACTGGAAGTCCTAGCCTCAGCAATCAGACAACAGAAAGAAATAAAAGACATCCAAATCAGCAAGGAAAAAATCAAACTTTCACAATTTACACATAACATGGTACTCCATGTGGAAAATCTGAAAGACCGCACCAAAAAATTGTTAGAACTGATATCTGAATTCAGTAAGGTTGCAGACTATAAAATCATGTACAGAAATCTGTTGTATTTTAGTACACCAATAATGAAGTAGCAGAAATAAAGCAAGCAATCAGTCTTATTTATAATTGCACCAAAAACCAAAAGATACCTAGGAATAAACCTAACCCAAGAGGTAAAAGATCTGTACTTTGAAAACTATAAAACACTTGTGAAAGAAATTGACTATTACACAAAGAAATTGAAAGACATCCCATGCTCATGGAGTATAAGAACAAATATTGTTAAATTGTCTGTACTACCCAAACCAAGCTACACATTTAATGCAATCCCTGTCAAAATACTACCAGCATTTTTCACAGAACTGGAGCAAACAGTCCTAACATTTGTATGGAACCACAAAAACCCCATTAGCCAAAGCAATCTTGAAAAAGAAAAGCAAAGCTGGAGGCATCACAATTCTGGACTTCAGGCTGTATTACAAAGCTGTAATCATCAAGACAATATAGTACTAGCACAAAAAATAGACACGAAGGGGCACCTGGTGGCTCAGTTGGTTAAGCATCCAACTTCAGCTTAGGTCATGATCTCATTGTTCGTGGATTCAAGCCCCATGTTGGGCTCTGTGCTAACAACTTGGAGCCTGGAGCCTGCTTCAGATTCTGTATCTCCCCCTTCCCCCCACACACACCCCCGTCCGCATCTCTCTCTGCCCCTTCCCTGCTTGTGCTCATGCTCTCAAAAATAAATAAACATTACAGGCACTGGGTGGCTCAGTCAGTTAAGCATCTGATTTTGACTCAGGTCATGATCTTGCAGTTCATGAGTCTGAGCCCTACATTGGGCTCTGTGCTGACAGCTCAGAGCCTGGAGCCTGCTTCAGATTCTGTGTCTCTCTTTCTCTCTTTCTGTGCCCCTCCCCCCCAATATAAGTAAACATTAAAAATAATTAAAAATAAATAAATAAACATTTAAAAAAACAGATTAATGGAACAGAATAGAAAACCCAGAAATGGACCCACAACTATATGGCCAACTCTTCTTCGAGGAAGAATATTGAAGCAGGAAAAAACATCCAGTGGAAAAAAGAGAGTCTCTTCAACAAATGGTGCTGGAAAAACTGGACAGCAGCATGCAAGAGAATGAAACTGGACCACCTTCTTACACCAAACACAAAAATAAATTCAAAATAGATGAAAGATGTAAATGTGAGGCAGGAAACCATCAAAACAGAACACAGGCAGAAACCTCTTTGACCCCAGCTGGAACATCTTACTAGATGCATCTCTGGAGACAAGGGAAACAAATGTAAAACTAAACTACTGGGACGTCAGCAAGACAAAATATTCCCGCACAACAAAGGAAACAAAACTAAAAGGCGGCTTACAGAATGGGAGAAGATATTTGAAATGACATATCTGAAAAAGGGTTAACAACCAAAATATGTGAAGAACTTATTAAAACTCAACACCCAAAAAAACAAATAATCCAGTGAAAAAATCGGCAGAAGAGGCACCTGGGTGGCTCAGTCGGTTCAGCATGTGGCTCTTGACTTTGGCTCAGGTCATGGTCTCATGACCGTGGGGTCAGGCCCCACATCAAGCTCTGCACAGAGCATGGGGCCTGCTTGGGATTCTTTCCCTCTCTCTTCCTTTGCCCCTCCCTAGTTTGCTCTCTCTCTTTCTCAAAAAAAAACAAAAAACAAAAAAACAAAAACAAACAAACAAAAACAATAAATAAATAAATAGAAGACATGAATAGATATTTTTCCAAAGAAGACCTACAGATGGCTAACAGACACATGAAATGATGTTTAATGTCACTCATCATCAGGGAAATGCAAACCCAAAGTACAGTGAGATATATCACACCTGTCAGAATGGCTAAACTTAACAACACAGGAAACAACAGATGTTGGTGAGGATTTGGAGAAAGATGAACCCTTTTACACTGTTGGTGGGAATGCAAACTGGTGCAGCCACCCTAGAAAACAATATGGAGTTTCCTCAAAAAGTTAAAAATAGAACTGCCCTACGATCCAGCAATTGCATTACTAGGTATTTACCCAAAGGATACAAAAATACGAATTTGAAGGGATACATGCACCCTGATGTTTAGAGGGGCCTAATCAATAATAGCCAAATTATGGAAAGAGCTTAAAAGACCACTGAATGATGAATGGATAAAGAAGGTGTGGTGTATGTATACCATAGAATATTAGCCATACCAAAAAGATCTTGCCATTTGCAACAACGTGGATAGAGTTAGAGAGTATTATGCTAAGTGAAATAAGTCAGAGAAAGAGAAATACCATATGATTTCATTCATATGTAGAACTTAAGAAACAAAACAGATGACCATAGAGGGAAGAAAAAAGAGAGAGAGGCAAACCATAAAACAGACTTATTTTTTAAGTTTATTTATTTATTTTGAGAGAGAGTGAGCATGTGAGTGGGGGAAGGGCACAGAGAGAGAGAGAGAGAGAGAAAGAGAGAGAGAGAGAAAATCCCAAGCAGGCTCTGTGCTGTCACTGCAGAGCCTGATGTGTGGCTCAAACTCACAAACCATGAGATCATGACCTGAGCCAAAATCAAGAGTTGGATGCTCAACTGACTGAGCCACCCAGAAGCCCCTAAAAGAACAGTTTAAAAGGGAAAACAGGTTAACAAATATTAAAAATAAGCTAACAAAAAATGGTACAGATATGTAGAAAAGGATATTTGGATAGCTTCTTCCTGTTTAAAATTACTCTTCAGTCAGCTCAAACTCAGCACTGGGGCTCTTTCCACCCCTCTTTGGTCTGTCCCCTGAGCCCCTTGGCTCCCAGGATGGGGCTCCTCAAGATGCGTCTTGTCTGCCAGGGTAGGTGCCTGTAATTTATCATTCTCTGTTGCCTTCTGCTGACCCCCGGTTGAGAAGTAACTTCTCCCACCTAATTTTTGGACACAGACCTCCTTCCCGGCTTTATCCACCACTGATGTCAGTAATGGTTAGTCCCCCAAGAAACTTACTGCAGGACAGTTTTATCCCAAGAAGCTTGGCAAACTGCCTCTGCTGACCAGGTTTCCCCGCTGGCCTTGCACTGGTACTTTTGAGACTCAGCCTTTCTGCTCCCAGATCTGGGCTGCCCACCACACAGCCCCTGCCCTGGCACTCGGTACCGTTCCCATACAGGGTGAACCCGGGCAGTCACAGTGACTCTTAACTCCAGGCTTTCTTCTGCATCACTCAGGGGGTCTTTCAGGACCCCACAAGAAGGACCAGACGCGTGCTTTCTGGAGCCCGGAGCCCCATCTACCTATTACCTCTGACCTACCAAAGCAAGACGGGGAGGGTGCCAATGGAGAAGCAGAGCAGCAGCCTAGGCAGTGTCGAATTCTCCCTCAGGCTATCTTAGCTTCTACTGGTTTTGCTAATGCCTTACCCCAACACATGGGGGATTGGGTCTCCCCTTACAGACCGGGAAGCACCCAAACCATAGGCAACAAAAGCAAAAATAAACAAGTGGGAATACATCAAATTAAAAAGCTTCTGTAGAGCAAAAGAGATGATCAACATAATGAAATAGAATGGAAGAAAATATTTGCAAACCACGTATCTGGTAAGGAGTTAATATCCAAAACATATGAGGAATTCATACAACTCAATAACAAAACAAAACAAGACAAAAAAAAACCCTCAAAACAAACAAACAAAACAAGAAACAACCATCTGAATAAAAAATGGACCAAGGACCTAAGTAGACAATTTTTCAAAGAAAATATTCAAAAGGCCCACAGGTTCGTGAAAAGGTGCTCAACATCACTAATAATCAGGGAAATTCAAACTAAAACCACAATGAGATATTATCTCATATCCGTTAAAATGGCTATTATCAAACAAACCACAACAACAAGAAGAACTAACAACTGCTGGCAAGGATGTGGAGAAACGGGAACCCTGGTGTGCTATTATTGGTGGGAATGTAAATTGGTACCACCAACATGAAAAACAGTATAGAATTTCTTCAAAAAATTAAACATACAACTACGAGAGGCTCCTGGGTGGCTCATTCAGTTGAGCATCTGGCTTTTGGTTTTGGCTCAGGTCATGATCTTGCAGTTTGTGGGTTTGAGCTCCACATTGAACTCTGCTACTGATGGCATGGAGCCTGCTTAGGTTTCTCTGTCTCCTTCTCTCTCTGCCCCTCCCCAGCTCGTGTTCCTATTCTCTCTCTCTCTCCCTATGTGCCAATCAATGGGTTAATGGATAAAGAAAATGAGAAGAAAGAGAAAGAAAGAGAAAGAAAGAGAAAGGGAGGAAGGAAAGCAGAAAGAAAGGAAGGAAGGAAGGTAGGTAGGAAAAAAACTTGGTGTATATATATATATATAATGGAATATTATTCAGCTATAAAAAAGAAGGAAATCTTGCCATTTGCAACAACATGGATGGACCTTGAGGACATTATGCTAAGTGAAGTAAGTCAGACAAAGAAAGACAAATACCATATGATGTCACTTATATGAGGGATCCAAAACCCCCAAACTCAAACAGAATAGATTGGTGTTGCCACAGGTGAAGTATAGGAGGTGAGGGAAATGAGTGAAGGTGGTCAAAAGGTACAAACTCACAGTTATAAGACAAATAAGTTCTGGAGATGTAATATCCAGTAGGGTAACTATACTTAACAGTATTCTATTTTATATCTGAAAGTTGCTAAGAGAGCAGATTTTAAAAGCTCCTCAACACAAAAAATGTAGATGTGATGGATGTGTTTGTGGTGGTAACCATTTTGGAATATATGCATAATATCAAATCGCTATGTTGTACACCTTACACTTACACACTGCTTTATGTAAATTAAATTTGCATGAAGCTGGAGAGAAGAAAAAATCTTAACATGGCTGATCTCTCTACTTCTAACCTCGCACTTCTCCCACACTTCGTACTGACAGCAGAGTTCACACCTCTGTTCAAAGAATAGTAGCATGTCTTTTATATGCATTATCCCATTTAATTCCTGGAACAATCTGTATGATTAACATTATCATCTCCATTTTGCAGATGAAGAAGTGGAAGAAAAAAGATCTGAGAACATTTCTCAAGGTTGGATGGCAGGTGAATGGCAGCACCAGGCAGGTCTTAAGTTTGTCTGACTCCAAAGTTCAGCTCTTTCTGTTGAACCATGCTAATCCCACTTGATCTGACTTCAAACCATGCTCACAGGTGTCCTTCTTCTAATTGTGCCCTCGCCCCAGGCTCGCTGTACTATCTTTAATATCTCTCCAAACCATGCTTACCTATAACTCCAAGGCTCATGCTCTTTGTTCAGTCTCACTGCCTGCCCTCTTTTATTTTTTTTAATGTTTATTTATATTAGAGAGAGAGAGAGAGAGAGAGAGAGAGAGAGAGAGAGAGAGTGAGAAAGCTAGCATGAATGGAGGAGGGGCAGAGAGAAGGAGACAGAATCCAAAGCAGGCTCCAGGCTCTGAGCTATCAGCACAGAGCCCAACATGGGGCTCAAACTCATGAGCAGTGAGTTCATGACCTGAGCCGAAGTCAGATGCTTAACCGACTGAGCCACCCAGGCACCCCTCGATGCTTGCCCTCTTAATCAAAGATTGTCCTTATTTTTCAAGGACTAGTTCAAATTCAACTACTCAGAAAAGCTTTCCCTGATGCCCTTCACCTTTGTCTCTTCGTGAGAGATTCAGATTTTCTCTCAAAAGTTTGTAGTTTATTTTGCATCATAATTGTGTTTCCATGCTTAGGTTGCCAATTAAACTTTCAGTTCCTTTTCTTTCTTTTTTTTTTTTTTAATTTTTTTTTTCAACGTTTATTTATTTTTGGGACAGAGAGAGACAGAGCATGAACGGGGGAGGGGCAGAGAGAGAGGGAGACACAGAATCGGAAGCAGGCTCCAGGCTCCGAGCCATCAGCCCAGAGCCCGACGCGGGGCTCGAACTCACGGACCGCGAGATCGTGACCTGGCTGAAGTCGGACGCTTAACCGACTGCGCCACCCAGGCGCCCCTCAGTTCCTTTTCCATATTTACCCACCACTACCCTTCCTGTGCCCCACATTTAGTCAAGGGTTTTGTGAAGTTCTTAGATGTATGTCAAATTGTAACATTTTTAATTTTAAGACAATAGCTGGTGTGGGTTTCACTTATATTTCATGTTACGAATTTTCTCTTTAATCAATATTCATTGAAGGAAGGGGTCCTAAAAATGCAATAGTAGAATGCATTTCCATCAGTCAATCCATGAAAGCATAAAATTGGGATAAAAATAAGTGATCAAATGAATCAGACATTGTTTCAAAGCAGTTATATATCAGTTAATAGGAACTGGGACAACTTTTTGTGGTATAAATCAATGATTTCAGGGGATGCTGGCCAAAGGGCATATGAGACCATTCATTGGGATTTGCAAAGAAAAGACTTCTGACTGTATGTTTTGCCTCAATGATTTACCTACATTTTCTACTTATACTATAATATGTAATTATAGTAGATCTATAGCATGTTTTAAAATTGGTTAGGGAAGGGGCGCCTGGGTGGCGCAGTCGGTTAAGCGTCCGACTTCAGCCAGGTCACGATCTCGCGGTCCGTGAGTTCGAGCCCCACATCGGGCTCTGGGCTGATGGCTCGGAGCCTGGAGCCTGTTTCCGATTCTGTGTCTCCCTCTCTCTCTGCCCCTCCCCCGTTCATGCTCTGTCTCTCTCTGTCCCCAAAAAAATAAACGTTGAAAAAAAATTTTAAATAAAAAAAAATAAAAAATAAAAAAATAAAATTGGTTAGGGAAAATTCTCTCCACTTTTTTTTTTAATATCCTGGCAATTTTCATATGATTACACTTCAAATTTTTTTTTTAATGTTTATTTATTTTTGAGAAAGAGACAGCATGAATGGGGGAGAAGCACAGAGAGAGGGAGACACAGAACCCAAAGCAGGCTCCAGGCTCTGAGCTGTCAGCACAGAGCCCAATGCTGGGCTCAAACCTACAAATGGTGAGATCACGACCTGAGCTGAAGTAGGACATTTAACTGACTGAGCCACCCAGCTGCCCCTTATAGGTTACGCTTTTAAATTTAGAATAATTTGGTGTGGTGGGTAGTGAGGGGGCATACTGTTTTTGTTTAGAAGATATGTTTTAATAAGCTGGTTGAGATAGAAGGATGAGGCTCACTAGGCTTGGCTGGAGTGAGCTAGTTTTTAGACATCACATGATTAAATGGCTCTACATGAGAAATGAAGGGGATTACCAGTTTTTGCTAGTGGTAAACACTAATATTAGAACTCTCAGAAAATACAGACATTTTGGATTATAAACATCCTTTGAAAGAACATCTAAGTTTCAGAACAGGAAGGAAAGCCCTAGTAAGAGAGAAGAAAATCAATTAGGAACTGGAGACCAGGAACAAGTGGAGGTAGGGGGACAGAGATAATTCATTCTTATCCCCCCCCCCCCGACCTAAAAACTCAAGTTTTAATGCCCATGATGAGACAAGGCATCGGCCCATTTGAGGTAGAGAATTGGAATTGAGATGTCTACATAAAAGTGGGATGTTTGAAAGGCTGTTTCCCTAACAGTGTACTGTTAGGGGAAAAAAAAAAAAAAGAATAAACAAAAAAAAAAAATCCGTGCACTGTCATAAAGTGATGTAAAACTTTTCATGTATATGTGTGTAGGCAGGTGTGGAGGTGGGAAACAAAAAGTTTCCCTTAAGAATTTGTAACCACACACCTACCCGGGTGTGACTTTTTACTTCCATCATGCACTAACAACGCCAATGCTAAGATATTAACATAAATACCGGTCCTGGAGTCGTGAACCTCTGGAACACCTACATGTAACAAATCTAAAATCTCTTTGGGGAAATAAGCCCTCAACCCAGGCCATATGGACATTCACATATGAAGCCCCGGTAAAGATGAGTTCACAATAAAAAATTACAAACCACTAAAGTATACATCAAGAAGGAAGGAAGTCAGTAGATAAAAGAGCAGCAGGATTAGAATCTCAAGAACATAAGATGTAGGGGCACCTGGGTGGCTCACTTGGTTGAGTGTCTGACTCAGGTCCTGATCTCAAAGTTCGTGGGTTCGAGCCCTGCATCGGGCTCTATGCTGACAGTTCTGAGCCTGGAGCCTGCTTTGGATTCTGTGTCTCCTTCTTTCTCTGCCCTTCCCCCACTCATTCTCCTCTCTCTCTCTCTCTCTCTCTCTCTCTCTCTCTCTCAAAAATGAGTAAATGTTAAAAAATAAAATAAAATGAGAGACTCTTAAAGGAAGAGCTTCAAGAAGAAGCGAATTAAACTCAGAAAGAAGAAATAAGAGCCGAGAAAGAGTGGTGAGCAAAGAAAATGGTCCGTATTTGGTTAAATCTAAACAAGCAGCACAACTTATACGGGAGTATGCAAATGAAGTGTAACTAGAATGTGGTCAACAGTGTGAGAGGAGAAGTCATATGAGTGAAAGCACCTGCATTGTTTTGAAGAAGGATAGAGATACTGATCAAGTCAGAGAATTTATGTTAAAGTTTAAAAGTAACCACAGAAGAAAGGAATGAAGGGAGGAGGGGGAGAGAGAGAGAGAGAATGTTACAGTTTACAAACCAATAGAAGGAAGGGAAAGGCGTGAATAACAAAGCCATCCATCCATTCCGAAGGAAAGAATGAGGTCACCTGGGTGGCTCTGTTGTTAATCATCTGATGTTGTTAAGCATCTGACTCCGGCTCAGGTCATGATTTCATGGTTCGTAAGTTTGAGTCCCACATCAGGTAAGCTTGACCCTCGCTTTGGGCGAGCACAAGCCCTGCATCCAGTAAAACATGAACCCCACTTCGGGCGAGCGCTGCTTCTCTCTCTGTGTCTTTCTGCCCCTTGCTCACTTGCACCCCCCCCCCCCCCAAAGAAAAGAATGAAGGGGAAAAGGAACATAGAAGAAGCAGAGTAAATAGAATGAACAAAATAAGAAGATAACAAATCTAAATAAATCCATAATCACAATACATGCAAATAGTCTAAACTCACCATATTTTTCTCAAGAAGAATTTTTTTCCCAAAGACAACTCTCCTGGTCGCATGGGAGCAGGTGAGCATAGGAAACTGTGCTGTTGTAGGTGTAGGGGAGGGAAGAGGCTGGGTCCCATCCCGTGCTACATTAGAAGATGTTCACTTATATCTGCACACTTATTCACTGCACAGAGTTGAGGCTCAATGGTTCAATTTCTCTAGAGAATAAATCTCTGGACTCCTGTGGAGGCGGGGGACGAGAGCGTCCCCTGCTTGCCCAGGGCGGGAGAGAACTGGGGATCAATGTGTGTGTACCTGGACTCTGGCCCCACCTCATTCTCAGCCATGGGCCTCCCCCCAGCTTTCAACACTGCTGGGAGTCTCCAGGGGATGCTATTCCAGTTTGCAAAAACTCCCCCTCCCGGTCCTTGGGTCACAGTGTTCTCTGATTTGCTCAGTGAGTTACCGCTTTCCTGTTTGCTTGCCCACTCCCAAAACTGTGATAAAACCTTTTTGTCCACTGTTTTCTTTTTCTAGTGGCTTCATACCCTTCTTAATTCATTCTTAATTCATTGCTGTCACACATGTTGGGTTTGGGGAGGAAGAAGATACAGAAGAGTAGGATTAATCTCCGTCTTTAACCAGAAGCCCTTGACTGAGTTCTTTCTATGCCACACTTCCAGTGTAAACCCTAGGAGAACTTGAAAGCCACAGCTGATAATTGGAGGCATTGTCACGGAAGAGGAATTTGAATTGTATGCAACCCTCAGTGTATAGACCAATGGATGAAAGCTCTCAGGGGGAAAAAAAAATGTTTAACTTTCACAAAAGAAATTTTGAAATGATCAGAGCTGTCCTAGGAGGTCAGAGACCATAAGCACTTGAGTCATCCCTTCCCCATCAATTGTTCCGGAAACACGATGATACCTTTGTTCAAGTAATTCCCTTCAGTTCTTTTTGGAGATAAGTAGTAATGCATGTGGGTAAACACCTGAATCACTTTTTGTACATGGGATCATTCGTGTCTTCTGGTCAATTAAACTCGGGGTCACGGACCAAATATAAAGGTTCTTCCTTGAAGTATGTGAAAAATCTGGGTAGAGCTCATTGGAGTTAAGTGGCCATTTAGACATCAAATTTGTTCTGCTTGGGGCATGGGAAACAGTATAATTTAGTGGCTTTAGAGTCAGAAAGAACTGCATTCAAAACAGTCCCTAATGCTTGACAGCTAGGCAAGTGAACTTAGGCAGGATACTAACCTCTCTGAGCCTCGATTTCCTTATCTGCAAAATGGGAGCAACAACACAGGCTTCACAGGATGGTTGTGAAAATGAAATGAGATGCCACTAGTGAGCCTGGGAAGCCTGGTAGATTGTGGAATTCTGGTACATGTCGTTTCTCTTTTGTCCTCCCCACATCTCCATCACCCTGATGCTACCAATCACTGTGCTGACAGCTCAGAGCCTGGAGCCTGCTTCAGATTCTGTCTCCCTCTCTCTCCACCCCTCCCCCCATTCAAGCTGTGTGTGTCTCTCTCTCAACAATAAATATTTATTTACTTATTTAAAAAATTTTAATATCTATTTTTGAGGAAGAAAAGAGCTTGAGCAGGGGAGGGGCAGAGAGAGAGGGAGACACAGAATCTGAAGCAGGCTCCAGGCTCTGAGCTGTCAGCACAGAGCCCGATGTAGGGTTGGAACTCATGAACCACGGGATCATGACTAGAGCCCAAATCGGATGCTTAACTGCCTGAACCACCCAGGTGCCCAATAAATAAATAAACATTTTTTAAAAATAAATAAATATACATGAAACAATGCAAGGGTTGGGGGGAGATCGCCTTTTCAGTCAAGAGAGCACTGTTGGCAAGACTTGCTAAGTTTCCCTAAGGATCAGGTCCATTCAGGCTCAGTCCCCAGTGCAGGACCCAGCTCCCACTCAGAGAGAACAGCTGTCACCAGGGAACCATTCTCCTACCCCTCAGGAAGCACGGCCTCCAGTTCCGGAGAGGATAAAGCCCAAGCAGTCTGGGCACCTGCAGAAGCTGAAGAAATAACTCACCCCTTCATTGTGGGACTGACCTAGCAGAACTCTGCAGTCCTTCCAACCTGTGAAGTCTGATTTCTTTGGTCCCTTACTCCATCTCTGTGTCAACCTTTCAGGAAGAAAGGCCATCTTGTAGAAGAAAACTCGTTTCCTTTATTTAATTTTTTTAAAAAGATTTTATATTTAATCTCTATACCCAATGTGAGGCTCAAACTTATGACACTGAGGTCAAGAGCCACCAACTGAGCCAGCTAAGCGCCGCTGGTTTCCTTTATTTACAGTCTCTAGCGGAGTATGCTGCAGACAGCAGGCATCTGTTATAATATTTCCTAATCAATCAACTTCAAAGAGAAAGATGTATTTCTCAATGATGTCAATCTGGAATGAGATATTATGTGTAAATTTACTCTCCTAAAAAAAACTTACTGGAAGTTGCTTAGTCTACATTCCCTTTTCTGCCTCCTGTCCAGCCTGCCTACCTCCCTCATTCTTCAGGCCCTTTGCTCTGTTATCTGACGTGGGGTAGTATTCTGATGTCATAATAACAGAAATGACTGTTTTGGTGAGACAGGTCAATAATCCTCGCTGACTTTTATAAATATCAACAACCATCCCAGGGGGTGAGTCTTTCCTACCATTACTTGTGAATGATTTTCTGCTGGTGTGTCTGTTCTCACTCCTTAGGACATACTCCTTTAAGACCTGCAAGTTAGCTCAGTACTCCTTACCTCATTTTGGAATAAAATAGGCCAATGATCTTGCCAGCTGAATGTCTCCTACCTATCTCGCCATATTCACTTTTTTTTTCTTAAAAGGTGAACTGTTCTCTCCAAATCAGTTAAGAAAGCATTTAGCAATAATTTAAACAATACAAGCAGTTTAAAAAATCTTACTTCTTGGGGCACCTGGTGGCAGAGCATGTGATGCTTGATCTTGGGGTTGTGAGTTTGAGCCCTGCATTAGGTGTAGAGATTACTTAATAAAAAAAATAATAAAAAATATTACTTAATAATTTATCTACTTTAGACATATTATCTTAATTGCTTAGGCCATTCTTCTGGAAGTATCCCCAAACCATGAAAAACTGGACTGCTTAGATGTGCTGATGATTCTTTGTAAGAACCAAGCAGCATTTATGTTACTGGGAAATAGTTTTGCATTTGACACAGGATGGAGATACATTTTGGGCATGGCCCCGTTTGGTGGGTTAGACTCAGATTCTCTTCTGGGAACCTGGACAGGACAGTGGGAAAAATGGGATATGAGCTAGGTAACAGGCAGGGTGTCTGGGTGGCTCAGTTGGTTAAGTGGCCGGCTTTTGAATTTGGCTCAGGTTATAATCTCGCAGTTCATGAGATTGAGCCCCGAGCTGGGCTCTGTGCTGACAGTGTGGAGCCTGCTTGGGATTCTCTCTCCCTCTCTGCCCCTCCCCTACTTTCTCTGTCTCTGTCTCTCTCTCCAAATAAATAAACATTTAAAAAAGAGCTAAGAGGTGATGGGACACATGAACATCCTCTTGGCCTTCAGGTGACCTGCCCTTTGAAAGATGGATACAGAACTCCATACTAGATTTTTGGTTCTGTGTAAGGAATCTTTAACCAGATATGGGGGTGCCTGGGTGGCTCAGTCGGTTGAGCATCCTACTTCAGCTCGATCTAGCAGTCTGTGGGTTCGAGCCCCGCGTCGGGCTCTGTGCTGACAGCGCAGAGCCTGGAGCCTCCTTCCGATTCTGTGTCTCCCTCTCTCTGCCCCTCCCCTGCTGATACTCTCTCTCTCTCTGTGTCAAGAATAAATAAACATTAAAAAAATTTTTTTTAAAACCAGATATTGCCACTCCAGGGGTAAGGAAGAAAAGGAAAGAAAAGGTCAGAGAGCCATCGCAACTGAATATGAAAGAAAGATGATAGAGTTTGCTAAAATACATATTCCTTTGTTTAGATAATTCCTTTATTTCTGAGAGAGAGAGAGAGAGAATGAACTGGGAGGAGTAGAGAGAGGGAGACAAAGGATCCGAAGCAGGCTCCACCCTGTCAGCACAGAGCCCAATGCAGGCTCGAGGTCACAAACTGTGAGATCATGACCCAAGCTGAAGTCGGACACTTAACCGACCAAGCCACCCATGCACCCCAAAATACATATTCCTACTCCAACCCCACAGATTGTGTAGGCCTTGGGTGGAGCCTGAAAATCCATGTTTTTAATGTTTCCAATCTGATGCTGATGCCAGAATTGGTGGAATACTGTGGAAGGCAAAGTGCCTGAACAAATCAGGATCTAATTTGTTAGCCTGGCTTTGAAAAAGAAAAGTCCTGGGATGTTAGGATACTTTCCTTTGTTTTCTCCTTATCCTCCTAATCTCTTGTATTCATTGCCTCAGGGGAAGCATAAGCCAGGGTGTAAAGGAAATAACCTTCCAGGATCTTCCAAAAACCTAAAATCCTTAAGGGGATTAGATACACTGGAGAAATGTTGGGGAGCTGAAGGATAGGGGTGTTGAGGAGGGTGGAGCCATCCCTTGAGAAAGACTGGGGGGCAGGGAGGAAAAGATGGGTGCCTGGGTGGCTCAGTCTTCAAGCATCTGACTTCGGCTCAGGTCATGATCTTGCTATCAGGTGAGTTCGAGCCCCGCTTTGGGTGAGCCCTGCTTCTCTCTCTCTCTCTCTCTCTCTCTCTCTCTCTCTCTCTCTCGCCCTGCCCCTCACTCACTGCCACCCTCTCTCTCAAAAAAAAAAAAAAAAAAAAAAGGATTGAGAAAGATATTCTAGAGGCAGAGAGAATATTGGGAGGTGGCAAGGGGAGACAAGAGGACATCTTTGTATCCTGTAGAGGTACTGTGTTCCCTTCCCTGGGGGAAGGGCTCTGGGGAGACAGTAAAGCCTGAGCTAGTCTGGAAAATTCCATGGCAAAGCACACCATGCTTCACTCCCCAAAGGCAGAACCCCAGCAGTGCAGTAAGGACCCAGAAAGAGATAGCTACACTGGGCATCGAGGCAGCTGGGACCTTCGAGGGTTTCAGGAAGCGTTTGGAGCGTTGGTATGACTCCAGGATGACACATGTGCCTGAGGGGAGCAGGGAAGAAGAACAAACACGTGAATTGGAGGGACCAGAAGGCCAGAAAGAGGGGTGCCTTGGCAAAAGTCTGCATGGACAGACAACATCAAGAAACAGCCGGCCCCCCACGGTAGTATGTGAGCCCTAGAAACAGTTCTGGAAAAGGGGGGGGGGGCATAGTTAAGACCTGACGTGACTTTGCTTCCGCTCTGCCTAAAATAATGGGGTTTTGAAACAGGTTCTGTTGAATTCAGTACGCATTTACATTTCTTGCATCCCTGAGCTGTGGACACAAGATTCATGTCGGCTGCCCTAGGCTCTAACCAAGTGAATTATGGTGGCATCCCATGATTAACCACGTGACAGCTTGGAGTAGGTGTGTGTACTGGAGGGCGAGGGTACGATGTGCTTACAGGTGAGTTTCTCATGATTCCAGTCCATAGCCAGGATAAATTAATTCCAAGCGGAAGATCATGTATAGAGTCGTAAGTCACACTCTCTGATTCTAATTCAAGACATCTTGAAATAGAACAAAGAAGTAGGGTGGCCAGATTTAGAAATTAAGTTGTCCCATGCAATATTTGCAGTTTGGGGGACATACTTATATTTTAAAATTATTCATTCTTTATCTGAGATTCAAATTTAACTGGGTGTCTTATATGTTGTCTGGCAACCCTGCAAAGAAGGGAACTCACTTCTAGGCGTCTGGGGTCCAATGAGACATCTGCCAAAGTACCCTGATCTGACTCCCAGTCTATCGCAGAAATCCTGCCAAGGCCCTGCTGAGAAGCAGCTGGGCCCCCCTGTGTGAGAAGAGGCAGGATGTCAGTGGGTTCAGCAGCTTCTCCAAACATCTCCTGCTCCACTCCTTCCGTTTGCCCTGCCTGTGGGTAGTTCTAGATACGTCTGGGTCTAATGAAGAAGGTACGGGTCTGGAAATCCGTTAGACCTGTGTTCAGAGCTCATCCCTGGTGTACGATTTTGAGTGGAGTACTTAACCCTTCTCTTTTGGCCTCCTCCCTAGAAGACTTGTATGGATGAAGGATAACGCACAGAAAGCACCCAGGGAGGTGTGTGGCATGCAGTGGGCACTGCATAGTGCTCTCATTTAATGCACTTAGTTACTAAATATGAGTGCAGGAGACTTTAAATCATATTCCTTGGTCTCTTCCTTGCTTCTGAAAGATGCCACTCCATGTCTGCGTGAATTAACAAAATGGCTGCAGTTATTTGGGGACACTACTTGT
Organism: Felis catus; assembly: GCF_018350175.1. NCBI lineage: Eukaryota > Metazoa > Chordata > Mammalia > Carnivora > Felidae > Felis > Felis catus. The sequence continues at coordinate 11,522,200 of NC_058372.1, forward strand.
CCTGTTGCAAACTTTGGCTGATGTATCTCTGTCTAGGGTACACATTTTACAGTACCTTCTTATTTTTTAAAAAAGGATTTTATTTTTAAGTAAGCCCTATACCCAATGTGGGGCTTGAACTTCCAACCCTGAGATCAAGAGTCACATGCTCTACCAACTAAGCCAGCCAGGTGCCCCTACTATACCTTCTTTTAAAGTATTTTTTTTAATTTTTGAAAGCTTATTTATTTATTAGTTTGAGAGAGAGAGAGAGCGAGCAAGGGTGGGGAGAGGCAGAGAGAGAGAGAGAGAGAGAGAGAGAGAGAGAGAGAATCCCAAGCAGGCTCCATGCTGTCAGCACAGAGCCCGACGTGAGACTTGAACTCATGAATTGCAAGATCATGACCTGAGCTGAAGTTGGACGCCTAACCAACTGAGCCACCCAGGTGCCCCTACTATACCTTCTTTTAAGCTTTCTAGAATTTATTTACATCTAAAGGAAGGAATGGCACCCTCAAATTGTACTCACATTCCCTGTTTGAATGTCCTGATCACAATTCCATTGAGCCCGGGATTGTGGGAACAATGCTGGTTTATGTGACGTTTTCACCTGCCTGACAAGTTGTTTGAAATGGAGAACACCCACTTAAAGCTATTTATGTCATACATATTTCCCAAAGGAAAATTTCTGCATAAGTATATATTCAAAATGCTTAAAAATAAAGTAATAGTACAGTCATTTCTACTTGTCCCTAAAGGGTAGGACATATGTCATCATCATGTTTCTATCTGCAGAATATATGGCCCAGGATAAAATAAATATTTTTTGGATAGTATCCCAAAGTTTTAAGTACAGATCTTTCTTCGTCCCTTTAGTTCACACTTCCTATTTGGGTAGAATACCTCAGGGGAAGCACCGTTTTCATCTGATTGTGGAAAAGTGATTTTCTTCTGTTTATCTCTGACACTACAACTAGTAGATGGTCTGCGATAAATTGTATTGAAAAGGAAAAGAGGGAGATTAAAGGTGTTTTAACCCAAAAGGGTTATTTTAACAAACTTAAAGTAGTTTTGAAACACACAGGAAAAAAAAATTCCATAACATAAAAGTTGTTGAGGGAACTACAAATGGCAAAACCTTCTATGACTATGCATTCATCCAAGTAATAAACACATATCCAATTTGTGCCTGGTCCTCTGAATGTAAAATGTCAGGGAACCGTGAGGTGGCAACAAGGAGGGTCTTTTCTCTCGAATGTATTATTCATCAGTCCTTCATTATTTAGGGCGTTAGTAAGTGATACTCTGTGCTGCTGTTGCACCATTCCTGGGAGGTATCGGTCATCTTTCCCCCATTTATTTTATAGCTTTTGAAGGTGGGTCAACAAGGAGCCAGTCTGGACTCAGAGGACTGACCAATGGAGAGAGAATGCACCAAAGGTGAGTTCAGATCAGCTGTGGACCTGGCAGAAGTTTCCAAAATGGCTACTTGTGACTGTTGGTGGGAATTTAACATGTGCCCTTCCCTTTCTCATCTCAGCCCTCCCTTTCCTCTCCTACAGCATTCTGTAAACGTGTCCCCTTTTTCTGTACTGCTCACACGGATAGGAAGTTTTCGGTGACCATTGCTGAAAAATCTAAGCAAATGATCTGACCTGTCTTGTTTAGATCTGACATATGAACCAGCCACTGGATCCCTCTTTTCCTTAGCTTGCAATTAAGACAGAGAGCTTCTAAGAACTGTTGCCTTTCTTTTTGCCATCTCAGTTTTTAATGCTTTTCAAAGGATCCGGTTCTAAAGTTAGTGATGGCACAAATGAAGGGGAACAGGCAGCTCCCTTTTGCTTGTAAACCCAAACTGAACCTTAAGGAAGACGGATGCTGGTACCTGAGGAAGCCTGGCTGCAAAGGGAGGGCCCAGAGGATGTGGAAGGAGTTAAGAGAGAGGCATATTCCCGGTGAAAACAAGAAAAATGGCTTTTCCTTCCCAATTGTCAAGTCCTAGTGCTTTTATTATAGATTTGTCTCCTTACCACCCAGCGGGAGAGTGCTCCCTGATTGCAGTCGCTGAAATTCTGCACGGGACCCTCTAGCATGAGACAGACGAGGGATTACACTCCGATATTAGCAAGCATGAGGCTAAAATCATTGATCTCAGCACTTCAGCTGCAAGGGATGGGCCTAAAAGCAGGTGTTTCTTGTAGGAAGTGCTTATGAGTCATTGCTGACTCACAGCGGGGGCAAGATTTTATGACCAAGCAAGTGAAAAAGAGTTGGTTTAACTGTTACTAATTTAAAGCATCTAAGTTACGGCTTGGATTTAATTGTGGCTGGTAGAAGCTGTTTGTTGCTTGGTTCGCGCCTCTGGGGAGCCCGATGGTCTGCTTTGATGTTTTAATTCTATACATGGTGTATATGCTAGAGCCTAAACCCTCATGTGAGAGGTGGTTTTCCCTCACTGGGGGTGGTGTGTTTGAGTAGGCTTTGCTCAGTGTCTGCAGGGTTGCCTTAGTTTGTTTGGCAATACTGCCTATTTAATATTGAATGTAGAGTAGTGTAACTTCAGTCCTATTTGCTTTGGAGAATATTTGAAAAGTCTTTTGGTTTCGAAGAACCGTATTTTTGGTAGCCCATGATAGTCTATTGTCTATATGATGGATCCAAACAAGGTGAGATATACGGAGGGCATTGGCCACGGGTTATAAGTGCCGGGTTAAAGTCATCTTGTTAACTAATCATTACATCTGTTAAATCAACCTGGGATAATGGAGAATAAGGACGCATTAAATCCAGAATTTCATTTCAGGTAAGTAGTCTACCTTCCTTTTTCCTTTGGAAAAAGATCCTGATGAAAAGAAAAAGGAAAAGGAAAAAAATGCTTAATTTCATTTCTGCTCTCTTTGGAGTAAAATGAAATGCACATAAGAGGAAAACATCCACATGTTCTACAAGCTGCTGGTTCGTCAACTAGTTGTTGGTTGTTGTAGATTTTAGTGAAAAATGGGATTCCTAAGCCTGCTGTTTACAGAAACTTTGGATAACTGATTACTTCCATGCCTTGATCCATAAATATTCATATGAGCAAATGTATTTATATTTGGCCTTGAGGAAGGAAGGTGTAGGTGAGCCTTTGAAAAATGACTTAAAAAATAAAATAAAAATGATTTTTTTCTTGTAGTTCACAACTTTTAGGCCTTCCTTATTGTAGGAGTAAAGACCTCTGTGTGTTGTGGAAAGAATACTTTTGATGACCAACTTCAGAAAATCTTTAGACTGAAGGATCCATTATTTTTTTTTTCCATTCGTAAATTTTGGAGAAAATACTGCATCTGAATACCGTGTTGACTTCATAGCACCTGTTTAAGAGATCGAGCTATTAGAAGTAGGTAATCAACTTAATTGTTTTTGTGATTTGTCAAGTAGAGAGCTGTTATTTCTGTTGTTATAGTTTAGGAAAGGTGAAATCTATAGATTTTACTCCAAGTTGTCTGACCTCTTTGCATGCACTTTGCATTTGGATGCTAACCTGGTACTGAGAGCGAAAGAGAATATTTGCTCTTAGAGTCCATTCCTGCTTGCTTTTCTATCTCAACAATGATTTTGTGAGTGTTTTGGAAAGCAAAAAGTGATAGCAATTCTAAGGAAGTAATCTGATATTTCTTTTCTCTGCTCATAGGCCCTGGTATTATGAGATGGTTTATTCTACATCCATGTTTTTTGTCTGTCATGAGTTCACTCTGAAAAGAAAATTTGTACAGATAAGGATATTTGGGAATTAGCAAAGTGTTGCTTCTTTATTTTTTAAAGTTTCTTTATTTATTTTGAGAGAGAGACAGAGTGTGAATGGGGAGGGGCAGAGAGAGAGAACCCTAAACAGGGTCTATGTCCTCAGTGCGGAGCCCGACGTGGGGCTCGAACCCGTGAACCGAAATCGTGACCTAACCAGAAACCAAGAGTCAGATGCTTAACTGACAGAGGCACCCAGGAGTCCCAAAGTGTCCTTTAAATATCTATGTGCAAGTATATTTCATAACTAATGTTTAGTTTCAGACTCTTAACATAGCAGATGTGCTTTATAAGTTCTGGTGGCATGGTTAATTTTTTTAAACGGTGCTTTTCAAATGTCACGGGCATACGAGTCACCTGGTTATCTTGTTAAAATGCAGATTCTGACTGAGTAGGCCTGGGATGGCAGAGACCCTTTACAAGCTCCAGGGACCGGTGGTGCTGCTTGTCCTTGAGTAGCAAGAGGCTAAAAGACACATTTTAACTGGTAGGTTGTGCCCTTCCTATGGTGGTGATGTGAACATTTGGGTTGTCGACATGTTAATTCATAGAATGCTCTTGAAACATCTTAATGAGTTAGGGTCTGATAAACTCAAGCATTCTCTGCCAATGCTTTTTAAAAATGAAAAGCCTTGGTACTTAGTGCAAGCAAATTGAGTTTTGCAAATATTAGAGTTTTACATAGCTTGCAACCTTAGTGATGAGTTCAGTTTTTTTGATGTAACTGATTAATTATATTTTTAAAAATGAAACAAAGCCCATAGATTTCTTATAGAGGATAAATTTACTAGCATGTGTTTAGAATTTAGAGTGTAGAATTTTGGGGGGTGAATTATTAGGGCTAAGTTCTAGTGGTTAATACACCATAATGCAGTAAGTTGTAAGACAACTCAGTAAAGTGGTGAAGTCTGATACACCATGTGAACAGAGGTGGTTTTACTGTTTTGTACAGTGACATATATTAGAAATCACCGTAGTAGGCTCTCAATAAATATTTTTTTAATATTTAGATTATGTTTATAAATTGTTTATAACTATCCACTTCTTGTTTTAGAGTTGATCTCCATTGTTCATGTTCATTCTAGTTTATATTTGAAAATTAGACAGAAATGTGTAATCCTAGTTGATTCATTAACTGTCTTAACTGTTAGGATGGAATGAGTCTTCCTGAATTTGGTTTTTATTGCATCCAATAAAACTGAATTTCTATTTATAATTGGTAAGTTTAAAATATGCCTTAAACTATACTGGAATGTATGTAAACACATCTATGTCAAAGGCTAGTATACATTGACATAAATAGGAAGAGGAAAAATCTTACATGACACGTTAGAATTAAGTGATATAGGTAGTTAATCAAAACGTGATTCTATTAGTTAATTCATTTAGTTTTAAGTATTACTTTATTCCCCAAAGACCGAGGACACAGTAAGTTAATGAGAGCATGATGTTGTACATTGTTAAATATCTTCTCAATGCTATGGCCCCTCTTCCTTAAAATACCTAAAAATACCTAAATACCTAAAAAACCCCAATAACTTCCTAGAATCTCAACCCCATTTTGGATTTCTCTAGTTGAGACTGAAGTGTAAAATGAATCAAAAACAAAAAAACTAGTTTCACCTTATTTTTCTATGTAATTCTTGGTAATTATCACATGAAAATGTGTGTAGAAGATCATAGAGATCTATCTAAAACTGCTCTCAATAAAATAATAATTTCAATAGACATCACAGCAGTACTTCATTTTATGTTAAGATAAAATAAATGCGTAATTTCTAACTTATTTTTTAAAAGTTTATTTAGTTTTGAGACAGAGAGAGACAGAGCATGTGTGGGGGAGGGGCAGAGAGAGAGGGAGACACAGAATCCTTAGCGGATTCCAGGCTCTGAGCTGTCAGCACAGAGCCCAACGTGGGGCTCAAACCCAAGAACCGTGAGATCATGATCTGAGCCAGGGTCAGAGCTTAACCGACTGAGCCGCCCAGGTGCCCCTGTAATTTCTAAATTCTTATACTTGTCATCTCTGAATACTCCTTTGGACAGAATTGACTACCTTTTGAAGAATATATAAAGGCTGTTTTTCAATCTAGGTTGGGCTTAGACTATTGCATTTCATGTGAAATTAGTGGAAGCGTCAGCAGCCTCTTCATGTGGTAATTCATAATTGGCAGTTACTATATTGTATGGGGGGGATAAAGAAGTTTCTTGGGGGCCGGGGGTGCTAGCAGTAACAGGCTTTTCATAAATTGAGATCTCTCCCAATATGACCAACCATTCTGGCTGAAAAAACTGGGTCCAGGTTTAAGAAAAGTGAACTTGGGCTAATCTTTGTTGAAAACTTGGTTATTGGGAAGAAATTCTTGTCCTTCTGTTGTTTTCTGTGAGGTTCTGCCACTTGATCTTGGATACGAATTGCCATTAGTTTTTTTCTCCTTATCCTTCACACTATTCTTTTGTTTCCATGATATACGTTGAATTCTATTGGTCTTACTAACGTGGCTCCTCTCTGAATTTGGAGGCCTGATTTATGATATCCCTTTCAGTCAGGTGGCCCTGCTGATGTACTCTTCATTGCCATCCTACTGCATAACCACACGTCCTCATGCCACAATGGAGGTCCTTGCATTTTCAGGTGATCCTAAGCCACATATAGGAGTCTAGTCTTTCCAATGCTATCATAGCATAAAGTTGGCAAATATCCATTCTCACTGTGCAGTAAGGCAGAACCAGTGTCTAAACATTTAAGTCAGTGTGGAGGCCATCAGAGAGGTTTCTAAAGTATGCCATTTTCCATTAAGGTAGAAAATCATTTTTTCAAAGAAAACGTATTTTAAGTGGTAGATAAGTTTCTAAATTGGCGACAAAAATGACAGAGTGAGGGTAAGAGCATGGGCTTTGGAGTTAGGAGGAGGAGAAATCATTCCAATACTGACTCTGTTATTCTGAAATAATTTTTAAAATTATTTTTTATCCCCTCAATGCCCAGTTTCCTTATTTGTAACATGAGGATAATAGTTCCTCTAAGGATTGTTAGGATTACATGAGAATCTCTCCATAACATCATCATAGGGATTTGTTCATGATACTCTTGAATGCTTTATCAGGAATAAATAAATGAATTTGAGAAGTAATTAATTTGTTATGCACTACAGAAAACAAATACATGCAAGCTAGGTAAGATTATAGAAAGCAGTTTAGCTGTATTAATCAGTGTATTATTTATTACAATAAAATAGGAACAGTTGACATTGGTATGATTAGCTGTAGTACGTACAGAGTGAGTGCTATGTGTTAACACTGGTCCATGTGTTCAGGATCTGGAAATGAGAAAAAAAAAATCCTTCATGGAGTTTAAAACCCGGGTGGGGAGGAGTGAGTTTCTCTTAAAATGTCCTCAATGAGACAACTCAAAACTTAAGATCACTTCTCAGAGCCACTGCAATTTTGTTGAGGTCTAAAGACTGACGGGAATAGAAGTTACTAAGAAGGAAAAGGATGAATACAGAAGATAGCTAGTTCATAACACACAATTTATTAAGTGATACTTTCCAATTCTGTGAACTACAGAACCTTATTGGGTTTATAGGGATTCAATTCATCATCTATAGAGATTGATTAATTGTAAGTGCTAAATAACAATTATTTCCTTCCTCAAAAGCCTATTAACTCCTAATATGGCTGGAATGATTTCAGGAATCTCTATTACCAGTCCATGTCATTTGATACTTTTTTCCAATTTATTTTTTGATACTTTTTTCCAATTTATATATAGTCTCTGTTAGAGAAACGTTCAAAAATTATTCGTATGTTTGAATGCAGGCAGATTCTTTAAATTTTATAATCAGAATAACTTTATTATAATCCATTCTCTTACTAGTAATTCCTAACTGAAGAATGAGTCCTGTACCAAAAATGCTTGAGGAACTCTAGGTTTGGGGATTGTCGCTCCAAACTGAATTTCAGCACAATGTTATTTTCAAATCCCAAACCTATGCACAAGAAGTTACTTCAACCTACAGTGAGGCTGATACTATTTCAGGGTAAAATTAGGCTGTAGGAAGTTTTGAATGCGAATTTCTCTTGCCTTTTATTTTTTCTTTGCTGTCAAGTCTGGTAACGTTTCCAATAACTCAGTAACATGAATGTGGGAATAATGTATTATTTTTCCCTTAAACACTGTTTTACTTCAAAGAAATAACTGTAAAATGGGGTAAATAGTGGAGATAAGGCTAAAGGGGGATGTGAATTTTTCCGTACTTCCTTAAATCTTACCAATTTTCAATTCTGAAGTTTCATCTTAGGTTGGCCCAGCTCTTTTGCATATCCTTTTCAAAGCTTGAATATGAAGTCTGTCCCATGCAGACATCAAATAACGGGCCTCTAAGAAAGGGATGATTTTTGAGCCCCAGCCCGTTCACTCTCCTGTGCTGGAAATTCTGAGTCTGGTAGAGTGAAAAGGGAAAATGAGACATGACTACAGTTCGATCTTCTATATACACAGCACAGTGAAATATTCAGGTACAGACCTTCCCTGGCTGAGCTTATTAGGAACTACTTGACTCTGCTTGTCAAATACCTAGTTAATAACTGTGAAAGAGAGACAATTGTATTTAAGAAGGATGAGGTGCTTTAGGGGAAGGAGCACATCTACCTGACGAGTCTAGTGGGGAGTTAGTGGTAGAGCCTGGCACGGAGGTAGGACAACCAGGAAACAGAAGAGGAAGTAGATTCATTTTGTTTGTCATATTTGGCAACTTTTTATAGTCTTGGTGATTATGGTCAGAGGTGCCACTGAAAGCCATTTGCTCTATAAACCTATGCCTGATACAGCCTGTTTCCTTAGGTGCTGAAAGGTACTACAAAATCCAAGGTACTGTAAGTTTGGTTTCACAATCTGACTTACATGATTTATAAGAGTGATTTGAATTGTACAGTTTGGTGGTGGAGATGGTATGAACATCTTAGAGTTAATTTGTATTTAATAGCTGGATATTACATGCTTTCTAAGTACTTATTATGAGCTATATATATTAATCCTTTCATTAGAACCACCAACCTGTTGAGGTAAATATTCATTCTATTTGCAGATGAGGAAACTGAAGCTTAGAAAGAGGATCAGTAACTTCCCCAAGGCTACACAGCTAGTAAGTGATAGATTTGAAATTAAGTCTGTTTGACTCTGAAACTTACAACCTTTAAGATCAATTGTCTCAAATGGAGCACTAAACCTGTTTTTTTTACAGCAGATTTTTTCCCTTATTTGTTTACTTGTCTCAACTCAGAAAGTTGGGTTATAGTTGTGGCTTTGGGTTCCCTGGGGCTGAGTGTCCTTGAGCAGGCCACCTGAATTCTCTGAACCCCTGTCTGGTGGGTTGAATGTGGGGGCTGGACCACATGACCAAGAAGCCTTTTCTTTTCTTTCAATTTTTAAAATGTTTGTTTGTTTGTTTGTTTATTTATTTATTTATTTATTTTTAATGTTTTATTTATTTTTGAGACAGAGAGAGAGACAGAGCATGAGCAAGGGAGGGGCAGAGAGAGAGGGAGACACAGAATCGGAAGCAGGCTCCAGGCTCTGAGCTGTCAGCACAGAGCCCCACGCGGAGCTCGAACTCACGAACTATGAGATCATGACCTGAGCCAAAGTCGGATGCTCAACCAGCTGAGCCACCCAGGCGCCCCTAAAATGTTTATTTTGAGAGAGAGAGCACAAGCCGCGGAGGGGCAGAGGAGACATAGAATCTGAAGCAGGCTCCAGGCTCTGAGCTGTCAGTACAGAGCCTGATGTGGGGATGGGGGCTGGAACTCAAGAACTGCGAGATCATGACCTCAGCCAAAGTGTGAGGCCCAACAGACTAAGCCACCCAGGCACGCCCCAGCAAGCCCTTCTGACCATCAATTCCTACAATCTCTATTCTTTGTGGGATCAGTCTTTGATCCTAGCTCACTTACTCACTTTCCTAAATATAATGCCTTCTATTTGGAGCAATATATGTATACTTTTATTACCGGTAACCTACCACTTACGTCTAATGTGAGCTGCCTGCCTGTGGGTAATAATTGTAACCATTTATTGCAGTTCTTGCCTACCAGGACAGATACTACGTCCTCTGCATGAACGATCACTATGGTTCCCATTTTACGGAAGACGAAGCCAAGGCTCAGAAAGTTTTGACTTCTGCAAGGTCAAGCTAGAGAGCGGTGGGGCCAGAATTCTAGTCCTTGTGTTTGACAGCAAAGCCCTTACATGTTAATGGGACATTAATGAAACCGCATACATTTTTAAATTCTGCTTTAGGCTTAAAGATCACCAACATTGCTTTTTCAACCATTAAAAAAAAATTTTTTTTTATATTAGCTCCTGTCTTCGATTTTACTATCTGTTGACTTTCTGCCCACTTTACCAACCAAAGGGGAAGTTGAATGAAAAGAGGTTATTGTTTTTATGCTAAATGCCTCTGTCCAAGTTTACAGCTAAAAGCAATAAAAAGGACGGAGCCCGCGGCTTTGTGCCTCTGCGGTGATCCGAGGATCTCCTTCCGCGTCCTCCTTTCGTTCTTCCGCTGAACTACGCTTCCCAGCGTGCCGCGCGGCCGAGAGCGCGGGCTCGGCCGGCCCTCCCTTCCTCTTCGCCTATCATTCGGTCGCAGTGTAATGATGCAAACGCGTCGGGCGCTGACGAGTGACGGCGTTCTGGCTCGCGACCGCGGCGGCGGCCTTAGCAGCGGCAATAGGCGCAATAGCAGCGGCGACTGCAGGGACGACGACGACGGCAGCGGGGCGGGCGCTGTGCGCAAAGGGGAGGGGTAGGCGGGCGGCGCCGGCGGCTTCAACTGCGGCAGCTACGGCTAGGGCGACGAAAGAATCCCCATCAGCCGGCGGTCGAGTTAGGCCTAAACAGCGCCTGGAGCTGATCGCGTTGTCCTCTGCGGGGGATCTCCATAGAGACCGTGACATACACAGAGGCGGGGGTCCGCAGGAGGCTGCCGGACCGGAGCCAGCTCCTCGGCCTCAGTCGCCGCCACCGCCTTCCCTGCTGCCAGCGCGCATTTTCTCTCCGCTCCTGCTCGAAACCTCGCGGCTCCTGGTGTGCCTGTGCCCTACTGTGTGGGCAGCGAAGGCGGACTTTTGGGCTGGGGCCGGGCGGGGGGGGGCTCTAAGGCCTCCACCTCTGCCTCTCCCGCCCCCTTACCCGCCCCGACGCGGGAAGCGGCGGAGGCTCCGCCATGGCCTCGGGAGCCGGAGGAATAGGAGGGGGCGGTGGCGGCAAGATCCGGACGCGGCGTTGCCACCAGGGGCCAATTAAGCCTTACCAGCAGGGGCGACCACAGCACCAGGTATGGAACCCCGACGCGGTGGTATCTCAGCGGGTTCGGAACTCAGCGGGAGGGAACAGGCGGCGTGGGGCCCTGGTGCCCCACGTGGAGCGGACGCTAGGGCCCGAGGAAAGGCCCGAGCCAGGCGGCGGGATCTCAGGCCGCCGGAGTGGAGACGGGAAGTGGGCTGAGACAGGCCCATCTTTGCGGCATACACGTGTGGTTCGGGCCGCCTCTCCCCGATCTTCTGGGCCAGGGGCTTCCCCAGACAGGCGCAGGGCGGGAACAGAAATTCTAGGCCCACGTTGCGCGCATTTCTTTCGGTTTTGGCGGGGATTGGGGGGTTTGAGGGTATTACTCACGTCCTCTCCAGGGAGAAAGGAAGAGATGTGGCTGGAGGCCCATACGCTTGCTGTTTTCTAGTCTCCCGCGTTTCAGTTTGTGTGGGGAGGGGGCTGTCCCAGGCAGTCCGCTTCCGAGGCACCTGGGGGTGGGGACGGGGCGCTGTTACACAGAAAGTGGAATAACTTTGTTTCATGCTATTAATTAATTCCGCGTCTCCCCTGCCGGTGTCCTTCGATCTGAGAGCATCCACTTAGATTTTTCCCCCCCTCTCCCATAACCGGATAGTAGTTACCTAGGTCCTGGGGCATTTTGAAAGTCCCTCTTCACCCTTACGTCTTTTCTCCGCTGCGAGACTCTTCCCTCTCCTCTTCTATCCACTCCCTCCCCCCCCCCCCCCATTTTATTTTGGAGGCTAGAACTGGCTGTTACGCACAGTTGACCGGGACTCCAGTTCTGATCTCATGCACGAAATATTTTAATATTACGGGGCGTATTCTAGAAGTTTAAGGTACTTTTGACACCCAGGAATGTTGGTGGTCTTCTCATTAACCACCTTGTGCACTCATGGGTGTTTGAAGTATGAAAAGGAGTTTATCCTAATTGTAAACGATACATTTGATTTTGAGAAAATATTATTTTAAAAAAACTTATTTGTTTATTATGGGAATTGAATAGGAAAATGTTAAAAAATTATTTTAATAAAAGTCATGTATAAAATTTGACAGTGAGGCTAAGGTGCAGGTGTGTGTCTTAAGGCTGTTAAACAAAAGTATGGGGAAAGGGTCTGGTAACTTGTTGCATCCTATTAAAGGTAGAATTCCTAGATTGCTTTATTTTGGATGATGGTGGTATTGAATATTTTAACATGTTTGGTGATGATGTTAAATTGTATCATTAAAACGCAAATTTTTAAAAGTAAAATTGGGGGGAAATTTTTTAATAGTAAAAATTGTGGTTTATAATTTAAGTAGCTAATGGCTAGAAGTCGTGACATTACTTTTACCTCCCAGTAGGTTTCTCCCAGATGTATACAGAAAGGGCCGGTTTTTAAATTTCTTTGTGAGGAACAGGGGTGGGGTATTGCAGGCAAATTTAAGATTAGAATTCAGGTCACACGCCTGGCCATTTAACCTAATCCTTTTGTAGAATGGAAGTTAGACACACATGCTTTCTGTTTCTCTTGAAGAATAAATGTCTTTGAGTTCTCAGATCTTCTTACAAGAAAGTTACTATATAAAAAATAAGATGTTTTAAGTACATGTATTGGATGATCTGGACAGAGTTTAAAAAGGAGTTAATATATTCCAGGTGGCAAATGTTACAATCACAGCTTATTTTTAAATGTACTTAAGATAAACTAATTTGGGGGACATGATGCCTTAACAACATAATACTTATGATCCAGATTGCCTTAGATCGGTTGTGATTTAGGCTGCGTAGTTTTAAGACCTTGATAATTTATCTTTTCCCCTTATCTAAAATACTTCCAGCTTCTTGCCCTAGCCATTTGAAAACATTTTTTTAATGTTTATTTATTTTTGAGAGAGAGAGAGAGAGAGAGAGAGCGAGAGCGCGCGCGCGCAAGCGCACACTGGAGTGTCAATGGGGGAGGGGCAGAGAGAGGAGGAGACAGAGAAGCAGGCTTCAGGCCCTGAGCTGTCAGCACAGAGCCCTATGTGGGGCTTGAACTCGCATACTGGGAGATCATGACCAGAGTTGAAGTCGGGCGCTTAACCGACTGAGCCACACAGGCACCCCTTGCCCTAGCCATTTAATTGAAAAAGAAAATACATTTTAGCTTTTGAATTGGGATTAAAGATGTTTGGGGGTTTCTTGATCAACACGGCAGGTGTTACTTAATTTTGGCAGAAAACACCAAAGAAAAGTATGCAGGAGTATACAAATGCTCAATTTTTAACAATCTAAAAATAAAAACTGTCCTTAGTCCTTACTGGAACTTTTGTGGACTTGTAGACTGCCTGCTAGCTGTCTGCTGTCTTACGTTGTCTGTCACCTCTGTGTTTTGCAGCAGCTGCTGAGTCATCATGAATAGCAAGGAGCTTCATGACATGGCATGTTTTATACTAATGTTATTTGATTAAATGTCCACGGGTTTCTGGGCAAAAATGAAGTTTTGGGTTGTGTGGTAGAGGGTTGGAATAAGAACGGGAGGTCTGGCACTGTCGTGGATGCTTGCCATCGCCTGGCAGGCCAATTAGCTTGTGCGGTCAGGCAGTACCTGCAACTTTTGCGTGTGTTCATCTGACTTGTAATTTCCTGTTTTGACTTCTCAGCTCTGCTAAGATACATCTAAAGATTACATTTTTTTCCTTTTAACTTCTGATCTTTAAAATGCCATCTTGCTTGAAGTTTGGAGACAGAAATCCGTTTTCTGACTCAACTAACTGAAGGGCAGTTACTTAAAGAACTGTAGAAGCAAAAATGAAGAACAGCCCTGAATAATATAAGTCGATCATTTTCACTTGCCTTCTGTCCTCCTTAACTCAGCCCAGATGCATTTAGGAAATGGTGTCATTTTTCTAGTTGGGAGTGAACACATCACTGAAAGAAGATGTGGTTAGTTTTTGTCCCCGCTTCAGTCGCCTTTCCCACTTCTTGTGCGGATTGTCAGGCCCGGGAAGTCAGCTCTGGAGAGATCAAGCTTTTCTTAGTAGCAACCACAAAAAAACCTGAGCCCATGGGCAAACCAGAACCTTGCCTCTGGAAGAATACTGCCACCTCCTGGTGAGAGGGCACTATTTATTTTTGCCCTTTTTTGAGGGGGGTGTGCTTAAGAGGTTTTGTCTTCTGGTCTGGAGCTGTGGGAATCCACTCATTTTATCTACCTGGATATAGCTTGTCTTCCAACAAGTTAGTTTTTGCATTTAGCTATTTTAGAAAAAGGAGGGAATCCCTTTATTTAGTAGCTTAAATCAGGAGTCTGCAAACTTTTTTTTGTAAAGGGCCAAATAGTAAGTATGTTAGGCTTTATTACCGCAAGTTGTTTGTTTTGTTTATGCAGCCCTTTAAAAAATGTAAAAATCATTCTTAGCCTGGGGCTTGTATAAAAACAGGCTGAGAGCTGAATTTGGCCCACAGACCATGTTTTGCCTCACCCTGGTTTATATGATAGTTTAGGTTTTTTTGTTTGGTAGTTTCTATATGATACTGTCTCCCAAGTATGCCCCACTTCCAGGTATGTCCTACTTGGGATCTGATGGCTAAAGAGTATTCTCAGTTTTGAAATGGAAGGATATTTAGACATCAAATACTTATTGCAGAATGTACTAAGGAGTTTTGACTTTAATTTTATCTTTACTGCTTTGTCTTAGATGTTAAATACTATCAGTGGAAACAACTGGAAATAGTTGATAGGGAAAAAATAATGGAATCAGAGTATCTGGGTTTGAATTCTGTTCTGCCAGGATTTGGACAAGTTATTTAAATTCTCTGCTTAATTTATGTGTCTGTAAAGTGAAAATTGTTGTGAGGGTTAAATGAGATTAGTAAAGCTCTTAGAGCAGGGCGTGGCATATATAGTAAGGACTCATTTGAAATTGTGATTAAATACAGCCTTTTTAAAAAATATATTTATTTATTTTTGAGAGAGAGTGAATAAGCGGGGGAGGGGCAGAGAGGGAGACAGAGAATCCTAAGCTGACGGTGCAGAGCCCAACGCGGGCTTGATCCCAGGAACAGCGAGATCATGACCTGAGCCGAAATCAAGAGTGGGGCGCTCAATCCCCTGAGCCACCCAGCTGCCCCTAAATACAGCCTTTTGATATAAATGTTTGTCTTTGAATTTTGCTGCCTCTCAGTAGGGTTTTTTTCCTTTATGTACCCAACCTCAAGCTTTAATAGGCTTTTATTGGATTTAGGGACTTTTTACTAGGTGATGAGGCCAAACTTATTGAGTACTTATTTTCGAACATGTTGCCTTCAAGAAATGCCAGTCATTTAAGTGTATAGGAGAGTAAATCCAAATATGAACTTACTTAGTGCATAGTAGGTTTTTTGTTGGTGATGAGAGGCCCTTGTATGTGATATTTTATCAATTCACTTACCAGTGTTTGAAGTAAAATGAAGACTTCGGTCTGATGTTACTAATTAAAACCATTTTCTTTAGGCACAGAGTATTATTAGGAAGATGTAATGACCTCGTGTTTTCAAAAATGGTTTTATTTGTAGGCAGTTAGCTTATGGCCCTGGTTGCAATATATTTTTAAGATTCTTCTGTGTTGGGTGGCCTGATTTAAAGTCTTGCTACAAGATACAATTTACTCTGTTTGCTATCAGAAACAGGATGGTAGAATGCCTTTCCTGTGTATAGATGTTTCAGTTTGCTTGATTTTGCTTATCTTTTTCATAGTGTGATTTAAGAAGTAAACTCTTAAATCCCGTTTTCAAATAGATTATTTAAGAAAAGTGACAATATCTTGTATAAAACTTTTAGTGGGTTAAACTGCTTTGGTCTTTATTGGGTTTCCTATGGCTAGTTTGAAAGGTCTTTTAGGGATTCCTTTTCTTGTTCTTGTTTGATTACTGTTAATTATCTATGAATACCACCTCTATAATGTGGAACACTAAAATAAGAGACCAAGTCAGGTCATGTTTCTCCTTACTGCATTAGGGCAGACTTTTGAAGGAGGACTTTTGAAATTTGTGGCCAGTTGTAGTTAAAAAATTTTTTTTAGCCAGAATAATTTTTATGCTCGTGGTTTTTTTGGCTTCATTTCTTGAAGTTGAGAAGAGAAATGGAAAAAGTGTGGATTTTAAGTGGCTGTAAGGATTTGGACTGGGGATGGGGAAACCTTGGCTGCTGAATGACTATCTGTAGGTTGTAAAATAGGACAGATAATAGCTTAGATTTGAAGGTTAAATTCAGATTATTGAAACCAGATTCAGTATAACCATATTAGATTTTGAATACTTCATTACTTTTTTTCCCTTGTGGAAATAACTGAGTGTTAAAGTTAGGTGTTAAAATTTAGTAATGTTAGAATAGATATATTACAAAACTTGAAATAACTGAAGGATTATAATGGCATTTAAATTTTTACTATTTAGTGTTTCAGATGTTTTTATAATTCGATATTCGTTATTTTATTTAAAAAATTTTTTTAACATTTATTTTTGAGAGAGAGAGTGCGCGCGAGCTAGTGGGGGAGGGGCAGAGAGAGAGAGAGAGAGAGAGCGAGAGCGCGCGAGGGAGAGAGGGAGACACAGAATCCAAGGCAGGCTGCATCCATGCTCTGAGCTGTCAGCACAGAGCCCAATGTCAGGCTCGAACTCACGAACAGTGAGATCATGACTTGAGCTGAAGTCAGATGCTTAACGGACGTAGCCACTCAGGTGCCCCATATAATTAGATATTCTTTAAGTCTTATGTGAAGTCTTGGGTTCTGTAGCCTTTGTTCTTCTTCGTTCGGGCTTGGAGGGAGCAAGGGGGAAAACAGGGAAACTACAACATAAGACTTTCAAAAAAGTTTGGAAAGGAGAACTTGGTGACACAGGAGTTCCGTGGGTAAAGAGAGTGTGCACAGAACCCTGAAAGAAAACTAAGTAAAAGCCAGTGACAGGTATTAACAAAATAAAGGCAGCCAAAAGAGCAGATAGAAATGAAAACAGCAGTGTATTTGGGGCAATAGGGGCTCCAAAACCCTGAAACTGAAGATGGATTATATTTGGTATTTATAGTTAGGGACCCAGTGAAGTTACCTGAGAACAGGGATTTTATAATCTGAATACTACTACTATTTAATAGGGGATAACATGGAGAAAAGAGAATTTAACAGAACCAAAGTCAAGAAAACTAAAACCTAATAGGAATAGAGAGCTTTATATAAGGACAGGGAAGGCTGTATAGTAATGGTAAATTGGCCACGTAGGAGGGATGTCTCTGGTTATTCTAAGGTTACAAATTGGTGAAAAGATACATAGGAAAATAATGTTTTTTTCATTACAAACGAGTTCTGAATTAGGATGGTAAAAGAGCCTTGCCCCACCTCCACCGTCTTTCATTAATCCTTGAACTCAGGTTAAAAATAATTCGAAAAGCTAATATAGTCACAGTATCTTACACATTGAATGTGCTTGATATGCATTTAGTGTTGAATTGAATTTACTTCTAGCCTCCAAATTATTTGTTGTAAATATCAGTGGCATTTTTGCCATGTTTTGCCAATTTTTGTCACATGAAAATCCCTGAGTTCTTAGAAAAAAATTCAGCAGTTTAGTCCAAATTTAAAGATTCACTCTTTTAATCCTTGATACAAGTTCATTACTTATGATTCTCTAGTGCAGACTTCACTTCAGGGTTATAAGGAGTATTTTTAAGATTTTGATGCCCCATTTGTTCTGTTGATTTTTCTAAGCCCTTCATTAATTTTGCTTTCTTTGGCTACCTTTCTGCTTTTCTTCATTTCGTTGGCTTTGTGTTATTTATCATTCCGAGGATGGTTCAGTTTTCCCGTACTCTTGGCTAGCTTCACAAGTTGTCTTTTTGGAGGAAGGGCTACTAGTGTAGCAACAAAAATAGTATTTTCTTTTTTTTTTTTAATTTTATTTTTTTAATTTACATACAAATTAGTTAGCATATAGTGCAACAATGATTTCAGGAGTAGATTCCTTAGTGCCCCTTACCCATTTAGCCCATCCCCCCTCCCACAACCCCTCCAGTAACCCTCAGTTTGCTTTCCATATTTAGGAGTCTCTTCAGTTTTGTCCCCCTCCCTGTTTTTATATTATTTTTGTTTCCCTTCCCTTGTGTTCATCTGTTTTGTCTCTTAAAGTCCTCATGTGAATGAAGTCATATTATATTTGTCTTTCTCTGACTGATTTCACTTAGCATAATACCCTCCATTTCCATCCACATAGTTGCAAATGGCAAGATTTCATTCTTTTTGATTGTCAAGTAATACTCCGTTGTGTATATATACCACATCTTCTTTATCCATTCATCCATCGATGGACATTTGGGCTCTTTCCATACTTTGGCTATTGTTGATAGTGCTGCTATAAACATGGGGGTGCATATGCCCCTTCAAAACAGCACACCTGTATCCCTTGGATAAATGCCTAGTAGTGCAATTGCTGGGTCGTAGGGTAGTTCTATTTTTAGTTTTTTGAGGAACCTCCACACTGTTTTCCAGAGTGGCTGCACCAGCTTGCATTGCCACCAACAATGCAAAAGAGATCCTCTTTCTCCGCATCCTCGCCAACATCTGTTGTTGCCTGAGTTGTTAATGTTTGCCATTCTGGCAAGTGCAAGGTGGTATCTCATTATGGTTTTGATTTGTATTTCCCTGATGATGAGTGACATTGAGCATTTTTTCATGTGTCGGTTGGCCATCTGGATGTCTTCTTTGGAGAAGTGTCTCTTCATGTCTTTTGCCCATTTCTTCACTAGATTATTTGTTTTTTGGGTGTTGAGTTTGAGAAGTTCTTTGTACATTTTGGATACTAACCCTTTATCTGATATGTCTTTTCCAAATATCTTCTCCCATTCTGTCGGTTGCCGTTTAGTTTTGCTGATTGTTTCCTTCACTGTGCAGAGCTTTTTATTTTGATGAGGTCCCAGTAGTTCATTTTTGCTTTTGTTTCTCTTGCCTCTGGAGACGTGTTGAGTAAGAAGTTGCTGCGGCCAAGATCAAAGAGGTTTTTGCCTGCTTTCTCCTCGAGGATTTTGATGGCTTCCTGTCTTACATTGAGGTCTTTCATCCATTTTGAGTTTATTTTTGTGTCTGGTGTAAGAAAGTGGTCCAGATTCATTCTTCTGCATGTCGCTGTCCAGTTTTCCCAGCACCACTTGCTGAAGAGACTGTCTTTATTCCATCGGATATTCTTTAAAAAAATTTTTTTTTTTTAACTTTTATTTATTTTTGAGACAGAGAGAGACAAAGCATGAACGGGGGAGGGTCAGAGAGAGGGAGACACAGAATCGGAAACAGGCTCCAGGCTCTGAGCTGTCAGCACAGAACCCGACTCGGGGCTCGAACTCACGGACCGCGAGATCATGACCTGGGCCGAAGTCGGCCGCTTAACCAGCTGAGCCACCCAGGCGCCCCTCCATTGGATATTCTTTCCTGCTTTGTCAAAGATTAGTTGGCCATACCTTTGTGGGTCCATTTCTGGGTTCTCTTTTCTGTTCCATTGATCTGAGTGTCTGTTCTTCTGCCAAAAAATAAGGTGAAACTATTACACCAAGAAAATGTATCACTTATTTTTGGATTCTAGAATTACTGAAGTCCTTTTTAGCAATTTGTCATAAGATACCTATTTTTTCATGTTTATATATTTTTGAGAGGGGGCGGAGGGGAGGGGTACAGGAAGAGAGAGACAGAGGATCTGGAGTGGGCTTGGTGCTGACAGCAGAGAGACCGATGTGGGGCTTGATCTCACAAACCACAAGATTATGACCTGAGCCAAGGTTGGATGCTTAACCTACTGAGCCACCCAGGCGCCCCTTTTCACGGAATATCTTATGTGGGCATAAGAGGTTGGTTGAGCAGCGCAGTCGTGGATAAATTAAAACTGTGCATCAACTGATCTGTGTACCGTACAGATCTGTTGTCTGTCCTCACAGGGTTGATGCTCTAGGGGAGTGGATGGACAGACTAATTATCATTCTGTTAGACAAATTGCCATCATAAAGGAAGTACAGGGTACTGTTGGTGCATATAAGGGGTGACTGTCCCAGACGTGAGGGATCAGAGGTTTTCTGTAGGTTTCTGTAGGTTTTCCGATACCCAGGTCTAATGGTGGCAGTTTTGCCTACCACTGAAGCCTCTGAAAGTCTAGAAGTTAGTCCGGTAAAGGAGGACTTGCATATTCACTCCTTAGTAGACCTTTGCTCAGTGTACCTCTATTTCCCTGTCGGGTTTTTTTCCTCTTGGTATCATAAAGCGGTCTTTCTTCAGGTCCATATAGGAAGCTGACGTGCCACATTTCCATAAAGACCTGAAACATCTTCTCTCAAGAACTCCTGAAAATGTACACCTTCTTTAGTAAAAGCATCAGAGGTGCTTTTTCTTCCATAAGAAAACTATTTCTCTCCTTTTCTCGTTCCCTCAGCCTTTCTCAGTTTTCCACTTAGAGACTGAAGAATCTAGTAGTTCAAAAAAAAATTTTTTTTGAAGTGTATTTATTTATTTATTTTGAGAGAGAGCATGCGCCTGAGCCGGGGAGGGGCGGGGAGAGAGAGAGAGAGAGAGAGAGAGAGAGAGAGAGAGAGAGAGTGAGTCAGTCTCAGGCAGGCTCCACACCGACAGCATGGAGCCTGATGCAGCCTGATGTGGCGCTCGAACTCAAACCGTAAGATCATGACCTGAGCCGAAACCAAGAGTTGGATGCTTAACTGACTGAACCACCCAGGTGCCTCTGGTACTTCAGAACTCTTAAAAAAAAAAATTGCCAGGCAGGAAAGTATCTCTCCAAGTCTGTTTGATAGACAAAGTCCCTTAGCTCTTTATAGTCTCTCCAATTCTGAGCATAATCAGATTTATATTTTTCCTAGCAGTTTTTAAAAATTGTAATATCTGATAGCTGGTTATTAACTGTAAAGAAGTGGAAATAAAACAGATGCAAAGGTAGGCTTTTATGTTTACTGCTTGTTTGATTTTTCAGAGCTGATATTATAAGGTAGATATTTACAAAATTGGTATAAAGGTATGATAATATTCCATAATGAGATAATCATGGAAATAGGGTGGTCTTTTAGGTAAAACTTTATGTTGTAGTTCAACTTACCGGCCAGCTGTGTTTTCCGTAGCCTTTATTGGGAACACAGTCTTTGAGTTTTAGGTGATTTTAGTACCCTGGTTCTCAAACTTTAATTTGCATAAGAATCACCTCAGGAGCTTGGTAAAAGACATTTGCATTTCTAACTTGCTCAAAGGTGACACCAGTGCTGCTGGTTTGAAGACTGTAATTTGAGATCCACTGTTTTAGTCCTTGTATAGTGACTAGATATATAAGCTACAGAACAAAGGATTGCACGTACATTCCCATCCATACACATGCACACACATATGATTAAAGAGAAATTTTTAAAGTTTTTAATAGTTATTTAAGGCTTATTAGATTTCGTATTTATTAATAAGTTTACCAGAAACTTAGAAGGCATGTGCCAAGGACAGTACTGTATTTAAGACTTTGCCCTTTTTGTTTACTCTGTCGTAGTTTACCAGAAGTTTGCATGGCTAGGTCTTTGCTTATGTAAAATACCTATCCCCTTCTGCTTCGCTGCTTTATTTTTGTTCATAGCACAGAATCACCATGTTGTTTTCCTATTATATTTATTAAGTTCTCGGAGAGCAGGAACTTGTTTCTGTTGCTCCCCACTGTTCCTTGCCTGACGTGTAGTGTGCCATCAGTAAGTATTGATTGAATGAATTGAATGAACAAAATAACACCTGCATTTACCTATATAAGTTGGATAACATTCTCAAATATTTTACAGAGATAAAGATTGGACTGAACTTTTGAGTATTATGAGTGTTGTATGTGTGTTCCTTTGTTGATAAGGCTACATGGACTTTTTCATTTTCATGTTCATTAGAAAAAAAAATTAACAAGTAGCACTGCTTTATCAGTTAGGGGGCCCTGCAAGAAACCGTTCGTTCACTCCAGATGTTCAACTGAAATATCTTTAAGGAAGAGTCTGCTTTGAGATACGTGGGCGGTTAAAGGAGTAAATACTGGCAGCTAGCAGTAGCGGGAGGCTGCTACTCTGCCGAGGGCTGGAGGGATTAAGGAAGAAATGGTGTACCTGGAGTGCAGGAGGTGGGGCCCACCTGGCTGGAGCTGCAGTTTTAGAGATGGGGCCCTTGATCAGAGAGGGCGCGCAAGAAAGAATGGTCTTCTCTGCATTCCATGAATATCTAGTATCCCCTAGTCTCTCATGGGCCATTCCTACCAGAAGCCAGTTTGGTGGGACAGCCCATCGAGAATGAGTGAGGGAAGAACAAGTGAAGACCAGTACAACATCAAATCTGTGATTTGATAGATTGTATTGTGTAGGAAGAGCTGAATTTATTTTGGAGAAATGAATGGATAGAAAAAAATCCATTAATAATAGAAGAGGTAAAAACCATGGCTACAGTTGGGGGAATGACTGGGGAAATAGTTCTAGAAATAAGCTGCCTTATGTTCACAGTCCACTGTAAGATTTGTTTTTCTGATTAATTTTAAAATATGATATATCTTAGTTATTGTACGACTAGTGCTCCACATACATATGTTTTCCAGATAACTGTTAGGAGTTAAGTATACATAATTTTTATTCCCCTCTTACAGAGGGACCTTTTCTCTAAAATGTATTGTAATTTCTTGAAATGCATCTAATTTCTGAGTCTCTTTAACTAGAATGGTGGCTCTCAAACTTGAGCGTACGTTAGACTCATTTGGGAGGGTTTGTTAAACAGGTGAGCCCTATTTAGTAGGGCAGGGCATGAGTTGACGCTGAGATTACCAGCAAAGGGACCACACTTTGGGAACCACCGTGTTAGAGTATACTGAGCTTAATTGTTGTTGTTGCCTTAGGGGTCATTTACCCTACACAGGTATGTTGAAGTTAGGGATGCTGGTTTTTTATAATGATTCCAGGTCAGTTTTATCACCTGCGTTTCTTGTTTCTGCCAAGCTGTCCCTCATTGTGCCATCAGTAAGCCCTCTCTCACTGTAATGTTCTTACACTAACGCTGCTGTGGGCTGTGACCAGACACATTGGTTAAATTTTGGTTTAGAAAAAGAGAAGGATCTAAGCAAACTTTAAGAGCTTTGGTGAATGAGCTTTATTTTATCCATTTTGACTGTTCAGTTTTGTTTGATTATTCTCCACAATACCTAATGCTGCCGCATAAGTGACCTTCGGTGAATGATGGTGTAATGTTGCTGTTCTGTACTTTCTTTTTAAAAAAATTTTTATTTATCTTGAGACAGAGTGGGGAGGACAGAGAGAGTGAGTGTGTGTGTGGGGGGGGGCAGGGAGAGAGAGAGAATGAGAATCCCAAGCAGGCTTGGGGCACGGTCAGCGTAGAGCCCAGCTCAGGGCTCGAACTCACGAACCGTGGGATCACACCCCGAGCCGGAGTTGTATGCTTAATGAGCGGAACCACCCAAGTGCCCCTGTACTTGCCTCCCTAAGTGAGTAGGGATCACAGAGGATCTCTGGTATTTTTAGTAGCCTAACACCTTAGAAATTCACAAAAAAATTATTCTACATTAAATTCTTGCTATCACTGCTTCAGGTAACTTACTGCTTCTATCAAGTATGTGTCTTTTTTCAAGTCTTATTTGAACAGTGTTACATTTATATTTTGTAAGC
This sequence comes from Felis catus, assembly GCF_018350175.1. Taxonomy (NCBI): domain Eukaryota; kingdom Metazoa; phylum Chordata; class Mammalia; order Carnivora; family Felidae; genus Felis; species Felis catus. The sequence continues at coordinate 11,545,954 of NC_058372.1, forward strand.
CTATTCAAATCTTTTGAAATATGTAGGGAAGTGGTAAATATTTAAGTATAGGTAATAAGTAAAATAATATTATGTATATTTTTATAAATGCTAAATCCTGGATGTAGATAGATAATCCTTCTGAATAACTAATACTGAGTTACAGTACTGAGAAGGGGAACAGTGAATCTGTGTTTCCAGTAGTGAGTATTTTATAGGACTGTTGGCTTCATGTGTTACTAGAGAGCTTACATTGTTGTAGAGTGGTTCAAAATTTCTGTTTGGAGAATACATGGAAAAATAATTACATATTTCCCAGTGGTTAGCTATACTTTTCATACAGTAGAGAAAATATTGTTCAAGTGCCTGTATCAGTCTTTTCTGTTGACAGGATTTTTCAAGGCTTCTTTGTCTTGGGTTAGCTTTCAGAGTAGATTTATCTATTCTGCCGTGATTTTTAACTATTGTTTTTTGTACCTGCCAATTCATGTTTTTCCTCCTGTGATTCTTTCCTTGAAGCCCCACAAATGGTACTTTATGAAGGAAATTGTTGCCTAAAATTGGTTATCTCACCCCAGTTTGTTTCTGCTGGCTTTTTCTTCCTCATTAGTAATAAAATTATCAGTATATGTTTCTGTTATATTTTGTAAATTGTGAAGTACTTTCACTTTATTTCATTTGATTTTCATTATAATTCTCTCTCAGGTAAGAGTAGGAAGGGTATTATTGTTATTTTACCTAGAGTAAATCAAAGTACCGGGAAGTACTCAAATTTTATCCTAGGTCCTATCAATCCCAAAGCCCATCCTTTCACTTTATCCTAGATAAACCATAGTAGTTGTGTTTGTACCTTAGGTAAGTTACTTTAAACTACACTGTCTCTCTTCGTCCGTAAAGTGACATTATTAATGCCAGCTTCATAAAATTATTGTGAGGATTACATTTAATATGTCTCAACTGCTTAGAACAGGGCCTGGTACATAGCAAAGCTACAATAAATGTTAATAATACTGTTGTTATACCACACGTTTTTTTCCCCCTTTAAAAGTTGTCATAATAAAGTTAATTCCTCAGATCTTCCGACAACCTTTGATGTAACAGAATTTTCCCATCAGAAATATCTTACTTGCTTTTGAGAGAAAAGAGCGCGTGCACGAGTGCTCACAGGAGAAGGGCAGAGCGAAAGGGAGACAGAATCCCAAGCAGGCTCCGTGCTACTAGCGACACAGCCCCGCGCAGGGTTGGAACTCACAAACCAGGAGATCATGACCTGAGCTGAAATCAAGAGTCAGATGCTTAACGACCGAGCCAACCAGGTGCCCCCAAAATCTTAGATTATTTATTCAATTTATTATGTTGGATTAGTTATGTTCCTCCTTGTCTTAAAAAAACTCATATTTATATTCAAATTTTTTATCTTAATGTGCAATAAAACAATTGCAGAAACTGTTGAAGGTATTGTTTATGTTGCTTTTTTTTTTTTTTTTTTTTTTTTTTTTTTTGCAGTTTTATACCTTTATTTGACAATCAGCGATTAGTTCTCATCCACATTAACTGTCTGTAGATTTTTGAAAGTGGTGACAGGTACATAGATAACCAGTGTATTGAGCTTGTTTGGTGAATCTTCATCCTTGGTATGTTTTCTGACAACTGCACATGGATACGGTATGGCACATTCCTCATTCCTTTGGTCCGGACACCTTTGTTGACCGTGGTGTCAGTGCATACATCTGGAGTTCCTATCTCCTTCATGGCAGATTTCCAGATCTCTGAGTGCCCAAGGAGCACACTTCTTGAAACTCATTCCATGGATGCTCTTATGAATATTGATGGTGTATTCTCTGGTCACTACCTTTTTGATGGCAGAATGGCCCTTCTTTTTGCCACCCTTCCTTGAGGAAGCCATTCTGCCAGGTCCTGTTTGGAGAGGAAGTGTTGCTTCTTTTAATATGCTGGAATCAAAATGGATGCCTTTCGCTGGGATTGTAACATTTTAGTGCATTATCTCATTACTTAATCTGAAATGTATGGGCTTATTTGATGGCCTGTTGGGAGTTTTTTTTAATTGTATTTTTTTAATAAAGTATTTTTTTTAAGTGTTTATTTTGAGAGAGAGAGAGAGAGAGCGAGAGCAAGTAGGGGAGGGGCAGAGAGAGAAATCCCAAGCAGGCTCTGTACTGTCAGTGCAGAGCCCGATGCAGGGCTCGATCTCACAAACTGTGAGATCATTACCTAAGTCGAAATCCAGAGTCAGATGCTTAACCAGCTGAGCCACCCAGGTACCCTGCCTGTTGGAGTCTTTTTAAAGATTAGAATAATAAGGCCTTTTGGGGGCAGTTATTGATTCATGGGTATGGAAGAAAGAAAAAAACAGGAATTTCATAATGTCTATAGAATTGTAAAATACCATTATTCTGGCGTAACTCAAGTGTCTGAACTTTAGGAAACTTCGGAAGTAGTTGTGTTTTGCTTGGTAGGGCTTTGTGTAAGTACTAATGTAGAAAGATAAATTTCTAAAACTGCCTTATGTATTTCTCCCTCCAACAGGGCATTCTTAGCAGGGTTACAGAATCTGTTAAGAATATTGTGCCAGGATGGCTACAAAGATACTTCAACAAGAATGAAGATGTGTGCAGCTGCTCAACAGACACAAGAGAGGTACCACAGTGGCCGGAAAATAGAGAAGATGATCATCTGATATATGCCGATGAGGAGAGCTCTAATATTCATGATGGGAGAATCACTCCCGAGCCCACAGTCAGTAATACAGAAGGTACACAGAATGTGAATATTTTGTTATGAGCGATAGGTTTTCATGCCTTAATTTTAAATATCTTTATATTACTTGGCTGTGGTAAATCTAATTAGGTAGTACATAAACCATGTAGGAGGAGGGTGATGATCAGGTTCAAATGAGTTACTTACCAGCTTTTTGTTTATTAAGGGAGGCTGATAAATCATTTAAGAGTGCAGTCTCTGGTGTTAGATTTGGAGTTTGAATTTTACAGACTGTCCTGTGGCTTCGGACAAGAGAATCTGTTTTCTCTCAGTATCTTCATAAATTGGTTTGAAAAAAGTAAATGTGAAACCATTAGAATAGGTCCTGGCACTGAGATAGATGATGGGTGAGGAAGATGTGGAATACACACATGCACACACACACACACACACACACGCTCAGGAATAGTAAGCAACTATAAACAAGAGGGGATCGTGCCATTTGCAAAAACATGGATGGACCTAAAGGGTATTATGCTAAGTGAAATAAGTCAGAGAAATGAGAAGGACAAACGTCAAATGATCTCATTCATGTGGAGTCTAAAAAAACAAATGCATAAACAAACCAAAAACAGAATCAGAACTATAAATACAGAGAAGAAGCTGATGGTTGCCAGAGGGGAGGGGAATTGGGGGAATGGGCACAATGGGGGAAGGGGAGTGGGAGATAACAGTCTTCTAGTTATGGAATAAGTCATGGGAATAAAGGGCACAGCCTAAGGAATACAGTCAGTGATAGTGTGATAGAGTTGTGTGTTGACAGATGGTAGCTACACATGTGGGCATAGCATAAAGTATAAACTTGTTGAACTGCTATATTATACATCTGAAACTGATGTAATAATGTTGTCAAGTGTACTCAAAAACCCTGGGGGGCGGTGCCTGGGTGACTCTGTTGGTTAAGTGTCCAACTAAGGCTCAGGTCATGATCTCATAGCTCGTGAGTGCGAGCCCTGCATTGGACTCTGTGCTGACAGCTCGGAGCCCGGTGCTGGCTTTGGACTCTGACTCCGTCTGTCTCTGCCCCTACTCCACTTGTGCTCTCTCTGTCTCTCAAAAATAAATAAACATTAAAAAAAAGTGTACAATTCAGTGGTTTTAAATATATTCACAGAGTTGTTCAGCTATCACCACAGTCAGTTTTAGGACATTTTCCTCACCATCCCTCTCACCCCCACTTCTCCCCCAAAAAATCTATTCTCATGAATAGTCACTGTCCATCCCAGACAACCACTGATCTGTCTCTATAGATTTGCCTGTACTGGTCATTTCATATAAATGGAGTCCTTGAATATGTGGTCCTTTGTGTCTGGATTACTTCACTCAGCATGTTTTTCAAGGTTCATCTGTGTCACAGTGTGTGTCAGAACTTTATTCCATTTTATTGCCAGGCAATATTCTGTGGTGTGGATTATTTTGTGTATCCACTCAGTTAATGGACATTTGGGTTATTTCCACTTTTTGAATATTATGAGTATTGCTGCCATGAACATTCATGTGCAAGTTTTTGTGTGGCTGTTTTCTCTTGGGTGTACACGTAGGAGTAGAATTGCTGGGTCATACGGTAATTTTAACGTTTTGAGGAATAATTGTTTTCCAAAGTGGCCATACAATCTTACCTTCCCACCCACAGTATATGAAGATTCCAGTTTCTTTACGCCCTCACCAATACTTACTTTCCATTTTTAATTTTTAAGTTTATTTTTTTATTAAAGAAAATGTTTATTTAGAGCACATGCGCACACCAGCAGGGGAGGGTGTGGCAGAGAGAGAGCAGGCTCCATGCTGTCAGCACAGAGCCTGACATTGGACTCCAACTCACGAACCTTGAGATCATGACCTGCGCCGAAATCAAGAGTCAGATGTTCAACCAGTTGAGCCACCCTGGCACCCCAGAAGTTTCTTTCTTAGTAATCTCTGCACCCAACATGGTGCTTGAACTCACGACCCTGAGATCAAGAGCTGCATGCTCTTCTGACTGAGCCAGCGGGCACCCCTTTAATTTTTTTATTAAATCTCTTCTAGTAGGTTGAAGTGATAATCTCATAGTGGTTTTGATTTGCATTTCTGTGCTGGCAATACTGAGCATCTTACCATGTACTCATTGGCTGTTTGTGTATCTTTGGAGAAATGGCTGTTCACACCCCACTTTTCCATTTTTAATTGGGCTCTTTGTCTTTCGGTTGTTGATTGAGAAAAGGTCTTACGTATTCTGGATATAAGTCCCTTATCAGTGTAGGATTTGCAAATATTTTCCCCCATTCTGTGGATTGTCTTACTTTCTTGATGGTGTCCTTTTTTTTTTTTTTTTTTTTTTTTACCTTTTAAGTTTATTTATTTATTTTGAGAGAGAGAGAGAGCAGTGAGCAGGGGAGGGGGCAGAGAGAGAGAGAATCCCAAGCAGGCTGCATGCTGTCAGCAGAGCCCAGTGCGGGGCTCAAACTCACAAACCGTGATGATGACCCGAGCCAAAACGAAGAGTCAGACATTCAACCAACTGAGCCACCCAGGCACCCTTTGATGGTGTCCTTTGAAGCACAAAAGTTTTTAGTTTTGTTGAAGTCCAGTTTATCTCTTTGTATATATTTCTTTCTGTATATATATATTTTCTTTCGTTACATGTTTTAACTTATTTATAATTATAAAATTTTTCTAACTCTGTGTTAAAGTCTTGTATTGCCTAAACAATTGGTGTGTATGGCCTATTAATTTTGGTGGTTGTAGTAATGTATTTTCCTGCCTGGTATGCTTGTAGTGAAACCTAGTGAGAGTGAAATGGGCCTGTAAGAATGATTCTCACTGTGGAGAAATGACGTATCTAAATTTTCTTAGTAATACTTGATTTGGCTTAATTTTTACATGTTTGCTTATTTTTATTAGAATAACTTAGGAAGTTTTAGTATCTACACCTAGACAGATTTCTTTCAAATCTATTATTACCAACAACCACCTCGAGGCTTTACCTAGTAGGTCTAAGCTGAGTGCTGCTATCTCATTTTTCCCCCTGGACATTGAAGGGAACCCCAGCTTCTCTTTTTTCATTATAGACTTCTTCTGTGTTCCCTAGCCTATATCCACAGTGACAGACACTCTCTTTTCCATCCTAATGACCATGCTTATGAGGATTAACTAACTTGAAGAATTAATTTAGTTCAGGTGTGAGATAGTGTTTCTCATTTTACATCTGTACAGTTCTTTTTTGTCTGTATTTGTATTTTCATTAATGGGATTTATTCAGTGGTTTGCCAAGGTCAGTTGTAACTCATATTTTCTTTATTGTGTTAAGAAGTTCATATGGTAGTTTTTATGTTACATGTATGGTACACGTAGACCTTTGTGAGTAACTTCTAAACTTACATCTATGGAATCTATGGAAGATTTCAAACTGCATAATAAGGAGACTACTGCAAAGAACACCTGTGTACCCGTTACCCATCTTTGAAGACAGCCAACTGTGGCTGATCTTGTTTTCTCCGTTCCCACACTAATTCACCCACTTTCCTACCCTAACTCCTCTAATTGTGCAGAAGCAAATTGTGAGCAGCTTTTAGATACTAATTTCAGGAACTTGATAGTATTTCCCACCTCATTCTTATCTTAGATCTGAATCCTGCTCCTATCCTGAATTTTGTTAGTTCCAGACAGTTCTCTTCTCACAGTGTTGCATTCAGTACTTGTAATCACATAATGTGTGACTTAAAGTCCCACTGATAACTCCTCAGTGTGATGAATATAGATCTTACTAGATAAAACAATTCCATTTGTTTACTCTGAAACGTTACACTTAAATTTGACAATGCATTCTCAAAAAACAACTTAGACATGTCTGTTCTTAAAGTGATGTCAAATTATTGAAAGCTTAAAATAATTTCGATATAACAGTCCTGAATGTTGTTTACTTCATATTAATTTTACCAGTGTAACTTCCGTATTAATAGTAACTGGAGCTGGAGAGTATTGTACATTCCTCAAGTGGAGCTGGAGAGTATTGTACATTCCTCAAATAGCACAGTGCAGTAAGAACAGCTCTAGAATCTGTGGCCCATTTAAAATCTGTTGTCTGCAGCCTTATGCCTGTGTACTTCCTTGTGTTGACTGTCTTATCTATTTATCTATCTATCTATTTATTTACTTATAAATAAAGAGACATGGGGAGGGGGCAGAGAGAGAGAGGGAGAGAGAGGATCTTAAGCAGGCTTCACGCCCAGCACAGAGCCCGATGTGGGACTTGATCCCATGACTGTGAGATCATGACCTGAGCCGAAATCAAGAGTCTGACGCTTAACTGAGCCATCCAGGTGCCCCTTGTATTGACTGTCTTAATGATGGTGAGTCTTTGGGTGTTTGGGTTTCTTCTGCTAGTGAAGAATATATAATATGGATCAGTGAGAATCTGAAATAACGTACATGTTTCGTTGAGTCAGTAAGAACTCAGGCCTCTGAAAGGCCCCGCAGTGGCATATCTAGCATATGAGTCGGCAGTAGACTCAAAGTTGTAGACTACTTTGTCTAATTAATGCCATGTGATGATAGATACACTCTTAGACACTGGGCATTTGTGAGTGATGTAAGTCTGTAGACGACATGGCCTTGTTTAGTCTTATTATCCCAAACTGTTCTTTATTGGTCCTGGTTTTGGGGGTAAAGAAGCTCTGTAAGTATTAAAAAAGTAGCATTGCTGTTAGCATCATACCTTCAAGTAGAAGTACATCACAGTAGTTTTCTTTTTCCATTATAGTGTCTATACAGACTATATATTTTTTTTAATTTTTTTTTTTAATGTTTATTTTTGAGACAGAGAGAGACAGAGAATGAACGGGGGCGGGTCAGAGAGAGAGAGGGAGACACAGAATCCGAAGCAGGCTCCAGGCTCCGAGCTGTCAGCACAGAGCCCGACGTGGGGCTTGAACTCACAGACCGGGAGATCATGACCTGAGCCGTAGTCGGACGCTTAACCGACTGAGCCACCCAGGCGCTCCTATACAGACTATATTTAACAGATGTCTGCCAATAGCTAGAAAATTGTCCTTTTGTTTTAAAATATACTAAAAAATTAGAATACTTTGTATTCGAACAAGCATTTCAGCTTATACATATGTGCGTCCTAAGTGCAGAAAAATTAAAATAGTATAGTGTTTAAATGCCTATAGGTTTAAATGTCAGTCGTAGTAGATTTTCAAACTCCAGCCAGTATCTCTCTTAATTTGAGTGAGCTTGATAAAGAATTATTACATATGAAGCAATTTAAATATTCTATTAAATTTAAAAAATATGTTCCATGAATAGTGATTTTTAAAAGTTGTTTATTTTGAAAGAGTGTGTGTGCATGTGGTTTGGGGAGGGGTGGGGGAGGGGGAGAGAGAGAGAGTGAGAGAGAGAGAGATCTCCTATGAGTAGACTCCTATGTTTTTGTCCTTTTGTGGACTGGCTTATTTCACTTACCATGTCTTCCGGGTTCATCCACATTATACCATGTATCAGAATATATTCCCTTTTTAGGGCTGAATAATATTCCATTATACATATATACCACATTCATTCGTTGATGGATACTTCGGTTCTTTCAGCCCTTAAGCTATTGTAAATACTATTGTCGGGAACATGCTTGTAGAGATCTCTTTGAGACCCTGCTTTCAGTTCTTTTAGGTATATACCCAGAAGTGGAATTGGCTGGGGCATATGGGAATTCTATTTTTTTTTTTTTTTTTTGGAAGAACTGCCAAACTGCTTTCCACAGCGGCTGTGTCATTTTACATTTCCTACCAGTAGTGCACAGGGGTTCCACTTCTTCCATGTTCTTGCCAATGTTTATTTTGTTATTCTGATAGTAGCTGTCTTCGTGGGTGTGAGTGGATCTCATTGTGGTTTGATTTGTATTTCTCCTGTGATTTTTAATGCTGAGAGCATCTTTTCATATGCTTGTTGGCCATTTGTAGATCATCTTTGAAGAAACATCTCTTCAAGTTCTTTGCCTGGGTTTTAATCAGATTATTTGATTTTTTTGTTGTAGGAGTTCATATTTATATATTCTGGATATTAACCTCTTATCATATATATGATTGGCAAATATTTTCTACCATTCTGTAAGTTGCCTGTTCACTCTGTTGATTGTGTCTTTTAGTGCACAGAAGTTTTTAAGTTTAATATAGTCCCACATGTCTGTTTGTCTTTTGTTGCCTATCAGATCCAGGAAATCATTGTCAAGACCAATGTCATGAAGCTTTTTCCCTTCTGATTTCTTCCAGTTTTATAGTTTTGGGTCTTGCTTTTTAGGTCTTTAATCCATTTTGAGTTAATTTTTATATATGATGTAAGGGTCCACTTCCATTCTTTTTGCATGCATCTCTCCAGTTGTCCCAGAACCATTTGTTGATGAGATTGTCCTTTTTCCATTGAGTAGTCTTGGCACCTTTGTGGAAAATCATTTGACCATGTATGTAAGGGTTTATTTCTGGGCTCTCTGTTCTCTTCCATTGGTCTACATGTCTGTCTTTGTGCTGGTACCACACTAATTTGATTACTTTTTTGTGATATGTTTTGAAATCAGGAAGTGTGAAACTGACAACTTTGTTGTTCCTTTCAAGATTATTTTGGCTATTAAGGGCCCTTGAAGATTCCATAAGAGTTTTAGGATGGATTTTTCTATTTTTGAGAAAACGTCATTGGGTTTTTGAAAGGCATTGTATTGAACCAGCAGATTGCTTTGGGTAGTATTGACATGTTACCAATATTAGTTTCTTCAATGTAAAAACATGGGATGTCTGTCTGTCTTTTTTTTTTTTTTTTTTAAGTTTATTGTGTGAGAGAGAGAGCATGTGTACCTGAGCACAAGCAGGGGAGGGGCAAAGAGAGAGGGAAAGAGAATCCCAAGCATGCTCGTCGTGGTAACATACAGAGCTGTGGAATCACTAAGTTGTACACTTGGAACTGTGTGTCAACTACACTTCAACTGAACAGATTGAAATTATATTGGGGGGTGCTGGGAGGAAGAATATTCTCACTCAGGAACAGGTATTAAATAAGTCTGTTCTGTTCTTTTTACAGGTTCTGTTGATATTGTAAAATACAAATTAGAAATAGAAAATACAAATGCCATTTGTCCAACTGTTGCTGATTTAGAGGAAAGCTGTTGGTTTTTGTATGGTGATCCTGAAACCACCCACCTTACTGAAGACATTTTTTTTTTTTAAGTTTATTTATTTTGAGAGAGCGTGTGCATGTGAGCATGAGCAAGGGAGGGGCAGAGACAGAGAGGAGAGAGAATCCCATGCTGACAGCGTGGAGTCTGACATGGGGCTCGATCTCCTGAACCATGAGATCATGAGGTGAGCTGAAATCCGAAGTTGGACCCATTGAGCCAGCCAAGCCCCCTGGGATGTCTTTCCATTTATGTCTTCTTAAATTTCTTTCAGTGGTGTTTTATAGTTCTCATTGTTCAAGTCTTTCGCTTTCTTGGTTAATTTCTAAGTGTTTTGTTTTTTTCTGATGCTGTTAATGGAATTGTTTCCTTAATTTGCTTTCCAAAATGTGCATTGTTAGTGTATAGAAACACAGCTCATTTTTGTGTGCTTATTTTGTAACCTCCTACTTTGCTGAATTAATTTATTCCAATGAGTGTGTGTGTGTGTGTGTGTAATATTTAGGGGTTTCTACATACAAGGTATATCATTTGTAAATAGAGCTATTTTATTTCTTCCTTTCCAACTTTGGATGCCTTTCTTCTTGCCTTAACTGTTCTGGCTAGAGCTTGCAATACTGGGTTAAATAAAAGTGGGGAAAGCAGGTATCCCTGTCTTGTTCTTGATGTTAGAGGAAAATCTTTCACCATTGGGTTTGATGTTAGCTGTGAGTTTTTCATATATGACTTTTATTATGTTGGTGTTTCTTTCCAGTTCTAGTTAAGTGTTTTTATCTGAATCTTATTTTTTGTATAATAGTACTTTGAAACTAAATAATCTGGAATTGTTTTCTATTGCTTATGCTCTTAAGTATTTTTGAAGACAGACTTTGAGGAAGAAAATTACAGAGCATCAAATACAATCCAGCAGCACGTTAAAAAATAGAATCTTCTTACTCACTAGGGAGAGTTAATCTTGGGATATAAGGAATCATTTATCATGAGGGAATTATTAATATAAGTTAGCATATTTATATAGTGGAAGTCTTGTAATTATTTTCTTTCTGGTAGATAATTAATAGGTATTTGCTATGTATTTTATTTAGAATTGTTTATTTCATTTAGAGCTTGCTTAACATGTTAGTCATCCAAAGGCCAGAATCACGTGTAATGGTGAAGCATTAGAAACATTCCCATTAAAGTCAGGTATAAAATGGAATCCCATCATCACCACTTCTGGATGTTAAAGATGTAATTAGGTAAGAGGATGTATGTATACATGTAAGTATTGGTAAGAAGGAAGCAAAATAATACCCAGAAAACCCAAGAGAGCCAATTGATGGGAAAAAAAACAACTCATTAGAATAAGAGATTTGTAGAAATTAGTCACAAAGTTAATATAGAGAAACAAAAAACAAAACCCCAGTAACTTATTTAAGCAGTAAACGGAAAGTATGAAGGAAGAAAGAGTCCTACTTACAATATCAAACAACAAAAACCTAGAAATAAACTTCAGAAGTGTATGGCACTCTAGAAGAAATTCTTTTGTTCCGCCGAGGAACATAAAGGAGAGCTGAACGAAAAAAGTCAGTAGGAAAACAATGCTGGGCATGGTATCCCTTCCTTTTAAAATCTTTTAACTTCAGTGTGATCCAAATCAGATCATTTTAATGAGTCTGTTAGGAACTTTGAACATAGCTAAAATACTTATTTTTAAAGCCTTTAATTGCATCATCTATCTCATGTGTAATTCCAGTTGACTTTTTTCTGCACTGTTGATCACATTTTTCTTACATATGTCATTTTGAAAAATACATGTAGAGATTTGGGATGCTGTTATCTTCCACTGAGAGTATTGATTGTTGTTTGAGCAGGCAGTTGTGACTGGTCATTTTGAACTTTGTAAACTTAGTTTTATGTTTTGTTAATTGTGCATCTGTGGAGGGTCCAAGATTTCTTAAATTCCCTAAAGTGATAGGACTTAGCCTGCAAATTGTTTCTCTTGTGGCTTTTTAGGTTGAGTCTGAACCTATGTCCTAGAACATAGGACATGTTGTTCTAGGACATGATCCTTTGTCTCAAGGGGAAGCTTTTCCAACACCTGGGTTGAATGCCAGGGATTTAAGGAGGTGTTTATGGGATCTCTAAGTTCTGGCAACCCTGTGGCTCCTGTGTCCTCAACACTGCTTCTTGCCCCCTAGCGTTGCTCACTTCCTAGTGACTTGTTTCCTCAACTCTGTAGTAGCTCATACTTGGTAAGCCTTATATGGTCTCACTCTGTGCATGGAAAGCCCATTCACTGTCTGGACACACCCATGTGGACTTCTGGAGGCCCTTCCCTGCAGTTTTCTACTGTCCAGTGCCCTTAATTCTGATTTCTGCCTGCTGTGTTCTGCTTGGACTCCAGCTCTTTCTTCCAGGTCCGAAAACATACCTAGGTAGAGAGCTGGGTAGTGATAGGGTTCACTTTTTGAGTTTTCTTGTGCCGTTTTCTGTTGTTTGAAAGATATCTCCTATTCTGTTCAGTTTTATAATTACTTAAATTATAGCAGAAGCACTAGTCTGGAGGCCCAGACATTCCAGCCTAATTGAGAGTCTCGGAAATTTGACAAATGATTTTAAGGGTTTTTGAAAATACACCTGAGGATGAGTAGAGAAATTCTGAAAAAGAATAAGGGGAATGTGGGGGTGGGTTGGAGTAACTTTTACAGTTACTAATGTGTTCTAAAGCTGTAGTGGGTAAAACATTATTGTACACATACATCACTGGGGAAGAGGGTGAAAAGCCTTTCGGGATTTAGTATGTGGTAGTGGTGGTTTCTCCGTGATTATAAGGTAGCTTATTTAAGGTTATTTTAGGGGTGGCTCAGTAGGTTAAGCGTCTGACTTTGGCTTAGGTCATGATCTAATGGCTTGTGAGTTCAAGCCCCGCGTCGGGCTCTGTGCTGACAGTTCGGAGCCTGGAGCCTGCTTCAGATTCTGTCTCCCTCTCTCTTTGCCTCTCCCCTGCACGCGCGCACCCTCTCTCTCTGTCTCTCTCTCTCTCAAAAATGAACAGCAACAAAAAAAAACGAAGGTTATTTTAGAATGTAAACAGACTAACCATTTGGGAAACAATGAAGCTGAATCATTCCTTCGCTACTATATCATAACTGACTCCAGATGGATTCAAGATTAAATATTATATTGAAATAAAAGTAACAGTGCAGTGCCAAAAAATCAGTAAAATTTTCTATTTCTTATAGTCTTGGAATGGTAAATGCCTTTGTAAACAAAGTTTACAAAAGTGAACAAAGGTTGCAAGGTTTACAAACCTTGTAAACTATTTTCTGTACTGCAAAAAATAACATCAACAAAATGAATAGGTTCAGCCAACAGTGAAAAATAGTTGTAATATTTCAGGTCAATTGCAGTATCTTACGATCAAAGATTAGATTTTATTGGGGCGCCTGGGTGGCTCAGTTGGTTAAGTATCCAACTCTTGATTTTAGCTCAAGTCATAATCTAACAGGTCATGGGTTTGAGCTCCACATTGGGCTTTGTGCTGACAGCACAGAGCCTGCTTGGGATTGTCTGTCTCCTCTTTTTCTGCCCCCCCCCCCCCCCCCCGCTGGTGTGCATGCTCTCAAAATAAATAAACATTAAAAAATTACTATATCAGTAAGCAATTAATAGAAGTGTAAATGAACAATGAGTATAGGGAAGGACGCACTATCCTTCTCATTTAAATAAATGCAAATAAAATAATGGTGCCATTTGATAGATGGATAGAAATCAGAAAAGGTTAATATCCAGTGTTAGAGACTATGGTGGAAATGTACATTGTCATTTGCTATTTGTGGGAGTATAACTGATAGGATTGCAGTATGTTTCATAAGCAAAAATGAGCATACTCTCTGATTGAGTCCTGCAGAGCAATTCCATATAATTGTTTATCCCATTGATTCTCTTATGGGCCTAACTTCAGACTTAACAGAATCAGATATTTTTGTGGGAAGCTTAAAAGTATTTTTTAAATTATTTCTCTTTGTGCTTCTATTCTTAGAGAACCATGGATTAATCCAAAAGAATACTCTTAAGAGTATGCAGATATCAGTGCATATATGTTCGATGGAACATTGGGAAAATAATCACAAAATAATTCGCGTCAATTAGCATGATAACATACAATGTGGTCTTTAAAGGAATGCTCTGTATGTAGAGACAAAATTGGTAAATGAAAAAGCAGGTCATAGAACTGGATGCATAGCATGATTATATAATTAGAGAAACGATTTATGTCTGTATATAAAATATCTGGGAGATCTACAATTTTAATAGTGGTTGCTATGACTTATATAGCTTCTTTTACTCTTTATGAGCGGGTTTTATAGTAGCAATTCAAGCATCAATATCAATAAAGAGCCATGCACTTTTAGAAATTGCATGTGATCCCTGAAACATACATAGTTTGATACGAGGTTAAGTAAATTCATTGCAGCTAGATGAAACCTTTTTTGAGTAAAGAATAGCTTAAACTGAGCTTATGGGAGGCTTCAGTGGCTTGAATTGAAGTGATGTTATATAGTATGTTTTCTTAAAAACCATTTTGTTGTGATATTGTATTGCTTTTTCTAAGCTGTATATTCATAATACTAATGCCTTTTTTTTTGTTTTGTTTTGTTTTTTTTTTTTTTACTCTATAAAGAACCCTCAACAACTAGTACTTCTTCAAATTACCCAGATGTATTAACAAGGCCTTCTCTTCATCGGAGCCATATGAATTTCTCCGTGTTGGAATCTCCTGCACTACACTGTCAGCCCTCCACATCCTCGGCATTCCCAATTGGCAGTTCTGGATTTTCCCTTGTAAAGGAAATTAAAGATTCTACCTCTCAACATGATGATGATAACATCTCAACTACCAGTGGTTTTTCTTCAAGAGCTTCTGATAAAGGTATTCTTGGTGTTTGGTAGTAAAGTTAAATTTCATGGGATAGGTTTTTTCTTACTTGTAATTTTCATTTTCTGTTTATAAAAAATTGAGGGCCTTGTAATTAGTGCTCTAACTATGCATTACGTATTTTTGTTTCAGATATAGCTGTTACAAAGAACACTTCAGTGCCACCTCTGTGGTCCCCAGAGGCTGAACGTACTCATTCACTCTCACAGCACACTGCCACCAGCTCAAAAAAACCAGCATTCAACTTGTCTGCCTTTGGAACACTTTCCCCTGTGAGTACTAGTAAGATTGGATTCAATCACATTTGTTTTGAGTATTTATTGCTCATAATTTATCATTTTGTTTCTGTGCAGTCACTTGGGAATTCTTCAATCCTTAAAACAAGTCAGCTTGGAGATTCTCCTTTTTATCCTGGAAAAACAATGTACGGTGGGGCAGCAGCTGCTGCAAGACAACTGAAACTCCGAAACACACCGTATCAGGTTGGTTTGAATAGGAGAAGGACTGATAACGTTAAAAATTGTCAAGTAATTAACGGCACACCAATGGAGTTTTGGTTTGGTTTGGTTTGGTTTGGTTATTTTTTGGTAAAATGATACCGTTTTCATTTAGGGACTATCTGAACGTTGTATTCGACTTAAGTGAATATTTATTCATTACACTTGTGAGCATGTTATGTGCGTCTGTGTTTTAGGAAGTGTGATGATTAATTCCTTTTTTAAAAAAATTGAGGTGTAAATTATGTATAGTAAAATTTACCCTTCTTAGAGTATTTGCATTTTAACAGAATACATACAGTTGTGTATGCACTCTGCAATCAAAGTATTGAATAAACATTTCCATCACAGCAAATTGTTACCTTGTGCCTCTCTGTTGTCAACCCCTCTTCCTACCTCTACCCTCTGGCAACCACTGATCTGCTTTCTTTCCCTGTAGTTTTGATTTTTCCAGAATGTCATTTAAATTTAATCAATATAGCATCTAGCCTTTGAATCTGGCCTCTTGTACTTAGCATAATGCATCTGGAACGGATCTTTATTTTTGCACATATCAGTAGTTCCTTTTATTGTTGAGTTGTAACTTGTTTATCCTATCCATTCACTACTGAAAGGACACTTGGGTTTGATGTGATTTGGAGCAGTTGTGAATAAGTGGTTTTAAGCGTGTTATGTGAACATTAATTTCCATTTCTCTTGGGTAAACACCCAGAAGTTGGCTGCTGGGTCTTATAGTAAGTATACATTTAACTTTGTAATAAATTGCCAAACTGTTTTCCACAGCAAAGTAATGCTGTTTTCTCAGCAAAGTAATGGAAGAGTGTTCTCGCCAGCACTTGTCATCAGTTTTTCATTGTTTTATTTTAGCCATTCTAATAGGCATGTTGTGGTATCTCCACACCACCGTGGCTTTTATTTGTGAAATTGAGCATCTTTTCATGTGCCTATTTGCCATAGATGTGTCTTCTTTGGTGAAATATCTGTTCAAATCTTCTGCCCATTTTTAAATAGGGTCGCTTTCTTATTAATGAGTTTTAAGAGTATGCTACACCTTTATTAAGTCCTTTATTACATACGTGTTTTGCAAATGTTTTCTCCCATTCTCTGGCTTCAGTCTTTTACAGAGAAGTTTTTACTTTTCATGGCATTCAGTATATGGGGTTTTTTCCTTATATGCCTCATGCATTTGGTGTAGTATGTAGGACATTTTTGCCTAGCCTAGGGTCACAGTGTTCTTCTGTGTTTTCTAGTGGATTTATAGTTTTAGGTTTTGTTTTGTTTTGTGTTTTTAAAGTTTATCTTCTTTTGAGAGAGAGAGAGAGAGGGGAAGAGGCAGAGAGAGAAGGAGAGAGAATCCCAAGCACACTCTTCTCTGTCAGCACAGAGCCCCCCGACTCAAGGCTTGAACTCCTGAACTGTGAGATCATGACCTGAGCCGAGGTTGAGAGTTGGTTGCTTAACCGGCTAAGCCACCCAGGCACCCCATAGTTTTTTTGTTTTTTTTAAGTTTGTTTGTTTATTTGGGGGGAGACAGAATAGGAGGGGCAGAGAGAGGGAGAGAGAGAATCGCAAGTGGGCTTCACACTGTCAGCGCAGAGCCTGATGCACGGCTCGAACTCACGAACTATGAGATTGTGACTTGAATCGAAACCCAAGAGGTGGAAGCCTAACCGACTGAGCCATCCAGGCACCCCCACAGTTTTAGGTTTTAATTTAGGCTTCTGATTTATTTTGAGTTAACTTTTGTATATGGTATGTATCATGTCATGAGGGATCAAAGATTCATTTTTTTTTCAACATAACGAATGTCCAGTTTTTTTAGTAGCATTTGTTGAAAAGGTTGTGCTTTCTACATTGCATTGCCTTTGCATCTTTGTTGAAAATCAGTTGACCGTATATGTGGTTCTATTTCTTGACTTTCTATTATTTTCTATTTCTATGTATCCTTTGGCCAACTCTACATTCTTTTGATTACTATAGCTTTATAGTAAGTGTTGAAATCGGTAATGTGAGTCCTCCAACTTTGTTCTTTTTCAAGCTTGTTTTGACTTTCCTAAGTCATTTACTTTTTCATAATTTTAGAATCATGTTACCAGTTTTTACAATTTATTGGAATTTTGATTAGAATTGCATTGAGTCTGAAGGTCAATTTAGGGAGAAGAATATACATCTTAATAAAATTGAATCTCCCAGTCCTTGAACACAGTATGTCTCTCTATTTAAGTTTTTGAAATTTCTTTCATCAGTGTTTTGTAGTATTCATCACACAGACCTTGCACATATTTTGTTAGATTTGTACCTAAGTATTTCTTGTTATTTGGTATTAATTAAGAATAAATGGCTGTGGGGCACCTGGGTGGCTCAGTCGGTTGAGCGTCCGACTTCGGCTCAGGTCATGGTCTCACGGTTTGTGGTTCGAGCCCCACATCAGGCTCTATGCTGACAGCTTAGAGCCTGGAGTCTGCTTCGGATTCTGTGTCTTCCTCTCTCCCTCTCTGCCCCACCCCCACTCATGCTCTGTCTCTCAAGAATGAATAAACATTAAAAAAAAAAATAGCTCCAATAGTCTGTTCCATAAATTGAATACATAGTCAGAATACCTTCCAGCAAAGAAAATTTCAGGCTCATTTAACTTCCTTGGTGAATTCTACCAAACATTTAAGAAAGAAAGAATGCCAATCTTGTGCATACGTTTTCGTATAATAGGAGGGTACACTTTCCAACATATTATGGGGCCAGTATTACCCTGATACTGAAACCAACCAAAGGCATTACAAGAAAGCCACAAACTAATATTTCTTAGGCATTACAGACCCAAACCTTCTCTATAAATATTTGTATAGAGAATCTAACATATATAAAAAGGCTACTATTTCATAATCAAGTAGGGTTTATCTTGGGAATGCAAGGTTAGTTCAACATTTGAAAATTAATGTGAGCTACCATTTAAACAAACTAAAGAATAGAAACTGTATGATTATCTCCATAGATGCATAAAACACATTTGACAAAATTCAGCATCCTTTCATAATAAAAATTTCCTGTAGCCTGAGGAATAAATGGGGATCTTCTCAACCTGATAAATGGTATCTACAGAAAATCTTTAGCTAACATCATACTGATGGTGAGAAACAGAGTACTGTTCTCCTAAGGCCAGGAAGAGAACAAGGCTGTCTGCTAGCATTGCTGCTGTGTAGTGCTGTACTGCAGGGCCTACCCACTGCACGAAGGAAGAAAGTGTTACTCCTATTCATAGACAACATGCTTATCCACATAGGAAGGCCTGAGAAATACAAAAAAAGTTATCAGAACTTAATGAGTTCAGCAAGATTACAGAATACAAGGTCATTATGCAAAATCAGTTGTATTTACATATAAGCAAAGAACAGTTGTAAATTGATAATAAATTTAAGGTGAATCCCACCATCCTGTATTTTATCCTATGAGTTCTTTGAAGCCCATAAGAAATTGTTTTGTCTATATGGTGTTGTGCTTACATTTACAGATTTTGACATTTTAAAGATGGAGGAGTAATTATACTTTCAGTAAGTAGACTCTTGGAGAGGGGAATCTGTGAAGATGAGTCTATGACAAACATAGAAATGGCACAGAAACAAGTATATTTTAAGACTGTCTTGTCTTTAGTTTCTTGTTTTCCTAATTAGAGGATGGTTTCATGTATGTAGTTAACAGTAATTATGAGTTTTATTTCTGAATGTGTTCATGAAGGGCAGTATTTTGTTATTTAAGAAAATGTTAACTAGATGTTGGAGTTACACAGGGAGCTTTTTCTAAAGCTTAAACTGGATCGTATTCTTTAAGAAATTTTTAAAGTTAAAATAATAGTTCAGCCTGTTAGTAGATAAGATGATGCAAGCCTGTGATTCATAGAATAGTCCAAGTCTCAGTATATTCTTGCTTTTCTTCATTTCTTTCTTACATTGAATCCTGTACTTTTTAATGGTGAATTGTGACATACCCTTAGAATCTGTCTCAACACAGGCTTCCAAATGTTTATCGCTGACGTTTGGGACAAAGCTAATAATTCCTTTCCTAGAGTATTAGAGCGGGAGGTATGTTAAAGATTCTGTAATTCAATTCCATTTTGTTGATTAGCAAACTAAAGCCCTGAGTGGTCAGTGGCCAGTAGAATCCAGTGACAGGACAGACTATCAGATTTTCCTAGAGAATTCTAATGTTGCTTCATGTTTGCCCAAGCCTCTGGCTTGAACAACAATTCTTAATAGGCATCAAGTTCTTAATAAAACTAATGGAGAATCATGCAGCTACTCTGGAAATGTTATCATTGTTTGGTATCGGACAGAGAAACAAAGTAGTTATTGGTTCAAGTTTTCAGATGTTGTGAGCTATTTGTAGAGATTCAGTTGTGTTTTGATTGTGATAATATCTTTATATTAAGCATTACCAAACTTGCTTTGTGGTAGTCATTTGGTTATTGGAATGTTGTAATGTATTTTTGAGAAAAGGAACTGTTTTAGTTGGAATTTGTAAACATTGCTTATGTATTAAGGGTACTTGTCTATTCTTTATAAGGTTTTTTCCTTAACTTCAATTTTAATAAAGTTAAAAGGTTATTAAGAAATAGCCCAAGTATTTAAAAATTTTTCTTATTTCAAAATTTGAGAAAATAGTTTAAAAATGCTAATTTCCTTTACAATAGAGCCTACAGTCTCTTCATTTAGTTATCTTGGAATTTAATTAATACCCAGAATAACTAATATTTCAATATTGTTCTCATTTATTTAGTTCTTTGATTTACTTATGTTTATTTTTTGTTGGATTACAGTTGACACACGATGTTACATTAGCTCTAGGTGTACGACGTAGTGACGACATAGTGACTCAACAAGAAGTGTTCTTTGATTTAAATATCAGGGATAAATGGATCAAAGTAATGCCTGAACTTTATACCAGTGATCTCCCTTTTCCCATTTAACATAGTTGCAGATCTTCAGTGCGGTGTGTGCTGTCTTTCTTGTTTCCGATTGTAAAAGTAATTGGCTTTTCAGTAAAAGGTATAAAGAAGAAAAGTTGAACTTAGGCATAATGACACCATCCAGAGATAAATTCCTGTTAGGACATTAATCCTATTTCTCTTTGGATATCTGTTCTGTTTTGTAAATACTTTTATTTCCTGAAATCTGTGCTTTAGAGTTTATGGTCCAAAACAGTAATGCAACGTTTACTTCATAGGCACCAGTCAGAAGGCAGATGAAAGCTAAGCAGCTGAGTGCACAGTCCTATGGTGTGACCAGTTCCACAGCTCGGCGGATATTGCAAACTTTAGAGAAGATGTCAAGCCCTCTCGCGGTAAATGTTTAGAATCACAAGTAAATGTAGGTATATAACAACATTTGACTTTTGTGAAAAATTTTAATTTTGGTATTCTTTCAACATTAACAGGATGCAAAAAGAATCCCGTCTGTTGTTTCTTCTCCCCTGAATTCTGTAAGTTGACTTATAAACCTTTTATAAGAGATAACATTTTTATATATTGGTGATGAAAGTCCTGTTTTTCTCAATTTCCAGTCTATTCTAATGGCATTTTACTTTTTCAGCCTCTTGATAGGAGTGGAATAGATACGACCTCAGACTTTCAGGCCAAAAGGGAAAGGGTAAAACTTCTTTTGCCTTTATTTACTTAAAGTTTCAGCAGTTTTATTGTATTTATTTTTTAGTTAGTAAATATATAAATTGAATTTGATAGTCATTAGGGGACACGTTTGAAAGATAAGATTTGTTTCCTTGGACATTGTGGCGGCTTGTGAGGGCCTGCCTTAGCACAACGCTGTATGTGTAGTAAGTGCTCAGTACTTTTTGGTTATTTGCCATTTCCATCTTCAGCGTCTTGGTAGTCTATGAGTGACTCAGACTTTTTGATAAATAAAAATAGGAGTGGACGATGCTTGACATGTTTAGTAATTATAGAAGTTCAGTGAACTAAACCCTCATTGAGCATAATCCTCTTTTAAACTTTCGTCATTAACATGTCAAATCTGTTGTGTGTAATAGAATTTCATTAGTCAAAATAGTGTTCCAAGATACTGGAACTAATAAATATAACTTAGATTCTAATTTCTTGATGACCCTTTCAGTGTATTCTATTTGGTTAAAATTAGTTTTGGAGGTTACTGTGGAAAAATTAAAATGCTTGATAGAGTTAAAGAGGTGTATTTTTTGTAAGTTATACTTGTGGCTAGTTAAGTATCCTTCAGGAGAAGCAGAGTCCCAGATCCTTACTTGTGAAAGCTTTTACTACAACACCAGTTTCCCTCAGAAGTCACTGATTAAAATTATCATAATTTTCTGAATTCGTTGTGAGAACTGTGTGTGAGATATTGGTAAGTTATAATTATTTTTACTAAAATTCTGCAGAGAAGAAGGCTAAAATTGAGAGTTTGGGGAGGGATGTGTTACTTCATAACACTATCTAGAATTAACTAGATGTTTGTGATCAGGCAAGAGAGAATCCATTATTAGCCATGGCGATGGGATTAATTTATGGCATTGGCTGCTTTTCTCACACTCCTGTTTTATATTAGATTGTTTAAAAAGTAAATTAAAAAATTGTACCATAATACAAGTTCTCATTGATAAAAGTCTTTATTAATGTTTAAATGTAGTATCAATACAGTTTTATTAATGGGTGTGAAGATATATAAAGGCCAGAATACAATATTGTAGTTCATGTTTCACAGATGTAACAGTCTACAGAATAGACTGTCATTGAGTTATAAGATCACAGTTGTGATGAGGATTTAGGGAAGAGCTAATATGCAGGAGCTTTGCCTTGGAAACCAATGTTGTTCACAGCTGCTGCTAAGAGAAAGGACTGTATTCATTGTATTACAGTCTTTGGACAGAGTACAAGTTCTTGGCTTTATGGTCCTCTTTCACCAACAGGACTTTTACTGTGTTTCCGTGTTGCAAAAGACTGTTGACAAAACACTTGTGTGCTCAGATAATAATGCCAGTTTATTTTAGGATTTGGAATTTTTTTTTTTAAATTTTTTAAGTTTATTTAGAGAGCGCGCACATAAGCGCGCGCGCGTGTGTGTGTGTGGAGGAGGGTCAGAGAGAGAGAGAATCCCAAGCAGGCTCTGCACTGTCAGCCCAGAGCCCCACGCAGGGCTTCATCTCACAAAATGTGAGCTCATGACCTGAGCTGAAATCAAGAGTTTGCTGCTTAACTAACTGTGCCACCCAGGTGCCCCTAGGATTTCAAATTCTTAACACAGTTTTACTAATAAATTTTAAGACTTTTAGTTTGGTTTTTAAATAACAATAGGGGAAAATTAACTTGGAGAGAGGTTTGCTCACAGTTTTAGCAATTATTTTCATAGCTAGTTTAAAAATAATCTTATTTCCAGCTGAAGGATATCTAGAGAGTAATTTGGGGAAAATGTGGCAAAATCAGTTTTAGTTTCTGTATTTGAAATTCAACATGTGAAAACTTAGATTTGTAGAACAGTTCTGAATATAGTTTCCATTTTTCTGCTTATATGAAAAGTCATTAAGTGTAGAAAAAAATAGTCTGAAGCTATTTGGGATTTTATTATATACAGGTTTACATATAAACCTATTACTATTCTATTACTATCTATTTTTCCTTTTAGTATTTGTTTGCATATACTGGATATCTCTCTAGGCATTTTCATGGTCTCTAGCTCACATTAGCTATTGCCAGATAACGTTTAGATATGTGTCACCGATATATATGAAAAAAAAGTTTTTTCTATGATTTCTGATTACCTATAAGGTGGATTCTCAGTATCCCCCCGTTCAGAGACTCATGACCCCGAAGCCGGTTTCCATAGCAACAAATAGAACTGTTTATTTTAAACCGTCTCTGACCCCATCTGGTGAATTAAGGAAGACTACTCAAAGAATAGATAAAAAGCACAATGTGAGTATGTGTTTATTTTCACTATTCTTTTTTTTTTTTTTTTAAACATTTATATGTTGGAGAGAGACACAGTGTGAGTGGGGGAGGGGCAGAAAGAGAGGGAGACACAGAATCCGAAGCAGACTCCAGGCTCCGAGCTGTCAGCACAGAGCCCGATGTGGGGCTCGAACCCACAGACCGTGAGATCATGACCTGAGCTGAAGTTGGACGCTCAACCGACTGAGCCACCCAAGCGCCCCTATTTTCACTATTCTTTGGATATTGATCAAAATGAGTAAGAATAAATAATATATGAGTAGTCCACCACTGCAGTCTAGCAACTAGGTGATACATAAAGTTTGTGTATTAGTGATGGTTACGAGTTGGTGTGCCTTTCAAATGGCTGGCACTGTGATCAAATCGTAAATTAGTATTTACTAGTAAGTAACACTAGTATGTACTCATGGTTTAGATGAAATAATTTTGCCAGACTTGCTTTATTGGTGTGTTTTGTTTGTGTTGTTGTTGAACCATTTGAAAATAAAATTTTGTATAACACATCTGTTCACCCCTAAGTACTTTGGCATGCATTTCCTAATTCTATATTACCATATCCAAAGAAATTAATGTAATATTGTCTAATATCTAGTCCACATTCCAGTGTTGTTTACAGCTCCTTTTTTGAATCAGAATCCAAGCAAATATCACACATTGCTTTGCGTTTTCTCTTTCTGACCTCAAACCTTGACCCTTACCACATTGTTTTTTTTTTTTTTAAAACAACTGCTTTATTGAGATGCAATTCACATACTTAATTGAAGACTACAGTGGAACAGTGATTTTTAGCATATTCACAGGGTTGTTTGGTCATTACCACTGTTAACTCTAGAACATTTTTATAACCATTCATCCCAACCACCCAAAATCTCATTCCCACCCCTCCTTCTCCAGCCTTAAGCAACCACTGATCTGTCTTTATAGATTTGCTTGTACTGGGCATTTCATTTAAATAGAATCATAGAATATGGTTTTTAGTGTCTAGTTTATGTCACTCAGCATGTTTTCGAGGTTCATCCGTGTTGTAGTGCACATCAGAACTTTACTCCTTTTTATGTGTCTGAATATTTCATTGTTTGGATATGCTAGATTTTGTTTATCCTTTCATCAGTTGAGGGAAATTTGGGTCGCTTTTACTTTTTGATTGTAATGAATAATACCGCTTTCAACTTTGGTGTACAGGTGTTTTGTAGGCATATGTTGCGGTGTTTCTGGGGTCTGTACCTAGGAGTGGAATTGCTAGGCACATTGGTTTTTGAAGAGACCAGGCCACTTGTCTTAAAATGTCACCATGTTCTGGGGTTGTCTGTTTTCTTGTGTTGTTTAGCTAAAGTGTATTTTTGGTATTTATTGTATTTACATGGTATCTTATGCATTACTTGTGCATTTACTTATATTTAATCTCATCTGATCTTCATAATCTAATTTATTAAAAATTTTCAAGCTAAAGTTGACAGAATAGTAGTCTTTAGCCATTACTCCTTGTTTCACCGAATCATTAACATTTTGTCATACTTGCTTTATTAAAATTTTTAAAATATTCCACATATAATTTTGGATTCGTAGACTTTGCAAGAACAGTTTTAAAACTTCACAGTATACTATGTCCTAATTTTACTGTGTGTTTCCTACAAACAGGGAATTCCTTTAATGTAATAATTGCGGAATAATTATCAAAAGCAGAAACTTAACATTATACAATTCTGTGATCTGATCTATAGATTTTATTTTGATGCTGCCAGTTATCCCAAAAGAAAAAAATTCAAGATTATGTATTGCATTTTTTAGTTTTCTTGTCCCTTCATCTCCTTTAGTCTAGAACAGTTCCTTAGGGTTTTTGTTTGTTTTTGTATTTCCTAACATTGAGATTTCTAAAGTGCAAGTAAGTTACTGTGTAGAATGTCCTGCAGTTTGGGAATGTCTGATGTTTCCTCATGATTAGATTCTAATTATGTGCTTTTGGTAATTAAGGTGGCAGCAGTAAGATTTTTTCACTGCGAAGTGATGATTTTGTCTTTTGTAATTAATAAATGTCTGGTGGGTAGATAACTGAGAGGATAAATATCCTCTCAGTAGTTAGTATTATTGGTGATTTTTGCCTAAACCTGTTTGTAGATCGCCAGTGGGTGGTTTTCTAATTCCACCTGTCTTTCAACATTAGTTGACCTCCTACTGGAGGAAAAGTTTTCTTTAATCTCATTTACATACCTACCTTTGAATGTGTTTTTACAGTCAACTTTAATTCTCACATTCTGTAGTTTATAATCCTTTATTGGCATTATTTTGATGTTCATGTTCTATCATTTGGCCTTTGAGCTGGCTCCTGTGTCCTTTTAATATTTCCTCTCAGTTTTTTGTTTTTGGTTTTTTTCCCCCCTCAGTTTTTGAACATTTAGTTGCTTTTGATGTAAAAGAATCTAGGCTCGTCCTGTAAGTTTCTGGTCTCAGCCCTGTGATTTGCTAGCTCTCCAAGGAGCCATGATATTCTTTTAATGGAAGAACTTAAATTAGAGGGATGCATTTCCCAAAGAAGATCCTTGTAAATTGGCTTACACCTTTAATAGGCCAGAATGAGAGAAGAGTAAAAGTATTTTTGTGGTCTGTAAGTGTATTAATTTTGTGTACTACTATTTTATTGAAAGGGCAGTGTGCTCAGTGACATTTTATGTGTATAGTCATGTTGTAATTTAGTTGTTGTTCAGAAACAGGGTGTAAGTTGGAAGTTTTAGGATTCACTCACTAAAAACCCATCAAATTCCTGATTTCAAATATTAAAATGGATTGACAGAAGGGAAGTATTAAGAAAATGAAAACAAATAAGCAGGCATGTAAATCTGGTGTGCTCATCTTATTCTAGACTGGATATGAGAACCCTGTGACACCAGGACAAAACAGAGAACAACGAGAAAGGTAATGCGTCTTCATAGTTAAGCTTCTTTATATGTCATTTGTAAGGTCTGTGTTTGACTTATGTATGTTTTTTTGAAGATTAAGAAGGTTAAAAAACAAACGTTATACACACACAAATCTGTCCGCATTTATTATTTTTTTTATTAATTTTTTTTTTAACGTTTGTTATTTTTGAGAGACAGAGAGCAAGCAGGGGAGGGGCAGAGAAAGAGGGAGACACAGAATCAGAAGCAGGCTCCAGGCTCTGAGCTGTCAGCACAGAGCCCGACGCGGGGCTCGAACTCAAGAACCACGAGATCATGACCTGAGCTGAAGTTGGCCGCGTAACTGACTGAGCCACGAAGGCACCCCTCTGTCTGCTTTTAAAATCACATTCAGTTGTGTATTTATTTTCTTGTTAGCAGTTCTGATTTTTAGGTGTTCAGTTAGTTAACAAGTTATGGACCAGAGTAATATATCATTTGTTTTAATTTTCTTTTTCTTTGCCTAGTGGCTTTTCTTACCCAAATTTCAGTATGTCTGCAGCCAATGGTTTATCTTCTGGAGTAGGTAGTGGAGGCGGCAAGATGAGACGAGAGAGAACACGCTTTGTTGCATCTAAACCTCCAGAGGAAGAGGTAGGTTATATGCTTATATTCTTGAGGTTTATTAAAAGCTTTGGTGTAGTGGTGGTGAGGGGAGTTCTGGAAGGGTGGGTCTTGGGGGAGACCCAGCACAGGAATGAATAATCTGCCACTGAAATAGTCCCTTCCAAGTGAGTGTGCATGCATGTGTGTGTGTGTGTTCAGTTAGCGGGCTTTTTGAACCACCTTCACTGTGATGGCACGGAAAACCTAACCTGGTGTTTTATGGGTACCATTAAAAAGCCATAATTCCTTTCAGTAAGAGAATTACAACTGAAATTCTTTGACCTTTGGAATGTTACTGTTTGGTTGGGTTTTGTCGGTTTCTGAAACTTAAATAAATGGATTAATACTGTTACATGTTCTTCTCATTTGCCATTTTCTTCCTATGATTTGTGAAATTTGTGGGTGTTGTAAAAGATAATTGCCAGGTTGTTTAATTTCACTGTTATAGATTTATCCAGTATGAAAATATACCACAGTCCACTCTGTACATCCTAATACATGCTGAAGTCAGTATTTATGCACTTCTGCCTCAGCACATACAAGCAGTACTTTCTCTAGGCTGTTTATCTGGGAATGGAGTTGTTGGATTATCGGGGAGGATCCACATCTTCAAACATAGTAAATGTTGCCTTATTGCTCTGAAGGCAGTTTGAATACTGTAGGGTAGATCTGCTTTTTCTTTAGAGTACTTGATTTTATTTATTTTTTTTTTACATTTTTGCCAAGGTGATATGTGTAAAGTGTTATGCCATTGGAGTTTTATTTAGCATTTCGTGTTTACTAGGGAGGGAGACCTCTTTTTGTGAGTTTCTTGTCATTTAGGGTTCTCTTCCTTTATCCATTTTTTTATTGGATTATTTCTTTTATTAGGAAGAGTTCCTTATATATTCTGAACCGGAAAGTTTGGAAATGGTAAGGACTAATCAAAGATTGGTCAAATTAGCCTGTATTTCTATAGGCTGCTCTGTTTGTTTCCTAACTACTTCTGGGTTGAATGCAGGCCTTCTTCGTTCTTTTCACAGGTGAATTTCATCCTAACTGAATCATTTAAGTTTTGACACCTAATACTTTCATTTGTTTTTTTGTTTTGTTTTTTTTTAAGTTTCTTTTTATTTATTTTGAGAGAGCAAGCGGTGGGGCGGGGGGGGGGGGGGGTGGTGGTGAGGGGGGGTGCAGAGAGAAGGAGAGCGAGAATACCAAGCAGGCTTTGAGCTATCAGCACAGAGCCCAAGGCAGAGCTCGAACTCACGAACCATGAGATCATGACATGAGCTGAAATCAAGAGTTGGACACTTAACCAACTGAGCCACCCAAGCACCCTTGTTGTTTGTTTCCAATTAAAATCTCATTTGTGACTTCTTCATTGATGCATGAGTTTTATTTTTTTAGGAGTTTTTAGATTTTTAAACAGGAGATCTTCTGTAACAGTTTCTGTTGACTGTAAAATCATGTGTTAATTGAAATTATAAGAGTTAGTATTGGGGCGCCTGGGTGGCGCAGTCGGTTAAGCGTCCGACTTCAGCCAGGTCACGATCTCGCGGTCCGTGAGTTCGAGCCCCGCGTCAGGCTCTGGGCTGATGGCTCAGAGCCTGGAGCCTGTTTCCGATTCTGTGTCTCCCTCTCTCTCTGCCCCTCCCCCGTTCGTGCTCTGTCTCTCTCTGTCCCAAAAATAAATAAACGTTGAAAAAAAAAATTAAAAAAAAAAAGAGTTAGTATTAATTTCCTTCTTGTCTCTTGGTATGCTTTCCAAGTCTATGCAGAGTAGGCAGTCTTTCTTTTCCATTTTCTTTATCTCCTCTTTTCCTGTTTAGCAGTTTTGTAGTTGTGCCTCTCTGACTCACCGGAACCATGACTGCTTTGACAGCTTGGACGTTCTGCCTCTGAGCCTCGCTTGTGATATATGACATTATGCTGGGGTCTTGGCTCAGTACTGGTCTTGAGGTTTTGTCTTTTTCTGAGGTTCTACTTGTTCTGCTGCAGTGTTGTGAAAGGAAGGAATGTATTAATGTATTCTATCTACCATCTTGAAAGAAAAAGTCTTGAATGCCATTCATGATTCAGCTCATAAAATTTTGTAGTTTTCTTAAGCAAACCAATTTTCTATTGTTATAAAAGCTCTTTATGTAGACATGATTAAATTACCTTTAAGAAATGGGTTATTTTGGGGCACCTGGGTGACTCAGTCGGTTAAGCATCCAACTTGGGCTTGGGTTATGATCTCACAGTTTGTGGGTTCGAGCCCTGCATAGGGCTCTGTGCTAATAGCTCAGAGCCTGGAGCCTGCTTTGGATTCTGTGTCTCCCTCTCTCTCTGCTCCAACCCCACTCGTGCTCTGTCTGTCTCTGTCTCTCTCAAAAATAAAAAAATTAAAAAAAAAAACATTAAAAAAATGAGTTATTTGTCTTGCTTTGTATACATAAGGAAATTACTATGTGATTAGTATAGCTCTTTATGTAGCCTGTTCTTTAGACAAGGCTTTATATTTCTCAGTAAAATTTGTGTCTCTAGCTTTTTAAAGTTTATCCCTGTACGAAGAAAACATCTTGGTGTGGTGTTTGCCAGATAACAGATCTGTGAATTTTGTTTCTTTCTCTTCAGTTTCAACTTTTTTTTTTTTTTTTTTTTTTTTAATTTTTGTTATTTTTGAGAGAGAGACAGAGAGCAAGCAATGAAGGGGCAGAGAGAGAGGGAGACACAGAATCGGAAGCAGGCTCCAGGCTCTGAGCTGTCAGCACAGAGCCCAACGCGGGGCTTAAACCCACAGACCACGAGACCATGACCTGAGCTGTAGTTGGCTACCCAACCGACTGAGCCACCCAGGCACCCCTCAGTTTCAACTTTTATGAAGAATATATTCCTAAGATCTTTAGCTGAAGTTGATGTTTAGATCTGTAGCTCAGTTTTGACTGTCTTACAGAAAGATACGTGTTTTGTGTGTCTTTTGTTGTATCAAGACATTGGGAGGGCGTGAAAGTTTATTAATTTACTTTGTTTCCTCTTACTGGTTGGTATACTGTAAGGAGCTTTATGAAAGTCTCACTCCAGAACTCTTTATCGCCTCCTCCCTTCTCTGGGCCCCCTGTCCATTCTGGCCAACTGCCAACTGCCAACTTTGTATCCCAGGATGCCTCACCCAATTCCTGTCCTTAGTTCTGTTCCACACTGGAGTTAGTCTTCACATATCCGAGGAAAGTGGCACAAAAGGGGTGGCTGCCGCAAATTTTCTGCCTACCCTCTGTTTTTTAAATCTAGGTAGAAGAGGTTTCTAGGTAGACGCTTTCTTATTTTGTGCTCAGTGCTGTTTTCGCTTCAGATGACAAGTAACGTTTAGACTAGTTCTTAATTCAGATATAGTGAATAAGAACTTTTGGTAAAGGATGGAACATTTGTGGGTATTTTAATGGGTTTTTGGGATAAGTCAAATGGAAGACATTTTATTTTTAGTGGAATGTAAACAAATTAGGCTAGTTTCAGGTACTTTTGGCATTTAGCAGGGATTGGTATTTTTTATTCACTTAAACATTCAGGTTAATAGAGCTCTGTGTTGTAAATAACCCGTTTTGCATTATGAGGTAGTAAAAGTATGTTTTGCCTTTCACTTTCTCTTAGATCTCAAAATTTATAAGGAATGTGTGTTAGTCACTAAATATTTGGCCTTTTTGTCTTTACTGTGATACCAGTAATAATGAAATAATGAAAAAATCTCATTGATACAGAACAGATTAGGAGTATATAATAAAACTGAGTTTGGGGAGATTTAATTGATTGATATTGTCATGTCAGGTACAGGCCTGCTGCTTATTAACTGAGTGATCTTGGTCAGAATAATTTGTATGTACATCAGCTTATCCATAAAATGGGGATAAGAAGAATAAATAGCTTGTGTCTGTGGGATGGCTGCCATTTAATAGCTGTATGATATTAAGCCATGTATCTCTCTGCCTTAGTTTCTTCATCTACAACAGTAGTATCTTCCTCATGTGAGATAACCCATGTAAAGGTATTACAAAGGTGATACATAGACACATCTCTGGTGATTGTGTTCAACTCAAAGTATCTGGAATAATCCAGTTACAATTCTTAACTTTCTTGTGGATTTGTGGGATCCACTTCTGATCAACTAAGTCAAAATTTTGGTGAATAGGCATCAAATTTAGGCTTGGTTCAAGGTCAGTGATAAAAAGAATTCAGGATGTCCAAGTCTGTGGCTTATTGAGTTGGCATAAGTAAGATACTAGGTTGTTTAGCTGATGTGCCCAGGTGTTGTGAGGGTCTAAAGGGAAGAAAGTAAGACTGAAGATTGGAGATCAGATGAAACTTCCCTACTGAAATAGTCAAATGCATCTTTGTTCGCTTCCTCTCCCCTCCCTAAAATTTGATTATGGTAAGTTTCAAGCATAAGAAATAGGGAAAGAATTGTGTAGTGAACACAAATATACTTAGCACTTAGATTCCAATACTTTGTTATATTTGCTTTATCAAGTGTATATCTTAGTTTCTGATGCATTTCACAGTAAGTCGAAGATCTCAGTATATTTTACCCCAAATACTTCAGCATATATAGCACAAATTGCAGTTAAATATTTGTTGTTTTTAAATTTAGCAAAAGTTTACATGTAGTAAAATGTAAAATTCTTAGGTGTATCATTCATGCATTTGACAAATGGTTGCACCTGTGTAAGCCAAACCCCTTTCGACGTGTCAGACATTTCCATTGCTCTAGAAAGTTCACTTGTGTTCCTACTCAGTTCCTTCTCAGTTAGTAGTGATTGCCTCCTACTCTGGAGGCAATCACTATTCTCATTTTCTCCTCCATATGTTGGTGTTGCTTGTTCTGGAGCTTCATATTAATACAGTTATGCAGTGTGTGTGTTCTTTAATGCCTGGCTATTATGAATAAAGGTGCTATGAACATTCTGGTAGTGCTTTGTAGACATGTGTTGATTTCTCTTGGGGGTAAATAACGTAGAAGTGGAGGAGCTAGGTTGTATGATATGTGTTTAACTTTCTAAGAAATGCCAACCTCTTTTCCAAAGTGAATATAATATTTTATACCCTCACCAACAGTGTGGCAGTATTTCTTTCACTCTTCATCCTTATTAATAGTTGTCATCATTTAACTTTAGGCATTCTGCTTTGTATATGGTGGTATCTCATTGTAAGACTGTATTTTACTGTTGTTGGGTATAGTGTTATATAAAGTGTCAGATGACTGATAGTATTTCTTAGATCATCTTTGTTCTTGCTGAATTTTTTTTCCAGGGTGTGGGGTGTGTCTGGTTAGTCTATTAAATTGTTGAGAGATAGGAGTTAAAATTGTCCACTTTCATCTGGTGGATTTGTCTTTTCCCCCTTATGTCAGTTTTTGCTTTACATATTTTGAAGCCCTCATTAAAGCATGCACCTTAACATCTATCATGGCTCCTCAGTGATTTGCCTCCTTTAATATTATTAAATGTTCTTTAAAGAAAAAATCTTTGGACATGTTCTTTGTCTTGACATCTGCAACTTCTGGTATTAATATAGCTAGCCTCTGTTAGAATAGGCCTTCTTAGGCTTACTAATTACAGGTTATATCTTTTCCCAACCATTTGCCTTTTTTTTTCTTTTTTAACTGTTTATTTTTGAGAGAGAATGAGGAGGGGCAGAGAGAGAGGGATAGAGAGAATCTCAAACAGGCTGTGCACTGTCAGCACAGAGCCTGGTGCGGGGCTCAAACTCAAGAACAATGAGATCATGACCTGAACTGAAGTCGGCTTAACTGACTGAGCCACCCAGGTGCCCCCATCCAATTCCTTTTAACTTCTGTCTTTTTAAGTGAGTTTCTTATAGACAGTATATAGGTTAGTCTTTCCTTTTTATCTGTTTTTTTTGCCTTTTAATTGGAATGTTTGTTTATAATTAATGTAAGTAACATTATAGTTACATGTGTGTGTGTGTGTGTGTGTGTGTGTGTGTGTGTGTGTGTGTGTGTCTGTATTGGATTAAGGTCTCCCATTTTTATCTTGTTTTCTTCTTTTCCCATTTTTTGGTTTGCCTTCTTTGGAAAGCTGTCTTTTGGTTAATGTTATAATTACATTTTAATTACTTTGCTTTTTATCTCTACCTCTGCATGCCACTTTTAGTGGTTCCTCTTAGAATTTTACTGTATGTATCCTTAACTTCCACATTCTACTCTGTGTTAATATTGTACTACTTCCTGCAAAATTTAAGAATCTTGCAACTTTATAGTTTGATTTACTGCCCTTCTTTAGTATTTCAGGTTATACTTGTCATTTGTATTAAAATAAGATAGGCTTTAAACCCATAGTGCATAGTTTTTGCTTTATACAGTTATATGTATTTTATTATTTTTTTCTAAATAATTTTTCTCAAGTTTATCTATTTTGAGAAAGAGAAACAGTGCGGGGGAGGGATAGAGAGAGAGGGAGACGGAGAATCCTCAGCAGGCTCTGTGCTATAGCACAGAGCCCAACCTGAGGCTCAAACTCATGAACTGTGAGATCATGTCCCGAGGTGGAGTTGGACACTTAACTGACTGAGCCACCCCAGGTGCCCCATGTACAATTATATGTGTTTTCAAGAAATTAAGAGGAAAAACAGTTTTTTTGTGTTTGCTCACATATTGTTCATATCTCCAGAAATCTGAGTTCCATTTGTTATTCTGCCCCTTCGCCCTGAAGAAGTTGCAGAGCAGGTTTTATGGCAACAGATTGTTTTAATTTTCTTTTATCTGAAAGCATCTTTATTTTTCCTTTGGGTGGAGGGGTCGACTTTACAGAGCTGTGATTTATGTACCATAAACGACATCCATTTGTAGTATTCACATGGTTTTTAGCCGGTAGGGAATTTAACCCGAAGTCAAACTCTTCTCCCACTTGTGGTGGGTGGCAGCTGGAACTCTGCTAAGTTGGCTCCTTGGTGTCTGCCTTGCACGCGAGCAGGTTACAGGTCTGCTAGAAGCTTGGACAGTTTATGTGCAGATCTATAAGTTCCCCATTCCTGCATCTCCCCTCAAGTTTTGAGCTGCTGTGCTCACCTAGCCTGTCCCCTGATTCCTCAGTGAACACATTTGCCGTTCTCTCTCCATTTCAATTGATGAAGTGGTACTGACTCCGAAAGAGTGCAGGAAACTTACCCAGTGCTCCTCGCTTCTTCCACGTGGTTTTCATCTCTGCAGTTTGTGCTTGTTTCTGGTCGCTCTTGCTTCTGGTTGCTCGGCAGTGTTTTCATATGGTTGTTTCTATTTTGTTTAGGGTTTACAACTGTTATTTGTCAGGTCAATGTTCAGATACGAACTATTGCACCATCAGCAGAAGCACAACTCTGCTTGCCTTCCAACTCTGGGTTGCTTGAGATTCAGAGTGGTGTTTAGTATATTGGGATAAAAAACTGAGGCATTTCACCAAACTCATTGGTACTGATGTTTATTAAATGCTTGTTTTACATGCCAAGGCCATGTATAACTTTATGTCTTATATTAATACTACAATGGTGGTGTAATTTTTTCCTCATTTTCAGCCATTAGGAAATTTGTACTGAGGGCAGTTAGGTTCACAAAGCCACCAGGTCTGGTGGTGGCACAGCTGGGATTCAGATCTTGTTCATTTCTTTTGATTTGAGAGCCCACATTGTGGGGTTTTTTTTTTTTTTTTGACTGATTGTTATTTTTTTAATATGAAATTTATTGTCAAATTGGTTTCCATACGAACACCCAGTGCTCATCCCAACAGGTGCCCTCCTCAATACCCATCACCCACCCGCCCCTCCCTCCCATCCCCCATCAACCCTCAGATTGCTCTCAGTGTTTCAGGAGTATCTTTTGGTTTGGCTCCCTCCGTCTCTTTTTTTTTTCTTTCCTTCCCCTCCCCCATGGTCTTCTGTTAAGTTTCTCAGGATCCACATTAGAGTGAAAATATATGCTGTCTTTCTCTGTATGACTTATTTCACTTAGCATAACACTCTCCAGTTCCATCCACGTTGAGCCCACATTGTTAACCCTGTATGCTGCTGCCTCCTCCCTGTTCTCAGTTCCACCTGAAAGTAAGTAGGGATAAAAGAATGACTTGAAAGATGAAATCTATCATTATGACCCATGTTGTGTTTTAGGAAATGGAAGTGCCAGTATTGCCGAAAATCTCTCTACCCATCGCCAGTTCTTCACTGCCTACCTTCAATTTTAGTTCCTCTGTGATCACAACTTCCTCTCCATCGCCCGTTAGTCCTTCACAATCACTGACAAACAAGGTACAAAACTATTGTACAAACAGAGGTGATTTTTGTTCCTTATTTAAACAAAAATACTATATTCTGTTTGAAGCGTTAAGTTCTTGCTATGGAAATTGAGAATAAGAGAAAAATGGAAATGGTGTTTTGCTTTTTAAAGTGTATGTTATAAAGGGATACATTATAATGGAGTGCTGTTTAATGCCTTAGAGATTGATGATTATAAGTTTGTTTCCAATGTTTCTGATTTAAGATACTGTTTGTTTTTTTTTGTTTTTTTGTTTTTTGTTTTTTTGGTAAGATTGGGTTTATGTTTTTATTTCTCAGGTAGGATTAACTACTCCTGAAAATTTTTATGATTTTGTCCTGGCTTTTACTTTTTCTGAACATATTCTTATGGATGGTATTTTTTTCCTTTAGATAAATACTCACCTACCTCTAAGATAGTGTATACTCCTCGTCCAAGGAGAAGCCAGATTTTATAGTAGTTACCATTTATTTTTCACAAGTTTTAACAAATTATTATTTTACTAATTTTTTTAAGATTTTATTTTTAAATAATCTAGCCCCATCGTGGGGCTGGAGCTCACAACCCCAAGATCAAGAGTCTCATGCTCTACTGACTGAGCCAGCTGGGTGCCCCTTAAGTGATTTTTAAATCTAAAAGGAAATAAATTGCTTTTGGCTTCTTTGAAATAATTTGCTTAAGTTAAGGTCTGTTTTATTGTCGATTACTTTTACTAAAAACTCTTTGTGTTATTTTAATAATTTGGAAAACCAGGTACAAATGGCCTCTCCAAACAGTCCTGGCAGTCCCATGTTTCGATTTTCATCTCCAATTGTAAAATCTACTGAGGCAGATGTTCTACCTCCGTCATCTGTAAGTAGCAAGCAAGGAATATTTCATACTGATTTCAGAAGCATACTGTATTTTTAAAATCCAAGATGCCATTGGTGGTAAGAAATACCATTGTTTTTCTTCCAACCTAAAAAAGTCCGTGTATAGAAATCTTGAATGAGTGAACACCCGTTTATTTTTCACTACACACACACACAAGCATGTGTATTTTCTCGTGATCATTTGAAAGTTAAGATGCAAACATCTTGATACCTTTACACCTTTCCCATATGTCCCCTAAGAAAAAAGGACATTCCTTTGCACACCCACAATACAATTCTATCCATGAAATTGTAACATAGTATAATAATAATGTCCATATTCAGATTTCCCCATTGGCCCCAGACTGTCCTTTAATGGCCCAGATCCAGTAAAGATCAAGACCTGATCAACTAAATTGCATTGCATTTGGTTAACATGTTTGTTGAATTGCCTTTAATCTGGAAAAGTTTTGGGTTTTTATGCCTCATAATACGTATTTCTTCATAATTAAGAAAGAGGTGTTTTACAAGGGAAGGGAAGCAAAAATACTATAAAAACAGGGAGGGGAACAAAACATAAGAGGTTCTTAAATATGGAGAACAAACAGAGGGTTACTGGAGGGGTTGTAGAACGGGGGGATGGGCTAAATGGGTAAGGGGCATTAAGGAATCTACTCCTGAAATCGTTGCACTGTATGCTAACTAACTTGGATGTAAATTTAAAAAATTAAATTAAAAAAAAAAAAAGAGGTGTTTTGAGTGATATAAGTTTAATGTTCAAGTTGCCCCATGCATCTTTGGCATGCATATCATTTTTACATGCTGCCTTGTGTTTTTCACTGTGCTCTTGTTTTTGGTTACTGCTAGATATTCCAGATCATATTGTATGTAATCCCTGCTGTGTGCCTGAAACCTGTCCACTGTCCATAAAATCTCAGTGTTTTATTGGAAAATCGCATTTAGAAACCTAGAAATGAGCATTGGGAGCACGTTATTACTTTACTGCTTTGAATGAAAAAAATGCCTAAGAAATTGAAAATGCTGTTTAGACCTAACACACCATTCATTATAAGAAGCATCTCAATTTTGGAGATTGTAAAATCTCTACATGAAATTCAGTGTCTCTTTTTTTTTTTTTTGACTTGGAATAAGAAAAAGCTCCATATTTGATATTTTGTTTTAAAACTAAGTAGACTATTAAGGATACCTTTTCTCCTTACAGATTGGATTTACGTTTAGTGTGCCTGTTGCGAAAACAACAGAACTTTCTGGCTCTAGTAGTATTTCAGAACCAATTACAAGTAGTAGTTTAGGTAAGTAAAAATTTCTCCCAAGTTGTTACATAAAAATGGTTGCATGCATTAGATTAGTATTTCAAATTCTTTCTTTAATCTTTGGCAGTTCTTATAAATTCATTTGAATGAAATTAGCTCTAAAAAGCGGACAGGAGCTAATATCAACCTTTGGCAATAGTTTTTAGTAACCTTCTCAGAAACCGCTCACTAAATGGATATGTTACAGTTCAGTTATGGGAAGGGATAGTCACACCAGCAGTATATCCATTAAGGTGACAGTTTATTATAAATGAACTCTCATAAGAAATTCAGGTGTTGTTTACATTTGTTATCGAGGTGAAATTCTAATTATCGTGGATCCCATCTCTGGGTTTAGTGTTCAGTTCACAAACATTTTTATGTGTTAGGGTTATGCTGGCCTCTGCAGGTAGTGATACATAATATTTCAGGAATGGGGGTAGTTGAGGGAAAGAAATGAGCAAGCAGATAATTAAATCATGGGATTTTGTTGTGATGGTGGTTTTCTTTCAAGTGTTTGCTGTTCAAGAACTGGAGAACCATCTGGGCTAAGTTACTGACCTCAGGACGTTTTGAGCAAGGGCATTTTACTCCAGAGACACACAGCAAGTGCAGGGCTGTGGGAGTTAGAGAAAAAAGGATGATATTCTTCAAAATCTGTAGATCTTTTGTAATAAAGCTAAGAAGTAGCTTTAAGTTCTAAAAATTCTTGAATGCCATGCTGAAAGAATTGGATTTTAATCTGAATGTAGTAGGAAGACAGTGATTTTAAATGGCGTGAGCTGGGTGTCGTGGAGTGACAGCCGTGTCCCCAAGTGAGGGGGTGGTTGGGAGGCGGGGCTTTATAGGCTGAGATATCAGTTAAGTTCTGTCGCCCTGTCCAGAAGCGTGTATTTGTCTATCTCAGTTTTTCTACCTCATAGTTTTGGAATTTAAAAAATACTAGATCCTCCCTCAAAGGGTAGAGTAAAAACAGCAGCAGCAGCAGCAACCAACAACAACAGCCAAAGAGCTAGGACATAGAAGCCAGATGTTCTAGCTCTGGATGAGCTGGAAGATAAGAGCATGGATTATGAGAGTGGCACAAAATAGGAATTTGGTATGTTTGCAGTCTTGTTTTTTATTGACTAAAACAGCCTTGTGTAAGAGAAAGTATTAACAGGCACATTTCAGCTATACTTTTTACCACGAATTTTTTCTTCAATGTTATTATGAATTCAAGAGGAATAAACTTCTGCAAATTCCTGGGGTGCCTGGGGGGCTCAGTTGGTTAAGTGCTCAACTCGGTTTTGGCTCAGGTCATGATCTCACGGTTCGTGAGTTGGAGCCCTGCGTTGGGATCTATGCTGATAGTGTGCAGCTTGCTTGGGGTTCTTTCACTCTCCTCTCTCTGCCTCTTTCACTCTTTCTCTCTTAAAATAAAAAAATACATATTTAAAAAAAAAACTTCTGCAAATGACCATTTTCACACCTGGTTACGAGGAAAGGCATGACAATCCTCCAGTTTTTACTGATGCGTTATTGGTGATAACTGGATGAGCGGCAGCTTGTTCAAACAACCTTTGTATTTCATCACATCTGGGAAATTATCCATATTTTTAAGGCATTTATTATAAGTGGCATGTATACAATTGTGACAGTGATTCCCACCACTTTGACGTTAACAAGCTGCTTGAAAATGTAGAAGTCATGATTAGTTACTTTGTGGCAGGTGCTAATTTTTCCACTATCGTTTTCCAGCAGTTTGAATGCACTTCAGGGTATCCTTCAAATTTACTTTCGATTACTAAAAGCAGTGCCATTTTTATTCTAAAGGAGGATAGACTATGACAAAGCGATACAATTGTATGTTTTGACACAGTTATAAAAAGTAGTAGGTACAGTGTTTTGTTTCTTGCATGGTTTTGTTACTGTGGTGAGATTCATGTGAGATAAAATTAATCATTTGAAAGGGAACAGATTCAGTGGTGTTCAGTACATTCATGGTGTGCAACTACCACAGCCTGTCTAGTTCTGGAACATTCTTATCACCCCCTACAAAGGAAACCTGTACCTATTAAATAACAGTCATTCCGCATTTCTTCTCCCCCACCTCCTATCAACTACGAGTCTGTGTTTTATTTGTATGCATGTACCTATTCTGGAATCCTACCATGTGATTTTTGCATCTAGCTTCCTTGTTTTCAGGGTTCATCTGTGTTACAGTATTTATCAGTACTTCACTCTTTTTTCTTTGTAAAATTTATTTACTTACTTTTTATTCGAAGTAGGCTCCATGCCCAATATGGGGCTTGAACTCGAGACCCTGAGTTTAAGAGTCATATGCTCTACTTACCGAGCCAGCCGGGCACCCTAGAATTTCATTCCTTTTATGGCTGAGTGAAGTTCCGTTGTATGGGTATATCATAGTTCTATTCATCCATTGATGGACTTTTGGGCTGTTGCCAGCCTTTGGCTATTGTGCATAGTGCCGGTATGAAAATTCAGGTACACGTATTTATTTGGATAGTGGTTTCAGTGCTCTGGGGTATATACCTAGAAATGGAGTTGGTGGTCAAATGGCAGTTCTATGTGTAACTTTTTGAGGAACCACAGAACTGTTTTTCTCAGCCACTGGTTCCTTTCACATTGCCACTAGCAGTGTATGAGGATTCTAATTTCTCCACATTCTCACCATGTGTACTTTTCACTTTGTGTTGGTAGCCATCTTAGTGGGTGTGAAGTGATGCTTCTTTTTGGTTTCGATTTACATTTCTCTAATGGCTAATGGTGCATAATGGAGCATATTTTCATGTGCTAGTTGGCCCTTTATCTTCTTGGGAGAAACGTCCATTCAAGTCCTTTGCCCATTTTTAAGTTGGTTTGTCTTTTTGTTGCTGAGATGTTAGCAGTTTTATGTAGTCTGGATATTAGATCCTTAAGATACATGATTTGCAAATAATTTCTCCCGTTCCGTAGATTGTCTTTACACTTTCTTGGTAATGTCCTTCGATTCACAAAGGTTTTTAATTGTGGCGAAGTTCAGGTTTTTTTCTTGTGCTTTTGATGTCATATCTGAGAATCTATTGCCAAATCCATAGTCATGAACATACATCTTCTGGATTTTCTTCTGAGAATTTTATGGTTTTAGTTCTCATGTTTAGATCATTGATCCATTTTGTATTAATTTTTGTTTATGGCGTGAGGTAGAGGTAGGTAGGATTTTTTTTGAAACTACTCCTTTTAAAATTGGCAAACACTTAAGAAAAACCTTGTTTGTATTTTATTATGGAAAACTTGAAACATTTTCGGAAGTAGTAGACTGAATTTCCATGTACTGTTTACCCAGCTTCTTCTGTTTCCATGTACTGTTTACCCAGCTTCTTTTTAGCCAGTCTTCTTTCTCTTTCTCTCCTTTCCCCTTCCTTCTCACACACAGAAACACACCTATCAGGTTATATTGAAACATTTCCACACATATTTCAACTGTAAACAGAAACTTTCCCCCTTAAAAATAGAACCACAAAGCCATTATCATACTGAAAACATAGA
Source organism: Felis catus (assembly GCF_018350175.1). NCBI lineage: Eukaryota > Metazoa > Chordata > Mammalia > Carnivora > Felidae > Felis > Felis catus. The sequence goes on from NC_058372.1 coordinate 11,586,718, forward strand.
TTTCTTATTTTAAGTCTAAGGGTATATTTATTTTGGAAAATTTAGGAAACATAAAAAGTAGAAGCAGTAAGTAAAAAGTCACTCAACACTGGCAGCCACCATTACTCTTGTATCATTCACAATCTTCTGGGCTTTTTAACTCGTCTTTACCTATAACTGTGCTTTTGAGAATGTTTTGTGGCCACATAGTAATCTATCGTGTCAGTAATTCTGTAATTGACAGACTCAGTCCCTTATTGAGCATTTATCATCCAGATTTTCAATATTATAACTGAAGGATATTTCTAATCATAGGATCAATTTCTAGAAATGAAATAACTGCTCAGTTGAGTATTTATTTGAAAGTTTGGTTCAATCAGTACTGTAAATTGCTGTGCAGTCAGATGCATATTTCTTGTAGTTTGGGAGCTTGCTCCGGGTGCCATAACCTCTCCAGTGTTTGAGTTTGATTGTTTTGATTACCAGTTAATTTATTGGGTAACAATTATAGTTCATACTTTTTACCTTTTTGGAGGAGAAAAATGTACAGTGTATAGTATGGGAAATATTATCTTTGCTTTCTTGTACTAGCAAATTAACCTTGTATTTTTAAGTAAATTTGTCCATTATCTTTGAATTACAGTGACTTTCATGATGTTTTAGAAGGTGATCCAAATTGGCTTTGAAAGCTCTCTTTAATACATTTAACTTGATCCGGTGCTTCTTCTTGACGTAGTATCTTTTCTACAGCTCAAGATACCAATGCAGTGAATAGTACAAGCTGTAAGAAGCAGCCAGATGAAGATTGTGAGGGTCCTTTTAGACCTGCAAAAACCCTGAAAGAAGGAAGTGTCCTAGATGTTCTCAAAAGCCCTGGTAAGATAAGAGCTGCCTTTGACATACTCTAAAATCTTCATTACAGATTTGTGGTCCTATTTTAATGTCATGTGTGGCATAAGTTAGGAAATTGACTTGAATGTAGACATAGTTAGATGCAATTCTTTTGGAGTAAATATCTTAGAAACTCTACTTGTTTAGAATTCAAAGACTGTCCTAAAATGACATCTCTTAAGGAGGTGAGGATAGCAGGAGAAAGAGGCAAGTGTAGAAGGGAAAATGAATTGCCTTTTAATAGAGATAGGCCAGTATGGAATACAAGTAAATAAACCTGATGATATACCTGCACGTATCTTTCTCTGATGAGATGCTGACCTGCCTTGTTCTCAGATTACTGCCCAGTTGTGATCGTCTTATAACAAGACCAAACAGAAAGATAACATTGGATGATTCGAACATACATATATGTAAGGGACAGTACTCACTTGAAACAAGAATTGAAAGCTAGTAATAAATAACTTGAAGGCAATGAATAGAAGTCATCAAATAGGAAAAAGTTTTCAATTTGAAAATCAGAGGATAGATACAATTCCGATTGTGACCTGTACTATAGGAATGTATAAATGTTTGTAAGGTGATCTAGTCACTCAGAGAAAATTTAGATTTACCTAGCAGATAGATGTGCTCATGTATAATTGAGTAAGAATTTCCAGATAAGAATGGCTTCTGCAGCCAGATTTAGGTCTCTCTGGTCTAGCTTTCTCGTTTTATAGATGAGTACACTGCCTACAAGGGTCCCGGCAATTTAGACGATTTGACGCCATTGGGGCAGAGCTCCAGGGCGCCTGTGCTAGTTAACTGAGTGGTAGATATGCATCAATTCATATGCTCTATCTTCATATAAGTTATACTTTGCATTCATGATGCCCACTCCTCCTCCCCTTTAATCTTCTTTAAATAGCAAGAATTTGGAGTCCTATGTTCTTTTGAGAGAAATTAGAAAAACTTGAAAAGGGGAAGGAAAATAAGTCTCTAAAATCTTGAGATGATTACTGTTAAAATGGTGCCAACCTTAGTGACTCAAATTAATCATTAGCAAAACAGTACATTTTAGACTACTGGGAGTAAGTGAAGTGTATGGGTTTTGCCTTTATGCTAAAACTAGCTCTAGGTTGGAATAATTGTAGCACTGGAAAATCTCAAAATCTTTTATATCTTCTTACCCTCCACTTTTCTTTTCGTTTGGTGCCATGAGCTGGAAAAACAGGTCACTGAGTTTATTGGCATGTGTAAAACAAAGGTTAATTGGTCCAAAGTAAAGGACTGGAAGGTCATTCCCGTGGATACAAGTTGGAGTGAATCGATTCAGTTCAATGACAGCAGTTCCGGTAGTGCGGAGACCTTTTCAGTTCCTGTTATTCCATGGTTCTGTGTAAATACCTTAATTGTCTGAGTACACCTTTAGTGGTTACCAAAAGGGGACCCTTACAGTGTGAAAGGTTCTGTGATTATATTGGAGAACTGTTGGAGGCAGTTTGTCTGTGTTAGGGTTTGGTGACTTTCCATGGGCAGGTCTTTGAGTAGCATGAGCTCATGCTCCTCGAGGGTGGGCTGGGTCTTCATTTCTGTAATTTCTAGACCTTGCCAGATGGTTTGGTTCTTCTCTGTTGGAATTTACATCGTGTTTCTCATTGAACTGTTACCATTTTAAAGTCCTGTATGAACTTAGTATAATTAAGACCAGTCCTTACAACTCCATTGTACTTTGGAGGGACGTCTGTCTAATATGCATACCTACTCAGCTCAGCTGGGTGTACTGAAAGTAGAGGATACCACAACAGTGGGTTATAAGTGGACGGAATTCAAAGATTATCGATGTTGAAGACGTTGGGCATAGCCAGGAGAACACCTGAAGGAAAAAATAGATGTGGGAGGAAGGCTGTGAATATACTGCAGATCTGTATTGCAGCAAGAGTGTAGCAAAACCTAGATGCCCGCGGGGTGTGTCAGTAAATTACTACAGATCAAAGCCTCAAATTAGATATTGGTTGAATTATAGTAAGTAGAAATTCCTAGAGGAAGAAGGTGATACACTATAAACAATACATCTTTTGTAGGATTTTAACTAGGTCTGAGTGTCACTTATTGATTATATGATTAATAAAAACTGCTGGGACACCTGGGTGGCTCAGTCGGTTCTTGATTTCAGCGCAGGTTATGATCCCAGGGTTGTGGGTTAGAGCCTTGCATCAGGCCTTGTGCTGATGATGCGGAACCTGCTTGGTATTCTCTCTCTCTGCCCCTACCCAATTCCTGCTCTCTCTCTCTCTCAAAATAAATAAACTTAAAGAAATAAATGGAAAACAAAACAAACAGAACGGCTGCTGGGGCGCCTGGGTGGCTCAGTCACTTGAACGTCTGACTTTGGCTCAGGTCATGATCTCACGGTTTGTGGGTTCGAACCCTGCATCTGACTCTGCTGACAGCTGGGGGCCTGGAGCCTCCTTCAGATTTTGTGTCTCCCTCTCTCTCTGCCCCTCCTCTGCTCATGCTCTGTCTCTCTCTGTCTCTTAAAAATGAATACATGTTGGGGCGCCTGGGTGGCTCAGTCGGTTGAGGATCTGACTCTTGGTTTCGGCTCAGGTCATGATCTCATGGTTCGTGAGTTCAAGCCCCACATCGGGCTCCGCGCTGACAGCATGGAGCCTGCCTGGGATTCTCTCTTTCCCTCTCTCTCTGCCCCTCCTCTGCTCTCTCTGTCTCTCAAAATAAAGAAACTTAAAAAAAAATTTTTTTTTTAATGAATAAATGTTAAAAAAATCTTTTAAATATTGCTTAGGTGAAAACTCTACTTTTAAGTAGCTCATGTTGGGATTTAGGAATTCTGCAATAAATGTGTGTAAATACATGTTCTCCCAGTAATAGCATTTCAGTTAATGTTCTGATTAGAGAGCTTCTCTCTCTGTCTCTCTGTCTCTCTCTCTTTTTTCTTTTTAACTTACACTCTTTTCCCTATTACAGGTTTCACATCACCAAAGGCAGATTCTCTTGCTGCTCAGCCTACTACCACAAGCCCAGTAGTTTATACAAGACCAGCAATAAGTAGTTTTTCTTCTGGGGGAGTTGGGTTTGGAGAAAGTGTAAAATCTGGGTCACCTGGATCGTCGTCGTGGCAGTGTGATACTTGTCTGCTCCAGAACAAAGCTACAGACGGCAAGTGCATAGCCTGTCAGGCAACAAAATTGCCAGCAAAAGATACTGCTAAACAAACTGGAATCGGAGCACCAAGCAAAAGTGACAAGTCAACTCTCTCTACATCAGGGACGGGTTTTGGAGACAGATTTAAACCAGCAGTCGGGACCTGGGATTGTGACACCTGTTTGGTGCAAAACAAACCCGAAGCGATGAAATGCGTAGCTTGTGAGACACCGAAACCCGGAACTGGTGTGAAGCGAGTCCTTACGCTGCCAGTGGCTGCGGCGAGCGCTGTGCCCGTGGCCGCCACACCTCCCACCTGCACTGTGACCACGGGTGCCGTAGGATTCGCAGATAAATTTAAAAGGCCCCTGGGATCTTGGGAGTGTCCAGTATGCTGTGTTTCTAATAATGGAGAAGACAGTAAATGTGTGTCCTGTGTGTCTGAGAAGCCAGGTACGTGTATGGCTGTTTGAGATCATTTTGTTGGTTATTTTGGTAGAACACTTACACTTCTCTGCTAAGAACAGCCTTAGTATTTTTAATGTTTCAGGATGAGCATTTCCTCCTACGTCTTAATTTTTCTAAGCTGTCTGAGGCAAAATGACCTACTCGGGACTGGATCTGTGTGTTCTCTCAGGATAGCCCAGTGTATACTTATACCTCTTTTGTATGTACACTTTATCAGAAACTTTGCTTTTCATGATCGCTTTCAAAGCCGACTAATACAGATGCTGAAGGAACTTAGAAGGGGCAGTCTTTCTCCACCGTTATCCAGAACAAAATGTCACTTTGTCTCTTTTCCTTGAAGTGCAAGTGAGGATGACAGATGGTCATTCCCAGAGAAGGTTTCACTAAGCGGTAGACAGTCTTGCCTTTTGAAACAGCTGTGGCTGAATATTAATGCGGAGACCTATACCTGTATGCCAGCTGCCAGAGGCGTTGCAAGGATAGTCAATTACTGAGTCACTAATGAAAGCATTCTAACTTGACAGCAAGAAGAAGGGAGTTAGGCTTGAGTTTTTCCTGTTTCTCTGTTCAAATTTGAAAAAGTTACTGAAGAGTCCCATCTGGAAATGACTCCTTAATATTTTTGTAATCTCATATAATTATTTGGTACCGATGTATAGTAACATGGGTATTAAATAAAAACTGTTATGGATATCCTGGGAATTACACTTCCTTTTTTATTGCATTATTCATGGATGTGTAGTCTTCTGTCTGCAGTGGAGAGCTCCGGGTTTGTTAGCCTGTACCCCGTGTTTGAACACAAGAGGTGAGCCGTATCTCTAATTCTTACTGGACATCTCCAGAGGAGTAAGATTTCAGAGGCTTCGTTCTGAAATAACTTTCTCCTTCCTGCTGGCATACCTCTTCCTCCTCTTAAAAAAAACAAAAAAACAAAAACAGGCCCTTGATCATGCAAGAAACCAAAATTAATTGAGTTGATTGGGAGAATAAAACTGAGGAAGTAAATTGTTACTCACAAATAAAGAAAGCTCCTATATTTATTACATAAATCTGACATCATCCCGTCAATGATGAACCATCATTTTAAGCAGAGGAGTGATGTAGTTAAATTTGTATTTTTGACACATTGCCTGGTGGCTTTTTGGAGGGTCGATTGGAAGGCAGTGAAATTTGGAGACCAGAGGACAGATGGGAGGTTGTAGCGGTAATACATACAGGCCCAGAGAACAGTGATATGTGCTGGTGCGGTCAGGTTGGGCGTAGAATACGGCGTAGCTGAAGACATGGTGATTTGAAGCTGTGCAGCCCATGCTCACATATACGTGAGGACTCGGGATGTACTGTAACGGATACCGGGGCTGGAAACACAAGTATGAGAGTCATCAGGCTACAGTTTTCAAATAAGCCATGGGAGCAGAGGCGACGTCAAGTGAGGGAGGGAGGGGGTAGAGGAGATGGCCTAAACCTGCACTCCGCCATGTTAAGGGAGTGGCGGGAACAAAGCTTTGGAATGGTTCATTTTAAAGGAGGAACCAGTGAGGAAAACCAAAACCTACTTGGCACCGGTTGCTTTGCGGCAGGATGGATTGCAGGGAACGAGAGCAGAGGTCTCAGTGAGAAGGCTGTTGTTCAAACAAGAGGTGAGGGCCGCTTGGCGTAGAGTGGCGGTGGTGGGCTCAGCAGAAGGGGATGAGATAGATAGAAACATGTGAGGCAGGAGGAGACGTGAGCCACGCTAACCAGGTAGAGGGTGGCCCTACAGCTGAGAAGGGGACCGCAGGTACAGGTCAGGAAACCGTCCGAGTAGATGAGACTCAAGAGGAGGACAGTGGACCAAAGGTGGAACCTCTGAGAGTGGTTTTATTGGCAAGGTGGAAGACAGCATAGCGGTGGAACAGAGACCAGTGGCTGGGAGGGGCGACAGTCGGAGAACGTGTGGAAACGGGAGGTGCCAGATGGATGGCTCTGCTCCTAACACACAGGCTTCTTGATCGCTTTGTGGAGCCACCTTCCCATGCCCCCCCCCCCACCCCCTGTGCTCCCTACAAACTTCTAGTTCTGTCTCAGAATTGAAACGTCACGTCTGTGAATCCGTTCTGCTGCCCCTTAGTCACTTCCTTCCTTCTTCATGTATCACTTTCCTTTTTGGTGATGGGATTACTGTGTGTGTGTGTTTACTTGCCCCCTTCTTAGACCGTTAGCACTTTTAGAAGGTAAGCAGCATTTCAGTTGTCTTTATGTCCTTAGAACCTTAATAAATGTCTGTTAAATAGTAATGCCATGAACACAGTAGATGGTGGTGAGTCGAAATGCAAAGTGGATGATAGAACACTTCTGTGCAAAACTGATCATTTCAAAGGCAGAGACCTGTGCTTTGAAATCTTAAAATCAGTGTGGTCTGTGGCTGTGTATTTTATGTGTTAGGATATTATTGCCTGCGATTTATATCTTATGTATGTATGTATGTATGTATGTATGTGTGTATATATATACACAGATATATATAAATGTGAAAATTTTTTTAATGTTTATTTTTGAGACAGTGTGAGCGAGGGGAGGCACAGAGAGAGAGGGAGATACAGGATCCAAAGCATGCTCCAGGCTCTGTGCTGACAGCTCAGAGGCTCGAACTCACCAACTGAGAAATCATGACCTGAGTTGAACTCAGATGTTTAATCTACTGAGCCACCCAGGTGCCTCTTATATGTTCGTTTAAAATGTTGTGCTGTTTGAAGAAATCTGACAAAAATTCCTTTTTTTTTTTTCTATTTTTTTAAAAATTTATATCCAAGTTAGTTAGCATATAGTGCAATAATGCTCTCAGGAGTAGAATCCAGTGATTCATCCCCTGCATATAACACCCAGTGCTCATCCCAACAAGTGTCCTCCTTAATGCCCCTTGCCTATTTAGCCCATCCCCCTACCCACAGCTCCTCCAGCAACCCTCAGTTTGTTCTCCATATTTAAGAGTCTCTTATGTTTGTCTCCCTCCCTGTTTTTATCTTGTTTTGTTTCCCTGCCCTTACGTTCATCTGCTTCGTATCTTAAATTCCACATATGAGTGAAGTCATATATTTGTCTTACTGCCTAATTTCGCTTAGCATAATACACTCTAGTTCCATCCACATTATTGTAGATGGCAGGATTTCATTCTTTTTGATTGCCGAGTGTATGTGTATACACACACACACACACACACACATACACACACACACACACACCCCACATCTTTATCCATTCCTCTGTCAATGGACATTTGGGCTTTTTCCATACTTTGGCTATTGTTTGACAAATATTCTTAAGGACATTTTATTTTTTTGACTTTTAAAAAAATTTTTTTTACTGCTTATTTTTGAGAGAGAGAGAGAGAGACACAGAGTGCAAGTGGGAGAGGAGCAGAGAGAGAGGGAGACACAGAATCCGAAGCAGGCTCCAGGCTCTGAGCTGTCAGCACAGAGCCCGATGCAGGGCTTGAACCCACAAACTATGAGATCATGACTTGAGCCAAAGTCAAACACTTAATTGACTGAGCCCCCCGGGAGCTCCAAGAACATTTTAGTTTTTTAGGTTCTGATTTGTGGTCCTGATAATTTTTTTTAAACCATGATTATTCAGACCTCAGATTAAGAAGAGAGTTGTCACTAGGCCGGGTGAGCGTAAGCTGCTTGTTTATAAGATTAAAAGAAATCTGAGATGTCTGTACTGTTTTTAACAATGTGAAGTTTATATTTCTGGCATTTTATCTGTCTTAATAGGAAACACTAATTGAACACTTAGACTTAGTGGTGTCTTTTTCTTTTTTTTTTTTTAATTTTTTTTTTTTAACGTTTATTTATTTTTGAGACAGAGAGAGACAGAGCATGAACGGGGGAGGGGCAGAGAGAGAGGGAGACACAGAATCAGAAGCAGGCTCCAGGCTCTGAGCCATCAGCCCAGAGCCCGACGCGGGGCTCGAACCCACGGACCGCGAGATTGTGACCTGAGCTGAAGTCGGACGCTTAATCGACTGAGCCACCCAGGCGCCCCAGTGGTGTCTTAAGATATTGACATAACATGACATAACATGGACTGGAAATTTTATGTGTTTCCTCATTTTTTTTTTTAGGAAGTTTAGTACCTGCTTCAAGTAGCAGCACCGTCCCTGCCTCTCTGTCTTCTGGAAGCTGCCTTGGGTTAGACAAGTTCAAGAAACCAGAGGGAAGCTGGGACTGTGAAGTGTGCCTAGTGCAAAATAAAGCCGACTCTACCAAATGCATAGCATGCGAAAGTGCAAAGCCAGGCACAAAGTCTGAGTTCAAAGGTAAGGCCTGGGTGAAGTGCCTCCTTGTATCATCATTTTATTTTATTTATTAATGTTTATTTATTTTTAAGAAGAGAGAGACAGAGCATGAGCAGGGGAGGAGAGAGAGGGAGACACAGAATCTGAAACAGGCTCCAGGCTCTAGGCTCTGAGCTGTCCGTACAGAGCCTGATGCGGGGCTCGAACTCAGAGACCGTGAGATCATGACCTGAGCTGAAGTCGGATGCTCAACTGACTGAGCCACCCAGGCACCCCTCGTATCGTCATTTTAAAGTGAAATATTTGCAAACAGCTTTAGTTTAAAAATTGTTCCTTCTCTTATTGAAAATGCATGTAAAATAAGGTATTGTTTTGGACATTTTGACCTCACATCTGTGTCCGAGTTACTGTAAAGTTAGATGATTAGACTGGCCAGCAGTGAGGTATCTTCTCTGCAGCTGGGTGAGGAACTTCTCTCTTGTGTAGTTGAATCTGAGAGAGTTTCAGTTACTTGTTTTTCATTGTTAACCTGTTTGGCATCTAGATGAATTTCCTCTTATCTGGGAATTTACACCCCTAGAGCCTTATTGTAAGTACTCTGGATGTGGGATTTGGTTTCCCAGGGTATGTCCCAGAAAAAGAGCTCTCTTCATATTTTGTTCTGTAAATGTAAGGGAGGAACCTCTAAAAATAATTTATGCTAAGACTGTCTCTGGAGGTCAAATTTTTCGTCTTCGTAGTTATTAATTTATTTCATACTTCACATGAGGTACATTTCAGTCAAAATCTTGATAAAAGCTGGGAAAGAGAAGAGATTTTAGATCTGAAGGAACAGTCAGGGAGAGGGGAGAAAGAGTTTAATCCGTAAGGGAATAGGCCTCGAAGGTTAGTCTGTGAGGACATTAAAAAAGAATGCCAAGCTTTATCTGCTCGGAACCATTCTGTGGACTAGTGGCTTTCAAACTTTTTAACTGGAAACCAATCATTAAACTTTTACATTGTGACCCCCTCTCATGCACAGGGTGTTTGTATGATTGAAAAGAAGTTTTACAAGTCAATTCTTACTCTTTAGTATGTTTAAGTTACCCTGTTTCTCTTCCTTTTTTCATTTAGAAGAAAATTACTGGTTATAACCCATAAAATTGCATGACAGTGAGTCACAACTGGTTTGAAAAACACTGCATTTGGGTGTGGTAGAAGATCCCTACTTTCCAGCCCACTTGAGGTCGTTAACCTCGTGGTCCTTTTCCCATGTTCTCTACCTGCAGCACAGTAATCAGCTTCCCTTTAAATCTGTCCCTTTGAGGCAGAGGTGATAATGAGTTAATTGTCTTCAGCACCTTAATTTTTAACTTCCTGTCTAAAGAAGTATCGCTTAAGGTATTTAGAGACCTTGTGGATAGGCCGCTCTCTCCTGAGATTCTGATAATTTTCAGTTACGTTTCTTAGCAAAAGAAGGGAATGTATCATCATTAAAGAGGGGAAGGTCTACAGGTCTGAGGGCTTGTAAAGTTTGGCTGTCATTGGTCTTATTTATACGTGGGTAAGCAGAATGAGGGGTAAATATCTTGGCACACGGATTGTATCTGTTTTGAGCTCATCAGTCAAGTACTGCATTTCTAGTTTACTCAGCTACAAAAAAGCATTATGAAACCAAGACTTTGATCTTGTCAATATAGTGTGAGCTTCTGCTTATGCAGTTCTTCTGGTTCTTTGATGATGAAGCCTTTTTAAAAATTTTTGATTAGTAGCCCATTTACAAGATTTCAAACTCCAGTTACGACAGGATTCACAGAGAAAAGTTTATCTCTTGTCCCCATTGGTTCATTTTCCATCCTTCCTCCCCTACCAACAGTAATAACTGTGGTTAGTTCCTTACAACTTTTCCATAGTTTATTTATGCACATGATAAGCAAATTCTATATATTTTTCTATATATAGAAATTCTATATATTTTTATTTCTGTCTGTTTTAGAAAATGTAGATCATACTGCCTTTCTGCCCCCTTAATTTTATCACAGATTAGCTTGGACACACCTTTGTTCTTTATTCTTCATTTATAGCTGCTGGGATTGCATATGGCATTTTATGTGTCTTTGAGTTTCTTTAAAATAAAGACTTATTTAACAGAAGACCATGGGGGAGGGAAAGGGGGGGGAAAGTTACAGATAGGGAGGCAAACCATAAGAGATTCTTAAATACTGAGAACAAAGTGAGGGTTGATGGGAGCTGGAGGAGAGGGGAAAGTGGGTGATGGGCACTGAGGAGGGCACCTGTTGGGATGAGCACTGGATATTGTATGGAAACCAATTCGACGGTCAATTTTATTCTATAAAAAAAATAATAAAGACTTAGGATGTGAGGGTGATCTGGCTGTGACATCTGTCACTCCGAGTGATCTCCAGGGTTGATTTGGCCCATGTGGCTGGCTAGGCTGGTGTCCCCTTCCTCCCTCACGGCTCCATGTGGGTTCCCTCCCGAAGCTGTGCACTGGGCCCAAGAGGATGACCTTGCATGACAGAGGGGGACTGACTGTTGCTCAGGCAGAAGTATAGAAGTAGCTGCACTCCCCTCCTAGAACCTCCAGACAAGCTCTCCAGGAGAGCTCCCTGCAGAATGTAGGGTAGTCAGGCTTCCAAGACTCCAGGCACATCCAGATGAGGTGCCGCGTGTGGCTGTCTGCCTTTCTTAAGGAAGTAAATGAATAAATAAAATTAAAAAAAAAAAAAGAAAAGACATAGCCCTAGAATTGCTGGGTCAGAGGATACATGTGTTTGGAAATTTTGGTAAATATTGACAGTTGCCTTCCACAAATTTCATGCTATTTTACACATCCACCTGTAATCTATAAAGTGTCTCTTTTCCTAGACCCCTTGCCATTACTGTCTTACCAAATTTATGTGATCTCTGCCAGTGTCCCAGGTGTTAAGTGGCATGGCAGTGTGGTTGTGGGGAGTGAGGTGTGATTCGTACGCTGAATACTAGGCATCTAGTTGGCGTTCACTGCCACTTCCTCACACTCTTCACCATAGGCCTTTTCGAAGTTATTCCTGTGTCTCTCTTTCTGTTTCAGGTGTACATTTTGTTTGAGAGGATAGCATTAATTCGGTGTCTTTTATATTTTGAAGGCTTTGGCACGTCTTCCCCGTCTCCGAACCCAGCTGCCTCATCCTTCAAATTTGGTCTCCCGTCATCGTCTTCTGGGCCTTCTCAGACTTTAACAAGCACTGGAGATTTTAAATTTGGAGAGCAGGGAGGCTTCAAAATAGGTGTGTCTTCAGATTCTGAGTCTCCAAACTCCATGAGTGAAGGCTTTAAATTTTCAAAACCAATAGGAGATTTTAAGTTTGGAGTTTCGTCCGAGTCCAAGCCTGAAGAAGCTAAAAAGGACAGCAAGAACGATAATGGTTTTAAGTTCGGACTCTCTTCGGGTTTAAGCAATACGGCATCGTTAGCTCCGTTTCAGTTTGGGGTGTCTAATCTTGGACAGCAAGAGAAGAAAGAGGAGCTCCCTAAATCTTCATCTACAGGCTTTAGCTTTGGTACAGGTGTCATTAACCCGGCACCTGCTGCTGCCGTCACCGGGGTGACCGCTGAGAACAAGAGCAGCTTCAGCTTTGGAGCCATAGGAGCCAAGAGCGTTTCGGTGGCTCCGTTCACAGGGAAGACGACAGAAGCAAACAAAGAAGACACGCCCGCCACCAAGGGAGGGTTCACTTTTGGTGGCACGGAGCCTGCCCCTGTGCCGTCTGCCTCTTTGTTCGTTTTGGGAAGGACAGAAGAGAAACAGCAAGAGCCGGTCACTTCTACTTCTCTGGTGTTTGGGAAGAAAGCGGACAGTGAGGAGCCGAAGTGTCAGCCAGTGTTTTCCTTTGGGAATTCAGAGCAAACCAAAGATGAGAGTTCTGCAAAGGCCACCTTTAGTTTCAGCGTGGCAAAACCATCTGAGAAGGAATCGGAACAGCCTGCGAAGGCCACGTTCGCATTTGGGTCTCAAACCAATACCACGACTGGTAAGTATTAAACACTTTTCTTTCCTTCTTTTTTTTTTTTTTTACAAGGCACCTCTGGTATCTGGACAAATGCAGCAGGTCAGGGACATAGTTGAGAGAGATCAATAAAGACTCTCTGGGAAGGAGCCTAGGATTTGCAGTGTTCACTGCTCCAAACCCTTATGATGCACTGATGTTACCTGCAGATCTGATTCTGAGAAATACACCGCTGATGGAGAGCCCCCAGCATTTCCCATCTGTCCATGTTTCTCCCTTCTGTTTGAGCTTTGACAATCAGAATTGGCATACCGCTCAGGAAAGTAGGCCTTCTTTTGTCAGCTCATGAAATATTTTCTAACTAAATCTTTCTGTGCAGGCGTTCGTTCACAAATAGAGTTACCCAGTCATCATCAGGCGTCCAAGGAGCATAGACCACAAATAGAGTTAATCTCTGAAACAGAGGCGATTATGAAAACTAAAATCCTGAAGAGAAAATGAAGTAGCATTTTTTTAAAACTTAAAAACGTGCTTGGTGAAATAAAATCGTTCTGTGGGCTGAGCAGCAGAAGAAACACAGATGATAGATTGGCGAACTGGGATTTCCCAGAGCCCATGCCGAAGTGTAGAGAGAATGGAGTCCGGCTGGTTCTCAGGCCATTGCAAGAAGAGTGCTTAGAAGAAGAGGACAGGGCAGAGGAGAGAGCAAAGCAGTGACGGAAGAGTATTTCCTCCCTGTAGAGCAAGACCCTGGCCTTAAAAATGGAAATGGCCCACTCACTGGCAAAGACCAGTGAAATTACAGGACACCAAAGCCAAAATCCTGAATGCTCTCTAAGAGAGGAAAGCTGTTTGCCACAAATAAACAAGTATCAGGTTAGCATCACACTTCTAATTTGTAACATCATATGCTTAAAACAGTGGAGCACTGTCCTCAAAGTGAAAACGGTCTTTTTATTTTCTAGAGAGAGAGCACGTGCTAGTGCGAGCACAAGCAGGGGAGGGGCAGAGAGAGAGGGAGAGAGAGAATCTTAAGCAGGCTCCATGCCCAGCCCAGAGCCCAGTGCAAGGCTTGATCTCACAACCATGACACCATGAGCTGAGCTGAGATCAACAGTCGGATGCTCAACCGACTGAGCCACCCAGGTGCCCCGTGAAAATGGTCTTGGGTAACTGGGTGGCTCAGTCGGTTAAGCATCCGACTTCGGCTCAGGTCATCTCGCATTTCATGATTTTGAGCCCCGCGTTGGGCTTTGCTGACAGCTCAGAGCCTGGAGCCTGCTTCGGATTCTGTGTCTCCCTCTCTGCCCCTCCCCTGCTTGTGCTCTGTCTCTCTCTGTCTCTCAACAATAAATAAATGTTAAAAAAGAAAATGGTCTTGATCCTCCAATTTTATATCCAGCCAAATTTGGTCGAACGTGAGGGCAAAATAGAGATGTTTTCAGGCAAACAAAAAAATAAGAATTGAACACCCATGAACACTTCTGAATAATATATTGGGAGCAAGATGAAAAATTAACCTGACCGGGGTTGGGGGGCGGGGGCTGCGGGGAGAATGGAATTCAGTGAGTAGGTGTGAGCAGTTTGTGTCTATTGTCTGTTTGGAAATTCAAAACACTCTCCAAAAAAATAAAAACTAAATTATATATGATTTGGAAAGGAATAAAAATAAGATCAGGTCTAATCGGATATAATTATGGTGTTACTATACTCTTTCCATTGAAATAGACACTCTTAACCTCTCATTAACCAACTTGAAAGTGAACCAACTTGTTCCATTGTCTGTAAATCATACTAATGCCCGTTTCATATTATGGCCAGCCCTGTCCAGTAGACAGTATTGGAACTGAGACAGTATTGGAACAGTTGAAAAAATGTCTTCAGTAAAGTGGGTGGTTTCAGGATCACCATATAAAAACCAGTAGCTTTCCTCTGAATCAGCAATAAATAGTTGGACAAATGTCACTTGTATTTTCTAACATCTTTAATTTGTGTTTTATAACAGCAACAGAACTTGTAACAGGCTAAATAATTAAAAGAACAGAAAAGACCTATTTATTAATACCTGTTCCTGAGTGAGAATAGTCTCCTGCCCAGCTCCCCCAAGATAATTTGTTTTTTTGTGTTTAGTTGAAGTGTAGTTGACACACAGCATTACTTTAGTTTTGAGTGTACAACTCAGGGATGCCCCAGCGCTGTGCATTTGCTGTGCTCACCACAAGTGTAACTGCCGTCTGTGACCACACAACGCTGTTACAGTGCCGTAGACTGTCTTCCCTGCACACTCCCTTTTATCCCGGTGACTTGCTCATTCCATAACTGGAAGCCTTAATTTCCGTTTCTTTTTCTTAACGTTTATTTGTTGTTGAGAGACAGAGACAGAACGTGAGCAGGGGAGGGGCAGAGAGAGAGGGAGACGCAGAATCCGAAGCAGCTCCAGGCTCTGAGCTGTCAGCACAAAGCCCGACGCGGGGCTCGAACTCACAAACCGCGAGATCGAGACCTGAGCCGAAGTCGGTTGCTTAACCGACTGAGCCACCCAGGCGCCCCCTTAATTTCCGTTTGTAGAGGAATTTTTGTGGAGCGTGACAAGCTAAGGTAATTTTAAAATTCACATGGAAGGGAAAATGCACAAGAAATTTTGGGGAGAAGGGCAGGCACACAAACAGGTTTACTATCAAACCAGACTATAAAGCTACAATAATTGAAACAGTCTAGTAACAGTAGCTATAGAGGAAACAAATGCACACATACTTAGAAATTTAGCGTGTTGTAAAGGTGGAGTCACAAATTAGCGAGTGAAGGACGCGCTGGTCAGTAAATGCTGCAGAGAGAATTGACTGCTGGTTGGAGAAATGATAATTTTGCTAACATAAATTGCAAAGTCAAGAGCACAGCTGTCTCCCACTATCCGAGCTGTTACCCGTAGTCTTCAGTTGGATGTGTTGAATTTAAGGGATATTTTTATTCTTATTAATCTGAATGCTGAGGGCTTGCCTTCTTCTGTAAGACAAACTTCAGAAGCCATAAAAGGGAAGATGGATGTATTTGCTTACATCATAATTTAATATAGTGTGTGCATTTGCTGAATGAATTTGTATAAAAAAGTTACTGTTTCCGTTTTCTAGTGAATTTGTGGACCGTAGGCAAGGGAAAAAGGCTTTCTGTGATTCCTTGTTCTTAAAGATTTTTGTTTGCATCTTTATTTCTCTCTTACAGATCCAGGTGCAGCAAAACCAGTGTTCAGTTTCTTGAACAACAATTCTTCTAATTCAAGTGCACCGGCCACTTCGGCAGCCGGGGGCATATTCGGTAGCTCCACTGCGTCCTCCGGTGCGCCGGTGGCTGCCTTCGTGTTTGGACAGGCCAGCAACCCTGTGAGCAGCTCCGCTTTCGGGAACTCTGCAGAGGCCAGTACTTCTCAGTCTCTGCTGTTTTCTCAGGAGAGCAAACCTGCAGCCACGTCCAGCGCGGGCTCAGCGGTCACCCCGTTCGTCTTCGGTCCAGGGGCCGGCGGTAGTAATCCTGTAACCTCTGGTTTCAATTTTGGAGCTACCACCACATGCAGCTCTGCAGGTACATTTATTTACAAAAGAAAAACAGGTTGTAGTTGGATTGTTTCATCCTGTCTCCTCTTAGCAAGTAACCTGTCGCGGGTTGTCACAGAACAGCCTGGGTGCAGTTAGGTCGCCTGCCCCCTAAGGTTACGGGTGTGGCAGCTGTTCACTGCATGGAATCCCGTGCAGTCTGTGTTCGGTTTAATAGAATTAACTCTTAGGAGGGATTTTTCTGATCTCAACGAGAGTGTAATCTTTAGATTTTCCAAGTGTTCTTTTTGAAATGTTGGGTTGTTGAGCAACCAGACACTGGGGCCTATTTCATTAGACGTAGGTCCGCATTACGTATATATACATGATGACGACATTAGCTGATTTCTGCAGTGCGTTGAATATGTGGTGAAAATCAGTTATCTTCTTGGATGGATCCCTTTACCTAAAAAAATTTGGCTGTGAAGGTGGGGTCTCTTGGCTAATAATTCTTGTTTATATGAATTCTATATGGCTTTACTAAATAATGGGATTGTATTCTTCATTATTATTGAAAACTGGCCCTGATGGGACTTGTTCAGGCTCGCGGTTTGCAGCTAAATTTTTAGACCTTTCTTAAGGATTATCTGGTTGTAGCTGTTAGGTGACGTGATTGTTTCTCTGGGTCTCTAGGATCCTCCTTCGTGTTTGGCACTGGACCTTCAGCACCGTCTGCCAGTCCAGCATTTGGTGTTAACCAAACCCCGACGTTTGGACAGAGTCAAGGTGCCAGCCAGCCGAATCCCTCAGGCTTCGGAGCCCTGTCATCTTCCGCAGCATTGTTTTCTGCCGCTTCTCAGCCCACGCCACCCACTTTTGGGACAGTGTCAAGCAGCAGCCAGCCTCCTGTGTTTGGACAACAGCCTAGTCAGTCTGCATTTGGCTCTGCAGCAGCTCCTAGTTCTAGTAAGTGTGTGCTGTTCACATAGTTTGCATCCGTACCCAGGTGCTGGTGGTTCCCAATAGAATATGGTTTCTGAATTTTGAAACCGTGTATGTGTCTTAGTTTTTTAAACGATTTATATTTGGCAGAATAGAGAAGTATGTGTTTGGACTTTATAATATAAACAACATTCTCAACTTCATACCGTTAAAAGTAAGCGCTTGAAGGTATTCATGTATGTGATTAAAATGTAGTCATTTCTTACTCTTTGATGTAGATTGGACATTCATTCAGTCCCATTTCTCCCCATCTGAATTTGGGAGCACTCCAGCCTAGATTCCAGCTATATTTTCTAGTCCTCATTGTGGGAGGTTACGCCCCCAAGTGCAGTGCTCTCCTGGGACCGGACAGCCCCGTTGTCCCAGGAACTTTCTGTTGGATGACACTTGACTGGCAATATGTAAACAAGTGCATTGTTTTCAATCTGGCTAATCACGTTGTACTATGATGTGTTTCCTCAGAATTGCACGATGTGTCTTTTTCTCACTGTGAAATACAACTTCATGTAGAAAAACCTGAAACATAAATGAACAGTGTGATGTTGCAGCAAAACGCTTGTGTAGCCCGCTGCCCAGGAGCCCCTCCGGTCTCCCTTTTTGATCACACGCCTCTTTCCTTGCTCTGATGGGTCCTGGCCTTTATGATCATCACTTTACTGGGGTTTTTTAAAGTGAACTACTGATACGTGAATCTCTACAAGATACCATTTTGCCTTATTTTTAACTATATATATATATATATATATATATATATATATATATATATATATATATGGAATCTTACTGTATTCAGTGTTTTGCTTCTTGTGTCTTTTGCTTTATTTGTAAAGCACATCCATGTTATTACATATAGTTTGTTCATTTTCATTGCTGTAGAGTAAATCAGTCTATGAACATACCGCGATTTATCCGTGTACCGCTGTTTTTAGCTGTGAGGACATGCCGTTCTGCTCGTGCCGTGCCCACGCTGCGGGGTGCACGTGCATGTTTCTCTAGGGTACGTACCGGGAAAGGGGCCGCTGGA
The DNA here is from genome assembly GCF_018350175.1 of Felis catus. Classification (NCBI taxonomy): domain Eukaryota; kingdom Metazoa; phylum Chordata; class Mammalia; order Carnivora; family Felidae; genus Felis; species Felis catus. The sequence goes on from NC_058372.1 coordinate 11,605,021, forward strand.
TTCCGAGGTGCGTGTGCGTATCTTCTACGTTACAGCATAACACGAGTTTGGCCTGGCAGATTGTTCACATTCACATCCTGCTGTCTTGTATGAGGATTCTCATGTCTGGATTCTACTTGATTTCATTTTTTGTGAATTGTTTTTATAAGGGTTTTTTTTTTTTTTTTTAATTTTTGTGGCTGTTTTTCATTTCCATTGTTTTGCTTTTGCTTATTTTGTAGGAATTATTAATGTATTCCGGATATTAATACTTGGTCAGTAGTACAGGTAGCGGAACTTCTGTGACACGTATTACCCATTTTAATTGGGATTAGTTGATTCTTCTCACTGTGAGGCGTTGGAGAGTTTAGCTTTCTTTCACACAGGTGACATTTCCCTCAGCCCTCCTATTTTTAGTATATGTGCTGCCGAAGCGAGCACTCCCTCAGCCCTCCTGATGTGGGGACCACTGTGTCCTTGGATCAGTGGCCCGAGTGTGCAGACTGTGTGATATATACTTTGCTATTCTTCTCTCTACAGGGTTTTGTTTTCTACAGCACGAATGATCCCCGTCTGTGTTGATGTCTTTGTACCTGTCAGTAGTTACAACTTTGGCTCTCCTCCTGTTCATCTAGATCACTTCTCGGTATTTTCAAATACATTGGCTGTGTGCTATTTAGTACCTGAGAGAAACTTGTCTGCTCCTCCCACCAGAATCCTCCCACAGAATCTTCTAATCTGCTCCTTTCTAGGCCCACTGTTGAACTGTGGTCTCGGCACCTCTTTTTACCTTTCTCTTGGAGATTCTGGAACCCTTCCTCTCAGAAGAATCTCTTTGCTGGGTGATGTCAGTGTTGTCTTATTTCTTTGTTTTAATAGAGCAGCTCTTCCAGTGATTTCTGAAGTCCTCAGGGAAGAAAGTTTTGAGACCTTACATTTCTGGAAGTATTTTCATTATGCCCCTGTGTTTGGTAAGATTTCAGTTGAGTACAGATTTAGATTGGACATAATTTCCATAGTTTTGAAGGCATCTCTCCATTATGGACTTTCTGGCTATCTCAGATTTACACTTGAATTCTTTCTTCATCTCTGCTCTTTGACCATTTCTTCTTTCTGAAATCTCATTAGAATCTTTTCTTTTGCCTCCAGTGTTCTGACTTATCAAGAAGCTGTTCCGGAGCACCTGTTTGGCTCAGTCGGTTAAGCGTCCGACTTCGGCTCAGGTCAGGATCTCACGGTTCATGGGTTCGAGCCCCGCGTCAGGCTCTGTGCCGACAGCTTGGGGCCTGGAGCCTGCTTCGGATTCTGTGTCTCCCTCTCTCTCTGTTCCTCCCCTGCTCTCACTTGTCTCTCTCTCTCTCTCTCAAAAATAAATAAAAGATTTAAAAAAGAAAAAGCCATTCCTTGGCCTGTCCCACTGATTGTGTAAGGAATTTAGTCTGTCCTTTTGTGAACTTTCATTCTTGGGAATTTTCTTGTGCCTCACTCTTCTTTAACCTCTGTTCTTTTTGTCCTTTCTGCGCTTTCTGGGAAGATTTCTTCCATTTATCTTTTATTCCTCCTCCTGTTGAGATTTTACTTCTGCTACTATTACTTTTTAATTCCAAGTGTTCTTTTTTGTTGTGTGGATGCGTCTTTATATCCTTCCGATTTTGTTCCAAAATTGTTACCTCTTGGTCTCCCAGCGGTCACCATCCCTCTCTCTGCTTCTATGGTTTGGCTGTTTTAGATACCTCATAGAAATGAAATCAGGCAGAACTGGCTTATTTCACTTAGCATAATGTCCTCCAGAGTCCATGTTTTTGCATATTGTAAGAAACTCTTTTTTTTTTTTTTCTTTAAAGGACGAATAACCATTGTATGTAATGTACATTGTTTAACTCTATTCATGTATCAGTGGACAGTTAGGGGGGTTCCACATGTTGGCTATTGTAAATAATGCCACAGTGAACCCCGGAGTCCAAGTATCTCCTCAAGATTCTGATTCCAAATCTTTTGGATAAATACCCAGAATGGGATTGCTGGATTATATGGTATTTCTACGTTTAATTTCTTGAGGAACCTCCATACTTTTCCACAGTGGCCGCATCAGTTAGGGCACAGGGTTCCTTTTCTTCACATGCTCACCAGCTCTTGTTGTCTCTTGTGTTTTTGGTGCCGACAGCCATCCTAACAGGTGTGAGGTGACACCTTACTGTGGTTTTGATTTGCTTTTTCCTGATGATGAGTGATGTTGAGTGATGTTAATGTTTGGTTGTCTGCTGGCTATTTGTGTATCATCTTTAGAGATGTCTGCTCAAGTTTTTGTCTATTTTTTTTTAATGTTTATTTATTTTGAGAGAGCACAAGCAGGGAGGGGGCAGAGAGAGGGGGAGAGAGAGAATCCCAAGCAGGTTCCACACTGTCAGCACAGAGCCTGACATGGGACTCGATCTCACGAAACCCTGAGATCATGACCTGAGCTGAAATCACGAGTCGGATGCTTAACCAACTGAGCCACCCAGGCGCCCCGCTTTTTCTCCATTTTTAAATCAGGTTATTTGTGTTTTTTGACCGTTGAGTTGTAGGCATTCTTGATATTCTGGATACCTGCTTCTTATCAGATATGTGGTTTGCAAATACCTGTTCCCATTCAACTCAAAATTTAATTAGTGTAGGATACCTAAGTACCACTTGATAATTCTTTGTGTTTGGATAGGCTTGTAGATCTTGAATTTCCTTGTAGGTTTATCTGACTGGCCTGTTTACTTGGGAAGACCTGGATATAGTGTCAGCAGGTCTGGAATCCCCAGAGAAGATTATTCAGTCTCCTACCTGGAGGGCACATGTACTCCCCGTGGCCAGGGTTGGTGGGGCACGGGGCAAGGCCGCAGCTCTCGGCCTTCACCCTGCTTTTACTCCTCCTGGTTTCTGTAGGGTGTCCTTGCCTTTCTGTGTGATACATCCTGACCCCTGGCCAGAGACCTCTCTAGAGACTTGCTGGGCTGGAGAATAGCCTCTTGTTTGTACCGGGGCGGGACAGATCTGGGCGTCTGCTGCCCACACGGATGATCTCCCGCCTTCCCTGTCGTAGCCCACCCGCGGCCTCCCTTCCTCGGCCGTCCGGCGCCCGGGCCCGTGGGTGTGTTTCGTGTCCGAGGAGTTGCTCCCATGGGCACCCGCCGCTAGCTCAGTGCTTGGCTCCAGTCCACCTTCTGGCGTCTCCTCCCTCATCTTGCTAAAAACCCCGTTCCTGTTATTTTAGCATCATCTGTGAATTTGTGAAGAAATTGGCGCTAAATGTCGAATCTACTGTCTTTGTCCAGAAGTCTCTTCTACCCTTTCCTCCTTGGTCATAGGGAAGTCGGGTCACTTGTCAGGGGGCGTGTGAGTCCGTAGCGTGCGTCAGTGGAGAAAACACGTCCTTCTAGTTTTCTTCCTATTAAGCGAATGTAAGTAAGGGAGCTCAACCCCTCCCGCGCTGCGCGTGGCCGGGTCAGAGTCCTTACTAGAACCACTAGCATTTTCACCTTAATGACGTTTTTCTGCTTTAACTATCGTAGCTTCAGTTTTCCAGTTCGGCAGCAGCACCACGAACTTCAACTTCACGAACAACAACCCGTCGGGAGTGTTCACGTTCGGTGCGAACCCCAGCGCTCCTGCGGCTGCGGCCCAGCCCTCGGGCTCCGGGGGCTTTCCGTTCAGCCATCCCGCGGCGGCCTTCACCGTGGGGTAAGAGGGCCTGGCCCCTTGGGGCTGCGTGCGTGCGCCTGCGGGCGTGCTTGCGTGTGCGCGCCAGCACGTGTCTGTGCCTGTGTGGGCGTGTGTGTGTGTGTGTGTGACAGCGACATAACAAAGTATGTTTACCAGTGTGTCGTCGTCCCCCCCCCCCGTCACTGGGAGCCCTGAGTAGTAGGATTCTGAGGTTTTGTCCGCGCACTTTGTCACATAATGAAGTTTCTGTTTTCCCCAGGTCAAACGGGAAAAATATGTTCTCGTCTTCTGGAACTTCAGTCTCTGGGCGCAAGATAAAGACTGCCGTCAGGCGCAAGAAATAAAGGTCACTTTGGTGTTGTGCGCAACACTTCCACAGCAGCCGGTGCCCTGCTTTCCAGATACTGGATCGTCCTGTGTGCTGGGTTATCTGACGTCAGATCCGCCTCAAGACTTCTTTAATTTGGGGGTTTTCCTCCTTGTTTTCTTTCTTTACAGAAGCCCTGCCCTCACCTCTCCCACTCCCGTTTTAAAACAAATCATAGCTAGATCGGTGACTGATTCTTCAGCGAAACTCTGACCCGGCGCGTTGGTCCCTGGCCCGGCGCAGGCTGGCCGGGCCCAGGGAGGGAGCCCGCTCCGCGAATGGCTTTGTAAAGAACCCCTGTGTCTGCACCACCGCGTGCGTTGACACGCGTTTATGGAACGCACTGACGTTGTAATTATATCGGAGGACCCCCGTGTAGATTAGAGAGTGTTGAAGTGAGTGATTTCTCTGCCGAGTTTGTGCTGGTGTATGTGTGGAGTGAGTCGGGTGTCTCGTGCACTAAGATTTTCCGATAGAGGAAGCCTGATGAAAGGATGGTCCGTGCTAAGGACTTACTAGATCTAGTTCATTCTCCATTTAATAATTCTCTGCTATTTCTATATTTTCATTCTCCTGACTCTCACCTGTCTTGCCTTTTTCATTATTTTATTATGAAACTTGTGTAAATACAATTTTGTTTCTGTACTTTTTTGGCATAACATAAATCTGTGAACTTGAAATTTTAATTTTGTGTTAGAAAATTTGTTCTTTGTTTAGTCTCGTCTCAGATTTTATTATGTAAATCCCATTATTCAAAGTTGCCTAAATCCATTTGGAAATCTTTAAAAAAAAATTGGGGATTCTTAAAGTGAATTTATTGGCTTTTCTGATCCAGTTTTGTTTGGACCAAAAACCAGTATTGTACAAAGTATTAAGCATATATTTTTATATTTACTGAAATGGACTGTGGTGACTTTGGATAATAAGGAAAAGTTTAATATTAAAGCCATGTTTATTACAGTATAATTAACATGTTAAACCATGGGATAAATGCCATCAATAAAAAATTATGAAATATTTTTCGTTCTAGTGTTAACTTAAAATGAAGGTACCGGTGTTAACGGAAGGGAACCTTTGTATAAAGGTTCGCCACGGTCAGAGAAATTCCAAAGAACCCATTTAAGTGACTTGGACATCTCCTAAGTGAAGCGGGGAAGTGTCCGAACGTAAAACATGTAGAAGGTACCCTGCTTTTTGTCTGGTGCTAGGAATCACGCCTACTTTGCATATAAATTGACATACCTTTTTAAAAGTTGAAAATAAACACACGTGACCATTTCTGTTTGTATTTGTATCTTCCTTGAGAGGTGACCAGACAGCCGTTTATCGATTGAGCTTTTGGAGACACGTGCCCAGAGCAGCCTGCAAAAACTTGAGTGGTTCTGTCGTGTGGAATTCGTGTGGATTATGTTAGCAGATTGTTTTTTTTCTTTCTGACTAGGTCTCTTCGGTGGTCTGTCAAAAAGAGCTGCTGGGATACCATTTGCCAGTTCAGAACTTGAAAATGTTTACAAGCTTTTTTATATGTGTTTCCAATTTTGGCGTAGGATGTTTGTCGTCTTGAAAACCTCTTAGGCCGTCGTCAGATGCTGGTTTGGGGGTAGACATTTTCTAATTCTCACTTTATTAGTAATACACATTTGACACGGGCCTGTCTGGGGGCAAATGGTGATGAGTCCTGGAAATCCAGTCTTAATGCTCGGATGTTGATGCCGAACTAAATTGCGGGCTCGTTCATGTTAGCCATTCTCTAGGCCTGTACGAATGGGGACATTAGGCTTTCTACTGTGGGAAATTCTCATAAGAAATGTGCTAGAAATATTTAGTAGAAGTGACTGAAAATCCTACTTAAGGCGGTTGAAGAAGGAAATCTTCCGGCACCCAAACTGAAGTCTGTAGAAATGTGTTCGGCGTGTGGCGCTTGTACTTTGCATCTCGACTGCGGCTCTTCTTGGGCTGCACGGGGGAGCTCTAGGGGCGCTCGCCAAAGCAGCTCTAGCCTCAAGCCTGTCTGTCCCCTGCTCGGCGAGGTCTCCTGCACGGACCGGCTCCGGTGGCTGTGGGAGCAGCTCGGGCAGGTTTGTGTTACGTGTTCTATACACAAGTGAAAACTGAGGGCGGTTGGTTGGGAGAAGGGGAAATAGCACAGGAAGAAAACCCCCTTCTCTGGCTGGAGGACTCCAGATGCAGGAGGTCCAGGCCTGCCACTTTGGGTGCCGGGTGATTTTCAGTAATTCAGGATTTGGGGCGTTAAGAAACAGTATGATGTATGGGGCGCCTGGGTGGCGCAGTCGGTTGAGCATCTGACTTCAGCCAGGTCACGATCTCACGGTCCGTGAGTTCGAGCCCCGCGTCGGGCTCTGGGCTGATGGCTCGGAGCCTGGAGCCTGTTTCCGATTCTGTGTCTCCCTCTCTCTCTGCCCCTCCCCCGTTCATGCTCTGTCTCTCTCTGTCCCAAAAATAAATAAACGTTGAAAAAAAAAATTTAAAAAAAAGTATGATGTAAACATCTGGGAAATCTCTTCAAGCTAGCTGCCTTTGTTCACATCGGTTATAAATTCTTTCCTGCAATTGTTTACATAATTAGGATTTTGTTATTTGAAATTGAAGTGTTGGAATAACTATTATTTTTTAATGTTTATTTTTGAGAGAGAGCGTGTGTGGGAGGGGGACAGAGGATCTGAAGTGGGCTCTGTGCTGATAGAGCCGACGTAGGGCTCGAACTCAGGAACCGTGAAATCATGACCCGAGCCGGAGTCCGTCGCTCAACTGACTGAGCCACCAAGGTGCTCCTGAAGTGTTGGGACGAATTTTAAAAATTTGTAACCAGGCTATAAAGTAGTCTAACACTTTAATTTCAAATGATAAAATCCTAATTATAGGAGGTTTATTTTTAAAATTTATTTTTAACTCTTGTTGACCTACCATACTCGTTTCAGGCGTACAGCAGGAGTCTCTCCTTCGTGCTCCCCACAGTTCAGTGCAGTCACCGTCGGTCACCGTACGTTATTCCAGCAGTACTGTTACGCTGTCCTTTTCATCTCTGTGACTTGTTTCTGGGGCCTGTTTAAAGTGAAACTCCCTGAAAGCTGTACGAAGGTTACGAGCCTCTGTGTTTAATGGAAACTGCACATTTGGTATAGTCAGGTTGAGGAAATGGCCGTGTACTGGGTCTAGTGACACACACCAGCTGAATTTACGAATAACATGGGGCAGCTCGTAAAGCTTGCTTTAAAAGTTCCCTGTAGTTCCACAATGTGTAGCGTGCACCTGGGCTCAGATCAACACGGTCTACAGAGCTCAGACCAGGCCGTTTTAGCTCCATGTAGGTTTCTCAGCTTTGTTCTTCTTGGGGACCTGTTTTGTATCCTGTCCTCCTCTAGATGTGTTACAACAGGAAATGCTTGTAAGATCAGAACTAGGTTTAAATTGCCCAGCGCGGTTGTTCACCACCTATGAGACTTTGAACTTCCGGTTCTTTGGGTGTAAAATGCGTTCTTAGTATCTTGTATAATGCGGGATGGTTAACCACTTTAAGGAAAGGACAGGACTGGCTTAACATTAAGCTTAGTCATCTCTGGGGAACTTTTGAGTGACTTTTGCTACAGGACTGTACAACCCCTAAGGGTGGATGGCTTGTTGCTAGATCTTTCTGAAAGCACTCTAGCCAACTGCCATTCTCCTGAAGGCAGAGAACGCTGGAAAAGCTGAGCAAGGTCTCCGTGAGCAGGAAATTCTCAAGCAAATCTCAAATTAACAGTCAAAAAACGAAAGCATCGGTGATCAAGTATTTATTGAGACAAAGAATACAAATCGGTGGCATACAAATTATTAAAAATAGAATGCTGAATTTTACTTATAGGCAGGCCATCAGATACTGTTTGTGGGTCAAGTCCTACTATAATGAACTGCAAGAAAATAGACACACAGCTGGAGAGGAGGAACGTCACCCAGGCAAGCACTTCCTGTAAAAGATTCTGGCCTCTGGGATGGAGGCCGGGCAATGGCAAGTACGTGAAATGACACTGGTCAGGTTTTACGAACACTGCTGTTGGCATATTCCTCCAAAGGAACCACGGCTTTGAACAGGGTAAGTGTAGAATGAAAACGTCCTACCCCTCCTCTCAGAAAGCCCTCCTCCCGAGTAGCAAGTAAACTCCCTTTTTTGTCTTCCTTTGCTGGAAACACTTATGCATAAGTAAAACACCCAAACAAGTCCCATAAGGGAACAAATCCTTTTAATGCAGCTAAAAACCACTTTTCCTGTCATTTGAAACGATGGACACTAAAGCCTTAATTTTATAATTTAGACAAAGGGGCCCTCAACCATTTTTTTTTAAATCCTAAATATCTGGGTAAAATCGGAAGGTAAATGTTTAAGTCACTTCTGAACCAGTGCTACACAGGTATCAGCTGGGCGATACTTTGAAGGCTTTCTATCCAAAAAAGTGTTGGCTTTAGTTTTATGGTCACAGATGAGTCAAAAAGAGCGAGGCTTGTCATCCTCGGGTTTCCTCACCTCGGCCCGCGTGAACACTCAAGTCAGACTTCTCTTACGGTGCACTACCACTCTAGCTACTTTTAGTAAGTACGGAGATTTTTCTAGATGCCTGAGTTAACTGCCTATTCTGTGGTTTTCATTAGGGCACTTTCACTGCAATAGTGTTCTTCTACTCTGCTTACTTTTGATTTTTGTTCCCTTATTACCTATCTTGTAAAAGTGATGAATAATGTTTGTAAACATTCTTTGAAAACAACTATCTTTTTGCCTTTTTAGGCTAGAGCTTCGGCATGAGAATTATACTCTGATGCAGAAATTTTCTATAAATGAAATACATCAAATAGAAAAGTGTTTTTGAAAAGATGGGAGGCTTCCCACCCCCCCTCCCCCCCCACCACAACCCGAAGAGAAAAGAACTCTCCCTCCTTCCCCATTTTTTGTCATTTTTTCCCAATGATCTGGGCATCAAATATCTTTCCCTAAGTGCATTCAGAAATACAAACAGCCTTGGAATTTGTTGTAAAGGCAAAGCAGGAATACTTTTATTTTATCGGGCTATGTAACTTGAACCCTAAGATGGACCTAAATGAACCTACATAGGTATGATTCTGAATAACTCAGATACAGAAAATATGCAATTTTTTAAGAAGTTAAACTGGGTGACGTGACTTGCTTTTGTTTGTATACATTAAAATAGCCTAGACGGTGAACCTTCCAATTTTCTGAGAGGAAATTATAAAGATCTCCAGAGCTACATGGCTGAAGGACATTGCAACTGGATCTCCCCCATCAGTGGCAAAAATAGTGTATCCACCAATGCTAATGTAGTACACTACTGAGTGGTACGTTTGGGTAACACCCTGAAGGGCCGTCAAGCTAAATATCTTCCCAGGGGCAACAAGTGAATGATTTGTCGAGTACCTGGACGCACTTAACGGACAGGCTTTCTGTGGTGTTGAATTTAATGTAAAATTATTTTGAAAAACATGGCTTATGAAATTTTATGATAAAAAGGTATTAATAAGGACACTGTTAAGGTTTCTATAGACATCAAATGTGAATTACTTTCAGTTTTAAAGGAAAAACCCACTTTAAAAACTGATACAGTGATAATATACCTGTCTTTCATTCGCTGTCAAAGACCAAAAAAAAAGTCAAGATCTTTTAAGCAATCTAATTATGAAGTGTCCAACAGAGGTTAGTGTTTTTTGGGAAAATAGTATCAGGGTTGGAGAAAACACCTAAGAAATAAAACTTTTTCAGGTATTCTCTCAACACAGCTAACAGGGCCATCTAACAAAACATGCACACATACTTAAAACACTAAGCTTTGCCTCAGAAGAATAAATTAAAATGGCAATACACAAACTGTTACTCAACATTTCCCTCAAGACACCATCCCTGGCAGCCCCAAAGTGAGGTTTTGGCCCAAAGAACTTAGAAAAATGTCTGGAAATACCTGTCCTTGTTTTAGAATAGTTCATAATGGGAAAATCGCTAATATTTAATAGGCTACCTAGTATTTTACCATGAAATACTATGATTATTTAACTCCTTGAGGTTTCAAAAGTCCTAGAACTATATAAAATATAAAAGGAAACTACCTAGTGTGTAAATATCCTTATAGAAACAGAAGTTCTATTAGAACACTGAAAAGCACTAACACTTTCTTCATGCTGCACACATACTGGGAATGTTGTTTTACAGTAAATATGCAACAATTTGACGAATAATTTCCCCCCACATATAGTTTGATTTAGGGCACTAAAAACACTTGCACATGAATTGTAATTTTAATTTATGGTGAAAATTTAGGACCCCCCTCCCCCCACCAAAAGCAATCACTAACTTACCTTTTCTTTAAAAAAATCAGTAATACAGCAATATGACTTAATACTTTTTCATCATCATGCAAAACTTGCCCCAAATACATGTTAGAACAGTAACGATACTTGTAAAGTGGCATCATTCCCACAGTGCATTGCAGTACAGATCTGAGAACGTCAGTAAGGGAACCTAGGCCTGCCTCCTTTGCCCCTCTCTCTTGCAGCTGACTCACTTCCTCCCAGAGTGGGAGATAAGTGGGTTATCAAATTTGTGTCCCCACCCCCCTCCCCAAAAGCAAAGACAACAATTGCCCCAAGAAGTGTTGACTAAAATACGAGTTAATGTGTTTACAAAACACAACTGGACTTTTCCATCATTCTGGGATAAACCAAAATTTTTTAAGTTTCATCTGGAGATTTCAGAGCTGAAAATGCTTTCAGCAAATTCTAATGCCTTAGATCTTAAGAAAGTATATATTGTCCATTGTTGATTATAAAATCACTTGCCTTCTTTTCAATCTAAAAATTTTTAACATTTAAATTTAACAGATTTTTCTTCTGGAAAAGTTCTTTGGCATTCAAGTAATATCAATACTTTCAGAATAGTCACCTGCATCACACTGGAGCGACTGCTTTAATTTCTAAATCATCAATTAGTGTAACCCAGGGATACTGATGGCCTTGATACATAATTTAGTCTTGTCATCATTCCAGAGAGTATGGAATTCAGGGCTCTTTTGGGGCATCATCTGACCCCATTTCTCTTTACCACAATGGTTCCTGCTACAATGTCATAGGCTGTTCGATTATGCTGAAAAAACAGCAGTGTGATGAAAGCAGGGAAAAAAGAAGCAATAGAAAAGTTCTTGATCAAAGCTCGTATAGTGGACCTAAAAAATTAAGGCAAAAAAATCAGACAAATTATATACCAACCACGTGGAGATTAATAGTATCCTATCAAGTTCAAAATACATACTTAAAACATACAAAGTCCTGACAGTTTTTTATCTTTGATATGAGTTACTTTCAAGTAGCATTATACTCTAGTAAGACCATCTGGGCTTGTTCTAAAGACATCATCAACATAAAAAGATTCAGAACTGTCACATGAAAAGCAGTAATAAACAGGTCTTGTAGAAGGTGAACTAAAGGTTACAGTATTTTCTCTGATATTTTGTAGACAAATATCTATTCCCTTACCTTTTCTACAGTCATTTGTGTTTAGTTCCTTCCAAACTAATATACAAAACGCAGTCCCATTTTCCACCTTCTATGAAGCACTCACATTTTAAATTACTGGGTATTCTTTCTTTGTGGGATGCTGTGATTAAAGCTTTCAACCACAGCTCAGAGTGGAAACTTACCCTACTAGTGCTAGATTTCTGAAAGGCTATAGAAAAAGCACAGTGGCTGAGGGTGTGGGCTCTGAATCCAGACTAAATTGTTTCTATCAGTCACTTGTGTTTCATTTCTGTAAAAAGGGGATAATAGTACCTATGGTCCCTGTCTTATTAGTTAATACATATTCAGTGTTTTTAACAATGCCTGTTACAGAAGAGGTGCTCAATAAGCAGCCATTATTGACTCATTAAAAGTAGCAACCAGGATTATAATCACAAAACTGTAAGGAAATTTTGGAGATATTAGCAAAATCAAGGCTTCCAGAGTCTCTCATATTTCTTTATCTAACAACCCAGTTCTGAATCACTTGGGCAGCAATTCCAGCCAGTATCCTGTTTTGCTCAACTGACAGCCCCTTAACTAACTCTCTAGAACTTGCGTTAGCACTGTTTGAACCTCCTCACAGAGACACCAACAGCTAGCCGTGAGTACTACCAAGAGTTACACGCTGTCACTTAGAGCAGGAGCTGGACGCACACGTGCATCTCTGTCCAAACTCCTGCTGCCTGTTCAGGACGGGATGGACAGGATTACTGATAGAGGCTAAAGGCGGATCAGTAACTGGCCTGATAACCACAGATTTATTAGAGAATAATCAAACTAGATACAGAGCACTGATACATAGACCACCACCACCCAGACCCTCTCATTATGGTGGCTGATAGTTCATAAAATGACTATCTTGAAATTGTACACTGAAGAGTGGTCTATAATCATGTAACAATTGAAAAACTCAAACTTTTCCATTTTAAATCTAACAATGTCTGTTACACGCCATGAAGGAAAATTACCAACTGAAAATGCTAAAAATACTGTATCAAATGGTAGAACTTACGAATATCGGATACAACACTCAAAATTTGTTATTTTCATAAGTAAATTAAGCTAAGAGAAGAACTTACGTTGTAATGCTAACATTTGAGGAAGGAATCACTAAAACCCGACTCGGTGCAATAAGCACTGATGTATCACATGTCACAACTCGAAGCCCCAGCAGGAACTTCCCGGGGGTGGCTCCGCCTGCTCCCCAAATGCAGATTATCTAAGGAAAGAAGGATAATTTTAATGTACTAGCTCAACGCTACCAGTTTCAAAGGTTAAGTTTTTCTGTCATCTTATTCCTTTAAAACAATTTTCAAGTTGAAAGAATTTCCTAGAATACTCAGAGGTTACCCTTGTAATGCATTTCTACTGGTCTCTCAACCCCTCCATGCCACAAGATGTGTACTGTAAGATTTCTCTGTAGCCCCCCCCCACCCTTTTTTTTTTAGCAAGTTGTTTCTATGGAAAAATACATTTCAAGTTCCACAACCAATTTACAAGTATATTTTTGGACCATAAGACTGAAATATGTTACAAAGAAATTGTAAAACGTCTCCACTCAGGGAGCTGTATTTTTTTATCTTTTTATTTTTTTGATGTTTATTTATTTTTGAGACAGACAAGAGACAGCGTGAGCAGGGGAGGGGCAGAGAGACAGGGAGACACAGAATCCAAAGCAGACTCCAGTCTCTGAGCTGTCAGCACAGAGCCCGACATGGGGCTTGAACTCACAGACTGTGAGATCATGGCCTGAGCCGAAGTCGGATGCTTAACCAACTGAGCCACCCAAGGTGCCTCACGTATTTTTTTATCTACATTCGAGAACATTTGGAAAACATTTTTACACAGAGATATTTGACAAAAATATGAATGATTGTAAATTCCCATTTCTTTTTGTATTGGGGTGATAATTTAAATTAGATTGTTAGGGGCACCTGGGTGGCTCAGTTGGTTGGGAGACCGACTTCGGTCCAGGTTATGATCTCGCAGTTTGTGAGTTCGAGCCCCGTGTTGGGCTCTGTGCTGAGCTCGGAGCCTGGAGCCTATTTCGGATTCTGTGTCTCCCCCTCTCTGCCCCTCCCCTGCTCATGCTCTGTGTCTCTCTGTCTCTCAATAATAAATAAATGTTAAAAAAAATTAAAAAAAAAAAGATTGTTAAATGTTAATATTTGCTGAGTCAGTAGCTTACCTCATAGAAACAAACTAATAATCTGTATATAAGAGCCACAATCATCATTTTCTGCAAGTCTTCCATTGATGTGTCTTCATCTATTTCTTCTATTATATAATGCATAGCAAACTTAGAGATATCCCTGCATAAAATAATAGTTTGGGGTTATAAAGACTTAGTCACCAAGCACAACTGCACTGATATTTTTTCCATTAGTGTAAGTCACAAACTTGAACTGAAATTCTAAACTAATCTTAGGTTTCCACCCGTTTAGTTTCACAAAACATTCATTAGTCTGTTCAACATTCATAAACAGCACTATTGTGAGCAGGCACTGTACTAGCCCTGGGGACATAATGGTGAGGGAACTCAACTTGGTCTCTGCTTTCAAGGAGACTCTTACCTACTAGACAAAGCAGAACAATTAAGTAGGTAAGAATAAAGTGGGGATGAGGGCTATTATGTAGACCCATAGGGCAGTATGGAAACGCATACCAAGAACATTTACCACGGTGAGTGAAGCCTTCCCAGAAATGACATTTGAGCTGAGATCTGGAGGATGAAGAGAAGTTAGCCAGACTAAGAAGAGGGAAGTTTCAGAGAGAGGGACTAGCCAGAGAGAGAGAGCCTTTGAATGAGACTGTGATGGAAGCTGTAAGCACTTGGGTATGGCTCAAATATTAAGTATAAAACAAGTGATTGAAAAATGAGAGCATCTGTTAAGCCATATGAAGACTAGACTTTATCCTGATGGCAGGAAGAAAGGTTTTAAGGTGGAGAGGGGAAGAATCAGAATTTATGATCTCTTTGGTTTATATCAGAGACTGGATTGAGATAAAACAGGAGTTGGGGGACTAAGGTACCAGTTAGAAGACTTTTGCTATGATCTAGAAAAGCGATGACAATAACTAGACTAGGGAGAAGCAGTGATGATGAAGCACCGTCTGTCAGTCAAGAGGAAATTGTCTGAGTTGAAGGCTCTTCAAGAGCCTGAAAAGAAGGGAGCTGGTACCTGACTGGATGTGTCCCTGGGAGGGACAGGGAGGAATCTCAGTAACACTCAGGTTCCCAGCAAGGGCTCTAAAACATGACCACAAGGGTTTGCATCCTGACACTATCACTTCTTAACTTTGCAACGATAAATCCTGGGCTTAACTTCTTATAAACCCAAACTTCAATATATAAAAACAAGGCTATTGAACTCTATATCTCATAGTGGTTTTAAGATTAAAGAATCCATATTATTTCTACCTGCTTACTTAGCATGTATAAAGTGCTTAGCAAGTGATAAGTGCTATATGCTCATTAATAGGAGAGGAGGTTACTCAAATAGATGGCCCACTGTGTTCACGTGGGACATGCCTGATAGTATAATATGCAATCCCATTTGGAAATGCCATCTAACTTATAATCGACAGTTGATTTACCAAAAGCTCTTTATGCCTTTGTCTTTACTCTGAACAGGATAGTAAGAGGGAAATTAGTGCCTGGCCCAACAGCTGAATTAAAAAAAAAAAGAAAAAATCAAAACCTTTACCTAACTTTTAATAGGTGAGAGTCCCAGATCTTTCAGAATTTATTAAATGTTTTTCTCTCTTTTGTAGTTATTTCTTAAAACTACCAAGAAAAAAATACGACAAAGAGATTTTCCTATTAGAGAAACCATGACACTGGCACACAGACTGTCCATTTAGTGACTTGCAGCTGTGAACAGAACCTCAGAAAACAAGATCTCTATGCAGTAGACATTAAAACCTTTCTGCAAATAGCCTTAACTTACTTTATTCCGCTGAGGTGCATAATACTTAAGACAATCGTTGCTTTTATAAAGAACAGAATAAAGAAATCCACCATTTCTGCCATAAATCTGTGGGCCAAGGATGGAATAACATACTCTCTGCCTGTAAATTAAAAAAAAAAAAAAAGTTAGTAAAACTACTTATTTCACATAGGCCTTGGAACCCAAGCTAGGTAATAAATCAGAGAACATAAAGTCAAGGTACAACTTGCTAATTAAAACCTTACGACAATTATTGGTATTGCCTACATGAATAGTACATGTTTTTACAGCAACTCTATTCCACTATTTACTGAACAGTTTAAAAGTTTGCTTTCATCCTCTTAATGTTTAAAAAATGATTTCACAGATAAATTTAATTATTTAAGGTACTCAATACATTTCACTAGGGACTCAAATGAGAATCCAGGTGATCACAAGCCTAGGTCACAAAATTAAACTTTTTTTTTTTTTTTTTTAAGTAGGCTTCATACCCAAGGCTGATCCCAAAGAGGGGTTGGGGGGATTGAACTCAGGCTGAGATCGAGTTGGAAGCTAACTGGGCCACCCAGGCGCCCCCAAATTAAACATTTTTTGTAAAAACCAAGGTTAAGTATAGACGATTACTCGAAAGTAAATACCTGTGTTCCTCATTTTACCCCCTATTCACTTTGTCTTGCTTTCTATGTAATAAATCCAATGATTATCAATCTGACATCTCAAATTCTGAGCGGGATCAAATTCAGGAAAACTAGTTTTTGTCCCTTGTATCTGTGGCTGAACAAAGTAAACAAAAAGTCTAGATAATAAACTAAACCGCGTAACTCATGCAAAACATTCTAATTCCCATAGAGAAGTAAACAGACAATATACAAGATCATTCAGCTAGGTCCCAAAGGTTCATAACTCCACTTATATTTATGTAAATCTTTTATATCCGTCGGCCGCACTGTTCTTCATATAGGTAATATATAATTATATAAATTACACATTATAGGAAAGATTATATATCATATATCCTGTCATGCATAATAAATCCACGCCTGGATTTTTTCCAGCACTACCGGCACCCTCCAACCGCCACCAGCCGTCAAAACGGGTTTGCCATCTGACAATTAAGCTTTGGCTCTCTCCACGTCGTGGAGATCAAGGGCACGGTTTCAGGAGCAAAGACGTCCTTACACGTGGAATAAGGAATCAATTCGGAGAGCCAGGTCTAAAGGAAGAACAAACTGTGCAGCTTCGCGCCACACTTTGGGAATTTGAGGCCTGGGCAGAAGACAGCTGACGAACGTGGAGAAACACCAATTCCAGATGTAAAACGCGTGCCCTCTCTCCCCACCAGCGAGCTCCCGTAAGACCCCTTCGCTCCGCCCAACCTTCCCGACGCGCTACTCACCTGCTTGCCGCCCGGTCTCGCTCGGGGTTCGCGAAGGAGCGGCCGATCCCACTCTGGTCACTGGGGTTGAGCGGACGGATCCCTGCCCTTGCGGGGCCCGGGGTCCCAGGCCCGCGACGGGAGCAGCGGTGGTGACGCCGGTGGCCACCCCCGGGTCGGGCCCGGCGGCCGCGGCGCTCAGGAAGTAGAAGGGGTTGTAATAGCCCAGCTGGGGGGGCGGCGGCGCCGCGGGCTGGGGGGCGGCGGCGCCTCCGCCCGAGGGGTAGCTCGGCGGGGGCGGCTGGGAGCTGCAGTAGGCGGGGAAGGCGGCCAGGCCGCTGTGCCAGGTGAGGTAGCCGCAGTAGGACTGCCACAGCCACTCGTGCACCTGCCGGGAGTACTCGCGGGCGCTCAGCCGCGCCGGCCTCTCTCGCGGCGCGCCGGCCTCGGGCGCCTCGCGGCCTGCCGGCTCCTGCGGCCCCGCACCGGAGCCGGGGGCCGCCTCCCCGCACTTCCCGGGCTCGCGCGGCGGCTCCGACTCCTCGGCGGCGGCCGCAGCTAGCGCGAGGCCCGGGGCTGGGGGCCGGCCCGGGGCCTGGGGTTCGGCCTGCGGCCCGTCCCGGGGGCGTGGGGCGGCGGCGGCAGGAGGGCCTCTCAGGGAAGGGACGGGCTCGGGGTCCCCTCCGCCGTCGTCCTGCCCGGGAGGGCGGCCTCGGGCTTCCTCCGGCCCCTCTGCCATCGTCGCCTCAGCAGCACCCTCGGCGGTCCTGTCACTGCGCCGTCTCCCTCCCCCACTAGCCCCTCCCCAACGGCCCGGTCGCCACCGCAGCAGCCGCAGGCGTCAACAATTCGCCACCGGAAGCGGAAACCCCGCCTCTCCCCAGCGTCGCCGGCCGCGGGGCGGGGCAGGCGGAGGGGGGCGGAGCGGAAGAGGGGCTGCGTGCTCCTGGCGGGGGCGGTGGACGTCGGGGGACTGGGACGCCGGGGGCCTTTGGTTCGCCGGTTGTGAGGCTCGCGCTGCCCGCTCCCCCGCCACCTTTCACGTTCTTCATGAAACCTAAGGCCTGTGGCTTCCCCACATCATCCCCTGGGAAGTGGACTCAGGCTGTCCCTGGAGACACTGCTGGTGGAGGAAGAGATTTCCAAGATCAGTCCCAGCTCCCTATTACCGAACCGCGACAGTTTGGGTCTCCAGGCCCTGGGCTTGTTGCTTATTTCCGCCTGCATTCATTCCAGTGAATTTGTCGCTGGCCATTTGTACTCGAGGCAGTGACAAAAGACATATGCCCTTAAGAGGATAAGAAATTAATAACCAAATTAAACTGAAGATAGTATGGCTCAGCTGCAGAGATTTTCAGTGTATAAAACAAGGGAGGGGGGATTATGTTGATTTAAGATCTAGACCCTGTCCTTATCCTGGAGCTAATTTGTGTCCGTAAAATCTTACTTCCACTGCTGTAGACTCTAGCAAAGCTGCCTTGTGTTAACCTTGATGCCTGTTCCTTTATTTTCCGCTAAGGCAAGACCCGTTCGTTTCCCAGGGCTTTGGAGCCTTTTCTGAATACCTTGGCCCAGGCATGATTTCCCCTTCCTCTTTCTTTCTTCTCTCTTTCTCTCTCTCTCTATATATATGTATGTGTATATATATATGTGAATATGGTATTGAATGAGTGTGAAATATTGTCGTGATTGGAGACATGGACTTTGTTTTGAATATCGTTGATTATGTAGCACCTGGTAGAGTGCCACCCACATAGTAAACATTTATGTTAATCACGACTCTTGGCTGCAGTTGTCAGAAATCCAACTGTAATTGATTTAAGAGAGAAAAAGATAAGTGAATTTACTGACCTAAAAGTTCAGGAGTAGTTTAGGTTTCAAGGTAATTACTTCCGGAGTCACCTCTTTTTCAGTTTCTTTTCTCACTTGCCTTTTGAGGAAAGTAAGAGTGTTTCTGTTTCAGTGACTTAAAAAAGCCTGAATTCTAACTGGCTTGAACTTTTTTTTTTTGCCTATGCAAATTAACAAGTTCAGAGGTTCTACATAAAGTGAAAACGTTCAACCGGACATCTAATAGGCAGCCCACGAGAACAGAGGCAAAATTAAAATAATGGCCCCCAAATTTTCTAGAATTGAAGACAGATTATTACTCTTTAGATTGAAAGAAAAACCCAGTCTTGAGAAAATAACATACACATCATGATGAAGTTAAGCAAAGAGAACATTTTAACAATCTTAATAGCAATCAAAACTTAAACTACTGACAAAGAAACAACATTGAGACTGGAAGCCAAGTTTTCACAAGTAAAAATCAATGCTGAGGAGAACAGAATATATTCAGTACTGCAGAGAAGCTACTGACAACCTAGAAAGTTACAAGCAAGTAATCACTCAAAAATGAAGACGTGATGTGACACGCCACTGCCACTCCAAGCAGCGTGCTGATTAACCCTAGCCCTTTACCGTCACACCCAGCTAAGGAGTGAAGCCTCAGGAATATAGAAAGTATTCATGACTCAAAATGTAAATGGATCCTGGAAATACGGCAGTACGTGACTTCTGAATCTCTGGAACTCCCCACAAAGAAACAGACTAGTTAGTAAAACCAAAAATGTATGAAACATTTACAACAAAACTAATTGACAGGTAACACCACCAACCCCAAAATACAAGAGGATGATGTCAAACCACATATGCAAAACTTGCACAATATCAGTGCAAAAAAAAAAAAATCACGTCAAAACTAAAGATGTTAAAATGATATAAGAAACAAAAGAGCAAAATAAATCAGAGAAAGAAGAACTCAGAAATGAAGTAATAGAACTTGGGGAAGAATTAGCAGTAAAAGAAAAAAATATTTCTGAAGAGAATACTAAACTAGGAGGAGGGGCACCTGAGTAGCTCAGTCGGTTAAGTGTCTGACTTTGGCTCAAGTCATGATCTCACAGTCTGTGAGTTCGAGCCCCACGTTGGGCTCACTCTTGTCAGCACAGAGCCCGCTTCAGATCCTCTGCTGTCCCCCCCCCAACCCCCCGATCCATTCCTTCCCTGCTCACGTTCTTTCTCTCTCAAAAATAAACATTTAAAAAAAATTATTAAACTAGGAGGAACCCAGGAGTAAACAAACACTACAGATAGTGTCCAAAGAGAATGAGAATTGGGAAATGAGATTTTTTTTAAGTAAAAAAGAAATTTAGAGAAAAATTATTTTACAGAAATGATAAACATTGAAGATTGGCAAAGAAGATCCAATATATGGATAAAGAAGCCCTGATAAAGAACAGTTTGTTAAAAGAATACAACATGATAATTCAAGAGAACTTTTCCTAAAATAGAAATAGATTTTTGTACTTATATGTAGTCAATATGTATTATATTAGTATATTCATATGTATATCCATATATATATTTAAAACCTCATGTTGAAAGAATATACTGTGAAAACACTGAATAACAAAATACATTCTAGTAAAAATTACTCGACTTTATATTTTGGTCATTTAGGCCAACATTCTGAGAGAAAAAAACCAGATTATCATAGGACTTCAACAGTAACACTTCATGCAAGAAGAAAATAGTGAAGCATTTAAAATGTTCAAAGAAAGAAAATGAGAGGGATACCTGGATAGCTCAGTCAGTTGGGTATCCGACTCCTGATTTCAGCTCAGGTCATGATCCTAGGGTCGTGGGATTGGCCCTACTGAGCCTGCTTAGGATTCTCTCTCTCCCTCTGCCCGTCTCCCGCACTCATTCTAGCTCGCTCTAAAAAAAAAAAAAGAAGGAAAAAAGAATGAGAACTTAGGACTTTGTATCCACCAAAACTGACTTTCAAGTACAAAAACATAGGCTAATTTGTTATCATAATGGAGGAACTCCAAGAATGTCATTCATTTGAGTTCTTCCTGATGAATCTAGAGAATGAAACTCAGCATCAAACTGACTAACAACAACAGAAGGACAGTGGTGAGCATTCAACCTTTCATTACCTCTAGCACTAAGACTAAATGAGGGCGTGTTTCAGTCAGGGCTCAGTCAAGGGGAAGAAACCAAGTAATCTGAACGAGAACATTTACTCTAAAGGATTGTTAATGGAATTAGGAGTGAGGTTGGCAAGTAAGAGTCAAAGAGGACTCCTACCACATAGAGGCAGTAGATCTGGGGAGCAGCCACCAATCCTAGCACTGAATTGAGTGGCCAAGGAAGGGCTCCTCACCGCCACTCGGGGCTGAGGTCTGGACCTTGTTGGAGAGGACAGGACTCTGTCTCATTGCTGTGCACGGAAGATCCCTGCAGTGTGGCCTCAGTGGGATCTGTTAGAAGCCCTTTCTGTCTGCAGTGTGTGAGGATGCTCTCCACTGGGTAGCTCATCTCAGGTGCCCCATCTCAGAATTCACCGCAAAGTGAGAGAGCCCAACGTGGGGCTTGAACTCACAAATTGTGAAATCACAGCCTGAACCAAAGTCAGAGGCTTAACCGACAGAGCCACCCAGGTGCCCCCAGAAACCAAATATTTTTAAAAAGAAAGGCCACCCTTTCCTTGCTGCCTAGAAAGAGGTCCATATTGTGTTGTTCTGAGTTCCTGGCCTAACTTAAAGAGAAACTTTTACAATGTCTGGAGCCCTTAATGTTCCACGAAAGGAGGAGATGTCCTCAAATTCCTGTGGCAATACAACTTACATGGCAGCAACCTTGACTTCAAGATGGAAAGTACATCCACAGAAGGAAAAGTGATACCTACATGGTAAATCTGAAGAGAACCTGGGAGAAGCTTCTGCTGGCGGCTCGTGCCATTGTTGCCTTTGAAAACCTGGCTGATGTCATATCACATCCTCTAGGAATCCTGGCCAGCAAGCTGGGCTAAAGTGTGCTGCAGCCACTGGGGCCACTCTTATCACTGGCTGCCTCATTCCTGTAACCCTCACCGAGTAGATCCAGGTTGTCTTCTGGGAGTCATACCTTCTGGCGGATACCCCTCCCAGGGTTGACTGCCAGCCTCTCAGAGACATGTCTATGGTAACCTGTCGACCCTGCTCTGTGAAACACAGACTGTCCTCCGTGCTATGTGGACGCTGCCTTCCCTTACAACAACAAGGAGCTCACTCAGCGGGTCTGACGTGGCGGGTGCTGGCCCTGGAGTTCGGTGCATACACGGCACCGTCTCCTGTAAGCACCCATGGGAGATCATGCCTGATCTCTATGTCAACAGAGATCCTGAAGGGATTGAAAAGAGACTGATAATCGCACTGCTGATGTAAAGACCATGGCCAGGGAGGAATTGCAGCATAAGTGGACTGCTCCAGGTCCCAAGTTTACCGGCACTCCACCTGAGGTCAGAGACTGGCCTGGAGGTGAGCCAGCGCCCTCTGCCTATGCGGCAGGTCCCTACTGGGGCCTGGAGAGCTCAGCCTGCCGTGGCCTGTGGTTCCCACTGCCCAGGCCCCTGAATGGCTAGAAATGACCAATAGTCTCAGGCTGTTCTTCCACAGACGTTTTTTTTTTTTTTTTTTTTTTTTTAATTTTTTTTTTCAACGTTTATTTATTTTTGGGACAGAGAGAGACAGAGCATGAACGGGGGAGGGGCAGAGAGAGAGGGAGACACAGAATCGGAAACAGGCTCCAGGCTCTGAGCCATCAGCCCAGAGCCCGACGCGGGGCTCGAACTCACGGACTGCAAGATCGTGACCTGGCTGAAGTCGGACGCTCAACCGACTGCGCCACCCAGGCGCCCCCCACAGACGTTTAAGCAGAAGATGGAAATAAGGGTGATGGAAAATAAACAGTTAAAAAATATATCAGGAAAATTTTTTAGAAAGCTCAAGAGAGGAAAGGAAACATAATCATAATTACAACTTCCCTTGTCATTGAATAATATTTACAAGAGTAATAATGTCGATATTATTATTTTAGCTGAAATCATGATGTATTACTTTGAGAGGAAGAGAAATAGAGACGGTAGGGGAAGGCAGAAGGCAGCTCAAGGCAGATCTCCTACTAAAGACTCAACAGACACCTAAATGACATGGTATCTAAAACAGATATAAAGAAGTTGAAGTACACATATTATTCAGAAATATGGAAGCAAATAACTTGAAAGTGCTCAGGGTTGCCTTCATGGAAACTAAATGCAGGCTCCCCTTTTTCAAGACCCATAAACCTGTTAGAAAGTTAATTTAGTATCCTGATTCTGTAAACACACACACATACACACACACACACACACAAACACACACACACACACAAACCCACTGCCACCAGCAAGAAAATAAACAATATGCATGTTGTGAATACACCTGCTAGGGTTCTGCAGCACCCTGCACACCAGTGAGCTTGCTTCCAGGGAGTAGGATGTGGTGCTCGGAGCAGGGAAAGATGGGGCAGAGTATTGCTATTTTTCTTCTATTGTGTGATTAAAAAAACAAACTATATTACTCTGTTGGCAAGGACGGAAGGAAAGGTGGAAGAGAAAGAAAAGAAAGAAGAAATGGGAGGCTGACTTCAAGTACGGCGGAATAGGGAGGGTTCAAATAATGTCACCAGGATCTGGTTTCTGTGTCAGGAATGCAAACTCTGCTGTTAGGATCAAAAAACAAACAAACAAACAAACAAACAAAGACTTCAGCCTTCAGATTCCATATTCCTAGTCTTGAGAAGGTGCGTGGTTTCTACAGGTGAAAAGTTGCGTGCTAATAAAAGTTGTGTGCACATTAGTTAAGGGACAGGAGAGTCCATAAAAGGAGACAACAGTAGCAGGAAAGAACATTTACAGAATCAAATAGAAATAGAGGATTAAAAAACAACAACAGCAAGGAAACTGTTTAAAATATAGCAGAAAAGTCAAGGAAAAGGGAGATGGAGAAAAGACCACAGAATTGATGAGGACATTGCTGACTTTGAGAGAACAGTACCATGGAGCAGTGGAAGCCAAATCTATCATAGTGCTTTACAAAGTCTGGTTCCTGGACCAGAAATAGCAGCATCACCTGGGAATATGCTAGAAATGCAAACTCTTGGGTCCCACATTAGACCTTCTGAATCAGACTCTAGACCCGAGGGTCTACCAATCTGTATTTTTTTTTAAAATTTTTTAACATTTATTTTATTTTTGAGACAGAGACAGAGACAGAGCATGAACGGGGGAGGGGCAGAGAGAGAGGGAGACACAGAATCAGAAGCAGGCTCCAGGCTCTGGGCCATCAGCCCAGAGCCTGACGCGGGGCTCGAACTCACGGACCGCAAGATCATGACCTAGGCCGAAGTCGGACGCTCAACCGACTGAGCCACCCAGGTGCCCCTACCAATCTGTATTTTAACAAGGCTTCCAGTTGATTCTGAAGCACGCTAAAGTTTGTGGGCAGTGCGCAATCCCTATGTACGGCAATTTAACAATATCAGTCATACTTGGAAATTCGTGTACCCTCTGAGCTACCATTTTCACTTGCAGCAATGAACTCTACAGTTAATCTGCATGCAGACAAAATGATTTATGTACAAGGTTGCAGCATTATTCGGTTGGAAATTACAGGACTGGTGAATCTGTACCATGCAGTGCTGTGTAGCTGTAATCAAAATGAGCACATTCTTCATGCACCAGTATCTCCCAGATAAGTTATACCAATGTCTCCAGATTAAGCTGCAAAAGCAAAGTGAAGAAGAACATCTCTTGAGTGCTGTCATTTGTGGGAGTAAAAGGAGCAGTATATATAATGCATTGACTCTACGCGTGTTGACAAAATCTCTTGAAGGCCAAACATGAAATAACTGGTTACCTATTGAGGATGGAAACTGGATTTTAAGGAAGAAGAGGATATTTGAACCATGGGACCTTATTACCTAGTTGAAAAAAAACAACATGTATTTTAAAATTGTGCAACAAATTCACCTCTCTGTCTTTATTACCGCAAAGCAGGCTGTCATCAGTTGTTATAACTTCTACAGTAGGGTTACTACCGTGATACCTACCATACCACTGGCCTCCCTGCTTCATCTTCTCTAGTCTTGACCTGCTCCAATTCATTTCCTACACTGTTATAGACAGATTTCCTCTAAATCGAGATAAGGGAAAAGATAACGCCTTTTATACCTTTCCTGAGCCCTGTACATTCTCCTCTTCCCCAGGTGATTGATACTGGAAACGACCACCCCCATCCAAGGTTGCTGTACAGAACATACATTTGGGAAGCTCAGGAAAATCCGCAGCAGCTGCCCATGAAGTGTCAAGGGAGCCATTTATAATTTGTTTTAAAAGTCGGCTCCATGCCCAATGCGGGGCTTGACCACGCCACCCTGCGATGGAGACGGGGGATCAAGAGTGCGTTGCTCCATCCACTGAGCCACCCAGGCGCCCCTCAAAGGGGCCATTTTATTTCTTCTTCTGTTAGTAAACGTTTTGGGTTTCAGATCCAGACTGGAAAATTTTACTTTAAACACATTTAATATTTTTAGTTGCTATATGTAACAGGATTGCAGAAAGGTGGCTTTTTCTTTCTCTGATCCTTACTCTGGCCTCTGAGGTTTGGGAGGAGTTAGTGTTTGGGTGTGAGTGGCAAGGACACTTGACATGAGATCTATTCTTGACAGATTTTTTTTTTAATTTTTTTTCAATGTTTTTTATTTATTTTTGGGACAGAGAGAGACAGAGCATGAATGGGGGAGGGGCAGGGAGAGAGGGAGACACAGAATCGGAAACAGGCTCCAGGCTCCGAGCCATCAGCCCAGAGCCTGATGCGGGGCTCAAACTCACGGACGGCGAGATCGTGACCTGGCTGAAGTCGGACGCTTAACCGACTGTGCCACCCAGGCGCCCCTATTCTTGACAGATTTTTAAGTGGATGATACAGTATTGTTAATTACAGATACTGTATTGTACAGATCTCTACAACTATGCATCTTGCATAACTAACTTGCTATCCATTAGCTTTTGGCTTTTACTACTGAGTGTCCTTTTCCCCTTTGAGCAACCGCATCCTGCTTATGATTTGGAAAACTGTCTCAGCCCAATATTTTCGATTCTTGTGGGAATGGGGCCGTCAAGCACCATTCTACCAACCTGCCCGCTCCTCCTTCCATGTGGGCCAATCCAGTTTTTGTCTCAGTAGAACTTCAGTCTTGAATGGTGACTGCCGGTGGTCGGATACCCATCAGTCTAAACAGACCATCTGTGAGCTTCTGTGACTGGATCCTTGGATTGTCCCCGGTTCCTGATCACTTTAGGGTCCTGCTTACCTTTCCCTTTTATTCTGTGAGTGACCCATTATTCTTGCAATACTATTTTTTTTCTTGTTAGCCAGAGTCAGATTCTTGGGATTATAACCCCAAAATAGTAACCATAACAGGATACTAATCGGAAAACTGTACCAGTTGAGCCACACAAAATAGACTCATTTTTCACTATTCAGCACCTCACTGGAGAAGTCTGTCTCCCCTCATTTTTTAAAATATTTATTTATTTTTTAGAGCGGGGGGCAGAGTGTGAGCAGAGGAAGGGCAGAGAGAGAGGGAGACACAGGATCCAAAGCAGGCTCCAGACTCTGAGCTGTCAGCACAGAGCCTGATGTGAGACTCAAACTCACGAACTGTGAGATCATGACCTGAGCCGACATCGGATGCTCAACCAACTGAGCCACCCAGGCGCCCTTGTCTCCCCTCATTCTTAATCTGTGGTTCTGATGAGACTGACTGCACCCCTCTGGCCCTACAGGTAGGCACACGAGAGTAACCCCCTAGCCACAGGTTCAGGGATAGAGTAACCTCTGGGATTTAGATGCATGCCAGGATGGTATGAACTTGTAGCTGCCGGTGGCCATTTTTGATGCCATGTGAATGACTTTGCCTGAAAGTGAAACCGACATAGAGAAAAGTAGAACTGAGAGATGGAGAAACAAAGAAAATACTCTTGTGATATGTTTCTCTCTTGGACCCAGTGATGCCTGAAGCAATCTACTTGAATTTTAGACTTGCTCAAGCTAGTAAGTCCCCTTTTCCGTTGTTTCTGTCACAACCAAAAGAATCTGAATACAGAGTGGGGTTCCGAAGTTCTTCACCTTCTTTTTTTGTCCTGTCATTGAACTAAATTGTATTCTCTCCTGCAATGTTCTCCATGAGGAGGAGGAAGGTAGATCACTGTTTGTAGCTTCCTACCAGTATTCACTTTCAATAAACTTCCTTAGAGCTGGATCATAAAATATTTAAATGGTACCATCTGGTGTTGCTCTTGAAAGCATTCTTCCTCATTGATTACAAACCAGTGCCCAGGTCAGACACCAGTGGTGTTGACTGATGCTCTTCCTTTGGTGGGAGCCCTTAGTCACCTGGGTGTTCTGCTCCTTCTTGTCCCATAGTCTGGCTATAGTCACAATTTCAGGAGTACTGTGCACCAGTGGTCTCAATCCTGGCTGCACACTATAGTCTCTGAGGAACCTTTACAAACCACCCACGAAGGGGCACCTGGGTGGCTCCGTCGGTTGAGTGTCTGACTCTTGGTTTCAGCTCAGGTCATCATCCCAGGGTGGTGAGATCAAGCCCTGTATCAGGCTCCATGCTGACAGTGTGGAGCCTGCTTAAGATTCTCTCTCTCCCCCTCTGCCCTTCTCCCTCACTCGTGTGCTCTCTCTGTAAAGACAAACAAACAAAAAACCACCCATGTCTGGATTCCACTCCTAAAGATTCTAATATAGGTCTTGATTAGGGTCTAGTGATCCATGTTTTCTGAAAAGTCCCCAGGCAATTCTGTGCAACCAGATTTGAGAGAGTCACTGACACACGCAGTGCACCTCTAGATTGGCCTAGCTGGTTCTAACCAAAAAGTGTTGGGGCTTCTGCTCTCCCTGACCTCTTCAAGTGAGAGTGTAGATGTTCTCCATCTCCTCTAGCCACACATTCGTTTCTGTACCCACCTTCCTCAACTTACCACGGGGCTGTGTCCCAAGAAACCCTGTGTAAGTGGGGAAAAATACATTTAGTACGCATAATCTGCAGAACCTCACAGCTCAGCCTAGCCTAACTTAAACATGCCCAGAATTGCCCTATAGTTGAGCAAAATCATCTAGCACGAAGCCTATTTGATAATCAAGTGTTGAACATCTCATGTAATTGATTGAATGCTGTACTACAATTGAAAACAGAATGGCCATCTGTGTATCAGTGGTTCACCCTCGTGATCGCAGGGCTGAGTGGGAGCTGTGGCCCCCCTGCATCACAGGAGAGGGCCACACCACACGTCGCTGGCTCTGGGAAAGATCCAAATTCAAAATTCAAAGTATGGCTTCTACTGAATACCTATCACTTTTGTACCATCATGAAGTCAAATATTTGTTAAGTCAGACCATCGTAAGTCAGGGAAGTCCTTTCCTGAGCATTTTAAGTCCTGAATGCTATGCCAGCTACTAGGAGTACAGAGGTGAATTAAGTCCAGTCTTCATACTTGAGGGGCTACAGCATAGATGGGAGAGATTGGTAGGTGAATAAGTACAAAGCCAAAAAAGCGTGAGCCTAAGGAGGGAGTGGCCAGTTCTACTCGCAAGAACGTGGAGGTCTGATTCAGGAAGGGCTTTATACAGAGGGTGATCTTGAGCTGAGGTAGTCTTACAAGTGTAAGAACCACTAGGGAAGGTGATTCCAGGGAGAGGGTGCAACAGGGGAAAAATCCATGGAAATAGCAAAGCTGATATTTATGATCCGAGGTGGATAAATCTGGAAAAGTTGGGAAGGGCCAGACTTGGAATGGCCTTTGCCTCTTACAAGACAGCTTGGGACTTTATCTAGCGGGCAGCAGAAGCCATCAAAGAGCTTTAATCAGGGAGGTCATAGTTTTTTTAGAAACCTCTGTCCAGGACCATGTGGGAGGTGGGCCGGGAAGGTGTAAGACTGAAGACAGGGACTGCAGGTGGGAGACTGTCACGTAGATGACACGGGGGGAGCCAGGACCAGGGCAACAGCGATGAGATGGAAAGGAGAGGAGGCATTTGAATGAAGGCAAGGAAGCCCAACTTGCAGAATTTAGTGACTGGATGGATGTGGGGAGAGAGAGAGAAGCTCAGTCTCCAGCTTGGATGCCCGAGTGAGTGGACTGTGATGCCCTTCATGGAGATCAAAGGCAGAAGGAAGCACAAGATGGTGGAAAGGAGGACCGGTAAGATACCTGTGGGATGTCCAAGGGGTACTGGCTCTTGACTCTACTGTGTCTGTAAAGATACTGACAGAGGAGTCATAAGCATGCAGGTAGTCCTTGAAATAACGAGCAGGTGGTAGATATGAAATGACAAGAAAAGAAAGCCAAGAACAGAGGCCAGGGGAACACTGAAGAAGGACCAAAAAAAAAAAAGACCAAGAAAAAAAATAGGTGGGAAGGAAAGTAGGGCTGAGTAGGAGACTTTCCATGAGAAGGGAGCTACATCTGGTGTCGAAGTCCTAAAAAAATCAAGGACAACGAAAATGGTGGTGGGTTTTTTTTCTTTTCTGACCAGCCTGCCTCTCTCTCCCTCTTTTGGTAATAGCAGTCCAGTCTCGCCTTGCTGATCACCCCTCTCTTGCTATGTGCAACTCTGGCGGGGCTGTCGGGGAGGGCAGAAATTCTGCTGGCAGGGTGGGCACGCCACCCAAGCTTCGTCAGCCGATTGGACGTACCCTCTTGGGACTTGGAAACTAGAGCCAAGTGACACAGAGATGGTGTACATTTCACGTCAGCATCAAACTATGATAATCTCTCTCTCTCACTCTCTCTCCCTCTCGCTCTCTCCCTGGAGAGAGGGAGAGCGAGAGAGAAAGCGAGAGGGAGAGAGAGAGAGAGGACTGTGAATTATCTGTTGCTATCGACATTTCTTTCTCTAATTTTAGAGGCTGTGATAGCCTTCCAATAAATTCTTTAAAAATTTTTTTCATTTTATGGGGCACCTGGGTGGCTCAGTCAGTTGAGCATCCAACTTCGGTTCAGATCATGATCTCACGATTCGTGGGTTCAAGCCCCGTGTCGGACTCTATGCTGATGACTCAGAGCCTGGAGCCTGCTTCAGATTCTATGACTCTCTCTCTCTCTCTCCCTCTCTCTCTGCCCCTCCCCTGTTTGCGCTCTGTCTCTCTCTGTATCTCAAAAATGAATAAACATTAAAAAACATTTTCTTTTTTTTTTTTTTTTAATTTTTTTTTCAACGTTTTTTATTTATTTTTGGGACAGAGAGAGACAGAGCATGAACGGGGGAGGGGCAGAGAGAGAGGGAGACACAGAATCGGAAACAGGCTCCAGGCTCCGAGCCATCAGCCCAGAGCCTGACGCGGGGCTCGAACTCACGGACCGCGAGATCGTGACCTGGCTGAAGTCGGACGCTTAACCGACTGCGCCACCCAGGCGCCCCTAAAAAACATTTTCTTAATAAAAAAATATTTTATTTTAAAGTAATCTCTACACCGAACATGGGGCTGGAACTTACAACCCCAAGATCAAGAGTCCCATGTTCTACTGACTGAGCCAGCCAGGTGCCTCCTAATAAATTCTTCTTAAGTGTAGATTAGCAAGTGCTGGTTTATGATCTTTGTAACTGAAGGGTCTTAACTGGATTCAGCCATTAGGAGGTCAGTGAGTAGTTCAGTGAGTAGTTCAGTGAGGTGAAGGGTGAAATGTTAATTGAAAAGAGAAGGAAGGTGAGGAGGTAGAGATAATTGCATTCGTCAAGGAGTTTGATTTAGGAGAGAATATATTAGGAAAGTAGCTAATTACTTTTAGCTACATTTAAACCCATGTTTTGCTAAGACAACAGAAAAGGAGTTCCTGAAAACAGCAGCCATGAATCTTGTCTTAGTACTGATTTCTCTAATGTTTAGTGAGATTTCGTTTATCAACATATTTCACCTATTCTTACTAATTGTATATGACAGAGTCACCCATGATGGGAAAATTGTTCTTTAAAATGTCTGCTTCGGAGGGACGGCTGGGTGGCTCAG
The DNA here is from genome assembly GCF_018350175.1 of Felis catus. Classification (NCBI taxonomy): domain Eukaryota; kingdom Metazoa; phylum Chordata; class Mammalia; order Carnivora; family Felidae; genus Felis; species Felis catus. Next base: position 11,635,868 of record NC_058372.1, read on the forward strand.
TCAGTTAAGCGTCCAACTCTTGGTTTCAGCTCAGGTCATAATCTCATGGTTCGTGAGTTTAAGCCCCACACTGGGCTCTGTGCTGACAGCACAGAGACTGCTTGGGATTCTCTCTCTGTCCCTCCCTGGCTCGCTCTCTTGCTCTCTCTCTCTCTCAAAAATAGATAAGTAAACTTTAAAAAAAATAAATAAAATGTCTACTTCAGAATCAAGGTTTGTCTGATTTGATATAGTGATAGAAGAAAATAATTTGAAAGAAATAATAAAACCACCACGAAAAGTTTCTTCCAAAAAGATGTCCAGGGCACCAAATAAAATATTACATTTAAAAATAATTTGATTTTGCTACTGGATTTTAGAAAGACATAAAATAAGGCACCTTTTCCTTCTCCAACCAAACTTGGAGTGAATTTCTGTCTGATGCTTTTCTGCCCTCCAGTGGTTGTTAAAAGGCATCGAGAAATGTATCATCTTTTAAATATTTTATAAGGATATATTTTCTTTGCAACAGACTTTTTGGCTTTAGGAATTCAAAGCAATTGATAAATGCCTCAGCATTCACAAAATGCACACGTTCTTAAAAATGGGCAAAACTCAGAAAGCAACCCAAGCCTCACAGAATGTAAACTTGACTTTAGGCAACCAGTAGGTGGAGGAATTTCCAAAGCTAAGAACTCCAACACACTATCCAAACCCAACTCCAGAACCAGAGGACCTTTAAAATAATAAATCTGGATCTTCATTTTATACTAACAGAAACCCACGACTGTCTGTCAACTAGCTCCCGGGTGTGTTTACATATACACTTAGTGCCCAGGAAATGCAGGAAAGGAAGGACTACTTTGGGATTTGAATTAGATATTACTTGCAAAATATGAGAAGCGGGGCTGAAGTGAAAGCTCGAAAGGTATGGACAGTGTAAGGTAAAAAGCTGAAAAGAAGTAGATGTGTGAAGAAAGTGACTGACATCGAGAGGAAAGAAGCCAACAGAAAAAGTGCCCAGGTCACACGTTGGAGAGCGGTGATGGTGCCCAGATAGGTCACAGTGGGAGGCTGAGTGTGGCTCCCACCCAGTCAGCAATAGAAAGCTATTATGAAAGACAAAGGCCAAATATTTATAAGGTGTTGGTACAAATGAATGGGGAAAACACTCCTTTGCCTCTGTCTGCACCTTTCTTTATTAGCACTGAAAGCAACCAGTCCAGGGAAAAGCCACAAAAGCTCTTGAACAGCCAGCTCATCTTAGCCCTTTTATTTATGCTCAACTCAGATTCTTAGAATTTCACCCTTGGCTCAGACACCACTCCATCCAAATCTCTCCCTAACCTCCCTCCAAGGCAGAGCCCGCTAGCCTAATGCCACTCTTTCCCTCCTCATGATTATTTTACTTTATTTACACGATTTCCCCCCATGTATTCTCCTTATCATAAAGTGGGGCCCCACTGCCAGGCTAGTCTGGTGTTGAAATATGCAGGATGTGAACAGAAACTGGAACCCAACTTCATCCAGTTCCCACTCTGTTCTTGGCCTCCTCACTCTTGGGGTCAAAAGAAGGAAAAATTCCATAATTCCTCATTGCTTCTCCATTTTTCTCTCTTGACATGGAGTTTTGTTGACCTGTACACGCTTTTCTAAATTTAATATCCTGGCTCAATTTTTTATTCTTACTACCACGATGACTTACCCTCTTTTTATCGAATAAGCCTTTCCCCACCCCCAATCAATTTTGTGTACTTAAATAAGCCATATCCCAACAGGCACATGAAAGATGTTCAACGTCACTCCTCATCAGGGAAATACGAATCAAAACCACAATGAGATACCACCTCAAGCTAGTCAGAGTGGCTAAAATGAACAAATCAGGAGACTATAGATGCTGGAGAGCATGTGGAGAAACAGGAACCCTCTTGCACTGTTGGTGGGAATTCAAACTGGTGCAGCCGCTCTGGAAAACAGTGTGGAGGTTTCTCAAAAAATTAAAAATAGATCTACCCTATGACCCAGCAATAGCACTGCTAGGAATTTACCCAAAGGATACAGGAGTGCTGATGCATAGGGGCACTTGTACCCCAATGTTTATAGCAGTGCTTTCAACAATAGCCAAATTATGGAAAGAGCCTAAATGTCCATCAACTGATGAATGGATAAAGAAATTGTGGTTTATATACACAATGGAATACTACATGGCAATGAGAAAGAATGCAATATGGCCTTTTGTAGCAACGTGGATGGAACTGGGGAGTGTTATGCTAAGTGAAATAAGCCATACAGAGAAAGACAGATACTATATGTTTTCACTCTCATGTGGATCCTGAGAAACTTAACAGAAGACAACAGGGGAGGGGAAGGGAAAAAAAAAGTTAGGGAGGGAAGCAAACCACAAGAGACTCTTAAAAACTAAGGATAAACTGAGGGTTGATGGGCGGTGGGAGGGAGGGAAAAGTGGGTGATGGGCATTGAGAAAAGCACCTGTTGGGATGAGCACTGGGTGTTTTATGGAAACCAATTTGACAATAAATTTCATATTAAAAAAATAAGCCATATCATGCTTTTGTCTATCAGACTGGAAGAATTACCAAGATGAATGGTACCCAGTGTTGATGAGGTATGGAGAAATAGGTTACTCATGCACAGTTGGAGGGAGTGTAATTTTGCACAACTTTTTGGAAGGGTAATTTGGTAGCATCCACCAGCATTCAAAACATCTGAGCTTTGTTGACTCATTAATTCCCCTTTTAGAAATCCACCTTTCAGAAATATGAGCATGAGGGTATAAAAATACAAGTCAAGCATATTTCCTATAGGATTATTTGTAAAAGTAAAACAATGAAAATAAATGGGATAGCCATCAAAAATTAAAATACAGAAAACAGAACAGTGTAATCTGTCAATAAATTCAATAACTAGTTTTTGGAAGAAAAAACCAATACAATGAACAAAATTCTGGCAACGTTAATAAAGAAAAAAAGAGACTACAGGTGTAGAACACCAAGGAAGAACAGTTTAAGTTTAAGCCTCAAGCCCTCAATCCTTTGTGGAAATTCAATAATTTTATTCCTATGGTTTTTAATACCAAGAACTCAAGCTCCAGGAGGGCTGAAGTCTAATTTGTCCTCCAAACCAAGTAGCAGTGCAATTTGTTGCCACTGAGGCTGACCCATACAGACTTCAAGACCAAGTCCAGAAGACATTATATAATACCCTAGAAGGTCTGAAAAATAATTACTCATTTACACAGCTGGTCCTTCAGAGCTTTTTACCTATGTTTTCTGATGAACATTATTCAATGTACTGAAGATACATTGATACAATATGACAGTTTCATTCCAAATAATCCAAATGGATTATTTTTTAGAAAAAGAAAAGTTGCTAAAAGTTGCTCAAGAACCCAAAAACCTAAAGATACTTATAACTGAAAAAATTTAAAAAATCAAAGAACTCTCTATTTAATGGTTAATCTTGTAGTTAGTTTTTAATTCTCATTTTCTAGCCTCATTGTCTTAAGCTCAGAAATAATGCTTGTGTATTTTTTGCATTTTAGAACTTGATACTAATTTTGAACTACTGTATGATCAATTTTTAAATGTTTCATAAGGTATTGGAAAAATAATCAACGTAAGTGGCACTTTCTAGCTAACCTGCAAAAGCCAGAATATTCCTTATTTGCCTACCTGTCATCTATTTTTTAATTGTAAAATAACAAATTCAAACCACAAAGAAATATCTTTGCACCCCAACGGATGGTCACGTTGTCTATAGAGATCTTTCTACTTGTCTTCTTTTTCAAACATAAAAAATATTTTAATTGCTACAACTCTTTAATATTTGCTTATTAATTTATTTCTCCAGCATTCCTTTAATATGGTTTTTTTCCCTTTCTTAACTTTTTTGCCAGTATGCTTATCACTCTATAATCTTTCATATAGTGTCTCCATTGTTACTAATTTATTATTGCAGTATTGCTGTCTTCTTTGGTTCAAGACTTATTTAGAAGTGGGGTGCCTGGGCCCCTTGGTGGCTCATCAGTTAAGTGTCTGACTTTGGCTCAGGTCATGATCTCATGGTTTGTGAGTTCAAGCCCACCTTGGGCTCTGCTCTCAGAGTGCAGAGCCTGCTTTGGATCCTCTGTCTCCCTCTCTCTCTCTGCCCCTTGCTTTCAAATTGAAAGTTATTTTTGAGAGAGACAGAGGAGAGAGAGAGAGACAGAGTGCAAGCAGAGGAGGGGCCGTGAGAGAGGGAGACACAGAATCCAAAGTAGTAGGCTCCAGGATCTGAGCTGTCAGCACAGAGGCTGACGCGGGACTCACATTTATGAGCCTTGAGATCATGACCTGAGACAAAATCAGACACTTAACTGACTGAGCCATCCAGGCACCCAAAAATTAAAAAAAAATTTTTTTAAGCCTGAAAAGACTGTAGATACTGTATATAAAAAAATTATTTAGAAGAGTAAACTTTTTCAGTGGTTGGGCTATCTTACTAAATCTTCTCTTCTTGGTTTTAGCTTTACTACCTTGTCCTCAAACACCATGGCCCATATAATATTTACTTTTTAGGCTCTTCAATTTTCATTTAACCCTCATAAAGGATTAAGTCCATAAGACACTGGAAAAACAAGTATTTTCTCTATTTTTAGAGTTCTGATCATCTTTGAAATGAATCTCATTAATAATATAATTTCGATTTTTTAAATCAGAGTCATAGTTATTTTGCGTACTCAGTCTGTCCAAGACAGAAGTGCATATTAGAGCCCACTACTTTTGTATTTTTAAAAGATTCATCTTTCTGCATTTTGAACAGTTATTGCTGAACCCATTTTCATGAAAAACAATTCAACGCTGCGGCAGGCAGAATTCTAAAAATGTTTCCAAAATCCTTGCCCCCTGGAGGACATGCTGGGTATAATTTCTCTCCTTGAGTGTGAAAGAGTTCTGTGAATATGATGGGCTGTTACTCCCATGATTAGGCTACATTATATGGCAAAGGTAGAAGGGATTTTGCAGATAAAATTAACCATACCTAATCAGTCAACTTGAAGTTAATCAAAAGGGAGATTATTCTGAGTGGGCTTGACCAAATCAGGTGAGTCCTTTAAAAGAGAGTTTAAAGGTCAGAGATGAAAGAGGTTGCGAGCTGCGGGGAGAGACAGATTCTCATGCTGGCCTGTCGTGAACTGCTTATGGAAGGGACTGTGAGCCAAGGACTTGAGGGCAGCTTCTAGAAGCTAAGAACGATCCCCAGCAAGGGAACGATTATCCAGCAAGGGAATACAGACTTTGGACCTACGACCTCAAGGAATGTAATTCTGTTAATAATCTGAGTCTAGAAGAGGACCTCAAGCCTTGGACAAGTTCTAGAGGAGAGAGTACAGCTCTAGGGCATCTTGATGGGATTTCAGTCTCGCTTGACCCGGACCAGAGCTCTCACCGCGTCAGACTTGTGACGACAGAAATGATGGGATAAGTGGGTGTTGTTTGAAACCATTTGGTGAGGTTATGTGTTATGCAGCAATAGAAAGCTAACAGCCCCATAAAGACTTCTGAGAGTTGTGTTTTCAGTGTGATGTATATCCTTCATCATTATACAGTAGTAACCTTTAATTTTTTGCTTAATGTATTTTCTTTGAATTTTATTGTATTATATAGTATTAGTAATGTGACTCCCACTTTCTTATTTTTTACATTCCCCTATTTTTCTTTACCCATCCTTTTAGTTGTAATATTTTGAGATGCTTGGTTTCAGATGGGGCTTTTAAAAATAATGTGTACACTTGTTGAATTGAGTTTCTGTTTTCCTGTGCTATAATGTATCACATTTATCAAACCCTATGTCTACAAAAAATTTGGTCTTAGGTTTCCTCTTGCTGTTTCTTCTATCTCATTCTTCCTTTTATTTTCTGTACTTTGGCATATAACTTTTTTGTTTTCTCTCCTCATGTTTTAGAATGGGTGCATTTATTTTTTTAATATTTTTTTTTAGAAATTAAAAAGAAAATTTTAATTTTTTCTAAAGCATCTTCAACCTATATTTTTCCTCAAGGCAGAGGCTGTGACACTTGTCCCCTTGTATCCTCAGTCCCAATCACATAAAAGTGTCTAAAAAAATGTTTCATTTGCCAAATCAAAATCACTAGGCTCTAAGAAAGTGTCCTGGTTAAATAGCTTTTAGCACTTTTTTTCAAATTTTTTTCAAAGGCACTTAAAAATATTTGATTTTTTCCCTTTGGATTGTATTTTTTCACGTTGATTACAAAACATTTTCTTCATGTGTGCTCTTTTGAAACAGAAACCTGTAATCTGTAGCAGACAAAAATAAATTGATAAATTAAAAGGTAATTATGTTCTTTCGAATGTGTTTTAAATTTCACTGGGTGTGGGGCCTGGCTGGCTCAGTTGGTAGAGCATGTGACTCTTGATCTCAGAGTCACGAGTTCGAGCCCCATGTTGGGTGTAGAGATTATTTAAAAATAAAATCTTAAAAAAATTATTGGGTCTTTAATGACACAGAGGATTATGAGAATTTTAGTAATCAAATGCATATAATGCTTATTCTGACAAACTCAAACAATAAAGAATAGAAAGAGAAAAGGTCCTTCCTTCCTACCTCATACTCCAAAGATAGCCATTATTGCCATGTTGCTATCTTTCTAAATAGTATTTTTCTCAATGCTATAACGATGACAATAATATTGACTAATAGATGAGAGGCCAAGATGGTGGAACAGCATGGAAGCTTTTTTTGTGTGTCTCTCGCCCCCTGACATGCAGCCAGATCAACACTAAACCATCCTGCACACCTAGAAAACTGATCTGAGGATCAACAAAACAATCCGCACAACCTGAACCACAGAACTCACAGGTGCGCCGGGTGGGGAGGTGAACTTGGGGAGAGAGAGAAGCCGCGGAGGGAGGCTGGAGATGGGAAAGCATTTCCCACACCCCCTGAAAGCAGCTGGAGAGAAAAGAAAGAGTGTGAACAAAGGGACCGAACAAAAAAGAGAGAAAGGAGAAAGGAGAGGGTTTAAATTCCATCAAGACTCTATAAACAGGGGGAGCGCAGAGTCTGAAACAACACAGCTGGATACCCGGCGGTGCTCTGGTGGGAAGGGCGAATCCCCAGGAGCAGAGTGAAGTCCGGGGGTCTTTGGGCCACACGGGGAGAAGCGGTCCCACTGCTGGAAGGACATTTGGTGGAGGCTGTGTGGTCACCTGGTCTCAGCAGACCCCAGAGAACAACCACATTCGCTGGCGCTGGAACAAGGTCGTTAAGGGGGAAGCCTGGGGTCAGCTGTGTGTCGTGACTTACCATAATCCCTGAAACGCTGCTGCTGCACGATCGCGTGAACTTTTTCTGGGGCGGGCTGGCACCCGGCTGCAGTCTCGCGGAATTGGCCGCACAGTCTCGCGAATGTTCCTGGAGGCTTCCGGCACCGGCCAGTGCTCGGTGAGACCCTCCTCCAGAGGATCTGAGCGGTGGAAGCCTCGGTCCCTCAGAAGTGAGGGGTCAGAACCGGCCACATCTGAGATAAAACTCAGGAGGCAGGTGCCTCTCAGCAGCCTGACGGTTTGGTCACGGACAGTGTAAAAGCGGGGGGTGGAAGGAAGCCGGAGACAAAGGAGGGGTGCTCAATTGCCAGGGAGAGCACAGAGATTTGATACTGGAGAGTGGGTACCTACCTGGGTGACGACATTTTCACACCTCCCGCGCATGCGTGTACACGGCTATAAGCGCCGCAGCAATCCACCCGCGTAAGCTAAGCAGCGCCATCTAGTGGAGAATGGAGCCATTACACTAAATCCCGCCCAACTGAGCCAAGAGTGCTCTTGACAAACACAAGTCTCTCCACCTGCTTAGTTTACCGACTATAAAGTACTTCATAGTTTGACTTCTAGGGGAAACTGGATATAATTTCAATCGTATTTCAGTCTGATCGCTGGTCCATCTATTCAATTTTTTTCTTTTCTTATTCTTGAATACAGAAAGAAAAAATTTATTTTTATTTTCTATTTTTATTAAAAATGTTTTTATTTTTTGGGGCGCCTGGGTGGCGCAGTCGGTTGAGCGTCCGACTTCAGCCAGGTCACGATCTCGCGGTCCGTGAGTTCGAGCCCCGCGTCGGGCTCTGGGCTGATGGCTCAGAGCCTGGAGCCTGTTTCCGATTCTGTGTCTCCCTCTCTCTCTGCCCCGCCCCCGTTCATGCTCTGTCTCTCTCTGTCCCAAAAATAAATAAAAAAAGTTGAAAAAAATGTTTTTATTTTTTAAATTATTTTTTACTTTTTTGTAATTGTTAAAAATTCCATTTTACTTCCATAATTTCATTTTATTCTATTTTAGTGTATTGATTTTTTCAAATTTTCAAACATTTTCTTTATTTTTCTTTTTTTCCCCCCTTTTTTTCTTTTCTTCTATTTCCCTTTTTTTTCTCTAATCTATCAAGCTCATTTCAACACCAGACCAAAACACACCTAGGATCTAGCATCCTTTATTTGATTTTTTTGTGTTGTTTTTAATTTTTTAATTTAATTTTTTTTACCTTATTAATTCCTTTTCTTCCTTCAGAATGATGAAATGAAGGAATGCACCCCAAAAGAAAGAACAGGAAGAAATGACAGCCAGGGACTTAATCAACACAGATACAAGCAAGATGTCTGAAGCAGAATTTAGAATCACAATAATAAGTATACTAGCTGGGGTTGAAAATAAAATAGAATCCCTTTCTGTGTAGATAAAAGAAGTAAAAGCTAGTCAGGATGAACAAAAATTCTGTAACTGAGTTGCAATCTCAGATGGATGCCACAACGGCAAGGATAGATAAAACAGAGCAGTGAATCAGCAATATAAAGGACAAACTTCTGGAGAATAATGAAGCAGAAAAAAAGAGGGAGACTAAGAAAAAAAGCATGATTTAAGAATTAGAGAACTCAGTGACTTATTAAAAAGGAATGACATCAGAATCATAAGGGACCCAGAAGATAAAGACAGAGAAAAGGGGTAGAAGGTTTATGTGAGCAAATCACAGCAGAAAACTTTCTTAACCTGGGGAAAGACACAGATGTCAAAATCCAGGAAGCACACAGGATTCCCATTACATTCAACAAAAACCAACCATCAACAAGGCATACAATAGTCAAATTCACAAAATACTTATGCAAGGAAAGAATCATGAAACAGCAAGGAAAAAAAAAAGTCCTTAACCTACAAGGGAAGACAGATGAGGTTAGCAGCAGACCTATCCACAGAAACTTGGCAGGCCAGAAAGGAGTGGCAGGATATATTCAATATGCTAAATCAGAAAAATATGCAGGCAAGAATTCTTTATCCAGCAAGGTTGTCATTCAAAATAGAAGGAAAGATTAAAAGTTTCACAGACAAACAAAAATTAAGGAGTTTGTGACTACTAAACCAGCCTTGCAAGAAATTTTAAGGGGGATTTTTCTCTGAGGGGAGAAAAGATGAAAAAAACAAAAACAAAACAAAACAAAAAAACAAAAAACAAACCAAAAAGACCAAAAGCAACAAAGACTAGAAAGGACTAGAGACCACCACCAGAAACTCCAACTCTACAGGCAACATAATGGCAATCAATTCATATCTTTCAGGACTCACTCTAAACATCAATGGACTAAATGCTCCAATCAAAAGACACAGGGTAACAGAATGGATAAGAAAACAAGATCCATTTATGCTGTTTACAAGAGACCCACTTTAGACCTAAAGACACCTTCAGGTTGAAAGTAAGGGGATAGAGAACCATCTATCATGCTAATGGTCAACAAAAGAAAGCTGGAGTAGCCATACTTATATCAGACAATCTAGACTTTAAAATAAAGACTGTAACAAGAGATGAAGAAGGGCATTATATCATAATTAAGGGGTCTATCCACCAAGAAGATCCAACAGTTGTAAACACTTATGCTCCAAATGTGAGAGCACCCAAAGGTATAAATCAGTTAATCACAAACATAAAGAAACTCATTGATAATAATACCATAATAGTAGGGGACTTCAACACCCTACTAACAGCAATCATCTAACAGAAAACCAACAAGGAAACAATGGCTTTGAATGACACACTGGACCAGATGGACTTAACAGATATATTCAGAACATTTCATCCAAAAGCAGTAGAATACACATTCTTCTCCAGTGTACATGGAATGTTCTCTAGAATAGATCACATACTGGGACACAAATCAGCCCTCAACAAGTACAAAAAGATCGAGATCATACTGTGCATATTTTCAGACCACAATGCTATGAAACTCGAAATCAACCACAAGAAAAAATGTAGAAAGATAACAAATACTTGGAGACTAAAGACCATCCTACTAAAGAATGAATGAGCTAACTAAGTTAAAGAGGAAACTAAAAAGTACATAGAAGCCAATGAAAATGATAACACCACAGCCCCAAACCTCTGGGACGCAGCAAAGGCAGTCATAAGAGGAAAGTATATAGCAATCCAGGCCTTCCTAAAGAAGGAAGGTCTCGGATACACAACCTAACCTTACACCTTAAAGAGCTGGAAAAACAACAGCAAATAAAACCCCGAACTAGCAGAAGACAGAAAATAATAAAGATCAGAGAAGAAATCTATGCTATTGAAACAAACAAACAAACAAACAAAACAGTAGAACAATGAAACCAGAAGCTGGTTCTTTGAAAGAATTAACAAAATTGATAAACCACTAGCCAGTTTGATCAAAAAAAAAAAAAAAAAAAAAAAAAGGAAAGGACCCAGATAAATACATCAAGAATGAAAGAGGAGAGATCACAACCAACACAGCAGAAATAAAAACAACAATAAGAGAATATTATGAGCAATTATATGCCAATAAAATGGGCAACCTGGAAGAAATGGACAAATTCCTAGAAACATATACACTACCAAAACTGAAACAGGAAGAAATAGAAAATCCGAACAGACCCAGAACCAGGAAGGAAATCGAATTAGTAATCAAAAATCTCCCAAAAAACAAGAGTCCAGGGCCAGATGGCTTTCCAGGGGAATTCTACCAAACATTTAAGGAAGAGTTAACACCTATTCTCTTGAAGCTGCTCCAAAGGGTAGAAATGGAAGGAAAACTTCCAAACTCTTTCTGTGAGAAGAATTACACATCGTTAAAGGTGTCACCTGCGTTTGTCACACGGACACACCTCTGGGTAGGAGCACATCCCGGATCTTCTGACTTCCATGCCAGCGTTCCTTCTAATTAGTGCAAGACCTGCTTTACTCTCTTGAAGAGTTAATGAAATATGAGCTTTTTTTCCCTCAGAAGATAAGCCCTGTTGGAAATATGCCTATCTGGTGAGATGTTGTAGAGACTTATTTCTGAAAACTAGAGAGTATGGAATTGATTTAATTTGATGTAATAGTTGGATAGCCATTCAGTAGGAGCATCTTACACAATGTAGACCATATTGCTGGTGTAGTTATTTTAGATGCTAACAAACGAGAGAACATTTTGATAACTCCTTAGAGAACTGGATTTTGGTTGTTAATCATGGGACATCACTCTCTGAATTCCACATCCAGTGAATGGGCTTACATTAAAATATTCCTTCTTTATTCAGATACTCGTATATCAGCAGTGTTTGAGTACATATATATATAGGGAAGTTTTGACCACTTATTTAGTGAATGTGGACAGGTGATTTGGATGACTTAGGTTTTCAAATACAATTTTCAAAAAATTTACTTATTTATTTTGAGAGAGAGAGAGAAAGAGAGAGAGAGAACAAGCAGGGGAGGAGCAGAGAGAGAGATTCCTATGCAGACTCCATGCTGTCAGCACAGAGCCCTATGCAGGGCTGGAACTCATGAACTGTGAGATCATGACCTGAGCCGAGATCATGACCTCAGCCGAAATCAAGAGCCAGACGCTTAAGTGACTGGGCCACCCAGGCACCCCTCAAATACTATTTTTTTCCCAGTAGGCATATCCAATTAATTTTGTTTTGCTTCAATTAGATAAATAGCAAAATTTCTGTTTTGATTTACCATTGCCGTCAGAGCTGACAAAGTAAGGTCTGTAAGAGTGGAGGAAAATTCGTGGTTATTCGTCCAACTTTTCTCTATCCCAGGATATGGAGAGTACATAGGACATACAACTCCTATAAATACCATATTGCCATATATTTCTATCTTTTTCCTGAAAATACATATCATATATGCCTCTTTAAAATATTTCTCTAGATCTCTGCACATCTTGCAGTAATGTTACAAGGCTGTGTCTCTAAATGTCCATAGAGGATCATAGATTTTAGCATGCTTGATCACAGATGGCAGTCAGTCACCTGGAACCAGCAGTCTGCACCTGCCTAACTCGGGTATTTTCTTCTGAAGAAGAATGCCCGAAACAGGGGGGTGTCATAATATCGGCTGCATGCAGGGCAGGCTGCTGGGGGACATGTGTCATTAGCTCACCCCTGCTAGGACATGTGTACCATTCATTATGTGTAAACATAATGTCCCCCACAGGACCACGAGCAGGAAGAAAAATAAGTCTTCCCCAACACATCTCACTTTCCCAAACAAATCTACAAAACTGTTATGTTCATGGGAAGAAGGTCCATTAGAAGTCTATTGATTTACAAGTTGAAGAAATGAGGCCATGCAGTTATTATTAAAAATAACAACCCTCCCCTTTTTTTTTAAATGCACACCTTCTGATTAGTTTCCAAGATGGATTATTGATGTCATGGGAAATTTGTAACTGAATGTGACTAAGGCACACCTTTGTGATATTGGTGAATGGGATTTAAAAATACACATTATGGTTTAGTAAGTGTGGTCAACGATGCATTTCTTTTACCTGGCTCTTCATGGCAGTATGGGATACCATTTTTTGACTGTGACGGTCTTAATAAAAAGCAAGGCATTGCAATAAAGGGCACTTAGAACTCAAATATTCAAAATTGTACCTTTGGGCACAAAGCATCTTTCGATATAAAGTGTTAGGTTGTACTAGAGGGAAACGTGAAAAAACTTCTCTCCTGATAGGCAAATGTTACCCTTTGTTAGTTGCATGTTCTGTGCAAAGTCACAAAACAAACTGTAGAAGAATGAAAACCGTTTGGAGAAATCTGGATGGATCATCATTGGTTAACTAGAGCTGGCTTACTTTTCGCTTGTAGCACAGATACAAGCTTATATCAACTTGTCTGCCAAAGCCATTAAAACCCCTTAAATTGTATCTGTATCTGAAGTACAGAAAGTGCCAATGGTTTAAAATAATTGTTTTGAAATGAGTATGTTTAATGAAAGTCATTTTTGGAACATGAAACTTAGGAAATGCTTCCTAAAGATTTCGTGTCGCAGGCATTGGAAAAGACCCATAACCAACTGCACGCTCTTCATTTCCAATTAAATGTCACAAAGATATCCGGAATTAAGCACATTTAAGACTAAACCATGGTTCCTTCCAGATCTGGTTCTCTTTGGGTGTTTCCTATCGCAGGAAATGTCCGGTTGTAGATCTGTCAATGACCATTGACTGCAGCTAGAAAGGCAGACGAGGAAGATACGGATATGTGTAGCAAACGTGTATTAATTTTTGGCACGGGGAATGTCCTTGGGACAGGCGGGTAGAAATAGTCTATGGGCACTTGGAGTTAAGACACTGGGGACGCTGGAACTGGGCTGGGGATGTGGATTTGGCAGTCATCTACACAGAAGTGATAGATGAAGTTAAGCGAGACAAATGGGCATCTGAGAGGGAGAAAAAGAAGGGAGAGGAACCAGAGATGTTTACTGGGCATCACAAAATCAAATAGAGTTTAACAGGGAAACGGTAGCGTCCACAATTTCAGTGGATGAGGAGTGGGATAAAACCACTGGATTTAATGTCCTTGGAGAGTTTTCAGAAACGTGGTGAGACTCAAAGTCAAGTTATAGTAATTATCAAACAGTTATAAAACAGTGTTGCTTGCTTTATGCAAGTTGCTAATGTCACTGGACCTCAGTTTTTTCTTCTTTAAAATGAAGGGACTCTTTAGATAAACTCATCTAGACTCTAAGAAGTTGAAGTAGACATTTTCTTTTTTTTTTTTAATTTTTTTTTCAACGTTTATTTTGGGGACAGAGAGAGACAGAGCATGAATGGGGGAGGGGCAGAGAGAGAGGGAGACACAGAATCGGAAACAGGCTCCAGGCTCTGAGCCATCAGCCCAGAGCCTGAGGCGGGGCTGGAACTCACGGAGCGCGAGATCGTGACCTGGCTGAAGTCGGAAGCTCGACCGACTGCGCCACCCAGGCGCCCCTGAAGTAGACATTTTCAACTGAATGAATGAGTGAATGAATAAAACTGTATGTATTTCCTACCAGTTCTAGAAAGAATTTCCATAAATAAGGAGAAGTGGTTTGTACGGACCTCTCACTTTAAGACGTCTTGTGAAAATAAGACTACGAGTAATAGATTATCTGATGGAAACTATATTATCAAGAAAAGAATTTTCAAAACAATAGACTCTGGATTCTTTAATCATTTGATCCTACAAAAGGATAGTTGGTAACATCACAAAGCAAAGAGATACAGGAGACCCTTGCACTTGATTTACTGACATTTATTTTTGCTCTGATTTTTTTGGTGAATGTACATGACATTCAGTTGTGCTACTCTGGATTTCTTACCCCTTTGCCAATATTTATTAGGTCCTCATATCACTGGTAACACTGCAATTCCATAATGTGCAAGAAAACAAGCATATTGCAAAAGCAGCATTGTCTTGGTAATTATTTTCCTATATATGCCGAAGTTTTATTTTTTTTTTCTTTCCTTTTTCAATAAATTCAACCTACTCATAAAACCAGTAGGTAACTTAGGGCCCCAGGGCTGGTAAAATAATTGAACCTCAAGTCCAAATTCTCAGTATCTGTAATGAAGCATTTTGAAAGCCTGATACAAGCCCAAGGCCAGCCAACAGAGTCTAAGAATTTTAAGTGAACTTTTTCAATATAAAATTAGGACTACTTTTTTGTTATTATGACATTTAATTAAAAAAATTATTTATTTAAATTCAAGTTAGTTAACAGTGTAGTATTGGTTTCAGGAACAGAATTTAGTGATTCATCACTTACATATAACACCCAGTGCTCATCCCAGCAGGTGCCCTCTTAATGCCCACCCCCCATCTAGCCCATCCCCTAAGAAGCCTCCCCTCCAGCAACCCTCAGTTTGTTCTCTGTATTTAAGAGTCTCTTATGGTTTGCCTCCCTCTGTTTTTATTTTTCTTTCCCTTCCCTTTTATTCATCTTTGTTTTTTAAATTCCATATATTTGTCTTTTTCTGACTTATTTTGCTTAGCATAATACACTCTAGTTCCATCCACATCGTTGCAAATGGCAAGATTTCATTCTTTTAGATTGCCAAGTAATATTCCATTATATATATGAACCACATTTTTGTCCATTCATCAGTAGACAGACATTTGGGCTCTTTCCATACTTTGGCTATTGTCGATAGTGCTGCTATAAACATTGGGGTGCATGTGTCCCTTCGAAACAGCACACCTGTATCCCTTGGACAAATACCTAGTAGTGCAATTGCTGGGTCGTAGGGTAGTTCTATTTTTAGTTTTTTGAGGAACCTCCATACTGTTTTCCAGAGTGGCTGCACCAGCTTACGTTCCCACCAACACTGCAAAAGAGATCCTCTTTCTTCGCATCCTCGCCAACATCTGTTGTTGCCTGAGTTGTTAATGTTAGCCATTCTGACAGGTGTCAGGTGGTATCTCATTGTGTTTTTTTTTTTATATGAAATTTATTGACAAATTGGTTTCCATACAACACCCAGTGCTCATCCCAAAAGGTGCCCTCCTCAATACCCATCACCCACCCTCTCCTCCCTCTCACCCCCCATCAACCCTCAGTTTGTTCTCAGTTTTTAACAGTCTCTTATGCTTTGGCTCTCTCCCACTCTAACCTCTTTTTTTTTTTTCTTCCTCTCCCCCATGGGTTCCTGTTAAGTTTCTCAGGATCCACATAAGAGTGAAACCATATGGTATCTGTCTTTCTCTGTATGGCTTATTTCACTTAGCATCACACTCTCCAGTTCCATCCACGTTGCTACAAAAGGTCATATTTCATTTTTTCTCATTGTCACGTAGTATTCCATTGTGTATATAAACCACAATTTCTTTATCCATTCATCAGTTGATGGACATTTAGGCTCTTTCCATAATTTGGCTATTGTTGAGAGTGCTGCTATGAACATTGGGGTACAAGTGGCCCTATGCATCAGTACTCCTGTATCCCTTGGATAAATTCCTAGCAGTGCTATTGCTGGGTCATAGGGTAGGTCTATTTTTAATTTTCTGAGGAACCTCCACACTGCTTTCCAGAGCGGCTGCACCAATTTGCATTCCCACCAACAGTGCAAGAGGGTTCCCGTTTCTCATTGTGGTTTTTGATTTGTATTTCTCTGATGATGAGTGATGTAAATTATTACTATTTAATGGATATGCAGCATGTCCTTTTTAGAGTCTTTTCTTCCCACTTAAAATTTTTCCTCCAGAAGTTTATTTACAAATTTATTGTAAGTTATTTTTCCTTATATTATACATTAAAATATATAGTATATGTATTATTGTATCCTACTAAAAAGTAAATTCATTTTCTGGGATATTTACATTAATGAAGGTCTATGAGGGGGATTTTCCTAGTGAAGAGGACTTGAACTATGGAGCTGGATTCTAGACTTTTCTGAATGACAGTCATTCCAACTGCAAATGGCTTTATCTGGTACGTTGAAGAAGCCATTCTTCAGGGAAGCTGATGGCATGTTGGATACATTCCCCAATTCAACCAGAAGGGCTCAGCCGTCTTTCCTGAATCTGACATATCTGACAAACGAGCAAGGGGGCAAATCAAAGTGGAAAACAACAATTTTAACACCCAGAATTCATCACAGGATTTAAACAATTAGAATTTTACTTTATTTTAGAATAAGTTTACAGTTGAAAAAAAAGATATTTACTAAAGCCACGTAATTCATATGAACAAAACTTTTATAGCAAAACCTTGGTACATGAGCATTAGTAATTTGAATACTATATGGGTATAGAAGATATTTAAAAAACGGAAACGACGTATCCCAAAGGCTGTAGGAGGCACAATATATATATGCTTGTATTGGGTCTGCAAGCATTATACTAGAATTCACTACACTGATCCAACAAGTTGTGGATTGTTCAGCGCTGTGTACTGGAAGAATACAAAGGAATATGCTAGTTTCTCTTGTACTGGAAAAGCATGTTCTATCAATACTACAAAATAGGAGCAGCAAGTCAAGCCAACAAACAATTTCTTAGGTTTTGGAAGAAGTGTTACATCTATGGCTTTTTAACTCTCATCGTTTTGAGACTGGTTAGAAGTCTGGAAAGCGAAAAAGGAAGTCTATAACAAAACATTAACGACATACTTTACAAGGCATCTGATTATTCATTCAACAGGTTTAACACTGGGAAACAAAAAAATTTATGAGCTTGATCTTTGAGCAAAATTGTGAGGTAATCTGTCTGCCTCCTCCCACCAATCGTTTGGCATAAAAAAAAAAACTTTCTGCAGAAAAGTAAAAGTTTCCCATTTGACAATGGCAGAGGAATATTTTAAGAAAAATTAGAAATGACTTTTAGTTTTAAGTTTTAGTAACTGTAAAGAATACAAGTCTTTTAAGGACCAAGAAACTGGATAATGGTCTTTAGGATGGAATTTTCTTACGTTTTGTAAAAAAAAAAAAGTGCCTTGAAATATGTATCATGCTGACAATGTATCCACGCTGACAAAGGTGAACATTTGGTAAAAACGAGGGAAAAAAGGTCAAAACTTTTCAGAGCATATTACTACTGCATCACACTGAAACTGTCTCAAGGGTAAAAATGTACATCTTAGATTCTCAAAGGTTTTATTTTCCAACTAGCAATTAAACTGAAGTGTCAAATTGAATCATGCAGTATTTTTACCTATCAGCTACTGTGTTCATGATATTAGGGGGACAGAATTCTCCCCTCCCCCTTAAAATGTGTAATGCTCACTAGTCATCATGTGGAACTCAAATTACACACAAAGGCAAATCATGAAGAAACGTTAAATACTTCAAAATGCCCACGAAGGCATGCCAGAAATGATGCTGTTTCTAGAACACAGAACTGCTGGAAGCCCAAACTAAAGCAGTAGGTGTTCCTGCGACTTCTAGGTCTTCAATGCTGCTTGTTTTTTTGTTTTTTTTGTTTTGCTTTTGTTTCTTTTTTTGATGGGTTCAGGTCAGGGGGCTCAGTCTCTCTGGAGGTTAGCCCATAATTTCTGCAGGTTCCGTGACCAACTTGGATCCATCCCAGGCTGTCTTGAACTGTTCTGGAACAGGAAATTCTCTCTGGAAGAATGAAGAACAAAGTTACTTGAACCCGGGCTTTCTTCTGCAAACAGATGGGAGCCTGAATAGTGTCACATGATGGACAAAGACATTTTAGGGGACCCAAGCGTGTGTTGTGGAGAGGTCCTGTGTGTCATGTGGAGACCCGGATAGTTATGTGTCAGTTCTGTGACTGTGCGGGTATCGTGATTAAAGCTGGATCCTCCTGGGGTGCCTGGGGGGCTCAGTTAGTTAAGAGTCTGACTTTGGCTCAGGTCATGATCTCACAGTTCGTGAGTTCGAGCCCTGCATCGGGCTCTGTGCTGACAGTGCAGAGCCTACTTCGGATCCTCTGTCCCCCTCTCTCTCTCTCTGCCCCTCCCCTGCTCATGCTCGCGCTCTCTCTCTCAAAATAAATAAATTTGAAAAAAAAGGGTGTGTGTGGGGGAAACCTAGAACCCCCTAAGAATGAGGCATTCTTCTAAGTACTAGATATACAAGGACTCAGTCAATTGATAGCTCTGTGAGTGAGGTGTTACTGAGACGCCATCCATGGGAAACAGGTCTGGGAGGTCAAGCAACTGGCTTAAGATGCTATTGCTGTGAGCAGAGCGGCCAGCGGTGGACAGCCTCTCCACCAAACTCGAACCTGCACAGGATCAGCTGGGGGTCCTGTTCAAACCCAGGTTCTGGGGCCCCTGAGGGGCTCAGTCAGTTAAGCGTCGGGCTTGGTTTCAGCTAAGGTCATGATATCACAGTTCGTGAATTTGAGCCCTGTGTTGGGCTCCTGTTGGCAGCTCGGAGCCTGCTTGGGATTCTCTCTCTATTCCTCTGTCTCCACCCCTCCCCCGCTCTCCCTCCCTCTCTCTCTGCCCCTCCCCACCCCCTCTCGCAAATAAACTTAAAAATGCAGATTCTGATTCAGGAGATCTGGGTAAGAGAATGGTCATCTGTATTTCCAGCAAGTTCCGAGGGGACACTGAGGCTGCTGATGTCCAGTCACGCTGAGTAGAAAGGTTTTATCCTGGTGTTATTGGTGTACCCTTTGATGAAATAGGAAAATGTGCTTCGGGTTATAAATTTCTTACTCTGCATCCTGTCACCATCTCTTCCCACTGGGAAATATACGCCCCAGAGAGAGAGAGAGAGAGAGAGAGAGAGAGATGTGTGGGGGATGGAGGGGGGATGCAGGAGAGCCAAAACAAAACAAATGTAGTTTGGAATCTCTCTTTTCCCCAGAAAGTGATTCTGCGGTCATTTCAGGAGAGGATCCAGGGCACCTGGGTGGCTCAGTCTTTCCCGTGTCCCACTTCACTTCAGCCCAGGTCATGATCTCCCGGTTCGTGACTTTGAGCCCCGCGTCGGGCTCTGTGCTGACAGCTCGGAGCCTGGAGCCTGCTTCGGATGCTGTGTCTCCCTCTCTCTCTCTCTGACCCTCCCCTGCTCGCTCTCACTCTCTCAACAACAAATAAACGTTCAAAAAAAGAAGATGATCGAAAAGGAAGGTGAGAAGCAGTACTCTTGATGCTGGCTTCCATGGCCTCCCTGGACTTCCTGAACACACAGCACGGCTGAAACCCCAAGTATCGGACAAGCTGGTGTCTGCATTCACCCATCAAGGAGATGCAATGTTTCGGTGGAATATACACGCAAGTCCGTATCTTTTCAGCTGTGGGATGCAACTGCTTCTTTTGGAACAAGCTATATTTATTTTAAAGGGAAAGCCCTTTTTAAAAATACTTCTTCTTTATTTTATTTTTGGGGGGCGGGGAGAGAGAGAGCACAAGTGGGGGAGGGTCAGAGATCAAGGGAGACAGAGGATCCGAAGTGGGCTCCACACTGACGGCACAGAGCCCAACGCGGGGCTTGAACTCACAAACAAAAATTAAAATTTTTTAATTTTAGGGAAGGCCCTTTCTCTAAGGAGCGATGAATTCTCCCTGAGTGAAATCTGTAGTGGAAAGCTTTAAGATGAAGCAAAGAAGCCGAAGTCTTCATAACCTAGTGTGTGTGTGTGTGTGTGTGTGTGTGTGTGTGTGTGTGTGTGTGGTCAGTATCCCATCTGGGTCTCTTCCCGATGAGTAGACAAGGAGGCTTGGTGGTTGCTCTCAAGAACAGGTCAGGTGGGGAGTACCCCGGAGTGGAGGTGCTTCTTTGCTAGTAACCATGATTCAGCTGCTTCACATCTTTTTTGGGAGTGAAGTGACAGTAATGTGATGACATTCTTCTCTGGGCGACTGATTTCCTTCAGGATGAGTCATCCCCACCATCCACCCCCAGACTGCTATGCCCACGGCTGGACCCGTGTATTGCTTCCTTCCACCTCCAACTAGAAAATGTAAGAAGAGAAGCTGGATGGGGCGCCCGGGTGGCTCAGTCGGTTAAGCGTCTGACTTCGGCTCAGGTCACGATCTCGCGGTCCGTGGGTTCGAGCCCCGCATCGGGCTCTGTGCTGACAGCTCACAGCCTGGAGCCTGTTTCGGATTCTGTGTCTCCCTCTTTCTCTGACCCTCCCCTGTTCATGCTCTCTCTGTCTCAAAAATAAATAAATGTTAAAAAAAATTAAAAAAAAAAAAAGAAGAGGAGCTGGAATGAGGGCATAAGATAATCTACCTATAAAGGGAAGACTCCTTTTTCAGCCTGGAAGCTCAGGTTTTGACCCCTACTCATGCTTTAGGTCAGTGGATCTCAAGCTTGGCTCCATGTTGGAATCACCAGAGAAGCTTTAACAAATGCAGATCCGGGGACCACGCCCAGGAATGCTAGCTCAATCACTCCGGCAAGGTGGTCCAGACCCACTGTTTTTCTTAGAAGATCCAGTTCCCGTGCAGACTGAGCCTTCTGCCTACACAGCTTCAAAGGCCAGGGACCGCCCTAAGTTTCAGCTCTCTTATCCGAAGCTGCTTTGTATTAGTTTTAGCTCCTCAGCAGTGTGGAGATGGAGAACGTGAGAAGACTCTTCCCCAGCTCAGGGTTATACCGGCCAAATACTGAGCTGGGAGGCATGGCCCAGTGCTGGCGGACTTCTGTTTTTCAGCCTGACAGGATGGATTCTAGGCTGTGCTACTTAGCATGAAGCTGGGTAGTACTCAAGACAGGTGGACAAAGAGAACGTGGGAGCATGGATGTCGTCTGCCTAAGGAGATCAACCTGAGTACTGACTGTAGACAGTCGGTTGGTGTCTGAACCACAGGCTGATGCGGTGCCTTCGAAGTTCCTTTTTCTCCCATCCTTCCCTGCTTCCCTGTCCCTTCTCCCCCCCTCCCCCTTCCTGCACAGTTAGAATCAGAGGGAATCGCCTCTGGGTTGATCTGTACTCTTCCAAGAAGCAACAACTAGAAGGAAGCAATAACTTGCTTCCAAGTTGCATCAACCGGCAAGCTCACCACACTGAATGATGCAGCAAAAAGTATTCATTTAGACTTCCTTTTCGATGTGTGAGAGCATCTGTGTGCTTCTTTTAGGGGTTGCTTTGTTGGGGAGAGGAGGCATAGAGAAGAAATAGTTGCAGAATCAATTAGGCTGTGTTTCTCAGAGGGGCTGGATGGGCTGATGGCATCAGAATCACCCGGGACGCCTGTTAAAGTGCAGATCCCCAGACCCCGCCCAAAGCCCCCTGAATCCAACCTGCAGGTGCAGACTTTGGGAGCTGACATTTTCGTCAAGCTTCTCAGCTGATCCTTACACTGAGTTTGAGAACCCCTGTTGTAAGTATACCTACAGGAGAAATAGGTCTACTTATTGTCGACCTCCCTCCCATTTTTTCCCCAAGGCATTTCTCCTTCCTTTCTGTTTGCCTCCACCCCAGCAAAGGAAAACAGTCAGTCCTCAGTACCATGAACTCAGATGTATGGGGTACCATTTGAGAAAAGCTAGCCCGTTAAGGTAATTATCAGTGAACTTCCTAGAGAATCACAAATCCAGGAATGAGCCCAGTCAGGAAACTAACAGAGGAGAAGAACTGTGGAAGGCAACTCTCCGAATTCCTCTTCTGCCTGTGAATTATTCTACAGATGAAGTTCACAGGTTGGGAGCTGACTAATCAATCTCTAAGAATGTTAATAAGGATGGGGCGCCTGGGTGGCTCAGTCAGTTAAGCATCCAACTCTTGATTTCAGCGCAGGTCACGATCTCACCACAGTTTGTGAGTTCAAGCCTCGCATCAGGCTCTGTGCTGATGGTACAGAGCCTGCTTGACATTCTCTCTCAAAATAAATAAACATTAAAAAAATGAAGAAAAAAAGAATGCTAATAAAAAATGCTCAAGAAAAATTCTTTACCGGCTTTTAAAAGGTACTTACATAATCACCATCCTGAGGAATCAGGACATTCATTTCAGATGATTTGGCACTCACGATCTCACAGTCCAGTGCATCTTCACTGAGGTAGATGTGGCAACCTTCCGTCTTATTAATGGAAATCGTTGGCACTTTCCCCATGACCTGAAATAAACAAGAGAACAATCCTGGGACCAACGTAGAGAAATAAAAATTAGAATGTCCTCGAATAAGCATGGTGCATGGGCTTCCCGGAGCTTTAGGAAGAGCTGGGTCAGGGCTAGTGAGGCTGCTTAACGGCACTGTGTCCAGGCTGAACTGGTGGGTGTCATTTGGGGACAGAATGAAAGGACCACACAAAGGGATTCTCAAGCCGCAGGGTCTCTTTCCTGAGACAAAATGAAGGGATTAATGTGAAAACAGCAGCTAAGTGTTCAGAAAAAGTCTCACCCCCCTCGAGTGGATTTGCAACATATATTTGATTTCATGATAAAAGCAACAAGGAGCATTTGCTTTTATTTGCTTACAATTTTCATTCTGACAAATCTATCAATCTTAGGTTAAAACAAATACTAATATTGCCACTTAAGAGTAAATACACTATTCTGTAATCGAGTAGGTTTTTCTTGAACCTAAATAAGAATAAATAAGAAACACTACAATTCTTTTCCCATAAGTCTTTTGCCGGATAAAAATCTCACTGGCTGAATGTGAAGCCTGAATAAGACATTGAGCGTCTAGGTTATTTTGAAATGTATTAATTCCAGGAGCCAAAACCGGGGACTTGGTTGAGGCCACTCACTGGGTAGATAAACAGGATCATACCCACAAGGCGGGGGGGGGGGGGTTCTTTGTATTGTTTGCAAATATCTAAGTGCTATAAAAATATTGCTCAGTTTCAAATTTCTTGTTTTAACAGTTTTGAGACATCCCCCTCACCAATCTCTATAGGGGCAGCCTGTTCCCCAATGACCATATTACAACTCTATAATTTTCCTTCTTGTAATGGTAATTGGAAGTGATAAAGACATCTGCTGTTTCACCCTGAAGAAAAGGCTGGATTGCAAACCCAAGGAGCAGCTCCTGTCGATGGTGCAGGTGATGTAAAGAATTCCTCAGGGGGAGTCTAGCCAGGTCACCACACTTCTCTGTTTTCTCCCTCTCTCCATAGAAACTGGACACCGAGTTAGCAATGAGCCCCAGTGCCAAAAAAAAAAAAGAAAATGCAGAGGTAGTTCAAGGTCAGGTAAGCATGGGATTTGCCATAAATAAACTAAAACAGTAACAATACATAGATCAATATTTCAAAAATGTGTCAGCAGTAATGTTTTGGTGATTTCTCCATTTATCTTCTAGTGATGAAAAGCATTTACAGTTGCCTAGAACGATATGGAAGCCAGGCAAGTCAAGAGAAAAGATAAAGTGTCAGTGGGTCTTTGGTGATTTGTTTGTGAGGCAGAATGGGGACCCTTGAGGCAAGCACAGGACACTAATCCACTCTACTGATATTTACATATTGCTATATTGTATTACAAATGCATAAACACTCCATGTTTCCGGAAGTCTGAAAAAGCAACAGCAGACCTTAAACCATTGCCCCAATATGGTACGAATGCTCTTTTCCACAATGTTTTGGTCAACACTGCATGAGCATAGATTGTAGACATGCTCTTTGTGCCCTGGTGGTCTGGGAGCACTTTGGGAACAGAAATGGCTTCTTATCAAGGGAACTGGGTCCAAGAGTCGTTCCTCTGCTGAGTGACAAGTGACGTGTGACCTTGCCCAGGCCAATGCTCTAGCATTTAATCTGTTTCTGTATTAGTTTGGTTTTTCCATAAATGTATTTCTCTACAAAAATTTTTTTTTACGATTTTATTTGTAAGTAACCTCTACACCCAACATGGGGCTCAAACTCACAACCCCAAGATCAAGAGTCACACCTCCACAGACTGAGCCAGCTGGGTGCCCCTATTTCTCTATAAAAATTTAAAAAATTTCCATAGAATATCTGAGTCTCTTTTCTTTCTTAAAATTTGTGTGCATTTTTTGAGGGTAGTTTGCCAAAAACGGAATTCCTGGACCAAATCATATGAACTTAGGTGAATGCCCCTTTGTTCCCTTCAACCTTTTTTAAGTCACTGAGGTTAAATCCGCAAACACAAAATTCACCTGTTTCACGTGCACGATTTAACGGTATTTGGTAGGTTTACAGATGTGTGCAACCATCATTTCGCCTCAGTTCTAGAATATTTCCATCACTCCCCAAATATCTCTAGTGCCCAATTACAGTCAAACCCCGTCCTCACTCCCTGGCCAACCACTCATCTCCATTGTAACCAAGCCCCTTCAAAAGAATGTATTAGAGGCGCCTGGGTGGTTCAGTTGGTTGAGTGTCCGACTTCAGCTCAGGTCATGATTTCACAGTTTGTGGGTTCGAGTCTCACATCGGGCTCTGTGCTGACAGCTTGGAGCCTGGAGCCTGCTTCGGATTCTATGTCTCCCTCTCTCTCTGCACCTCCCCCGCTCCACTCATGCTCTTGTCTCTCAAAAATAAAGTGTTTAAAAAAATTAAAAAAATAAAAGAATGTATTAAATGTTTTACATAGTTAATGACATTCATTTGATTTTAACATCCAAAAGCTTGGAAAGGATTCAAGAAAATGTCTCTCTCTGGTCTCTGAACCCCGTTGCCAAGTTTCAGTCCCTCTTGGACAGATAACCACGGTTTATCCTTCCAGGTTATTTTTAGAATGATCTATTTTAAACATAGCAACAAAGAAAATATCACACGCAAATATACATGTCAAACAGCTTTGTCAGGGTTTAACATTTTGGTTTCTTTCTTTCTTTCCTTTTTTTTTTTTTTTAGGACTATAATCTTACAGTCGAGTCGAAGTCCCCTCTGTATTACCCACCACTGCATTCACTACCCCTCTCTCATTTTCGTCTCTTCCTTTTCCAGTTTTATATTTCCCAATGATTTTTCTTGTCATTGGCTGGGTTACAACCCTTAAAGCATTATGGAACAAAGGCAATGATAGAAGGAATTTTTTCTTTATTTCTGACTTTAATGGGGAATTCTGAAGATTCAAATGAAGTTTGATTTTCACTATAGGATTTTGATAGATGCCTTTAATTGGGTCACAGAAGGTAGTATATCTTCTATGACATTTTTTCTAGGATTATCAGATACAAATATATCTGTGTATATATATGCGTGTGTATATGGAAAAATGAAATCATGCTCTACATAATCGTACAAAAGTGTTCTTTCCTCTTAACAAGGTTATCATGGATATCTTTGTAGATCACTTTTAAAAATGGTTATGTGGTAGCCATTTTTATATAGAGTTCAGAAGTTAAAAACATTTTTTTTTAAATTTTTTTTTTCAACGTTTATTTATTTTTGGGACAGAGAGAGACAGAGCATGAACGGGGGAGGGGCAGAGAGAGAGGGAGACACAGAATCGGAAACAGGCTCCAGGCTCCGAGCCATCAGCCCAGAGCCTGACGCGGGGCTCGCGAGATCGTGACCTGGCTGAAGTCGGACGCTTAACCGACTGTGCCACCCAGGCGCCCCTAAAAACATTTTTTTAATGTTTATTTATTTTGAGAGAGAGAGAGAGAGGGCGAGCGAGCAGGGGAGGGGCAGAGGGAGAGGGAGAGAAAGAATCCAAAGCAGGCTCCACACTGTCAGCGCAGAGCCTGATAAGGGGCTCGAATGCACAAACCGTGAGACCGTGACCTGAGCTGAAATGAAGAGTCAGACACTTAACCAACGGAGCCACCCAGGTGCCCCAGAAATTTAAAATTTCTAAGTAGACATAGCTTTCTTGATAATTTCTTCTATTACTTCTCAATTTAGAATTATTTCTCCAGAAATTTATGAGTATTTAAAACTGTTTTCTTCCACTTTACTATAGCTTCATGTTTTGTATTTAATTCAATTGGTTTTAATTTTGAACGTGATGTATTTTCATTAAAAAACGCCAACTCCTTATATATCATCAGTGCTACCCAATCTCATTTCTGTAAGAATAAAAGGAAGCTTGAAATATACTCTCTAAAATTCAGAGGGGGTAGATTAGATTATTTCCAGAATACTTTTCACCTGGTTAAATATGTGCTCTCACCTCAGTCACAGAATATCATTTCTGTGACCTTGGGGAGGGGAGGGTTGCTTAAAAATAATGTGAAGTGAGAGAAAGCCTGGCTCTTTGTGTAGAAACTTCACTATCCAAAATAGTTCTTCAGAAACTGTGGACTTATTATTAGGTTTACATGAACCGTATTTATCCTTGAGTATAATAATATACCCTTGGACTTTTCCTTTGCTTTTTTTTTTTTTAACGTTTATTTTCTTTTGAGAGAGTGCACACGTGAGCGGGGGTGGGGAGAGGGCAGAGGGTGAGAGAGAGAGAGAGGGAGAATCCCAAGCAGGTTCCATGCTCAGCACAGAGCCCAATGCTGGGCTTGATCCCACGACCCTGGGATCATGACCTGAGCTGAAATCAAGAAGCAGACAGCTGACTGAGGTACCCAGGCACCACAGAACTGGACTTTTTCTGATGATGAGTGATTTCCTTAAAATTTTCATGCATAATGCTTTGGGAGAAATAGAACTATTAAATAAATGGATGGATGTGGTTTTCAGAAATGCTACATTAGAAGGTGGCATTATAGAATGTAAGCTTCACGAGGACAAGAATTTTTGTCTCGTTCGCTCACTGGTATTTGTTGTGCTGAGAACAGTACTTGGCACATCAGACACATTCAACAAACATTTGGCAAATGAATGAATGAAATGAGTGTGTTACATGTTAAGTGGCCTTGAGCACACAGCTCACATTAAAATTTTTAAAAATATTTATTTATTTTTAAGAGACACAGTGCAAGGGGGGGGGAAGGGCAGAGAGAGGAGGGGGGACAGAGGATCCGAAGCAGGCTCTGCACTGACAGCAGCGAGCCTGATGTGGGGCTTGAACTCACGAATACTGAGATCATGACCTGAGCCAAAGTCAGACACTCAACTGACTGAGCCACCCAGGGACCCCGATAACTCACATTGTTGAAACTAAAGTGTGAGCTGAGGATTCCGGTCAAGTTTCCCTGTGTACGTGGTGAAGATAACAATATAGTAAATGCCTGTGCGGAGTTATTTGGTTGCTTTCTCCTAAGTAGTTTTCTACCAGGAAATTAAATTTATGAAGAAATGGAACCAGAATGGTTAGGGAAGGAGATTTACACAGATGCACCACAGACAATATATGGAACTGAGTGAGAAAGAGATACATGTATCCACAGAGCCCATGTGGCAAGGATATTTAGAATTTGGGCTGCAGAGGACTTAGAATCCCTCAGCTAACCTTGGGTTTCAGGGCAGGGAACTCTGAGTCAGAGGTGAAGCCAACTGCCCAAATGCATATGGCAGGTGGGGACAGAACTGGGGCCTTGCCCAAGGCTCAGGGTTCAGGACTCTTTCCATTAAATGGACACACACAAAACCATGTCTTAAATAGTAGTGAGTGAAATGTAAAATGTCCATTCAAATGTACTTGAAGTAAAAGTGGCAGTGGTGGGGTGTCTGGGTGGCTCAGTTGGTTGAGTGTCTAACTTCAGCTGAGGTCATGATCTCATGGTCCATGAGTTCCAGCCCTGCTTTGGGCTCCACATTGACAGTATGGAGCCTGCTTAGGATTTTCTCTCTCCCTCTGTCTTTCATGCACTTGTGCTCTCTCGCTCTCACAATAGATAAATAAACTTAAAAAAAAAGTGATGGTGGTAAAAAGCTCAGTAAAATGAGAGAAATATCTATAAAACCAGAATCCAATTTTAACAAACATTATCAGGAAACATCAGGTCACAAGGGGTTAATTAAATGCATGAAACCTGTCACGGTAGAGCCTGTGATTCGGGAGTTGAGTGTTTGAGCCCCACGTTGAGTGTAGAGATTACATAAAAATGAAGTCTTAAAAAATGAAAAAATAATAAAAAATAACAACATGAAGAGAGTGTAATCGAAGGTGGAAGTTATCGCTGGCCAAAGGCAGGAAGCCCATTAACTCTTGGCATACTGTAAAATCCCACTGGGTTAAACCAAAATTTACTAAAGGAGTGCACATTTTCTCCTAGTTTGCAAATTCAATTCCAATCCTACTTCCCAGGTTGTTAGTCTGATAATCTCACCGACTCTTCACAAAAACTCTACTTCCTCCTTACTCAGAACCAACTGTCCCTGAGAAAAGAAAATTCTCTTCGGGATGGTGCTATCATCTAGGAGAATCTCTTAGAGTCTGTGTTCATTCATCAGTTGACTCATCCCAATCACTACCTCGCCAAACATTTATTGGACACTGACTATGTGCAGGTGCTGAGCCAGTGTCTGTGGCTGCAAAGATTAGTTATCTGCTCTTGAAATAGGCATGTGCAAGATAGGATGTGTTAGAGTCTAAGAGACTGAAAGGGGGGAAGTCACACTGTCTAAGAAGAAAGACAGGGCTTCAGAGAGGAGGTGATGACAGAGCTGTGTCTGGAGGAAAGGGAAGAAGAATTCTCTAGGTGGACATGGCCGGCCCCTTGGGGGGGCAGCTGGATCATCAGAGCAAAGTGGCAGTGGGTTCAGAGCGCACGCTTGACAGGCCACCTACCTGCATTTGAATATCCTTGGAATTGATCACTTCCACAATGCCTACCACGTTGTCAAACACAAGGCCAAACTTCTTACAGTTGTCTAGAGGAAGCAAACAGAAACACAGCTCTGTTAGGCACACGCATCATGTTTATGCAAAGCAACTGACCATCCTAAGTGACCCCGGGTGCTGCCCTACCGATTGTAATGGAATTTATTTTTCCTTTCATCTGTAGAGTGGACTTGTTGCAGCTGAAAATGTAAGCCACTTGTTTCAGTTCGGTCTCCGAAATCACAAGGTCATGCCTGTCCTCTTGATACTCCTAAAATGAAAACACATGCAAATACTGAATACAAGGACGTATGCAGGTAAATGGAATCCTCCGCATGTTGAAATTACTGTGGGGTTCAACATTAATTCTAGCTTTTCGATATGCCCTTCCTTTCAGAACCACTTTTTAATAGGCCAAACCATAGGTCGTACTCTGTTTTTGTAATGATGGGAATGAATGGAACCGCTGCTTGGAAGCGGGCGGCGGGGGGGGGGGGGGGGGTGGCCAGTGTCCATTTGCAAACCAATATCAGGCGCCCCAGAGGCTGCTGGGTGGTGGGCTGGAGCTTTTTGTTCAGTCTGTATGCTGAGTCTGGCCTTAATGCTGCAGTAAAATGTGCCGCGTCAAGGAGTTGGGCAACTAGGTTGGTGACGACCGTGGTGTTAAGTCCCTGTGTATCTGCAGCCCAAGACAACGTTTCTCGGGAATCTGGTCTTCCGGAAACCTTTGGGGAAGCTCCATGGATTGGCAGGGAGCACCAGGTCTCGTGCACATTCTCTGTGTCTCTGTCCTGTTCACACAACCAGGCAAGTGGTGGATGAAGCGGCAGATGACATCAGTGCCTCTGTCCATGGCCCTGAACACCCTACATCCAACCAGAACGGGGAACAGATTAAAAGCTTGTGGAAAGAGTTGTCAAATCCGTAGAGACAGAAAGTAGAAAGGCTGTTGCTGGGGGCTGAGCGGGGGAGTGGGGAGTTGTTGTCTAAGGGGTACAGGGTTCCAGTTTGACAAGACAGAAAGAGTTCTGTGGACGCGTGCTGATGGCTGCACAACGCGAATTCACTTGGCGTCCGTGAGTCAGCACGTACGCTTAAACGTTAGGTGCCACTGAAATGCTAAGATGGTAAATTTTATGTGTATTTTACCACAATGAAGAAAATGATTTTAAAAACGTGAAGAGAAGGATGCATGAGAAATAATGAAAAACCAAAAAGTAAAAGAAAAAAAAAAAAAGAAGTTGATGGAAGCATTCAGAAACACCCCGGTTTTTGCTCTAGCCAGAGGCTTGTGCCTTTGTCTTTTCGCTCAGAAACCCTGAAGACCTGGGTGAGCACTTGGTCCTGTCACTGGAGCATGCCAGGAATGAAGGTTAAGGTTAAAGGGCTTCACTCACGACTCTCCATTTCTTTCCTTCCAACTCGAACACGGGAGCATGTTTCTGAGGAGGATGAGACGGGGGGGCCCTGGAGCCTGGAGAGAGGCTTTTGGTAGGAGATGGAGTTTGTCCTCCTTGAGTCCGTAGGCTGGGATTCTTGTATGTCTTCTGGTCATCTGTGACGTGCCGGAGCCCTGGAAAGGGAACACATTGCCACGTTTCCTTGTATTTTATGCAAAGGGAACTGTCCCTAACTTCTTGGATGAATATAAACAGAACAAGAAATTTTGGTAATGCTATTCTCAAGGTTAATAATATGCACAGAGACCTTATAGATTTAGAGTTAATTAGAAGCACTGTAAACATATTTTAAATTTGAGGGAACTTCTTTAAGGAGGTAAGATAGATAAAAATTCTATAAAAAAGCAAAGCACCTGGCCAAAAAAAGATCACATGATTTACTTCTTTTCTCATGGCTAAGGCTTTCCCCAGGTGTAGCCTAGAAGGACAGGGCATTCCAGTAAGTATACGCCATAGAGTATGGAATAGACTTCAGGGTTATGAGTCCATTCTCTTACTTTGCTGATGAGGGGACAGCCCAGCCAGCTGGAGCCAGAGATAAATTTAGAGTTTGGGGCTCTTAGCTCCTAGCCCAGTGCACAGGGACAATTACACCGTAACTCCTATTACTGGTCTAAAACAAAAATACATTTGCATAAACCTTACTGTTCAGAATGCATGTACATCCTGATATATCTTAAAGGTATGATTAAAAACAACCGTTCACAGTGATGACAAATGTGCTTCAAAGACAGAATTATTTGGCAAGCCTGTCCACTGCTTGAGGACAGAGGTCATTTTATTTCACTCGGTCTTAATGCCCCGGTTGTAGATGGTGCCGAAGCATCGAGGCTGCTGTGAGTGGTGCTAACTTGGAACCCAGAGTCTCTGAGTTCTTCCTGATGGTCCATGTAACAGCCCACTGAGCCCGTCTCCCTTGAGATGAAGAACGCTGCAGGCTTCTGTTTCCCCACACAGCTCCCCATGTTTTGGGGATGGGGATGGAATGATGCATCCATCACCGTAGGCTCTGGGGGGAAGCTATGTGCCTTGGAGGCAGAGGGAGACAGAGTCAAGGTCCAGTTTTCTCACCTTTTGTAATTCCTTCCCCTTGGTTAAGTTGGGCAAATAGAGCTGAGCGTGAAGGGGAGGGCTCCTCTCTTCTGTCTTCATTCTCAAAAAGTGGAGGTGGCCCTGGAGGAGGGGGTGGGGGAGGGGGCGGAGGAAGGCCAGGCCCAGGGGACAGGACAGACGATGCTGATGCGGTTGATGCTACTGGCCCCTGAGGGAGAGAGAAGACGGAAAGCATTGTCTTCAGACTCACGCTCTCGCTGAGAGTTGGGATTTCGCCACTGTCACTCAGAACCTGCTACCAATGAAGAAGTGACGTTCAAGACTCACAACGGGCACCACAGGTCTGTCTGGAGCACTGGGACCTCCCGAGGGCGGGAGCGGGGGATGCACCTTGGGAACAGAGCATGACTGAGCTGGAGGGCCCTGTTGGCAGAAACTGCATGCTCTGGGTTCATGGTGCCAAACAGAGCCATATTCACAGGGTCACATCCAAAGCTCAGGACTTGAATGGAACCAGGCCTTGGCCAGCTGAGAATCATAAGCAGAATGTAGTTCAACCAATAAGAGGATTCACTCTTTTGGGCTGCTGGGAATCACAACCACCAATAAGAGAGAGAGTGGCAAAAATACTCAGTGGATATTAGGTGTTTCTGAACCTTTTTGAGCAGCTCAAGAGAAAGATACTGAAACTCTTTCTCTGGAACTCATTTTCCAAGTATGCATGCCTCACACTGACCCCCAAGTGGGGGCCGTGTATAACCTGGATGCCTGTCAAATCAGGGTCCAGGACCCATCTGATGGTTTCATGCATCTAATGTTGATTGTTAATGAACCAATTAAAAATTGAATCCTTTCTGAGCAAGATCTAGGCTTACTTATTTTCGCTGCTATGTGAAATTCAAGGTTTGTTTTCGGTTTGAAGTTCTAACAAATTCATATGACAGTAAAAGGTGCTAGACAATAGAAGAGTATGTTTGAATGTTTTGAGAAAATCACCCACTCTCCCCCATGTAAACACACATATATACAACAAACTTGGGTGATGCAATATTTTACTTTTAAACCTAAAGCGGAGGGGTGCCTGGGTGGCTCAGTCGGTTAAATGTCCGACTTTGGCTCGGGTCATGTTCTCATGGTTTGTGGGTTTGAGCCCCGTATCGGGTTCTGTGCTGACAGCTCAGAGCCTGGAGCCTATTTCAGAATCTGTGTCTCCTTCTCTCTCTGCCCTCCACCCCCTCCCCACCCAATCAAAAATAAATAAATGTTAAAAAAATAAACCTGAAGTAGAACTCTGTATCTAGGATAAGGCATTATAAGTGAATTCAATGAAAAAATAAAAAATTAAAAACGTTGAGAGTAATGGACATGTGGTTTAGGCTCATGTATTTCCAATGCCAAATATAAAATGTAAAACATCTAAGTGCTAAATATTAACAAAGACAGCATATTCTCATTTTCATAAGCAAGTCAGTATTCCCAAGTGTCAATATTGGGAAGTTTTAATTGGTAGTAGTTTTCAGTTGAAACAAAAAAAAAAAAACCCAACATGGTATTTTCAAAGTACTTATATAATCTCTATTAAGTGCAGAATTACTCTAAAGATAAAAGATTCTTCTCTTATTCAGAATGCATGTCTGAAAAACTGAGTGGGCTGGAGGTCTTGTCTCCTGAAGCTGTAATTTGTGATGGCTTTTTGTTTCTAAGGAAGACCAGCCTGACTCCATCAGAATGCTTGAGTCAAGTAAACCAGGACTGCACAATTCATGAGGCCGGCCAATTTTTCTTTCTTCGTATCTTAAATGTTTCCCATTATGTTGCTAGGGTGAAATTTGAGAATTTGCTCTGAATCATCAATAGCATGTAAGAGAAACTTTGCACATCAAGCAATATTTCAGTCCTTAGTTCCAGACCCTGAAAGCCCCACTACCCCCACCAACATTACTTTGACTCATAAGCACGTAATAGCTCATAGAGTGAGTGGAGGGCCAGACCCCTTCCTCACTTCTGAAACGCTGCAGCTTTGCAGTCCTATTTTGTGGAAAGGATAGAGGATACTGGCTTCTCTATCTCAGACTGGTTTTGATGGCGCCCCTGCTCTCAGAATTCAGAGCGTCTCTCTAAGAGCCATTAAAAGGACACTGAAACCAATAAGTTACAGATACAACTTTTTGGAACTTTGATACCTTCAGATGGCTGACTCAGGAACGCCAAACAAAGGATTTACTGCAACAACTGTTGAATATAAAAGCCAAAATATAAGAGAACTCAGGACCAGCTGAAACTCAACTTATCCTGAGCGCCTTCTGGCTCAGCCCCAGTGAGAGCACAAAACTAGGCTCCAGTTTCCAAGGGGACTTTACAATTAGCATTCAGGGGCTTTCCTGCAGACGCAAAAGCAAACTTGGTAGGCATTCCCTTGACAGGCCTCGGGGGCTACTTTGTAGCAGAACCCGGTCTTTACCTCTTTCTTCCTCCTTTTCCTCCGGCAGGATCTCACGGCACCTGGTACCGAGTACCAGTACAGAGTGTTCTGTATTCTCACATGTGCCTGGCCACGAGTGGCAGTCACATCCACTGAAATCGCAGCCCAGCACTAATCTTCAGGTGTCCCAGTAGAGACAGAAGGGAGATGGTCAGGGAAGGGAAAGGGAGCCAAGAGTTCTGGAAAGTCTAGTATTTCCAGGTGTCAATTACTTCTGTTCATGTAACAAGACATTTAATGCTCAGTATAGGACGGCCTCTATGCCTCTATTCCCAAACTTGTGTGAGCATTCAAATCATTCTGAAATCTGTTAGAAATTTAAAAACCCAGCCCGTGTCCCAGAAATGCTCTCTGGGGAGGTGGGAAGCATCTGTTTTTTTAATTTTTATTTTTTAACATTTATTTATCTTTCAGAGAGAGAGAGAGAGAGAGAGAGAGAGAGAGAGAGAGAGACTGCATGCGCGAGTGGGGGTGGGACAGAAAGGGAGGGAGAGAGAGAGAGAGAGAGAGAATCCCAAGCAGGTTCCATGCTATCAGCACAGAGCCTGTGGTGGAGCTAGAACCCTCAAACTGTGAGATCATGACCTTAGCTGAAATCAAGAGTCACTCACTTAACCAACGGAGCCACATCTGTATTTTTTGAAGCTTCCTGGGTGATTCCAGTGCTCAGCCAAGTTTGGGAAGAATCACTCCATGCTACGTGCGGAGATTAATCTTAGTCCTCACAATAATATCATTAGGACTGTCTTGAAATCCCTCCTTAACAGAAAACAAAGCAGGAAATCAGAAAGGCTGACCCAATATTAAATGGCTAGTAAATGGCAGAGACATAATTCAAGCAATCTGCTTGGTTCTAAAGCCTTCTTCAGGGAAATCTTTTATGTTATATTTAGAATATTTTTTTAAAAATAGTCACTAGTGAAATTAAAGGGCCAGAGGTATAGGCTACGTCAATACATATGTAGTGTTGTTCTTGGGCCTCTCGCTAGAATCTACATGACTCAAGTATGGAGAGGTGGTGTAATAGCTGGCTTAATTTTTATCTCCACTATTCCTTGCTCTGTTTCTCTAATGCCTCCGTGGCTGACTGAGCTCCTACAGCCAACTCTGGGACCAGGTCCCCTATATCCTATGGAGATTTAGGAAGTCTTGGGTGTTGACAGTGGCCCCTCAGCATCCAAACATCCTTGACACTGGTTTGTTGTGACTCTGAGCCTGTGCTTCTAGAAACTGGCCTCTTGCCTTATTCGCTTTTCTTGAGTACCTACTGGTTCCAGTAATAGGTGTTTGCACCCAAATCATGGCTCCTTGCCTTAGGGTTCAAGTTTTTCTGGGATGGGGACCTGACCCTCCCCCCACCGGGGACTGGAGATTTAAGGGCATCACCTCTTGGTGTGACTTCCTATTACAGATAACGCACTAGGTGGTCTAGACTGAATGAGACGTAGTGGATCAGATCAGGGCTACGGCCTCCGTGGCCTGTGGAGTGATCCACCACAACCTGCTGTCACTGCGATGTAGGCCCTGTGGGAAGCAGAGCGCAGAGAAGAAAGCAGCATGGGGAGGACACAATGCACGCTGTGAGCTGGGTCCCTGCAGGGAGACGGGAGGACGGCTCCCAGACGGGCAAGCCTGCCTGGAGGTGCCGGGAACAAGAGCTGGGAAGAGCCTGCGGACCAACCGTGCCTGCTCCAGGAACATGAGGGGTCCGGGGAGAGTCACAGGGGAGAGCTTTTAATTAGCCTGCAGACGGCATTCACTTCTTAGAACACAGGCTATGGGGTCCCACGTACACATGTGGATTAAAATAAAGACATGCAGGGGCGCCTGGGTGGCTCAGTCGGTTAAGTGTCCGACTTTGGCTCAGGTCGTGATCTCGCGGTTCACGAGTTCGAGCCCCAAGTCGGGCTCTGCGCTGACAGCTCAGAGCCTGGAGCCTGCTTCTGATTCTGTGTCTCCCTTACTCTGCCCCTCCCCCACTCATCCTCTGTCTCTCTCTCTCAAAAATAAACATTAAAAAAATAAAATAAAGGGGCGCCTGGGTGGCTTGGTCGGTTAAGCGTCCGACTTCGGCTCAGGTCATGATCTCACGGTCCGTGAGTTCGAGCCCCGTGTCGGGCTCTGTGCTGACAGCTCAGAGCCTGGAGCCTGTTTCAGATTCTGTGTCTCCCTCTCTCTCTGCCCCTCCCCTGTTCATGCTCTGTCTCTCTCTGTCTCGAAAATAAATAAACGTTAAAAAAAATAATAATAAAATAAAATAAAGACATTTAATAAAAGATGTTGTTTACTTGCAAACTATCTAAATATTTCTATTCCTTCTAAAAGAAACTTTTTCTTAATAAAAAATTCCGTTACAGTGTGCTTTACCCTAACAAGTGAAGAATCATACAGCTTAAAGCTGAAGACCTACAGGATTATGATATCACATGACTTGCACAAGGTCACACAGACCAGAAGGTGAAAGTGGGGAATGATGCTGAGCCAGCAGGAAGAAAGGCTGAGCCTCACTGGGCAGCAATGACCCCACTCCCCACCCCACTCCCGATACACAGATGCTTTTTAAAAATACTACTTTGAGGGGCTCCTGGGTGGCTTAGTCACTTAAGCATCTGACTTTTGATCTCAGCTCAGGTCATGATCTCACATTTCCTGGGTTCAAATCCCATGGCCGGCTCTTCATTGGCAGCTAGGAGCCTGCTTGGGATTCTGTCTCTCCCTCTCTCTCCCCTTCCCTGCTTGCTTGCTCTCTCTCTCTCTCTCTCTCTCTCTCTCAAAATAAATAAATAAACTTAAAAAAATCCTTTGGTATTTGTATTTGGTACAAAATACTTTGATACATTGATGTCTCAAGTATCTTAGAGCCCCAGACTGGTAACAACTGAAATATACATTTTATCAAAGTCATTGTAACAATGGCTTATAATTTAAAGAAAAGCAGCACATTTAGGACTTTATTTTATTTATTTATTTTTTATTTTTCTTTTAAGTAGGCTCCACACCCAGTGTATAGCCCAACGCAGGGCTTGAACTCACCATCCTCAGATCAAGACCTGAGCTGAGATCGAGTCAGATGTTTAACTGACTTTCATGTTTATGATTTTAAATGGCCATATTGAAGGTGCAAAATTCACCCATGTTGCAACATAAAGAGCAAAGCATAAAACCTAGAAATGCTGCTTTTGAAAGCTATTCGGATTAATTCTGAGAGCAGATGTTTGATTGTATACTTTTCTTTGGAGGTGGGGAGGGCAAAGACTCAAAAATGTCTGCAAATCTCTTCCTCTAAGTTAATTTCAACTGTCCTGGGAACAGCTGCTTCCTCTGATTTTAAATATATGAACTGTAAAATAATGAAACCATTGTATGCAGCATGTGCAAAGCTTGTCATGTTGCAGTTATATATGCTACATACATATGTGATAGTACAAGTAATATACAAGTAATACAATTGTGTACTAATATGCGCCAAAACTTTTCATTAAATGTTACTTGAATTAATAACTAATCATTTTATTACTTTAGAATTTATTCTGAATAAGCAGCTACTTCGGGCTCTCAAATGAAGCCTCCTCACTGTTTTGCTGCTGGCAATTATGAATGTAATTAACAACTCACTTCTTTCCCCAGTGACAAACACCAGTTTGGGTACAGTGTAGCTTTGGATCTATCTAATTTACCAAAAAGACTCCCATGATCCATTTTGTTGAGTTTGTAGGAAGTGGGTCTAACGCAGTAGAATTAGACAGAGGTTTTTATCTTTGTGAAAAATTAAGCCAAAAGTGAAACATAGCCGCTTAAGTAAAAAAAAAAAAAAAAATCTATTTCTCTCTTCTCTCTCTCTCTCTCTCTCTCTCTCTCTCTCTCGGCTAAACGTTTTCCCTCAACACAGCTGCTTAAGTAAAAAAAAAAAAAAAAAGTCTATCTATCCTCTCTCTCTCAGCTACCAGTTTTCCATCTATGATTTTTCTGCTCAATAACTGACTTGTTTGGAAATTTTCAACTTTCACATTTTAAATTCCAAGATTTTTCAAGCCCACCAGTAAAGGTAGCAGGGGATTGGTCTAAATAGAACTTAACTCTTTAACAGATAGACTGATAATGAATCAGGATAAGGAGGTTCGTCTGTCAGTCCATTCAACAAACATTTACGGAGCGCCTCCTTGCAAGGAACCAGGCCTGCCGTGAAGAAGCAGCAGACGTCCTGTTTGTTAAGAAGCTCGTCATCTAGGAGGGGTGTTAAGGGCACAAATAAATAATTGCAGATGCAGTTTGATATGTGCCGTGTGGAACATGAACAGGGGCATGAGGGCACAGAGGAGGGCATGACCGGCTCACCTCAGGAGAGTGGGGTTAGCGGGGCCGGAGAAGGGCTGCTGTGCCTAACCTGGGCCATACCATCGAATGTTTTGTAGAGGACAGGGGTCTATAAAGAGAGGTATGAGGGAGTAAGAGGGAGTAACGTACATACAGATCACATTAATCTCCACCTTTATCTTATTTTATTTATTAAAAAAATTTTTTTTAATGTTTATTTGTTTTTGAGACAGAGAGAGACAGAGCATGAATGGGGGAGGGTCAGAGAGAGAGGGAGACACAGAATCAGAAGCAGACTCCAGGCTCTGAGCCGTCAGCCCAGAGCTCGACGCAGGGCTGGAACTCAGGGACCACGAGATCACGAACTGAGCCGAAGTCGGACGCTTAACCCACTGGGACACCCAGGCGCCCCCCTCCTTTTTTTAAAAATTAATCTCCACCTTTAACAACAGGTCAGCCAACCTGTATCTTGGCCTGTGTTTTTACCAGTTTTTAGAAAAGCAGAGACTAAGAAAATAAAAATATCACGGGGCAGCCTCTTGGAAGCAGTGGATTGTGTCCCATACCACGGAGCTTTTGTTACAATTTTCCTCTCTGAAACTAGCTTAGAGATAGTAATATTTTGGGGCGCCTGGGTGGCGCAGTCAGTTAAGCGTCCGACTTCAGCCAGGTCACGATCTTGCGGTCCGTGAGTTCGAGCCCCTCGTCGGGCTCTGGGCTGACGGCTCAGAGCCTGGAGCCTGTTTCCGATTCTGTGTCTCCCTCTCTCTCTGACCCTCCCCCGTTCATGCTCTGTCTCTCTCTGTCCCAAAAATAAATAAAAAACGTTGAAAAAAAAATTTAAAAGAGATAGTAATATTTTGAGCCACCTATCTTGCTAGGTATTTGTGAAGATTACAGATCAAGCTACAAAAGGAACCATCTGATGTGCAGTGGCATGGTTTATGGGTTTCGCCAGCGCCCCCAGCCCCCAGCCATCCTCCTTGTGACCTCCACCCTGGCTCCCCTCACACGCACACGCACAGATGGCTGTCCTCTGATTCTCGGTCAGATTCTTTCTCGAGCTGTCCACCTCAGGGCCAAGCTGACCCATCAATCCCCTGGCTTAATGGCTTACTTATTTTTTATATTTTTGTTTAAAAAAATGTTTATTTATTTTGAGAGAGAGAAAGAGAATCCCAAGCAGGTTCCATGATGCCAGCAGGGAGCCTGACACGGGGCTCGAACCCACAAACTGTGAGATCAAGAGTCAGACGCTTAACCAACTAAGCCACCTAGGCACCCACTCTGGCTTATGCTTTATGTTCTGCAGGCAGCAGTGAAAACTTACGTGTGCCCAATTACACACTTCAGAAGCAGTTTTAAAATTACAAAGCCATTTTAGTCGCAAATATACTTTCATTAACATGCGACAGCTGCGGGAATGGACGATGTTTTACAGCTGAACTTTGGGGTCAAGTGCTGTTTGTTAATTTTCCCAAATACGGCACACAAAATACGAGTGTGAGAAAGCCACTCATGTACCAAAACAGGAGGGAGGGATTAAATGAAAGACCCAGCACTTTCAAAACTAAAGACTTTCTATGCGCAGAAGTCAGACCGTTCTCACTGCAGAAAAAAATACTTCACAAATTTATGATTTAGGGTTTGTTTATATTTTAGAATCAAAATTTCTATTTTTTGCAAGATGCACTTTGATCAAGAACTTCGTGAAATTGATACATTTCCAAATTTATCAATTTCTATAAGTACTTGTGAATTTTACTTTCATATTTACATCACACTTTCATTGGCAGACAAGTATCATCGAGAAAAAAAGATTGCACATAAACTAACAGATGACCATCCCGTACAACATAAGGATAAGCCAAAGAGAATTATGGCTTTAGTCTCTATTTTCTTATTTTTATCGCTTCCTGTAATTTTGAGACTTCTTCTGCCAAAGAAAACAAAGTTTCTGGGGGCCCTTCCAAGAAAACAGAATTGTTAAAAATACTACAATGGAGTTTGTAAAAATACTACATAGTATTTTAAGCACCTGCTTATTAATAATTGTTAAAAAGTCAATTTAGGGAGTATTTCCTATTTCATCTATGGCAAGAGAACACTGCTTGAGTTTCAGGTTTCCACAAAGCACCAATGGCACTTGTTGAAGTAAAACCATGGTCTCACAATTATGAAGGGAATGTGGGTCCATGTGGATCACTTTTCTTCAGAGGCAAGATTCCAAACTCCCTCATCTCAAGAAGTATGAGAGCAGGGTGCCTGGGCTCAGTCTGTTAGGCAGCTGACTCTTGATTTTGGCTCAGATCATGATCTCACGGCTCCTGGGATTGAGCCCCATGTCTGGGCTCTATGTTGACGGGGTGGAGCCTGCTTGGGATCCTCTGTCTCCCTCTCTCTCTGCCCCTCTCCTGCACATGCGCGCGCTCTCTCTCTCTCTCTCTCTCTCTCTCTCTCTCTCTCTCTCTCTGTCAAAATAAATAAGTAAACTTGAAAAAAAAGAAGAACCAGAGGAAGGGTCATGAAAATACATCTCACGGTCTCGTCCATGACTTCTGATGGTTTCCCTCTCATGGAGTCTCTGTACATCATTCCTTTGAGAACCTGGAGGGGTGTGTGAGCTATGGCAGTAGATGAAGAAAAGACAGAGCAACAAACAAAGTCCCTTCAGAGAAGCTTTGAGGTGGAACACGGCTGGGGAAAAACATACATAGTCTATGTGAGTTTGGGGAAACCAGTTAATTTACTGTTTTTTCTTTCTTTTTTTTAAAACAGTGCATTTAAGGGGCACCTGGGTTTGAGCCCCGGATCGGGCTCTGTGCTGACAGCTCAGAGCCTGGAGCCTGCTTCAGATTCTGTGTCTCCCTGTCTCTCTGCCCCTCCTCTGCTCCCACTCTGTCTCTGTCTCTCTCAAAAATAAATAATAAAAATTAAAAACAAAAAAAAAAAAGAAACTCTTTTGGCTCCGTCTAATGAAGCGAGCATTTAGTGAGTTTCTATCAGCTGGGAATTTGTGGCAAGCAGGTGGCAAGGGACAGGTGCAGGGGAGGCGTCTGTGACCAATATTCCGCCGCCTGTAATAAAATGCACTGTCCATTTCTGTTACCGCCATCTGATGGAAGAAGTAAAGAAATATTACATATGCGGCTCTTGGACGAGGAACACAATCCGTAGTTAGTTAATGGAATAACAAGGTAGAAATTTCATTGCGAAGAAATGTGATTACACATGAATGCGTTTCACTTAGCAAATGTGACCGGGCACTGTGTTTAAGGCCCCGTAGCAGCCGCAGCTGCTGGTTCCCAACAGAATGGGGAAAGCGCCCTGCTTTCAGGAGCTCCCGGCCTCGGAAGAGAGACAAGACACTTCTGTGTTCCCAGACAACAGGCACTCAGCTCTTGCCTTCATGTCTTTGCTCAGACTATGCCTTTGTTTAGAAGGCTCTTCCCCAACGTATAATCTGGAAAACCCTCAGAGATCCTTCAAGGCTCGACTCCAACGTCTCTTCCTTTTTGTACGTTGTCTCTCCCAAGAGCAAATGTCCTGTTTCTCTGTTACGAGGACCCGTGAGGAACACGCTTATTAGAATCCTTCACACTACACTGTAATTATCTGTCTGTGCATTCGGGTTTGGTCATGAGCCTGAGCACTAAAGAGTCACTCATTATTCATCCCAAAGTCACTGGTAAGGTGGCCCAGCGCCTGACACCTGGTAGGTGCTTCGTAAGTACTTACTGAAGTGAGTAAGTAACTGCTTTATAAGGCAGAAAGTGCTAAGCATCATAAAAGAAGTACAAATTTTAAGAGGTGCCAGGGGGTGGTCTGTGGAGGGAAAAGGATAACTTCCAGCTTCGGGCATGGAGATGAGCAGAGGAGACAGGCGACTCGGTTCTTGGGAAGGAGGCCATGTGAAAATGGCACTGAAGGTTGGATGGGTCGGATCTGGCACAAGGAAGCAAGAGGAAGGGGGTTCCAGGAGTGTTGCCGTGACAACAGATAACTGCAACTGAAACGTTAGCATCGCACGAGAACTGACAGATCCACGTTCATGTCGCCTTTCCAGGCATCACCTTGTGATGTGACACACTGGTTTAACCAAACTACCACTCCTCAAGTCTCTCCTTTAGGACTGCCTGCAGATCTACTTACAAAAACATAACGCACCAAGCAACCACGCATTCCGCTCTACTCTGCCCCTTCTGACCGCAAAGAGTATGACTTGAATTAATTCCTCTCCAAAGAGGGTCTCAAAGGCTTCTGGCCATTTGAAAAGATAAAAGTCACTTAAAAAATATGTTTGTTTTTGAGAAAGAGAGCATGGGGGAGGGGCGGAGAGACAGGGACGCTGAGGATCCGAAGCAGGCTCCACACTGACATCAGAGAACCCGATTTGGGACTCAAACCCACAAACCATGAGATCATGACCTGAGCCGAAGTCAGACGTTCAACCCCACAATTCGCCCCACAATTCGCTTTTAAAGAAGGAACACTGGCTACCATGTACTATCCTAAAAAGGATGGGCTGAAGACTTTCTCTGCCCTTGCCCTTTCTCACTGAGACAAGAAGGTGGATGATGGCACTGAGATGATGGACAGGGAGAGGGACAGAGCTACTCGACCACAGCAGGGATTCCTGGGGGGGCCTGGTTTCAGGAAGCAGGCAAGTCCCCCAGGAGCAAGGGCTGAGCTTCGCCCCAGAGGTGTGGCTCCTTGGGGGTGAATGAGAACCCAGGCCTCAGCTCAGCTCTGGGCTCAGCTCTGGGCTGGACTGACAGTGGACCTCATTCAACATCTCCTCCTATTCAGGCACCCCCTGCTTTGCTCTAGGGAGCACCTCTGTCTGCACCCCTAAATCACAACCTCCTGATTTTCCTGGGAGGGGCTGAAGGAGAGGGCAGGGAACAGGACAAGGCCAAGTACATCACTGCCTTCAATGTCACACGTGAAGGAATTTTAAATGAACGCACTTTAATTAAAATATTCCCAAAGGTGATGGTTTAAATAAATTAGGAAGGTGTATTAATTTGCTGGCCCTCAGGTGAAGAGAGTTCAAGTTCTCGGTTAGAAAGAAGTTCTAGTAACTAAAATAACCCTGATTGTTAAGGTTGGCAGTTTTAAAAGCTACTACTGCTTTGATTTAGGAAGAGAAAAATTTAAGTACTCTAAAAAATTTATGTATTGCTATCAACCACCAATAAAACTCAAG
Source organism: Felis catus (assembly GCF_018350175.1). Lineage (NCBI taxonomy): Eukaryota > Metazoa > Chordata > Mammalia > Carnivora > Felidae > Felis > Felis catus. Next base: position 11,679,693 of record NC_058372.1, read on the forward strand.
AATATTTATGAGATAATAAAAATGGTTCTAAATATAAAAGGTTTACTTAGAGCTTCATAGTGCAGCTAATTCTAAACTATTGTGTATGAAATTGTAGATATTTATTTTTGACTTACGCTTACTCTACTGAAGATATAGCTCAAGTAGAAATAAAATCCTCGGACAATCCCCAAAACTTCAAAAGGCAGAAATTGAAGCTTTAAGCAATCCCTCATTAAATCAGACAACTGGTCTACAAATGGTCAAGACATCATTACACAAAGTCAGTTGTGTTCCTTTGTTCTACAAAACTGCACCTACCTCTAGCTCTCTAGAAAGGTTGCTTTCTAGAGGTCATTAATACATCACAGCATTATTTACAATAGTTAAGATATGGAAACAACCTAAATGTCCACTGGTAGATGGATAGATAAGGAAGGTGTGGTCTGCACACGCTCACACACACACACACATACACACACACACACACACACACACACACTGGAATATTACTCAGCTGTAAAAAATGAGTTTGCCATTGGTGACAACATGGAAGGACCTAAACAGTATGATACTAAAGGAAATAAGTCAGTATTATACTAAAGGAAATTTCACTTCTATGTGGAATCTAAAACACCAAATCAAACGAACAAACGAAACAGTGCAGAAACAGACTCATAAATACAGAGAACAAAGTGGTGTTTGCAGGGGTGGGGGGAGATGAGCAAAACAAGTGAGGAGAATTCGAAGGGACAGGTTTCCAGGTACAAAACAAGGAAGTCACGGGAACCAAAAGCACAGCCTAGGGGATATGGTCAGTACATTGTAGTAACTCTGCGTGGTGGCAGGTCACGAGACCCGGCGGTGATCACTTCGTAATGTATGTAAGTGCCGAATCACCGTGTTATATGCTTGAAACCCATATAGTATTGCACTACACTTTAATAAAATAAAGGTCACCAATAAGGTGGATGATGGCAGCTTTTCCCTAGTCCCTACGTTCCCCACATTGTCACAGTGGATAGTGGCAGCCAGCCCACGCTTCTTCAAGTCTGGAGATCCTGGACTCTGGTTTTCTTCTCCTCCTCTTCTCTTGTCTCCTTGACGGACTGACTCCACTCCCCAGAAAACGCGGTCCCCCGGGGTGTTTTCCTCCACCGTGTCCTCCTTTTTTGTCTCTGCATCCACTTAACGATCGCCCCTAGGCCTCCCCCTTGGTGATGTCACCTGCCTGCTGCACCTCTCTATGGAGAATGTCTCACCTGCACCCCAAACAGCACGGGGAAGGCTCATGTCAAGGCTGTCTCGCTCCTCTGTGGAGTTCCCTGTTGTACTGATGTTGCTATGATTCTCCCAGATTTCCAGACTTGGAAACTTGGGTGTTTAGGTTTGATCTCTCTCTCTTTCAAAGGAAAGACAGAGTCCTCATCTCAGCATCCATTCTATCTCTTGCTTCCCATGGCCGTCCCCACCCTCCAGGTCACGTACGAATTGTCCCAGTCCCAGCCGTCCATTAAAGCCTCCCAACAAGGATCGGGGGGCCTCTAACCTCCTCCCCTTTTCCGTCTATCTTGCACAACTTCCAAATCACCATCTTTTTGCTCAAAAACCTATGATGAAGGAAAAAACCCTGCATACCACATATAGACCCATCTTTTTAGGAAAAGACATACAGACAGATTTCACCATCTGGCCCTAGTTTGCTTTTCTGGCCTCAATTCTCACCATTTTCAGCTCAGAAAACGACCAGCTTTTCTCTCAAAGTACTTTGTTCATGTCCTATATGCATGTGCCGAATTCTCTGCTAAGAATAAGAACTGCCCTTTCCCGGGGCGCCTGGGTGGCTCAGTCGGTAAAGCGTCTGACTTTGGCTCAGGTCATGATCTCACAGTTTGTGGGTTTGAGCCCCGCGTCAGGCTTTGTGCTGACAGCTCAGAGCCTGGAGCCAGCTTCAGGTTCTGTGTCTCCTTCCCTCTACCCCTCCCATGCTCATGCTCTGTCTCTCTCTGTTTCTTAAGAATAAATAAACATTAAAAAAAAAAAAACCTGCCCTTTTCCTCACTATCTACCTAGGGCTCTCCAAACTCCTATTCATCCTTCAAGACCCAAATCAAACATCAGTCCCTCTCTTGTCTTTTCTGCCTACCCAGGAAGTCTAACTAGCAAGGTTTCTTTTCGAACACAGGCTTGGTTATTGTAATTCATTTCTGCATCATACTTAAAACTTGCTGCTTGATGGCAGAAACTGTAACATAAATAGAATGTCTGTTGTATGCCTGGTACATGGTAGGTAGCCAATAAATGGCTATTAAGTAAATGAATTGCTAAATAAATGAATGAGTAAAAATCAAAGATCTCTGGACTCCAACTTGAATACATTTGAGCAGTGTTTTTCAAACTTTACTATGCATATAAATCACCTGGGGAAATCTTATTAAAATGCAGGTGCTGATTCAGGAGGTCTGGAGTGGGGTGCTGTATTCTGCATTTCAAACAAGTTTCCAGATTACTGCCGGCCCCAGAACCACACTGCACTGAAGGATTGTGTGTTCCTTCCATGTTCTGTGCAAGCATCTGTGCTTTGTGTTTACTGGTAGTGTGACAGTTACATCACGTTGTATCTGTTTATATGTTCCTTAGGTAGAACGTGAGTGTCAGTGGACAGAAATGTACGGACTGCGTCATATACCCATTCTCTGCATTGTCAGCACCTGGCCCAGAACCTGTTGCATGCTAGGTGCTGCACACTATGTTTGTTTAGTCACTAGTGTCTCTCAGGCTGAACTCCAAGCCATTTCCAAGTTTACTTCATTATCTGTGCATTTGGAGCTGCTTTGTTAGTCAATGATACTCCTAACTCCCTCTGAGCAGTCTGGATCTTTTCCATAAGAGAACAAAAGTAATTGGCTACCCAAAGCCCCAAAAGGGAGCTAAAGACCCAGGAGCAATTAAGTCGACTGAATGCAGCTGTGGTCAAGGTAGACTGGAGACAGCCACTCCCCGCAGCCCCAGAGCCCCGTGGAAGAGATCAAGGAGCTCTGTGATCCGGACAAGCAACACGCCGTCTAAGGCTCTACCAATTCACTTCGATGAATAAATGCAACGCACAGGATTGGTACAAGTTCTAAATGAAAATTTCGATCGAAAAGACAGAGAACAGTTTTCTTTTGTACAAATCAAGAGGGAGCCAGAGGGGCCAGAAGACTGGAAAACTTATAAGACATACATATTTAATGCGATGCTGCAGGGCCTACATTATTTATAAGTCAGAATACCCTCTGGCTGAGTTTTAATTTGCTCACGGCAAACTGTTACACTTTGCGCTTTGTTAACGAACATTTGGCCTTTCCACCGAGAAAGAGGCCGGAGAGAAAGATCTACCCTGAGAATAAAGGAGTGATGGGAAAATGTCTGGCTTCGAGAAAAATAAAATCCCACCTTGTCTATGACTGTAACACCCCCAACTACCTGTCTCTTTCTGGAGGTTCGGATGACTGACAACTAACTACGTCACCATCACATAAGACTTCCTTCATGTTCGTGTATGTGGAGTTTTATCCTTTCCATACCTAATTATACCCTAGGTGTTCCCAACGCTAAAGGAATTCAAGAAAGACATGAAAAAGGACAGAAAGATGTCAGCAAGTTTAACCCCAGAAAGTGAAGAAAACAACCACATTTTATCCCGTTCATGGAATTCTTTTCGTGACCTTTTTCTGGCCAGATCCACACAGAACGGAACCATAGCCTGAATGTTGATCTGGCCAATGCATAGAAAAAAAAAATCAGTTATTTCGGTAATTTTCAGTGCAAAGATGCGGCCTTAGCCATTCAATGCTTATTATCTCATCTGCAGGAACTGCCGACAAATATCACAAACCCGACCGACAGCAAGGGATGATAAATAACAGTGTCCCTGCTGGGTTCCTGCCAAAAAGCTGATTTATCCAGCACAGCGCGTTTGAAACCCAGTGCAGAGGAAACCGTGCAAATTAATATGTAAAAGAGTTGCCAATAATTAAATGGAAAACTACAAGTTGTTTCTGGCATACAGTCCTTCTGGACCGTGGTCATATTGAAGAAAAGCTTACAGAAATGAGAAGGTTCCATTTACCACAGTAAACGTCACCAGAAATCCTACATGGATCACTCCACAGTTGCATCTTCTTCCAAGCTCATGGTCCCCACCGGCGCCCGCACACCTGTGCATAGACCCTCACCCTGCAATCACTGTCCCGAAGAATAACCGGCCTCAAAGTTTTACATTCCACCCTGACAACTGACGGGAGCCACAGTTGCCAGGCACAGCTGTGGTCTGAAGGCCAATGTCAGGAGGTGGGAGCTGGCAAATCCAGTTCCAACTGTCAACTCAGGGGGAGCAATCCCTTCTTAGGGCAGTGCGTTCTTGGAAGCTCAGGGCCCTGGGCAGCTAGCTCGATGCTGGTCCCTGAAACTCCCATGGGGCTCTAATCTCAAAATCCAATTTGAAAACAGAGAAAAAAAAAAAAACCACGGTGACTCAAAATACTTGAGATGTTAAGTCACCATCAGCGTTTTGACTGTGTCCATTAAAAAGGAATGCGTTTCCTAAACCTTCTGAATGTTGTGATATCAGTGAACATGAACACCTCATCTTCCTACCTGCTCTTGGATCCTTAACATCTTATAAATACGAACTGTTTGCACGATTGTGATCAGTGGGCAAATAAACGAAATTATTCCTATTTATTTTTTCTTCCCAAAGGCCATTTAATCAGATCATTCTAACAGTCCTCGTAAGAATGCTGTGATTCTGGCTACAATTGCTCATTGTTCATTTTGCTGCTACGTTGACACATCATCGTTAAGTGAAGAGAAATTAGTTTGATTTAGGCTGTGGATTATGCTTTGAAATCTTTTTAAAGATGTTTAATCTTTAATTAAAATGTTTATTTATTTATTTTGACAGAGAGAGAGAGAGAGAGCGCGCGCGAGCGTGCGAGCAGGGGAGAGAGGGGAAAGAGAGGAAGAGAGAAAAATCCCAAGCAGGCTCCTCGCTGCCAGCACAAAGCCCCACCTGGGGCTCCATCTCACGAACCGTGAGCCAAAATCAAGAGTTGGATGCTTAACCGACTGAGCCACCCAGGTGCCCTGTGTTTTGGAATCTTTTAAAGAGATTTTAGTCATTTAGGTTTAAAATTTAAAACTATGGTTTTTATAACACAGTTGGCAATGTATGTATTTTTATCCCAAACTTTAGAAGAAGAGGACAAAAATATTAGGAAATATACTTCATATGTCTTAAAGCTTGCTAAAAGATTATGCATTGATGATGTTATCTCTGAACTAACACTTTCTTACCATAATCATTCCTCACTTTTAATATCTGGCCAACACTTTACCATTAAAGAAGTGAAGTAGCTGCTCTGCTTTGTAATAACTGCCATTTTAAATAGAATTTTCCCATAACATAACATGCTCAGTAAATAACAGCCATTATTATTATGGCAATCTACACTGCCCAGTGTCTGCTCCAAAGATTATATACACGATTATTCATTTTTGAGAGACAGAGCATGAGCAGGGGAAGAGCAGAGAGAACGGGAGACACAGAATCTGAAGCTGGCTCCAGGCTCTGAGCTGTCAGCACGGAGCCTGATGTGGGGCTCAAACCCACGAACCACGAGATCGTGACCTGAAGTCAGATGCCTAACTGAGTCACCCAGGTGCCCCAGGATTATATTTTATATAACAAATATACACATTTGTATAAATATAACATTTATGTTTTAAAAAATGTACTTTGTGATCCATTAGTGGGTCATGAAATCAATTTTGTGAGTCTCAGCCAGAATTTTATAAAAAATGAAATAAAATAGAAAACATATTTGAACGCATTTCATGTGGTAAGAGACAGAACTGTTTCACGAAACATGTTTTAGTATTATGAACAGGGTGTGTGTGTGTGTGTGTGTGTGTGTGTGTGTGTGTGTGTGTAAACTGTATTTCTTACCACTAATTGCCTTTAAAAGTTTGAAAGCCATTGTTACAAGGCTTTTATTTCTCATGAAAATAATGAAAACACAGTATTCACTCCAGAATAAAGGAAAATAGCTACATTTATTTTTCTATAATTAATATTTGATTCTTATCTTAAATATTCAAAACACCATTACTCAGAGGTAAAAGGTATTGAAAGCATTTAAGAGAATTTTCTATTCCTTTTCCATGGGCGCCATTAGAGAATTAATGAGCTGGTGTTTGTTGACATGATTATTTTCCACAAATGGGTTCTCTTTCCTTTTCCATTTATCTACCATGAAATGTAAGACATCCAAGGACTCTTGCTGTTTAGTTTACTGTTCTCTAGTGGTGACCTATCTCCATGGCAAATACATGACAATCTCCCTTTACAACAAACTGATCTATAACAAAATAGCATCTCATTGGAAGTGTACGAAAAATAACACTAACCCATCCACCCAAACACCCACCTGCATCATGGTCACCTTTCTGTGTTAAAACCCTTCGAGTGTCTACGAACTCTCTTCTCAGAAATTATAATGTTCTGTGTTAAAACCCTTCCAGTGTCTATGAACTCTCTTCTCAGAAATCATAATGTCGTGGGCAGAAGAAAAAGAAACAATTAGTTGCACTTTACAACTGTGCGTTTCTGCTTGCGGAGCAAATAGGCAAAGTAGAAAATAAAAGGAAGGGTCCGCTTTTGGGGGTCAATGTTAACGTTTGTTACAAGTGTTAGGGAGCAAAGGCAGGAATCCCACACTCCCTTGGAAAGTTGCAAACTCCGTGTTGCTATTAAGCCTACCTCACTGACATCAACATTCAGGACAAGGGGTAGGTGCTGGAGCATGGCCAACCAGAAGAATGGGGGGGGGGGTTCTACCCCTGAACAGAATTCACAAATACGCCCCTTCACTTTCTCCAGATTCACTCTGGTTAGATCATGCACTGTGACCCCTTAAAGGTAACATTCATTTCTAACAGAAGGGGGTTTCCATAGGAAGTCTTTCCATGACAAGTGCAGAGACTTAAAAGGGCAAGGAAGATTCTAAGAGTCCCCTGTCTCACAGTTTAGTTCAAACCATTTACTGAGTACTTACTCCGTGTCAGGTACTGTGCTAGGGGCTGGAGACAGAGATGAGTTTCCAACTGAGTGGGAGAGACCCCAACACACACGTACAAATGACAGTCGCATGAGCTGAGCTACACTCGAAATACAAAGGGGGCATAGAGGAGAAATCCCCATCCCAGATGGAGAGCTGATGCACATCAATGGAAGTTTCTTAAAGAAGTGATGTTGGAACTGAGTCTTGGAGAAGAGAGATAGGTGCTTCCCCCCAGGGAAGGTCAGACAGCATGATGTATGTTTGGCACGTTGCAAAAAGGCTAAACCATATGAGATTTGCAAGCTTTGAAACAACAGTTTGATTTGGCTTGGCCTAAGCACTGCATGTGCTGAGGATCCCACCAGCGGTCTGGGAGTGCTGGGAAGCAGAGAGATGCGGGGAGAGAGGAGAGACCACGCTGAAGACAGGGCAAAGGTCAGGCCAACCACTCACAGGCTGGGATTTTGTCCTAGGGCTAAGATAACGCTTGAGGCGCTAGGATTGCCTCAGTGTTCAAAAATGTCATTCAAAAAAAATTTTTAAACATCAAAAAAAGACATTTAAAACATTTAAAAGGACATTTTCTTAATCATTCGATCTTCTTAAAATTGTAACTATTTTCAAACCTATTTCCTTTAATGTTTTATCACACAGTTTCTTTACATATGCCATCTTAGTATGCAAAACCTTTGCACTTTAGCACGTTGGGCTGGTAAATCATTTCCCATGTAGGCATCATATATGTTATTATTTTTTTGATGTTTATTTATTTATTTTTGAGAGAGAGACAGAGAGAGAGAGAGAGAGACAGAGACAGAGAGAAGAGGGGAGGGGCAGAGAGAGAGAGGGAGACACAGAATCTAAAGCAGGCTCCAGGCTCCACACTGTTAGCACGGAGCCCGATGAGGGGCTTGACCTCACAAACCCTGAGATGGTGACCTGAGCCGAAGTCGGATGCTTAACCGACTGAGCCACCCAGGAGCCCCTCATATATGTTCTTTTGAATGGCTGTAGAGGTTTCACTGGGTTCTCACCATGACCAACTTAACCATTTCCTTTCTGCGTGTCAGGTAGGTAGTCTCCAGATTTTCTCATGACAAACGACACTTTCATAAAGAGTTTCTACGTATCTATTTATCTTACGCTTTCCTTGAGGTAAATTCTAAAGTGTAAGGATCCTAGGCTACCAGGAATGAACACCGTTATGGCCTTTTTTTCTCCAGGGGGCAGACGGCTTGGTACTTACAGTTTTGCTCCAAGTCAGGCCGGTGGTATGGTGTTCCTTGATGTATGCTTGCAGAGCACTCCAAATGTTCAAATAGGACTTCACCCAATCCACATGGCGTAAATCGCTTTGTTATAAAAGAGGGTGGAAGAGAGTAGAGTTAGGATCTAAGATAAAATTTAAAAAACACTAACAGGAACGTGGTAATCCAGTAACTAAGGCTCAGGAGGACCCTGGACCAGTTGTCTTTCTGGGTCAGTCACCGTGAACCAATTTCCAGAAAGGACCCTGAAAGGCCGGTGGCCCAGGTCTCACCTGAGGGGAGCCGAGTGCCCTCCCTGAGCTCCAGGTGAGGGGCCAAGGGGACCCCGGGGAGCAGATCCAGCAATTTGGGCCGTGCGCCCTCACGTGACCTCTAACTAGAAGGTGACCATGGAAGAGACCTCTCTTTCTGTACCTGCTTCTGGTGCAGAATGAGAACAATGTGTTTCGGAGGGGAGAAGGGTATTGTTGGAAGAAAAAAAAAGTCCTTTGGCTTTCTAATAATTTGGCTGATTTATTTGGCCAAGGGAGTAGTAAGGAGGATGCCGTTGCAAGGAGACGATTTTCCACAAACAGGTAACACCCAGCCCCTAACACAACGTGGGGTTTGTAGCATTGGGCACAACCGCTCAACCAGACCCCCGTTTCCAAGACAGAGCGAGCAAACTGTATGAGGGGAGCACGGCACTGTGGCTGCTCTGTGTGGTTTTGTTTTGATAGAACAGCTTTGTTGACATAAAACTCACACCCCATACAATTCATCCATTGATTTAAAAACATTTTTTTAATGTGTATTTATTTTTGAGAGAGAGAGAGAGAGAGAGAGAGAGAGAGAGAGAGACAGAGCACAGGCAGAGGGAGGGGCAGAGAGAGAGAGGGAGACACAGAATTGGAAGCAGGCTCCAGGCTCCAAGCTGTCAGCACAGAGCCGGACGTGGGGCTCGAACTCACAAAACGTGAGATCATGACCTGAGCCGAAGTCGGACAGTTCACCGACTGAGCCACCCAGTTGCCCCTCAGTTCACCCATTTAAAGTGTACAATCCAATGGTTTAGGTCAGCAGCCATGCAATCACCACCACGGTCAACTTTACATTACATAACCTCAGAAAGAAATCCCATACCCATCAGCCGTTACTGCACAATTCCCCCAAACTTCCCCAGCCCTGGACAATTCCTAAGCTACTGTCTGTCTCTACGGATTTGCCCATTCTGGCATGTCACAGGAATGGAATCGTACAATGTGTGGGGTTTTCTGTGTGTCTGACTTCTTTCACTTACAAGCTTCATCCATGTTGCTCTTCTGTCAATGCTTTGTTGCTTTAACGGCTGAACAACATACCATCGTATGTGCATACACATTTTATTTATCTGTTCAGTGGTCCATGAACATTTGGGTTGTTTCCACTTTGGGGCTATTATAAACAATGTTGCTACAAACATTTGTCCACAAGCTTCTGTGTGAACATGTTTTATTTCTTTTAGAGATACACCTTGGAGTAGAATTGGCGAGTGTGTCTGGTTTTTGCGGTAAAAAATATCAGGACGTATTTTTTTTTTTTTTTAAGTTTGTTTATTTATTTTGAGAGGGGAAGAGAGTGTCTGCGGGAGAGGGGCAGGGAGAAAGTAAGAATCCCAAGTAGGCTCTGTGCAGTCACTGCAAGAGCCCCACGTGTGGCTCAGTCTCCCAAATTGTGAGATCGTGACCTGAGTGGAAATCAAGAGTTAGATGCTTAACCGACTGAGCCACTCAGGCACCCCTCGGTACATATTTATTAAATGTTTATTTATTTTGGGGGGGGAGGGGTAGAAAGAGAGGGGACAGAGGATCTGAAGGAGACTCCATGCTGTCAGCACAGAGGCCAACGCAGGGCTCGAACTCATGGACTGTGAGACCATGACCTGAAGTCAGACACTTAACGGACTGAGCCACCCGGGCTTCCCAGTACGTCTCTCCTACACTGAGTGGTGGATATAGGAGTATCTTTTGTGTTGTGATTATATTTTCCGTATATTTTATAAATATTCTTTCGTATCTCCTCAATGCTTCTGAAAACTGAAAATAACCTGAAACAGACGCAGTATTGGTCAATGGCCTGGTCCTCACGTTTCCTTCCCACTGAACAGTCTGGGCCGGCCGGTGAGGTGCGGGAGCCCCTCGATTTGCTGACCCATAAGCACTTCCACTTCTGCCGCCTGAGGGCTCAGAGGGGGAGCTGCTCTCCAGCCCAGCACCCAGGGGGTGGATGCTCTTGTTTTTGCCTCATTCCTTCCGTGAAGGACTAGACATCAGCCCCATCACATACAGCCAGCTGTTGACAGGGCCGGCCATGACATTATCGGAGGGGAAGGACTCTCATAACCCTTCCTGCAGCGGAGACACTGCGGCTTGTCTCCATTCAGCCCATTTTCAATTCCAAACCCAGTGTTAAGTGTCTCCAGGACCTATTATTTGTGCTGTGGAATGCGATGTCTATTGAAGCTGGATCTGCAGGCAAAGCTCCTTGGTTGGGGCTCATCTGTACTGCCCTTCTTAGAGATGTCTCTCCATCCGCCCCAGTTGTATTTCGTCTCCACGCCCTCGCTGGTTCCCCCTCTCGGGGGCCTGGTTCACTGTCTCAGCCCACTCCTGTTCCTCACTCACACTTCATTTCCCGATTCCTCCTTTCTGCTCTCTGCTTGCCCACCAGCCCTGTTTGGGGCAGTGTGAAAGAGCTGTGCCCTTACAGGACGGGTCCACCGCGAACCATCACAGAGCCCTCTGGCCGCCGTGGGGACACGTATGGAATGGCACGTATTCAAGTGGGGAGTTTATCGTCACGAGAGAACTGCGGCAGATTTTCCAAAGCACATCCATTATCTGGATAACTGGCCTCGCTTTCCACTTTGCTTTGGCCGCAAAGATGGGCTCTTCCCTTAACATTTACCGTAAGCTAGCCTTTGAAAGGAATCAGGAACGCACTACATTAAGTTTGGGGACACATGTTAAACAAGCGAGCACCTGAAAATTTGGTCGGTAAAAGAAGGGACGTACCTGTGTTTGTAGTCCTTTAAGACTCTGTTAGTGTAAAAGGTGGCAGCCTCATTCATCTCCTTGACATAAGGACCGGGTTTGGGGGACTGGGCGAACAGGACCGTCACCCCAGCATAGAAGAAAAAAAAACAGGATAAGAAAGAAAATGTCTTAAGGATGAAGAAAAGCCATGGAAAGTTGGAGACAAACATTTTGTTCTGTAAGGATAAGTGAGGCATTTCCACATCTCCGAGCACAAAGCACCGAACTACAAACAGGGTAAGAGAGCTGGTGCGTTCACCCCGAGAGGAATCTCCTGGGGTGTAACGGACAGGAAGGAGCCCGAAGGTAGCCCAAAGTTCTCCTAAACACTCCAAAAAATGACAGGTGCAGGGGCCAGACTCACCACAGCTATCCACCCAAGGGCGGGGATGCTTTCGCTGACGGCGGAGAGATGATTAAACATTTTACTCCCCCGGTTTCTCTCTCTGAAAGTTTGGATTTCCTGGATCTTTTCTGAGATTGGTTTCAGAAGCGCAGCGACGTCATTCTGCAAGCAAACATTGAACATTGTTACTAAAGGGCAGGACTCCTAGCAAACATTGAACATTGTTACTAAAGAGCAGGGCAGAAGTTCAGGTCTCCAGGCTGGCCTCAGCAGGAGTACTTGCCATTGGTCAGGGGCTTTCAGACTAGAACGGAGGGCTGTTGTTACCGTAATACTATGTTTTCATTCTCTGAAGTGTGAAAATTGTACATATTTTTAACATTATGAATGCCGTCTCCTGAGACATGGAAGAAACCCAGCATATGATACAGTGCCTGTTTTAGAGTGCAGCATGAACAAGGAAATTGAGTGTGGTCAGTTTAATTTCGAAACGGAACGTATAGGCCACACACGCTGGAATAACACAGGTCTAAAATCAGGGTGGGTGATGGCGCTTGGGTGGCTCAATCGGTGGAGCATCTGACTCTTGGTTTCGGCTCAGGTCATGATCCTAGGATCGTGGGATCGAGCCCTATGTTGGGCTCTGCACTGAGCTGAAAAAAAAAAAAGATGAAAATAAAATCTGGGGTGGGGGGAGACATTAGCAAAAAGGTATCTTCTTGCTCCTGTGGGAATAGATGCGAGGGAGGGTCTTGGTTTTACCAGTTACCATAATCCACGTGAAAAAGTGGAGATCTTCCACGGTAGCTCTTTTTTAAAAAAATGTGATGGCTTACAATATTTACGGTTACCTTAGTCTGGTTTGGCTTTCTACGTTGTGCCTCGTGAACCTGGCCAACAACTACTGGTTACTCTCACTTGTGATTAATTCAACAACTGACTTCTCTAGTCATGCAGAAAACGACTTTCAAAATTATGTGAGCCGGTTATGAAGTATCACAGACACAGGGGCCTGTACTCCCTTCCCATCCACCCCTGGAGCAGTCTCTTCTCTTTGGTTTTGAAGGAGATACATGATTACCTGTTTGGGTGTTTTTTTTTTTTTTTTTTTTTTTTAGTGTGTTCCAAAGAACTAGAAACAGCTTGCACTCCGGCAATATTTTACTAAATGGTGTTTGCAGAAATGTTAAATGGAAAGGCCCCGAAAGCTCTTTCATTTCTTCTACTGAGACTTCAGAGCAAAGGTTCTCAACCTTGGCCACACATTGAAATGATCTGGGAGCTTTGAAAAACAGAGGGCTGGGTCCCACCCTGAAAGACTGTGATTTCACTGGTCTGGAGGTGGTCTGGGGTAGGGATGTGGGGGGAGGGGGTTGGAAATGCTCCCCAGGGGCAGATTTTAATCACTGCTACAGTGATGGCTTAGCACCCCAAAGGGCAGTTGTTCCTGCCAGGGACGGCAGACCGTTGGGGAAGAAGCCACAGTCGGCCGCAGCAGCTTCCAGACCTCACTTCTCCTTCTTGACCCTTTTATATACCCTTCCCTACAAGAAATGTATGTTAAGAGCTGACACTGGTTCGAATCTCAGCTCTGCCACTTACTACCGATGCGGCCTTGAGCAAATGACTTAATCTGAGCTTTGGTCTCCTCATCTGTAATTCAGAGATAATACCTACAGCCTGTAGACTACAGGACATACAGCATTTCAAGCTTTCTTTCATTTCATTTCATTTCATTTCATTTCATTTCATTTCATTTCATTTCATTTTTCATTTCAAGATTTACTCTTATGTAATTAGCTCGGCGAGGAAGTAAAAGGGATGTCCTCTAGCATATGTAATACTCCTTTGCTTCAAGTAAGTGTCTGTGCATTTAAGATAAGAGAGGCTCCAAATAAATATCCACCTAGGTTAATAGGATTTTAGGATTACAGGAGTCCAAACTGGGTCATCTAGTTCAGGTTCTGATAGAACCGTCTGAGTAGGTCATGATCAGGGTTTTAAAAAGTAACTGAAACAGAAGAAAAAGTATCAGAGGGCATTCACATGTATTTCATGTGGGTGGGTGCGTCCCAAACATTTGTTTCAGTTACCCAGTGCCTGTGCGTGTACATGGGTGTGTACAATGTATTTCTCAGCATGAATCTGTCTAAAATTTTAAGAAGTGTGGATGGAATCCAGTTCTCCCATTTCACATAATTAGGAGACAAGATCAGCTAGCCAGTGTTAGTAGAGCTGGGGCTAGAACCCAGGTCTTCTGGGAGGCCCTGAAACAACTTTCTGCATCCGGTGCTCAGAAAAATACAGTTAGCTCTCCACGCACAAGTTTCCTCCTTGCCAGCAAGAGTAGGGGAAGGTATTGTGAAGAGATTAAGGGCTCAGATCTGGAAAGAGACCACCTGGGTTCAAGTCCTTGCTCCCCAGTGTACTAAACCCCAGGCCATTCCTCAGACTACCAAATGTGTCTATGATTCCATGACCTCATCTGCAAAATAGTGTTGATAATGGTACCCACTTGACCGGACTGTTAGGAGGAGTGAATGAGAGGAAGCTGTCTGTACTCGGTATAGAGTCAGGTGCACTGGGGTCCTCCGCAAGCAGGGCGTGATCTCAAGGTCTCTGCCAGGGAAACCTCCAATTGCCCACATTCACCGCCCAGTTCCCTCTTATCACTTGTATGCAAGCACAAGAAGAGAGATTTCCTAGTTGGGATATGCAAATGGACAGAGGCACGCTTTTTGTTTTGTTTTGTTTTGTTTTTGACACCTTGATTTAGGACTTCCAGGCTCCAGAACTGTGAGAAAGTAAATGTCTGTTGTTTAAGCCCCCCAGTCTGTGGTACTTCCTTTTGGCACCTGTAGAAAAATAACCTAAGGGTGTGATGGCTTTATAGGAGAAGCAAACACCTCCAAACGCCCAACAACAACTCCCAAATCAACCTCTGAATAAAACAGTCACCCCCCACCAAATACTCCTTGCCTCAAAACTCTATGCCTCTTCCATGTTTGTTTGTTAATGGCAGCCAAAAGTCAGGTTTAAATGCTCTCCCTGGAATTTCACTATTTGTTTATTAAAAAAAAAAAAAAAAACTTTTTTAAATTAAGTAAATACTACCCACGATGTGGGGCTTGAACTCACAACCTCAGAATCAAGAGTCGCATCTTCTATAGACAGAGCTAGTCAGGCACCCCTGGAATTTCACTCTTTAGAAGGGAAACATTGCCCTCTTCAAGGGATTCTTTTTAGTCCAAATCCTACATCAGATCCAAGGTGTGTTATAGGTATTTCTAGAAGGCAGCTGATTTTTGCTTATGGCAAAACTACTAAAAAGCATCCTAATTTCCTCCAACAATTTGCTAAGCTGTAATATTCTTGATGCAGTGACATTTCTGAGAAAGGCCAGACTATCTGAATTGTTGGTGATATCTGGCCTATTGCCCCAAGGGGAAAAATAACCAGAAACACTGTATTTACAATGTTAGATAGATTTATTAAGGCCATCTTCATTTATCTCTAACTTCCCAAGAACAAACTCTAAAGTCTGAGGAGACAGAAGGATATTATACATTGGTTATCTGATGAAAGCATCATAAAGATTGAGAAAAGTTTCCTTTTGCCTTGGTTTGGCAATTGCACAAAGAACTGTCCTCATTAAGAAAGACAGAGAGAGAGAGAGAGAGTAAGAAAGAAAGAAAGGAAGGAAGGAAGGAAGGAAGGAAGGAAGAAGGGAGAAAGAGAGAGAGAGAAAGAAAAAGAAAGAAAGAAAGAAAGAAAGAAAGAAAGAAAGAAAGAAAGAAAAAGAAAGAAGGAAAGAAGGAAAGAAAAAGAAAGAAAGAAAGAAAAGAAAAGAAAAGAAAAAAGAAAAGAAAAAAGAAAAGAAAAAAGAAAAGAAAAGAAAAGAAAAGAAAAGAAAAGAAAAGAAAAGAAAAGAAAAGAAAAGAAAAGAAAAGAAAAGGAAGGAAGACCGGCTCAGAGAACTAAGTAAAACAGCTATTTGCATAACCTTAATAAACACTATAGCTTTTATTCAGTGCCAGATTTCTCCTGTACTGCAAGCTAGGCTAACACTCTCCAGCTCATCCTGAACGTTCACAGCTGGAATCAAAAACAGAGAACGTTAGGGTTATGGTGTGATTTCCATCAAGGCTGAC
Source organism: Felis catus (assembly GCF_018350175.1). Taxonomy (NCBI): domain Eukaryota; kingdom Metazoa; phylum Chordata; class Mammalia; order Carnivora; family Felidae; genus Felis; species Felis catus. The sequence continues at coordinate 11,695,596 of NC_058372.1, forward strand.
TGTGTAGGGATGTCAGATGAAAGGCAAATGGGAGAGAGGCTTTCAGTTACAAGTATTTCCACCTGTTAAGTACTGAGCAGGTACTAGGCGTACTCAATAAATACAGGCTGAAAGGCACATGTCAATGAACACTACAAAAGGGCTTTCCACTCGTAGAAGGGGATACATTTAGGAGGTGTCCTGCGTTGTTTCAATGGATGCATTGGTGATAGCTCCTCAGACCGCATCTAGCTTTAGGCTGACTTGGGATTGGCCAGTTGTACCCAGGTCTCATTCAGATGACTTCCTTCCTTCCTTCCTTCCTTCCTTCCTTCCTTCCTTCCTTCCTTCCTTCCTTCCTTCCTTCCTTTTCCTTCCTTCCTTCCTTCCTTCCTTCCTTCCTTCCTTCCTTCCTTCCTTCCTTCCTTCCTTCCTTCCTTCCTCTCTTTCTTTCTTTCTTTTAAAAAAATTTTTAAATCTTTATTTACTTTTGAGAGACAGTGTGAGCAGGGGAGGAGCAGAGAGAGTGGGAGACACAGAATCTGAAGCAGGCTCCAGGCTCTGGGCTGTCAGCACAGAGCCTGATGCGGGGCTTGAATTCATGGACCGTGAGATCATGACCTGAGCCAAAGTCAGACGCTCAACAGACTGAGCCACCCAGGTGCCCCAGATGACTTTCTTTAAACTCAGGTTTCTATTACTCTGAGAGACCTTTCCTTGGAAGAAAACCATTTTGCAAGGTTCAAATGAAGGGTTAACTGGAAAATCTTCTCTTCCCCTTCCCCCAGTTTCTGTAGGCTTTAACAGAAGGAGAAAATGACCAAAATGGAGGGGAGAGAGAGACATCAGCTGACTGTTAGTTTCAGGAAATGTTCTACAGGACTGTCTCAGCTTGATGGGACTGTGCTTTGGAGAGTATTTCAGGACTCGGTGTCTTTACGACCCTAGTTTCTGCCTTGAAGTTGAAGAATTGAGATCCAGTATCATCAACTTCATCTCAGCTTAGTTCCAGAAATAATTGTTTTGCAGAAAGTAAAATTAAAGAGCTTTATCAGCAAGCTCTGTAGAAACTTTACCCAAAAAGGAAAACCAAATTTCCACTCACGCTATTTTGTGAGAAATGGAACAGACTCCCTGGACGTTGACCTCAGAGATGTGTCACTGAGTGGAAGGAAATAAGCCTATTCCTGGAATCCAGGGTTTTCACGGGGTCCTCTTCACCAGGTAGAGAACGGATCAATCTATCGCTACTCCTTTTTAAATAATTTGTTTTTTTCTGGTTATAAAATTAACATACACTCTCTGTGAAACGCTGGGAAAAAAAACAGATGGGAAGACGTCGGTGAACAATAAACATGCTTAATTCCGCCACGTGAAAAAAAAGCCCTACTTAAATGTTTTGTTTTTTTTTCTGGCACATAGACCTAGTAGAGCTCTCTTGAAAAAGGACAATAATTACTTTAAAAATAATGGCCATTAAGACCGTAAAGAATGGTCCGAAGAGTGGGATTCCAGCAGTTTCAATGAAAATAAGCAAGGACACAAATAAAATCCCATCAATATATTCTTGGCAAGTACTGTGAGAATTCTGTAATTGTAGAAAGGATGTTCTAAATGTAAATACTACAAAAGCATTACTATCACAATGCAGACAAGCTCAACAGCATTAAAGAAAGTATTTGATTTTAAATATCTGAATCCTACTTACATTTAAAATTCTAAGAAAACTTACATCAAACAGGAATGCTTAGCCAAGCATGCCACCAAATATCAATCATTATTACCTTGGCTAATGTGTTTTTGTGCAAAGTTTTACCAATTGATTCCACTTAGGTGCATGTGTGAACATGTGCATGAATTATAGCACAAAAGACATATGGAAACATACACATCAAAGAGTTAACATTAAAATTTTTCTTATTCAATCTTGTAGGTTTATTCATATATTTTAAATTTTCTTTGTTTAAAAAATTTTTTAAAAATGTTTATTTATTTTTGAGACAGAGAGAGAGCATGAACAGGGGAGGGGCAGACAGACAGGGAGACACAGAATCTGAAGCAGGCTCCAGGCTCTGAGCAGTCAGCACAGCACAGAGCCCGACGTGGGGCTTGAACTCACGGACCGTGAGATCATGACCTGAGCCGAAGTAGGACGCCTAACCGACTGAGCCACCCAGGTGCCCCTTCATATATTTTGAATTTTCTAATCTGTACACCCATTTATTCTGTTATTAGGGGAAAAGTTTTAAAACATACTAACTAGTTTTGTACCTTCAGTGGTAGAAAAGAATTTAATGGGTGCTATTAAACTTACATGTATCAAGGGGCGCCTGGGTGGCGCAGTCGGTTAAGCGTCCGACTTCAGCCAGGTCACGATCTTGCGGTCTGTGGGTTCGAGCCCCGCGTCAGGCTCTGGGCTGATGGCTCAGAGCCTGGAGCCTGTTTCCGATTCTGTGTCTCCCTCTCTCTCTGCCCCTCCCCCGTTCATGCTCTGTCTCTCTCTGTCCCAAAAATAAATAAACGTTGAAAAAAAAAATTAAAAAAAAAAAAAACTTACATGTATCAAAAAAGATTAAGCCTCTTCCTTACCAAGAGGTAAGTCGTTTCAGGAAACCATCTTCAGAAATTATCAGAATGAGTTATTCAGTTGAAGAATACTTATAGCATTTTCTCAGGCAAAGGTTACCCAAATCGGGAACAGTTTTTGTTTCTAAAAATATGTTATTTGGGCACGTTTTAATAAAGGAAGCAATTGTTTTCACCATTTTAAGTTAGGAGCAAATATTTTTTATCAGAAACATTAATTTGAGTTCACTCACTTTGGTGCAGTTGTAGACACTTCCCCAGGCTAGTTTCCCTTAATGTTCCTGTTACATAAAAATTTTCCACTGTCCAGGAACATTTTGGAGGTTTGAGAATATGCCTCATGGAAATACTTTCAGAAACACTGGTACAGTTAAGACAACTTGGAAATTGAAAACAACTGCAAAACTGTCACAGAAGTCAGTCTAAATAAACGAAACTTACTGAGCACTGCAAACATACATGATATTGTAGTAGTTGTCATTATCTTGCATCGTGACGATTTTCATAGAAGATATTTTTTATGTTCATAAGGATTTACATTCCATATCTTATTTCAGCGTTTGCTAAACTCTCCTAAAAAACACACTTAAGCATCCTCGGCTTTTGCTTATATTCCTTAAAAATCATTTAAAAAAATTTTTACTTGTTTTTTTTTTGTTTTTGAGAGGGGGCAAGGAGGGGCAGAGGGAGAAGGAGAGAAAGACTCCCAAGCAGCCTGCACGCGCCCAGTGTGGAGCCAGATGCGGGGCTCGATCTCATGAACTGTGAGACCACAACCTGAGCTGAAATCGAGAGTCAGACGCTTAACCGACTGAGCCACCCAGGCACCCCTAAAAATAATTTTTAAAGAGTAAAACCATGGAGACTTGGGCTCCTTGGGGAATGAATTGCTTTGGAGAGTTGCACTGTCCTGATACCCAAGAGAGAAGCTCCTAACACAAAAACTCCTGCTTAATTTTTTAAAGTTTATTTATTTATTCAGGGAGAGAGAGAGAGAGAGAGAGAGACTGAGCGAGAGAGCTCCTACTTAAATTTTTAATGCAAATCTTTCAACAACCCATTATACCCATCAGCACTTTTTCTTTCAGTAATTTTTAAAAAACAAACCATTTCAGACATGCATAAAAGCATAGAGACTAATAGGTAGGCATGTATATGAAACATCACTGAATACTGGGGCCCAGGACCATCACCATGCTGTTCCTTTACTGACATTTGCTGAAGGATGGTTGGACATGCGAGGGTCTGGAGCCTGGGACAGAGAACCTCAGGGAAGGCACAGAAGCTCGATGTCAGCCTGTTCCATTTTTCTCATAAAGGTAGAACCGTGCACTTGCAGTTACAAATCGGGCAGTTTTAAAATTGAAGCATAGTTGACATACACGATTATATTAGTTTCAGGTGTATAATTAATGGTTTCATACTAGTCTGGCTCATATCCACCACCACATGCAGTTACAAAATATGTTTTCTCCTGGTGCCAAGTTTTAAGGTTTACTCTCTTAGCCACATTCGAATATGCAGTACAGTATTATTAACTCTAGTCACCATGCTGTATGTTACATCCTCACAGCTTCTTTCTTTTATACCTGGAAGTATGTACCTTTTAATCCCCTTCACCCACTGTGCCCACTTCATTCTCCACCCCTGACCCCTGGCAACGACCAATCTGTCCTCTCTATCTATGAGCTTGGTGGTTTTTGTTTTCAGTTCTATCAGTTTGGGTTTTTTTTTGATTCCACCTATAAGTGAGATCATATGGTATTTGTCATTCTCTGATTTATTTCACTTAGCATATGCCCTCAAGGTCCATGCATGTTGTCGCAGATTACAAGATTTCATTCTTGTTTATGGCTGAATAATATTCCATTGTATATGTATCCCAGTTCATCCATCCATCCTGATTGATACTCAGGCTGTTTCCAAGTCTTGACTATTGTAAATAATGCCACAATGGACACGGGGTGCAGATACCTCCTCAAGTTAGTGTTTTTGTTTCCTTTGGAAAAATATCCAGTAATGGGATTACTGGATCATATGATAATTCTAGTTTTGATTTTTTTCCCACACACACACATTTAAAAAAATGTTTATTATTTTGAGAGAGAGAGAGAGAGAGACAGCGAGCCTGACCGGGGGAGGGGCAGAGAGAGAGAGAGAGAGAGAGAGAGAGGGAGACACAGAATTGGAAGCAGGCTCCAGGCTCTGAGCAGGGGCTCGCACTCATGGACGGATAAATCATGACCTGAGCTGAAGTCAGATGCTTAACCGACGAAACCACCCAGGGGCCCCTATTTTTAATTTTTGGGGGAAACTGTTCAGTGGCTGCACCAATTTACATTCCCACAAATTGGGCATTTTTAACATAAAATCTTTTCTGCAAAAGCATTCAGCAAACCACAGGCTAAAGAGCCTTCTCCAAATAAATGTTTTAATTGTTCAGATAATACTACAAATAATAATTTGCACTGTTGCTACCGACACACTGTAAGTTATATGTTTTTTTTTTTTTAATTTTTTTTTTCAACGTTTTTATTTATTTTTCGGACAGAGAGAGACAGAGCATGAACGGGGGAGGGGCAGAGAGAGAGGGAGACACAGAATTGGAAACAGGCTCCAGGCTCTGAGCCATTAGCCCAGAGCCTGACGCGGGGCTTGAAGTCCCGGACTGGGAGATCGTGACCTGGCTGAAGTCGGACGCTCAACCGACTGCGCCACCCAGGCGCCCCGTAAGTTATATGTTTTAACATTCAAAGCCATATTTAGGATTTCACGGCCCCTGACACTGAGCAGTAGACTTTGTCAGTCCCCACTTATATTTTTGTCTTTGCCACTGTTCACAGGGATGAGCCTTATCTCTCATCATTTCTAGTTTTTGTTGTGCACTACCAAAACCTACAATTGCTTCATCAGAACAAGAACACAGTTCTGCTGACATGATATGTGGACCACAATTTTCTCTAAGCTCTCAATGTTTGACATGTCTCAGAAGAGTAGGTACGAGATATAAAAAGTCAAGTTCAACGAAAATCAAAATGTTTACACAATGACCCACAACAATTTGTGTCCTTATAACACCTCATATCCTGAATCTTGCTGCAACAATGGGAGTCAGAAGATGGAAACAACAACAAAACCCCTGTAACATTAACTGTTCCCTCAGGTTGAGATTTATTGTTTTCATTATAGTTGTTCTGATAGGTAGAGTCTTTCACTGGTAGTACAAAAAGAGAATAGTCCAGACAGAGAAAACACATCTTTTGTATTCACGCATGGGTGTGCAGGCTAACAAATTAAGTTGAAAATCAACAACTTAACCTGGTTACCCACAGAGAGCACAAGAGAGGAGACTGGGTGGCCGAGAAGAATCTTATCTTGCGCTTTGTTATGTTTTCAGCTTATTTTATGGGTCCAGCTGAGAAGATATCAACTCTGACCCCATCTGGGGAGGTATCACCTGGCATCTAAGAGTGATGAATTTTGTAACGATCTATAATTTTACTTTATGGGATACTGAACATTAGAGAGGAACAGCAGGTCTCATTTTGTGCTTTACTCAAACGCACAGGGACTTCACTAACAATCTCTACGGGCATAAATTGGAGAACACTGCCAAAACTGTCCAGATTCACCAGCTTTACAAAATCTACAACAATATACTATGATCAGAAATTAGTTCTCTGCAAATGCAAAAACCAAAAACCAAAAACCAAAAAACACACAACTGAACTTCCATTAATCTTTTTTTTTCCTATTAACATTTGTTGAGCACTAACTGTATGCCAAGCACCATACAGTCACTTGTGTCTACTTTCTAATGATAAATCTCAGTTTATTTTTTTAAATTTTTTTTGATAAATCTCAGTTTATTTTTTTTAATTTTTTTGATAAATCTCAGTCTATTTTTTTATTTTTTTTGGATAAATCTCAGTTTATTTTTTTTATTTTTTTTGATAAATCTCAGTTTATTTTTTTTGATCTCAGTTTATTTTTTAAATTTTTTTTATAAATCTGTTTATTTTTTAAATTTTTTTAAATAAATCTCAGTTCATTTTTTTTTATTTTTTTTGGATAAATCTGTTTATTTTTTTAATTTTTTTTGATAAACCTGTTTATTTTAAAAAATTTTTTTTGATAAATCTGTTTATTTTTTTAATTTTTTTGATAAATCTCAGTTGATTTTTTAAAATTTTTTTGATAAATCTCAGTTTATTTTTTTAAATTTTTTTGATAAATCTGTTTATTTTTTTAATTTTTTTGATAAATCTGTTTATTTTTTTAATTTTTTTGATAAATCTCAGTTTATTTTTTTTAATTTTTTTGATAAATCTCAGTTTATTTTTTTTTTAATTTTTTTGTTTTTGATAAATCTCAGTTTAAACTATCAAAGCATCATTTGAAAAATCCCAACCTAGTCAACTGGATTTACCGGGTTATTATCTTCCCCCTCAATAAGCGGCCCATGGTAGAGGCACGGCTAGACCTCCCTGAGATTCACTTATGCAGAATATTGCTGAGATGACCCAAATCTATAGTTTCCCTTCCAAACTCAGGAGATAAGAAAAACTTCAACAACTATCCTGTGAGTCTTAAGTCACATGGTAGGTGAACCATTAACTGTCTCAAGCTACTAATGCTTAGCTCCAATAATCCTTAATTAGAAACTTGCTTTTTCTTTTAAGGTTAGCACAATCTCCATGAGATTCCACTGTCCGATTTTATCAAGCACAATGCTTCCCACTGGGCATCCAGTTTGGTGAACAGCTCAGCACAAATAGTGCTTCCTGGTCAACGGAGTTTGGTATCCCCCTTTTGGTGAGTCATGATTCACCTCAGAATACTGCTAGAGAAGTACGAAAGAAACCTATTTAACTTTGTTTAACCTGATGTTTCTACAGTTTTTTGTTTTTGCCCACGGAACCTTTTCTCTTCCCCACCCCTGGTTTTCTAGGGAACTGACTCTGTGGGACAGAGCGTGGGAAATGCTGTTCCAGGGAGTCCGTGGGGGCGGCTGCAGGAACTCCCAGAAGTCTGTAGGGCTGCTCATTGGGTATCCATCATTCCCCTCCTCTCCACTTGGTCTTGCTCATTACCACTGAGATACTTCCAAGGGCATTTAATGGAGGTAAACAAGTCTCTAGTCCCCCTCCAACACCCACACCTACACCCACACCCACACTGGGAGGGCTGTTGGCACAGCCCGCCCCCCTCTGCACTGAGATTCTGTCTTCTACTGCCATCCCTTCTGCCAGTCCTTCTCTGACTCGCCTGGCGCCCACTTCTAATCACACCCACCATTTGCAGCTCCAGTCTTTCCTCTCCCTTCTCCTTAGCGTCTTTGTTTTCTTTTTTTTTCTCTTGCAGATCGAACCCTGGGTGGAAAGGCAGACTCCCTAGAAAACACAGCATTCTTTTCCTTCTGCAGAGCAAACTGATGGCTAATGACATTTGCCTTTGGTCCTTCCAGGTCTTGAGCTGTCTTTTCTCCCTGGGCTGCCCCATGGCCATGGGATGCTTCTTGGTATCCAAGAGGGATTTCTGGCTGCTTCCAGCTGCAGAGAAGTTTCCTGATTTAAGGTTTCCTTATGTTGTAGATCTCATGGGCTCAGTCTTCTCTGTGCTTATAGATTCCTGTGCCTGGTGTTTCACACTGACTTCTAAGGGGAAGTGCAGCTAACAGGGTGTGTGAAGCGAGCACAAAACGTGATATACATCCAGAACGACTTTCTATGAGGTATGTGCAGGAAGACCATCTTTGATCTTTGACTTAGTTATTAGACATAAGGCCTACTGCTCTTGACTATGTAGTAAAATGGAGATGATTGTATTCATTATGCCTCTAAAGAGAGTCATCTTGTTACCTGTTTGTTTCTTCATTTATCCAACAAATATATGCCAAGGGCCATCTATGTGCCAGGGCCGGTCAGAGGTGCTGGGGTAGGGCACCCCAATACAGACAGTTTGCAGCAGCAAACGATACAGCGACTCTTATGTCCCTGCCCTCTTTTGTTCAAGCGAGGTGGGGAAGGAATTGGCTCATACGGGTTTGGAGGTGGGCAAGTCCCAAGATCTGCAGGGTGAGCTGGCAAGCCAGAGACCCAGAGCTGACGACAGAGCTCCAGTCTGAAGGCCAGCAGGCTTGAGACACAGGAAGAACTGGTGTTAAGTTTGAGTCCAAAAGCAGAAAGAAAGCTGATGTCCCAGTTTGAAGGCAGTCAGACAGGAGGAATTCTCCCTTACCCAGGGGAGGGTCAGGCTTTTTGTTCTATTTGAGCCTTCAACTCATCAGATGGGGCCCACCCACATTAGGGTGCTTTATTTATTCAACCTACTGATTTAAGTGTTAATCTCATCCAAAAACATCCTCACAGAAACACCTAGAATAACGTTTGACCAAATATCTGGGCACCCCAATGGCCTAGTGAGGCTGACGTATAAAGTTACCCATGACAACAGGAGACAGAGTACACTCTGCGGGGAGCAGATTTCTGATTAAGGATGATTGGAGCCGTGTATCAATAAGAACAAAGAATAATAAATAACTAAATTATATAGTATGTTAGGTGTTAAAAGCCACTGGAAAAAAAGGTGGAGTCGAGTGAGGGGGATCAGAAATACATGTGGGGATGGGTTGCAATCTAAAATAGGATGACCAGAAGAGGTCTCATGAGGGAGGTGACATTTGAATAAATACTTGGAGGAGGGTATTAGCCGTGGGGCTGTCTGGGGGAAGCAGAAAGAGCTCTTCAAGAGGAAAAAACCATCACAGGGGTCTTGAGGCTGGAATGTGTCTCCAGGGTTCAAGGATCAGCCAGCAAGACCAGTGGAGCTGGAATGAGTTGGAGGAAGAGGTGGAAGAGGAAATGGTGGGGAGCAGGGGAACGAATCACATGGGCTGTTGACAGGACTCTGGCTCTTATCCTGAATGAAACAGAAATCGCCACAGAGTTTTCAGCACAGGAATGACATGATGTGATTTTCTTTTATAAGAATCATTCTGGCCGCTGCGCTGAGAATAGACTGGGGGAAGGGGGAGGGTAGAAGCAGGGAGATCGTATTTGAGACTTTGCGAGAATTTGGATGAGAGACAGAAGCAGCTGGGGCCAGCGTGACCGTAGCGGAGGCTGTGAGGAGATTCTGGACTGGACGTGGGCTATCTGAGCGCAGGAGGAGTTAAGAATAACTCCTTGGTTTTTGACCTGAGCAATTAGGATGGAGTTGTGGTCACCTGAGAAGCAGAAGTTGAAGAAGGAACAGATTTTAGGAGGAAGACCAGGAGTTCAGAGTTGACACACTCTTTAGTCTACCCTTAACCTTGCCTTCCCAAGGGTCACATTTCACTAAGATTGTCTGCAAAGCAGCTCCCGATGTCCTTAACTCCCCTCCTTGCTTCTAAGCTTTATTCCTTTCTGGTTTCCATGCTCGGGAGCAGGTTCTCCCGTCTCAATTCAGTGCAACACAGTGTATCATGTGTTGTTCCTCATACACAAGGATGGTGCCTTTGGCCCACAATCAGCAGGAGGTGAGCTCGGTGCCGTTTCTCTCCTGGTGATGGTTTGTGCTGAGTCATCCGCTCTGGCCAGCAGCAAATGTCTGCGAGACAAGTCGCCTGGATAATGGGTACATCCTGGGGTTGGTGGTAAAATTTTTTTGTTAATTTCCCAGGTCAATTACTCATTCTATCCTGAAATTAGCTGGCCCACAGAGAGCTCAAACCTCTGGACTTAACTTCATCTGTGCCATATTTTAACTAATCAGAGTAATGGATGGAGACATACTGTTTAATATGGTTGATCTGGGGTAGACCCAATCATGTCGTATGCGTGTCTGTGGGTGATCTAGCTTGCTTGCTTGCTTTCTTTCTTTCTTTCTTTCTTTCTCTTTCTTTTTTTTTTTAAAGGTTTTACTTTCAGGTAATCTCTACACCCAACATGGGGCTCAAACTCAGAATCCCGAGATCAAGAGTGGCACACTCTACCTACTGAGCCGGCCAGGCGCCCCCTTGCTTGCATTTTTTATGCTAAATACAGTGCTTGTCACGTAACAGGTAAATGAATAAATAAACACATTAATGTTAAAGTAATAAATAAAAATGAACCTTCTGAGAAGTGAGACGTGATCTGGATAGTAGAAATAAACTTATTTACTTACTATGGCAATAGTTTATCCTCTTTGATACACGTGTTGTTTTATTCATAAGTGAACACAACGATCAGGTATTTTCTTCTATGTTTTCTTCCTCTGTTTTCCTTCATAAGCTTTTCCTTGCATGGTATCCACCTTGATCTCATCAAGCTTTCTTGTTCCTATTATCTGTTAAAATATTTATAGAGCACCTACGATATGCCAGGTTTAATTCTAGGTATTTGGAATATATTAGTGAGAAAAAGAGAGACTTCCTCTACTGGGTTTGTAAGTGGTGAACGGACAGCAAATAATATACAGGATAAATACATCTTACGTTGAAAAAAAGTAGAGCCATAAAAAGGGATGTAGGTGCTGGGGAGTTTTATTAACGTAAAAAGGCTTAGGGAAGAAGGTCTGGCTGACTGAAATATTTGACTATTTGGTGAATTCTGTTTATTCTAGCCAATCCTGTCACATGCTAGCAGCTGATCAGAGTGGAATATGGAATTTCAATGAGGAGAAAATAGGAATTGGAAAGGAATAAAAGTTGCCTCCCCCACTCCCACCCCAGAACTGGCTAACCTGGATTCAGCCGCTCATAAAGGTAGAGTTCATTTTCAATTTCAGATAGTCTTGACCTTGGCATACAATACAGGATAATATGCTTGCTGCTGATTAGCATTACAGAATAAAATGTGCCAGGTACACTTTCTAGTACCTGCTTGACCACCTCTGTGTTACCAATCTTGATTTTTTTCTTGTAGGAACATTTTGTCAGCTCTGGGTCCTTCTGACTTCCAGTGCATAGCGTTACTTTATTAAATTAAATATACTCAGAGATTTTTTTTTTGGTGACCCCAAAATACAAAATTAAAATGTGAATACATGTACCCTACCACTGGGCAACGTCATAAAAAGTTGGTAAATTTACAGGCAGGGAAAATACACAACTGTTTCCCATGGTTGGTTTTAGGAAATTTCTCTGAATTGCTAAGATGTACCTTTCCAACATCACACACTCGCGTTGCTAAGTACAAAATACAAGGCCTGCAAATGAAAGGCTGAAAGGTCAAACTCTTTCCTTCCTTTGGCACATTAGATGCTCCTTCCAGAACACAGAGAGAGGCTGAGGCCAAGAGGAAGCGACCTGGGCAGTCAATGGGATTTGTTCCTCATCATCAGGCCATGTTAGGAACCCCACACAAGTCTGTATAAGACCTTCAGTGGTGAGCCTCATATGGGGATCAGTTTTGGGGTAGGGAGGACATGAATTGCCTACTATCAGTCAGGTACTATACTTTGCATTCTATATCTTAATTAAACACCACAAAACCTTGGAAAGATTAGCATTATTATTTCTGTTTTACGAATGAGGGGATAAGTTCAATAAATACTTAGTGATATGCTCAAGGTCATCTGGACAGAACCGGGATTTGAATTCAGATATGTCTGCTTCTCAAAGCTTGTGTTCTTAGGCATAACGAAGAAAGCATTGGCTTTGGAGCAGGGCACATCCTGGTTTAAACCACACCTTTCACACCCGTTGGGGCTAACTTCCCCTCTCTGAGCCCCAGAATCCTTCTAGGAAAGGAGTAATACTCATCTGTGACCAAGTAAGATAATGTGTGTATAATGTCTGACACATACACATCACAGAGACCTAAAGATGGGACCTGTTGTTATTTTCACCATTATTCAAAGATTTTACTGACTGTATGTATGAATAAACAGTATGTCATTGATAGCCAAACAAAATGTATTGCTCAGTGAAACATCACTGGTAAGAGAACCGACAGCCCAATATTTGTAGTCACAAGGACGAGCTTTCAGCGCAGGCCGTCCTGGATGAGGTAGAAACTCAGGTCTTCTCTTCTGAGACTCCCAGACCACTTACTCGTGTACTCCTAGATACGACATAGGCTGAAGCACCGTGACAATGACTGGAGCACTGACGAACAGTCTTTGGGAGAGGCTGCCCAAGGTCAATGCCAGGTGGAATTGTATCACCTCTCATGTGTTGACACCATGCTGGACTCTGAGACCTCACTGTTGCAGTCACTACTGATTAGTCGTCACCGTATCACTGATTTTCTTTAAAGACAACTTCTCTTGTAGCCATCAGTTTTGTAAATTTTGGACCTCATATCCTTCCTAGACTTGCTGGTACAAGCGTTTTCCCGCTAGCAAGAGTGTGCCACAGGCAAGACACATGGCAGCCTCTAGTGGGAGAACGTTCTGTTTGCTACGGACCTGTCGGATATGAAGGGCAGCACAATGGAGTTGCCCACGCACTGCAGGCACCAGAGTCAGTCTCGGATTTTAGTCTTTTTTTTTTTTTTTTTTTTTAACATTTTAATTTATTTTTGAGACAGAGAGCATGAACAGGGGAGAGTCAGAGAAAGAGGGAGACACAGAATCTGAAACAGGCTTCAGGCTCTGAGCTGTCAGCACAGAGCTTGACGCGGGCCTCGAACCCACAGACCACGAGATCATGACATGAGCCAAAGTCAGATGCTTAACCGACTGAGCCACCCAGGCGCCCCTCGGATTTTAGTCTTAACTCTGCCTCTTACTGACCAAGAGAATAACATTCACCTCATAGAACAGATGTGAAGCAACAGGTGTTCCATATTCATTAACGCCCTTCCTCCTTACGCTTCTGGAAGGTATACTTTGAGACCAACTGTGACAACTCAGAGAGCAAAGTCCAATGACTAACACAAACTACTACCTAGTGAGATGCCTCCGAGTGACTGACACTTCCGTGTCTACCTTGATAGATGCTGATTCTTGCTAATGACTTTGAAATTAAGTATTATTATCCCATTGTTTCAGCAGACAAAACTGAGGTTTGGGCACACTTACTAATTTATCTCTGAAGTTGGCCTGTATTATAAATGATTTTTTTAAAAAAGGGGAATGAGAAATGGGAGGCAAACCATAAGAGACTCTTAAATACAGAGAACAAACTGAGGGTTGCTGGAAGGGAGGGGTGGGTGGCAGATGGGTTAAGTGGGTGATGGGTATTTAGGAGGGCACTTTTCAGGATGAGTACTGGGTGTCATACGTAAGACATGAATCACTGGGTTCTACTCCTGAAGCCAAGACTACACAGTATGTTAACTAACTTGAATTTAAATAAAAAATAAAATAAAAAAGGGAATGAAATTCATTGAACAATTACTATTAATTGCCTCAATGACCACATTCCCACCACCATGCTGTTACCAAAGGAGTAAGAAGGTCACACGAATGCACAGCTACAGCACGGTGAGATGTGGTCCATGAAGGAACTGGGGAGGAGCTGGTCTGAGGTGGGTGGGGTCAGGTGGGACAATCCAGAGGGGCCAGCTTTGCTTGTTCTTTTTTTTTTTTAATGTTTATTTATTTTGAGAGAGAGAGAGAGAGAGCGCATGAGAGCACAAGCTGGGTAGGGGCAGAGAGAGAGAGAGAGAGAGAGAGAGAGAGAGAGAGAGAGAGAGAATCCTGAGCAGGCTCTGTGCTGTCAGCATAAGAGCCCAATGTGGGGCTCGATCCCATGAACTGTGAGATCATGACCTGAGTTGAAACCAAGAGTTGACGCTCAACCGACAGAACCACCCAGGTGCCCATTTGCTTGTTCTTTAAAACTGAGAACAAATGTGCAGAGTTCTAAGCTGGGAGAACAGCAGGTAAAAATACACACGCTCCTATAAAAAACAAAGACACAGAGGCATAAAAAGTCACAGTGTGCAGGAAACAATAAATTTTCCTGGAAGGCATGGAATGCAAATCCTGCGGGGAGTTGTGGGTGATGAGGCTGCCAAGCCAGACAAGGATCTGTACCTGGGGAGCCCCACGTGTGGGGCTGAGCAATGTGGATTTTAGAGAGAACTCCTGGGAGGGTTTTAGGCAGAGCAGTGCCCCAACCAGAGACTGAGAATAACCAGCCTGGTGGGGAGGAGAGACTTAGAGGAAGGCACGGGGGTGGGGCCAGCACCAAAGCAGAGGCAGCAAGGCCAGTAGGAAGTGTTTCTAAGGCATTGATGAGGGACTGACGAAGGCAGTGGCTAGGGTGACCATGAGAAGGGGCCAGATCTGAGAGGCATGTAGGACAAGAATGCCTTCTGTTTCTATTCTGCTGCCTCTTGAGGACCCAGCACACAGTAGGCACTCAATAATTGAGTGCTGAGTTGATGAATGAGGTAAAAATGAGAAGTGACAGCAGACAGAGACAGAGGATGACTCCAAGGCTCCCTGTCTAGAGGACGCTATTAAAACTGCTGCTGCCTCCTGCTGATAAAGTCAAGGAAGCTGCTGGATTCCATGAGCAGATGGAGATGGCACCCTGCGTCCCCAGCAAATCATCTTTCAAGCCAAAGGCAACCGTAAGAACATGGCGCCCAAGGACTACCAAGCATGGGCTTTCTGCAGGATGCGGAATGGGAATTCAAGCTCTTGTCTGGGTCCTAAGTGGAAGAGTGACTTCAGCTGGCCTTTGGGTTGTGGTCACAGAGTCGATGAGAGAAAACACTTCTAGATTGCTAGCCTTTCATGATCCCATGTGGTGGTGTCTGGGATCCTTTTTAAGAAGTATTCCTATAGTGTTTTCATGATTTCCTTGGCCATGCTTGAATATTATGTTCTTTACCTAGGTTTCTTGGCTGAAGATAGTTAAATTATAAACACAAAATCCTGGAGTCCTACTTCCTATTATTTTGTCGGATTTTCCTATTTTATTGTTTCTTAGAACATGTTTGGTCACAAACATAGGGGGCTATTGTAATAGGAGGAATGTTTAGGTTCACGGAACTGCCCCATTTTCACTCCTTCATTCTTTGAGCAGTATGGCACGGTGGATGGTGGGAAGATGCACAGCTCACCCTCCCCCATTCCTTCTTTCCTTCTCACTCCTCATCCCCAGACGCTCCTGCACTATGTGGGGACCCCGCAGAGCCTGCCATGGAGGTGGTTTGAGGGCTACTTCAATAGAACGTTCTGGGAGTCTCTGGCTCCTGACAATGAAGGGAAGAGCATTTGAAACAGGAAAAGGAAGTTAAGACTGCAGAGACATGGTTGCCATATGGATTTTCCTTCCACAATCCATTTACTTTTTGGAAAAGAACAACCTTATTCATAATTATTAGCCCCCGTAGTTATCAATTAAGCCCCTTTTCAGGGTCAATGCAAATCAACCAAGAGCAATAAAGGGGCTGACAAGAAAGGAGGAAGAGTGGATGTGACGTGGGAGCCTGCATGACAGGAAAAGTATGCTGATATGGCAGCCAACAGGGTGATGCCCACACTCACCCCATTACACCCAGGGCCCAGCTCTCAGGACCGGGCTCTCAGGGTTAGTTAGCTCCCTTGCCATCTTGGGCCACAGTGTCACTGGCTACCCAACCTGGCTGGAGAAAGCTGGTGGCACTGGGAACCGGAAGCTTGTGCTCTAGGCTGGTAAAAGCCCCGCCGATCATTGCAGGTCTCTGGCAAGTTGTGTAGCGGAACATCTGTGAGCTTTGGTGTCTCCATCTGTAGATGGAGTGTAACATTACTATCCACGCGCTCCTGTGTGACATTATGGAAACTAACAGGTGATAAAAGAATCTCGAGATCCTCGAATTAAAAGGTTACTGGGAAATGTTCACACAAAATGCCATCAGTATTTATGCCATTTACATCAGGAGTTGGGGGAAAAACCCTCAGGACTGGGAAATCCGTTGATGTCACTATTTCTATTTTCCATTCTACTTATCTCAAATTCTCTGCCCGCTGAATCCCACCCCCCCAACTTCAAAAACAAGTACTGTCCCTTCTACATCTGCACTTTTATTGAAAGCAGAGAAATCAGACAATGGCACTTGAGTCTGGCATTTTGGGTTCATTTAGAAGAATCTTTATACTAGAAAATAAGAAAGAATGATTTTCAAAGGCAGTGAAAGAAAATCATCTTCAGTTAAGGGCAGTTTGTGTCCAGAGAAGCAATGGGGATGTGGATCCTGGGACAATGACATAATTCTCCTTCTTCTGTACTAGGGATAACTCCGGGCGTCTACAGGCAGCTGTTCAGTGGTCTCAAAACCATTTTGTTTATGGAGTTTCCTGACTCCAGACAATTCTACGGTGTGGTCACGGTCAGATTTCCTGGTCACGCACCTATGCGTTGCTTGTGCTGGACCCAGTTCCACATAGAGCTCCCCCAACACTTGACCGACACTCACAGCACACACCCTCAGCTCCATATGTATCCTGTTTGACTTTTCCATTTGTAAAACACCTGGGAACACGTTAGATCCAGATGAAAAGCAAGGTGTTTACAAACTAGTAAAGAAATACGATATTTATCCTGTCAGCTGAAATGAACGTGACAGATGTATTTTTGGTTAAAATTAAGATCCCGAGCCCTATCACGTTACTCCCGGCGATGTCGCCAGATGCACAGCGTGTGTCTAACAAAGACACACCCTATGGTCATTTGAGCCAGGCTGCGGGTTCCAACAATTCATGGCAGGGAGCTCGTGACAAGGGCTTGCCTGAGAGGGGGCCCCACCCACGAGTCGAACCCACTGGAGTAGACTCTTGAAAGCAGTGTAGAAAGGATTCTCTTCTATCTTGCCCTGCCCACAAACATCTTCGCTGTCAGGGAAGGGTTCTGGGAAGAAAACACATGGAGTCTTTGATTTGGGTCTACAAAAGTGGTTCTCATCTCGGAGCAGCAGACTAGACACGTCCCCAAGGACATAAATATGGGAACGGACCAGTTCTTCCCACTAGGCTCGCTGGGACTTTTCTTCCCACCAGATTTGCATAACTCCAAATAGGAGTGACTTGTGCGCGCACAGAGGGCACACAGGGGAGACACAGGAGAGAACCCACGGGGCTATTTTCTACGGCAAGCTCTTCCTCTGGTTCTTTTCAGGGTCCCCTTGTCCATAGTTTATGAGCCTGGTCTACTTCTCTTACTGACCAATGAGCTGGTAAAAACAATACTGTTGGCAGTACAGGGAAAGATAACTGAACTGCCTTTAAGGCTGGCCTTCCTGAGGGCTTTGTGTCTAGTGACAGGACCTGGGCATGTGAGAAGGCTCTACCAAGGGGTCCTAGGGTTCCATGCAGGTTTGAATTTCCATCTTTCCACACCTCCCTTTATGGACTGGTATTTGCTTCTTTTGCACAGGTGCCTAATCCCAACTTTATCCCACTGTAATAATGATAGTCAAACTGGGTCCTTTATCGTTACCTTATCTGCACTCTGTAGAGCTAGTCTACCATGGGTTACTTCTCCCTGGGGTGTGGCCACCTGCACACCAATAAGGTCTTTCCTCCACATTGATATGCATTCCATGTGTACACATGACATCTTAGGAGTCACAGGGATTCTTATAGAACTGTCCAGAAAAATTAGAAAGGAAACAATGAGGAGGGAAAAAAAAGAATGAAAGAAAACAGCTGTTTGTTATGTACCCTGGACTCTTGAGAAGGAATTTGGGGGATGGTAGCACCCACCCTCCCCATAAAATGATTTGAAATAGAAAAACAATAAACAACAAGTACCATATAATAAGTTTCATAAATAATAAATAAGTCAAACAAATAAAATTCACCAATTCGCAGCCTGAGTCCCATGTAAAAGTTTTGCAATTGAAGAAGGAATGAGCAAAACAAACAAAGAAACAAAAAAACCCCACCGCCACCAACAACAAAAACCATGGACCTGGGGCTATCCACCTAAACATGTCCGAATGAGCTCATGACAACAGCTTCCAAAGAGAGAGAGAAGAAATAATTGTCACTATGAAGGAACCAGGAGGGATAGGAAGCTCAGCAAAACTTGCAAGTTTATAGACAAATAAAAACACCAAGAGAAGAATTCGTGCAGCCCAGATGGTTAGTGTTACCATGACAAGCCAGCACAACTGGCCCAAAGTATGGCTGCATTACACAGAGAGTAACATTGGAACTGTCCCCAACAAGCCTAGTGTTAACCGCTGAATTATGCCTCCCCTAGATTTGTATGTTGAAATCCTCACCACAAGTACCTCAGAACATGACCATATCTGGAAGCAGGGGTGTCGCAGATGTAATTAGTTAAGATGAGGTCATGCCGGAGTAGGGTGGGCTCCTAACCCATTATGACTGGTGTCCTTACAAAAAGGGGAAATTTGGATAAGGAGGCACACACGCTGGGAGAGCACCATCTTGATTTTGGAGTTCTGGCCTCCACTACTGTCAGACAATAAATTTCTGTTGTGTAAGCCCTCAGTTTGTGGTCGTGTTTCGTTATAGCCGCGCTGGCAAACGAATACACCTGACTAATAGGCTGGAGAATCTCAAGCTTGGACGAATAGGCACATGGTGGAGTCAGGATTGTGATAAGCACAAAATCAGGAGCAGAGATAACAGAAAATTTTCTAACCGGGAAGGGAACTTTGGCGTGGATGTCGGGAGAATCCCGACAAATCTACTCAGTAACGAGTGACTTGGCATGCCCATATTTCCCTTCACAGGCTTGTCTATCACTTAAAAAAAAAAAAAAATAAAGTAAAGGGAAAGTTTTAAAGCGACCATAAATAAGGGAAGTTGGCATTTAATGATTTAAGGAGAACAAGTAATTTGGTTTCTCTCCTTAGACTTTGGAGGAGAACAGGCCTGGGTGGAGAAATCATGACAAACCCAAGAAAAAATACTTGACCAGGGTCATCTTGCTCTTTAAGGGCAAAGGAGAATATTTTAAGATTTAGTGGACTTGAAACAATGACCAACTAAAAATAGAAACAGTGGGTCACAAAGACTCATACCCGTTATGTGGCTGCAGGAGATAATTAAGGCTAGACAGAGACTTAAAGATCTCTTTGAGAAACAAATGAATTAGAGTATTAAGCAAGGATTAATTAATACGCCTTTCACTAATAATGAAAACAGTTGGTAAGTTAGCAAATAAATTCTTGGAACTCTCAAGTATTAGCAGAACCCTAAAAGGATCTCAGATAATAACTATAAAGAATGAATACTAGAAGGGGAAACAAAGACTCTTTCTGATTCCTAAAAGGGAATGAAAGTTTATTTAGTTAATAGTAGAAATAAATAGAAGCAATTAAAATGGTTTCTCTGAAATACATTAATGTTAAAATGTTAACGAACAGACCACTTAGGGTTATCCTTTGGCCTAGCTCAAAAAGAAATAAAGAGTTTAAAATCCAGCACAGAAAACACAGAAATGAAAAGAGAAAGCATTAAACGACTACAATAGGAGATAAACTGATTGGGCTTAAGGATAAATAATGTATCAAAAATAAACAAGAACAGCCTGAACTTGCTTATTATAACAAAAACAGTAGTTGACCAGATGAAAAAAAATAAAATCCAACAATCTGCTGTTAAAAGATATATTTAGTACCAACTCATTTTGATCAATGGGGTGGGGGAGAATGGTCTGAGATTTAACCCACTTGACTACAAGAGCAGAGATACTTTGGGCTTTTCCATTTGTTCGACGCAATTTCACACACTTGAATCCTGCCTGTCTTACAAGACTGGGTTCCAGGGTCCCCTTCTCTGTGACCATGTCTGCAGCTTCCCCAACCCCTATGCAGCGCTCCAGACTGCTACGGGGGCCCCGTCAGCTCAGCATTTATTACAGAGCACCACACTTAGACTGATCTTTGGTCCTCACTAGACCTTGAGCTCCTGCAGAAAGCAGCTCTTGGTGTCTCTAAGCCTAGCTAATCAAATGATGGACTGTGATGTATCCATCAAAATGAAACATAAATGGATTTGGAAGATAGAGATGGACATTTCAGGGCTTTTCTTTAACACAGGCATGGAAGTACACTGTTGTAAGAACTTTGGCTGCTCACTGTGATGGCGTATCGGATTTGCTTGGGGAAGGCGTTGGGGGAGGGAAGGGGACTTGGATGCTGAGACGGCAAGCTGCAAAGGGCCCTGAATGTCGTCCTATGGGGTCTATGGGATTGACTGCAGGATTCCAGATTAGTTTCTTTTCTGTTTGTTGACTCTGCTTTGTCACAGTGCCCATGATCAAAGAATGGGGCACAGACGGTGGAGAAACTAGTTAGGAGAGTCCATTCCTATAATGTTTGTCAGTGAGTGGTGGTATTTCTTTCTTCTTCTGTCCTTTCTTTTTTTAAGTTTATTTATTTTGAGAGAGAGAGAGAATGAGAACATGAGTGGGGCGGGTCAGAGAGAGGAAACAGTGCAGAGCCTGACATGGGGCTTGAACTCATGAATCATGAGATCATGACCTGAGGTGAGATCAAGAGTTGGATGCTTAACTGACTGAGCCACCCAGGCACCCCTTCTTTTGTCCTTTCTTTATTCACGGTTGTTTCAAGAGCAAGCGTGGAATACTTTTATGTTAAAAAATTTAAAACCTTCCCCTCTGTAACCCAGTCATCCTTTCTTCCTCTCTGCATTAGGGCAATGGGAATGGAGTAAAGGTTTCAGATTCCACAGTCTTATGGTCAGGGCAGTGTCAGGGCTCAGAGACTGGTTAGATGTGGGGGCTGAAGGAAAAGGAGTCCAAAGAATTTAGGAATTTCTAATTCAAGTGACAGGGTGGTTCGTGGTTCCATCAACTGAGAGAAAGAATCGGAGTGGGGGGTCAGTTTGACCAAGGTGTGTATGTGCAGGTTCTGGACAAGGTGCATTTGAGGTTCAGGTAGAGCATCCAGTCCTCGGGATAAGGAGTAAGGGCCTGGGGTCTGGAGGTGCATAATTGGCACCATTAGCACAGGGGTGACTGGTACCACCATGGAAACTAAGGATACTGATCAGGGAGAGACGGGGTTCAAGAAAGTGCTCTTCTGATGATAAAGAATGAAATCTTGAGGGAATATATATAATTAATGAGTAGAGTAAGAAAGAGAAGCCAGAGAAAGAAATGAAATGGGAGAGACAACTTGCAGAGAATAGAGTTTCATTTGCAAGGGAAGAAAAAACTTTTAGAGGGGAACAGTCAGTAGTAAAGTTTCTTCAGGGAGGTTGAATGGAATGAGGACAACCAGGAAGATCCCAGGGCACTGGGAAAGTCTTTTTTGGTAAAATGATAAGGAAGGAAGACAGATGACAGGAGACTGAAGAGTGACAGGGAAGTGAGGACATGAAATCAGGGAGGACAGAGTATTCTAAAGAAGTCTGGCGACGAAGGGAAGTAATGTGATGGGTTTAGGTGGTCAAGGATGATGAGGTTTTTTTGTTTGTTTAAAGGAGAAAGAACCCTGATTTGGTTGGCAGACCAAACAGAAGGAGCCAGTAAAGAGAGAAAGAGGGAACGATTGATTAGATAAGGTTCCAGAGAAGTCAGGAGGTGGTCACATAAATGGGGCACTCATGATGTTATCAGATCAAAAAGAGAATTCTGAATAAAAGCAATGAGGGGTCACTATAGGATTGCCACAGACACAACCTATCTAATATAGTACATTTTTATGTCCCAAGCAACATAAAAAAGTACATAAAAGAGAAGTGGGGGGAAAGCAAGAAGAAATAAGTAAATGAGTAATTGCATAACAAACTCTATTCAGGACATGCCTGGACAAAGAATACAGACAAAATTGAAACTTACAAAAAAGTAAGGAAAAACTAACAGACATAGGAAAGAGAATTAAACATGAAACAGAAACATGTTTAATTAAACATTAAACAGAAACATGACAGAATTAAAAAATATTTTCTTTTCACTAAAAACAGATCTCTTCCCACCATTTATCACATAAGGGAGACAAAGACACATTAAAAAAATATACCTACAATATTCTTCCACAATGTTAGAAAACCAGTATCAACTGAATTCCATTTAAGTAACACCATACAATTAGAAAATTTTTTCTTATAAATAATATCAATTAAAGAAGCAAGCCATGGCCCAACCCCTGTGCTCTTACATTTCTTTTAGAACCCCACTCCTGAATCTTTGTTTTGGTCCCAATTCTTCAGGATTTCTCCCCAAGCTCAGCTGAAGGCATTGGGTGGTATTTCCTCTTTATAAAGGCTTATTTGTTTGCTGGTCTTCTCTACTCAATCTTCTTTAAAAATACTAATTATGTTTTATATGTATGGGCTCAAGTTTATTGGAGAATCAGGTAAAGAATGAAGATATGGATCATAAGAATTTACGATTAACCAAAAGTTAACTCAAAAATAGAATGCCTACTCAAATGATGTCATAGACAATTACCAAATAAAGAATGTCCACTATGATGACAAATAACATGGATTAGGATGATAGGAGAAGATGTGAATATTTAGTTATGCTACATACAAAAAAGCAGAGAAAGTACTCTGACACAAAACTGAGGAGAATGTGAAATAATATAAGTCATTAGATAATGATGTTCATCACATTATTTCCTTTAGAATTTCTTCAATTTACTTTTCTTTTTTTTTTTTTTTTTAACAAAACCAAAAATCAGGGACAAAATGGAACAGTGGTCATCCTCTTTGAAGAGTTAAGAAAACTAGCAGGTTATAGAAAATGTCAGCAAAAGTACTCTTTTTAAATGAGACAAATATATCTCCAGGTCCTGTCAATAGTAAAATAAATGTTCCACTTAGAAAAACTAAACAAGACTAAAGCCACATAGGGCGCCTGGGTGGCTCAGTCGGTTAAGCGTCCGACTTCAGCTCAGGTCATGATCTCACAGTTTGTGGGTTCGAGCCCTGTGTCGGGCTCTGTGCTGACAGCTCAGAGCCTGGAGGCTGCTTCTGATTCTGTGTCTCCCTCTCTCTCTGCCCTTCCCTTACTCATGCTCTGTCTCTCTCTGTCTCTCAAAAATAATAAATGTAAAAAAAATTTTTTTAAAAACCACATAAAGCATCTCAGAGCAATAAAGAGCTCGATGGTGAAATTTGTGGCAATGTCTACTTGGGAGATCTTATAAGCCAGTTATCTTGATGCTCAGGTAGGAAGAATAAAATTTAATTAGCATTTAAAGGAAAAAAAGAAAACAACAACAACAACAAACCAAACCAAAGAGAAATTGGGGTGATACATTCATGCTCAGAATTGGAAAACCTTAGAGGAGCCAAGATGGTGGAACAACAGCATGGAAGTTTCTTTTGCATCTCGCATCCATGAAATACAGCCAGATCAACACTAAACCATCCTGCACACCTAGAAAACTGATTTGAGGATCAACAGAACCTGAACCACAGAACTTAGCAGGTACGCAGCGTGGACAGGTGAACTAGGGGAGAGAGAAGCCACAGAAAGCAGGGAGCTGTTTTTGCATGCTGAGAGAGGGTGGAGAAGATGGGGAGAATACAGGAAAAGGGTCCTGCCCCCCAAAGCAGCTGGAAAGTGGAAAAGTGGAAATAGCCGCAGGGACTGAACTAAAAAGGGAGAAAGGAGAAAGGAGAGGGCTTAAATTCCATCAAGACTCTATAAACAGGGGGAGCACAGAGTCTGAAACGCCTCAGCTTGATACCTGGTGGTGCTCTGGTGGGAAGGGCGCATCCCAGGAGCAGAGTGGGGTCCAGGAGGTCCTCAGGCCACATGGGGAAAAGTGGTTCCACTGCTGGAAGCCTCTGGTAGAGGCTGTGTGGCCACCTGGTCCCAGCAGATCCCAGAGAACAACCACATTTGCTGGTGCTGGAACAAGGTCATTAAGGGGGAAGCCGGGTGCCAGATGTGTGTTGTGATTTTCCATAATCCCTGAAATGCTGCTGCTACATGATCGCATGAACTTTTTCCGGGGTGAGCTGGCACCCAGCTGCAGGCTCTGGGCATTGGCAGCAGCACGGTCCTGTGAACGTTCCTGGGGGTGGGCGGGCACCCGGACATTGCTCGGTGAGACCCTCCCCCAGAGGATCTGAGCGGGTCAAAGCCACAGTCCCTCAGAAGTGAGGGGTCGGGAAACCCAGCCACATCTGAGATAAAACTCAGGAGGCAGGTGTCATCTGGCAACCTGATGGCTTTGTCACGGACAGTGTAAAAGTGGGGAGTGGATGGAAGCCTGAGACAAAGGACAGATGCACAATTGCTGGGTGGGGAGAGCACAGAGTTCCAATACTAGAAATTGGGTAGCTAGCTGGGTAACACCATTTTCACCACTCCCACGCATGCTCATACACACCTACAAGCACCACAACAATCCACCCCAGTAAGCATCGCCATCTAGTGGAGAACAGAACAGTTACACTAAGCCCCGCCCAACTGGGCCAACTTTGCTCTTCAGGAACACCACAAATCTCTCTGCCTGCTTAGTTTACGAACTATAAAGTGCTTCATAGTTTGACTTCTAGGGGAAAATGATTAATTTTAATCGTATTTCAGTCTGTTCACTAGTCCATCTATTCAATTTTCTTTTTTCCCTTGATTACAGAAAGAGAAAAAATATTTTTATTTTCCATTTTTATTAAAAATATTTTTATTTTTTCCACTATATTTTTTACTTTTTCGTAAATTTTTCAAATTCTATTTCACTTCCTTCATTTCATTTTATTCTATTTCATTGTATTCATTTTCTCAAAATTTCAAATGTTTTCCTTCTTTTTCCTTGTTTTTCTCCCCTCCCCCCCTTTTTTCTCTAATCTATCAAGCTCCTTTCAATAACCAGACCAAACACACCTAGGATCTAGCATCATTTATTTGATTTATGTTTGTGTATGTGTGTTGTTTTTAATTTTTTAATTTTAATTTTTTTTACCTTATTAATTCATTTTCTTCCTTCAAAATGACGAAACGAAGGAATTCACCCCAAAAGAAAGAGCAGGAAGAAACAACAGCCAGTGACTTAACACAGATACAAGCAAGATGTCTGAACCAGAATTTAGAATCACGAAAATAAGAATACTAGCTGGTGTCGAAAATAGATTAGAATCCCTCCCTGTGGAGATAAAAGAAGCAAAAACTAGTCAGGGTGAATAAAAAAATGCTATAACTGAGCTTCAATCTCTAATGGATGCCATGGTGGCAAAGATGGATGAGGCAGAGCAGTGAATCAGCGATAGAGGACAAACGTAGGAGAATAATGAAGCAGAAAAAAAGAGGGACTCTAAGGCAAAAGAGCATGATTTAAGAATTAGAGAAATCAGTGACTCGTTAAAAAGGAACAATATCAGAATCATAGGGGTCCCAGAAGATGAAGAGAGAGGAAAAGGGGTAGAAGGGTTATATGAGCAAATCATAGCAGAAAACTTTACTAACCTGGGGTTATATGAGCAAATCATAGCAGAAAACTTTGCTAACCTGGGGAAAGACACAGACGTAAAAATCCAGGAAGCATACAGGACTCCCATTACATTCAACAAAAACCAACCAACAACAAGGCAAACCAATAGTCAAATTCACAAAATACTCAGGCAAGGAAAGAATCATGAAAGCAGCAAGGGAAAAAAAGTTCTTAACTTACTAGGGAAGATAGATTAGGTTTGCAGCAGACCTATCCACAGAAACTTGGCAGGCCAGAAAGGAGTGGCAAGATATATTCAATGTGCTGAATCGGAAAAATATGCAGGCGAGAATTCTTTATCCAGCAAGGCTGTCATTCAAAATAGAAGGAGAGATTAAAAATTTCCCAAACAAAAATTAAAGGAGTTCATGACCACTAAACCAGTGCTGCAAGAATTTTTACGGTGGAGTCTCTGAGGGGAGAAAAGACGGAAAAAAAAAAAAAAAAAGACCAAAAGCAACAAAGACTAGGAAGGACCAGAGAACATGACCAGAAACTCCAACTCTACAGGCAACATAATGGCAATAAATCATATCTTTCAGGACTCACTCTAAACGTCAATGGACTAAATGCTCCAATCAAAAGACACAGGGTAACAGAATGGATAAGAAAACAAGATCCATTTATGCTGTTTACAAGAGACCCACTTTAGACCTAAAGACACCTTCAGGTTGAAAGTAAGGGGATGGATATGTCATTTGCAAATATCTTTTCCCATTCTGTCGGTTGCCTTTTAGTTTTGTTGATAGTTTCCTCTTCAGTGCAGAAGGTTTCTATCTTCATGAGGTCCCAATAGTTCATTTTTGCTTTTAATTCCCTTGCCTTTGGAGATGTGTCAAGTAAGAAATTGCTGCAGCTGAGGTGAGAGAGGTTTTTTTTCCTGTTTTCTCCTCTAGGGTTTTGATGGTTTCCTGTCTCACATTCAGGTCCTTTATCCATTTTGAGTTTATTTTTGTGAATGGTGTAAGAAAGTGGTCTAGTTTCATTCTTCGGGATGTTGCTGTCCAGTGCTCCTAGCACCATTTGTTAAAGAGACTGTCTTTTTTCCATTGGATAGTCCTTCCTGCTTTGTCAAAGATAAGTTGGCCATACTTTTGTGGGTCCAATTCTTGAGTCTTTATTCTATTCCATTGGTCTATATGTCTGTTTTTTTGTGCCAATACCATGCTGTCTGGATGATTACAGCTTTGCAGTAGAGGCTAAAGTCTGGGATTGTGTTGTCTCCCACTTTGGACTTCTTCTTCAATATTACTTTGGCTATTTGGCGTCTTTTGTGGTTCCATACACATTTTAGACCTCCTTGTTCTAGCTTTGAGAAGAATGCTGGTGCAATTTTGATTGGGACTGAACTGAATGTGTAGATAGCTTTGGGTAGTATTGACATTTTAACAATATTTACCCTTCCAATCCATGAGCACAGAATGTTTTTCCATTTCTTTGTATCTTCATTTCCTTCATAAGCTTTCTATTTCCTTCATAAGCTTTCTATAGTTTTTGGCATACAGAACTTTTACATCTTTGGTTAGATTTATTCCTAGGTATTTTATGATTCTTGGTGCAACTATGAATGGGATCAGTTTCTTTGTCTTTCTGTTGCTTCATTATTAGTGTATAAGAATGCAACTGATTTTTGTACATTAATTTTGTATCCTGAGACTTTGCTGAATTTATGTATCAGTTCTAGCAGACTTTTGGTGGAGTCTATTGGGTTTTCCATGTATAATGTCATGTCATCTGCAAAAAGTGAAAGCTTGACTTCATCTTTGCCAATTTTGATGCCTTTGATTTCCTTTTGTTGTCTGATTGCTGATGCTAGCACTTCCAACACTATGTTAAACCACAGCGGTGAGAGTGGACATCCCTGTCATGTTCCTGATCTCAGGGGGAAAGCTCTCAGTTTTCCCCCGTAGAGGATGATATTAGCTGTGGGCTTTTCATAAATGGCTTTTATGATGTTTAAGTATGTTCCTTCTACCCTGACTTTCTCAAGGGTTTTTATAAGAAAGAATGCTGAATTTTGTCAAATCCTTTTCCTGCATTGATTGACAGGATCATATGGTTCTTTTCTTTTCTTTTATTAATGTGATGTATCACATTGATTGATTTGCAAATGTTGAACCAGCCCTCCAGCCCAGGAATGAATCCCACTTGATCATGGTGAAATGACATATCAGACAAAGGCTTAGTATCCAAAATCTATAAGGAACTCACCAAACTCCACACCCGAAAAACAAATAATCCAATGAAGAAATGGGCAGAAAACATGAATAGACACTTCTCTAAAGAAGACATCCAGATGGCCAACAGGCACATGAAAAGATGCTCAACGTCACTCCTCATCAGGGAAATACAAATCAAAACCACAATGAGATACCACCTCATGCCAGTCAGAGTGGCTAAAATGAACAACTCAGGAGACTACAGATGCTGGAGAGCATGTGGAGAAACAGGAATCCTCCTGCACTGTTGGTGGGAATGCAAACTGGTGCAGCCGCTCTGGAAAACAGTGTGGAGGTTCATCAAAAAATTAGAAATAGGTCTACCCTATGACCCGGCAATAGCACTGCTAGGAATTTACCCAAAGGATACACGAGTGCTGATGCATAGGGGCACTTGTACCCCTATGTTTACAGCAGCGCTTTCAACAATAGCCAAATTACGGAAAGAGCCTAAATGTTCATCAACTGATGAATGGATAAAGAAATTGTGGTTTATATACACAATGGAATACTACATGGCAATGAGAAAGAATGCAATATGGCCTTTTGTAGCAACGTGGGTGGAACTGGCGAGTGTAATGCTAAGTAAAGTAAGTCATACAGAGAAAGACAGATACCACATGTTTTCACTCTTATGTGGATACGGAGAAACTTAACCGAAGACCATGGGGGAGGGGAAGGAAAAAAAAAGTTAGAGAGGGAGAGGGCCAAATCATAAGAGACTCTTAAAAACTGAGAAAAAACTGAGAATTGATGGGGGGTGGGGGTGGCGTGGGTGATGGGCATTGAAGAGGGCACCTGTTGGGATGAGCACTGTGTGTTGTATGGGAACCAATTTGACAATAAATTTCATATTAAAAAAAAGGAGGGGATGGAGAATCATCTATCATGCTAATGGTTGACAAAAGAAAACCCGAGAAGCCATACTAACATCAGCCAATGTAGACATTAAAATAAAGACTGTAATGAAGAAGGGCATTATATCATAATTAATTGGTCTATCCATCAAGAAGACCTAATAATTGTAAACATTTATGCTCCAAATGTTGGGTTAGAGCACCAAATATATAAATCAATTAATCACAAACATAAAGAAACTCATTGATAATAATACCATAATAGTAGGGGACTTCAACACCCCACTTTGGACAGATCATCTAAACAGAAAATCAACAAGGAAACAATGGCTTTGAATGACACACTGGACCAGATGGACTTAACAGATATATTCAGAACATTTCATCCAAAAGCAGTGGAATATACATTCTTCTCCAGTGCACATGAAACATTCTCCAGAATAGATCACATACTGGGATACAAATCAGCCCTCAACAAGTACAAAAAGATAGAGATCATACTGTGCATATTTTCAGACCACAACGCTATGAAACTTGAAATCAACCACAAGAAAAATTGTGCAAAGATAACAAATACTTAGAGACTAAAGACCATCCTACTAAAGAATGAATGGGCTAACCAAGAAGTTAAAGAGGAAATTAAAAAGTACATGGAAGCCAATGAAAATGATAACACCACAGCCCCAAACCTCTGGGATGCAGCAAAGGCGGTCATAAGAGGGAAGTATATGGTAATCCAGGCCTTCCTAAAGAAGGAAGGTCTCGGATGCACAACCTAACCTTACACCTTAAAGAGCTGGAAAAAGAACAGCAAATAAAACCCCAAACCAGAGGACAGGAAATAAAAGATTAGAGCAGAAATCAATGCTATAGAAATCAAAAAAACAATAGAACAGATTAATGAAACCAGAAGCTGGTTCTTTGAAAGACTTAACAAAATTGATAAACCACTAGCCAGTTTGATCAAAAAGAAAAAGGAAAGGACCCAGATAAATACAAATAGAATGAAAGAGGAGAGATCACAACCAACACAGCAGAAATAAAAACAACAATAAGAGAATATTATGAGCAATTATACACCAATAAAATCTGGAAGAAATGGACAAATTCCTAGAAACATATACACTACCAAAACCAATAGGAAGAAATAGAAAATCTGAACAGACCCAGAACCAGGAAGGAAATCGAATTAGTAATCAAAAATCTCCCAAAAAACAAGAGTCCAGGGCCAGATGGCTTTCCAGGGGAATTCTACCAAACATTTAAGGAAGAGTTAGCATCTATTCTCTTGAAGCTGTTCCAAAAAATAGAAACGGAAGGAAAACTTTCAAACTCTTTCTATGAAGCCAGCATTACCTTGATTCCAAATCCAGATGAAGACCCCGCTAAAAAGGAGAACTATAGACCAATTTCTCTGATGAACATGGATGCAAAAATCCTCAACATGATATCAGCCAACCAGATCCAACAAAACATTAAAAAAATTATTCACCACGACAAGTGGGATTTATACCTGGGATGCAGGGCTGGTTCAATACCCACAAAGCAATGTGATTAATCACATAAATGAAAGAAAGGGCAAGAACCACATGATCCTCTCAATAGATCCAGAGAAAGCATTTGACAAAATACAGCATCCTTTCTTGATAAAAACCCTTAAGAAAGTAGGGATAGAAGGATCATACCTCAAGATAATAAAAACCACATATGAAAGACCCAACGCTAATATCATCCTTAGTGGGGTAAAAATTGAGAGCTTTCCCCCTAAGATCAGGAACAAGACAGGGATGTCCTCTCTCACCACTATTATTCAACATAGTATTGGAAGTTTTAGCCTCAGCAATCAGACAATACAAAGAAATAAAAGGCATCAAAATCAGCCAATGGGAGGTCAAACTTTCACTCTTCACAGATGACATGATACTCTATATGAAAACCTAAGATTCCACCAAAAAACTGCTAGAACTGATCCATGAATTCAGCGAAGTGGCAGGATATAAAATCAATACACAGAAATTGGTTGCATTCCTACACACCAACAATGAAGCAACTGAAAGAGAAATCAAGGAATTGGTCTCATCTACAATTGCACCAAAAAACCATAAAATACCTATGAATAAATCTAACCAAAGAGGTGAAAAATCTATACTGAAAACTATAGAAAGCTTATGAAAGAAACTGAAGAAGACACAAAAAAATGGAAAAATATTCCATGCTCCTGGATAGGAAGAACAAATGTTGTTAAAATGCCAATACTATACCCTAGGCAATCTACATATTCAGTGCAATACCTATCAAAATAACACCAGCATTCTTCACAGAGCTAGAAAAGAACAATCCTGAAATTTGTATGGAACCAGAAAAGACCCTGTTAGCCAAAGGAATCTTGAAAAAGAAAACCAAAGTAGGAGGCATCACAATTCCGGACTTCAAGCTGTAATCATCAAGACAGTACGGTACTGGCACAAGAACAGACACTCAGATCAATGGAACAGAATAGAGAACCCAGAAATGGGCCCACAAACATATGGCCAACTAATCTCTGACAAAGCAGGAAAGAATATTCAGTGGAATAAAGACAGTCTCTTCAGCAAGTGGTGCTGGGAAAATGACAGTGACATGCAGAAAAATGAACCTGGACCACTTTCTTACACTATACACAAAAATAAACTCAAAATGGATGAAAGACCTAAATGTAAGACAGGAAGCTATCAAAAACCTCGAGGAGAAAGCAGGGAAAAATCTCTTTGACCTTGGCCGCAGCAACTTCTTACTCAACACGTCTCTGGAGGCAAGGGAAACAAAAGCAAAAATAAACTATTGGGACCTCATCAAAATAAAAAGCTTCTGTACAGCAAAGGAAACAATCAGCAAAACTAAAAGTCAACTGACAGAATGGGAGAGGATATTTGCAAACGACATATCAAATAAAGGTTCGTATCCAAAATCCATAAAGAACTTACCAAACTCAACACCCAAAAAACAAACAATCCAGTGAAGAAATGGGCAAAAGACATGAATAGACACTTCTCCTAAGAAGACATCCAGATGGCCAACCAACACATGAAAAAACGCTTAACGTCACTCCTCATCAGGGAAATACAAATCAAAACCACAATGAGATACCACTTCACACCTGTCAGAATGGCTAACATTAACAACTCAGGCAACAACAGATGTTGGCAAGGATGCAGAGAGAGAGGATCTCTTTTGCACTGCTGATGGGAATGCACACTGGTTCAGCCACTCTGGAAAACAGTATGGAGGTTCCTCAAAAAATTAAAAATAGAACTACCCTACAACTCAGCAATTGCACGACTAGGCATTTATCCAAGAGATACAGGTGTGCTGTTTCGAAGGAGCACATGCACCCCAATGTTTATAGCACCAGTATCAACAATAGCCAAAGTATAGAAGAGCCCAAATGTCCATTGATGGATGAATGGATAAAGAAGATGTGGTATACATATATACATATATATATATATATATATATATACACACACACACACACACACACACACACACACACACACACATACACACAATGGAGTATTACTCGGCAATCAAAAAGAATGAAATCTTGCCATGTGCAACTACGTGGATGGAACTAGAGGGTATTAAGCTAAGCGAAATTAGTCCATCAGAGAAAGACAAATATCATATGACTTCACTCATATGAGGACTTTAAGAGACAAAAAAGATGAACATAAGGGAAGGGAAACAAAAACAATATAAAAACAGGGAGGGGGACAAAACATAAGAGACTCATAAATATGGAGAACAAACAGAGGGTTACTGGAGCAGTTATGGGAGGGGGGATGGACTGAATGGGTAAGAGGCATTAAGGAATCAACTCCTGAAATCACTGTTGCATTATATGCTACTTAACTTGGATGTAAATTAAAAAAATAAATTAAATAAAAATTAAAAAAAAAGAATTGGAAAACCTTGGTTTTCCACTTTTTTGCTCTTATTGGAAGGATACCAGACAAATATATTTTTGTGTTTTATCCCTTATCCACATGAGAATAAGAGTATTTGTTCATAACCAATCCATAGACGAGGGATAATCATGCTTAAGCCCTTTCATGATGGTCTTGTTGAGTGTGAATCTCCTTTCTGCTAGAAAACATGCACTCCATAAATATGGAAAGAAAAATCTCCTCTTCTGGACTCCCTGAAATTCTCATACTGTAAAAAGTGATAGGGTTGACTTTCTATGTACTGTTTCCACAAACACAGAGACAAGAGGAGGTTCCAAGAGAGTCATTTAATGGGTGATCTTGGGAGACGGTTTTAATCATCCAGAATATCTGGGGTCCAGTTGGTTTTGGATGGTTTACTCACTCTGTTTCTTGAGCACCTACAATGGGCACTGGGCACAGGCTGGGCAGTCATGGCTCACAAGTACTGGATAATCATATTCTACCAAATCTTAGTCCCTTCTGGTACTTACTGGTGGTAATTTATGTGATTACTCTCTACCTACGTCAACAATCAAACTGATTTGGTGCCATGGACAACATAAGAGCATAAAGACTCAATCAGTATAGGGAAAACCATTAAGTGTGGGGTGACCGGATTCAAAGATACTAAAGACAAGTCAAAAGAAGTTAAAATGAGAACAAAATGAGAGCAAAGCGGTTCAGAGGAGTCACGTGCTAGAAAGTTCTAAGGTGTATGGTCGCACGCTTGGCTCACAGCTCCCTCCCCCTCGCCCCTGCTTCTCGCTGATAAAACCATAGGGATGTGATTGTCCTTCTCCACCCTCTTTCTTCATATCCTTCCCACTGCTCCTCTTGGGACTCCTCCCTGAAATCTTGTAAGATGGAAGAACAACGAAAAGTTGACTGAGCAAACTAAGGCCAAAAGAACCGTCCCAAATGCACTTCTTGGTAAGGTCTCTGAAGGCTCTGATTCTTTGGTGGCTATTTTTGAAAAGAATACTTCAATCTCAAGGACAGTACTGAGAACTACTGAATGACTCTGAATGTCTCCATCCAGGCCAGAGAAATGCTGTCAAGAGACGCCAAGGAAAGGCAAGAGCTCTCACTTTCCCACAAAAAGTATTTTAAAGACATGGATCATCCAGCATATGTCTGCCAAAAAAGACCCTTCAAATTCTACAAAGTCAAGTAAAATTATAGTGATAAATATCTCCTGTGGCCACCATCAGTTTCAGATAGGTAAGGTAGGATATGGGCATTTTATGAGCTATATATGCGGTTAGAATTCATTAAGGACTTGTTATTACAAGTGAGCAGTATGTTTATGCCCGCATTACAGGACTTATAATCCAACGTCCGACTTCCCAAGAGGAATCCTGTATACATTCAGCTATAGGATACCCAGCCAAAGAGAATGGTGGGGTTCCTGTTGTTTGAATGACTTAAATCCAATTTGTGTGATGTGCTACCCATCATTCTATGTGGAGAATCCGTCCAGGCAGAGATGGGATAAAGCCAGAAGTTTGCACTACAGCGTCTGTGGTTCTAAAGGCATAATTACCAGCTTCAGAGGGTTGACACTGGACATTCACGACAATTTCACAGCCTCAAGAAAGGATCGTTTTCCACCATTATGTGAAAACTCTGCCCAGGAAAGAATCCATCTAATTGGAAAAATTTTCAACAGCATTTAAATATCAGGCCAGCTGGATCTCCATCACCCATGTGAATTTAATCAGCACATTCTTCCCAGAACCTATATTCTATAATCATTGAATGCCTGAACTACATCTGTCACCCAAATCTGGTTGTGATCCCTTCTTGTCATTAAATGCTCCACGCCCCCAAATATGAACCATTCTGTGGTAGGCCTCAAAGGCACTCCTTTTGTAAAAGGGTACATAAAGGAAATGGTACCTTTGAAATAAAACGCCTTTCCAACACCTAATCACCTGTTTTTCCTCTAACTTACCTTTCCCACATTCCCGGTAGGAATACTTTCTCACGGCTAATTCTACCTGGTTGATCCATGACTTACATTTTACGAGTTATACCCTCAACTGATATCTCAATCCATACCAAACTGACCTCCAAATATCTATCTCTTTTCTTTCTTTTTTTTTTTTTTTTAGGTAAATGACACCAGTATCACTAAACAAAAGTATCATTCCACTCTGTTCCCTCTTGTGCCACTGTAATCCATTAACCAAGCTTTTATTCTTCAAACCAAAAGTGATCAGGAGCCTGAGGCTCCCTTCTTAGCAAACTTGACATGAAATAAAATAGTTAGGACCATACTGCGTCATAAAAGCATCAACTCAAACGATCTCTGAAGCTCTTAGAATCTTGTTGGGGAGAGGGATGGAAAATATGTCTAAAAAAATAACGGGCATGTTTCTGAAACGACACATAAACAAGTTATCTGTGCATTGACAGAAACTACTCTATAGGCGCTCAGGAAGTTCAAGGCTATGAAGACACCATCAGAAGGCACAGTTAATAGGCTCCTTAATAGAGGAGAGGAGAGTGGGCAGGAAAGCTGAAAGGGTGGCCATGGTAGGGGCAGAAGTGTGGTAACAGCTAAGACCAGGGCAAAGTACAGGAATACATGAATCGTGACAAAGAACAGCACCCACACCATAGTTTTCCAAAGTGCGTTCGCACACAAATGAGATAATGACACGTACAGAAGTGCCAAATGTTAGGACAGCTCTGTAGCTGGCATCCGGCAAATGTTGGGTTAAAAAAAAAAAGCCTGAAGAAATAAGAATTAAAGAGGGCTGGAGTACAGAAGATGAACAGGCCCCAGTGGAGACCTGAAACAACTACTCAGGCCAATTTATCTAAGAAGTGATTCCAGATATGGGGCCCCTGGGTGGATAAGTCGGCTAAGCATCTGACTCTTGATTTTGGTTCAGGTCACGATCTCACGATTCCTGAGTTCGAGCCCCCTGCACAGGGCTCTGTGCTGACAGTGTGGAACCTGCTTGGGGTTTTCTCTTTCTCTGCCCCTCCCCTGCTTGTGCTCTCTTTCCCTCTTAAAATAAATAGACATTTAAAAAAAAAAAAAAAGAAAGAAAACACTAGTCCTCGAAGCAGCTGATCTGCCAAAATCTGACAAGAACATTTTTTTCTTGTTTCATTTATGAAAAGAAGTAATAGGGGCGCCCTGGTGGCACAGTTGGTTAAGCGTCCGACTTCAGCCAAGTCACGATCTTGCGGTCCGTGAGTTCAAGCCCCGCGTCAGGCTCTGGGCTGAGGGCTCAGAGCCTGGAGCCTGTTTCCGATTCTGTGTCTCCCTCTCTCTCTGCCCCTCCCCCGTTCATGCTCTGTCTCTCTCTGTCCCAAAAATAAATAAACGTTGAAAAAAAAAAAAAAGAAGTAATCATCAAAGGAGAAGCATATTCTCTAGGTATTTGCCACTGGAAACCTAAATAAATATTAAGCTGCAGTGGGGGAAACAATGTGGGGAAGGTAAGGAAAAAAGCTTGCGTGTGTTTTCTTCTCTCCAAGTTTGGGAAAAGAAGCTGCCATCAGTAAATGCTCTCTTGCTCAAGTTAGGAGGTGAGAGAGGCTGTAAAGTGGCGAATTTGGGTCTATTATTCTGGCAGGGTTGACTCGCTCCTGGTCAAAATTTACGTTTCACAATCTCTGGAGGGCACAGCACATTTCAATCAGCGTGTGCAGTAAGTAGCTTGTTTTCTCGGACACTTTATTCTGGATTATCTGTGGTGAGGGTACTTAGGGAAGTGTCTGCATTTTCAATTAAGAGCTAACTATACAAATTAAAAGCCCTGCACGGCGAGGCTTAAATCTAGCCCTCCCTCGTCGGTGCACATAAACACTAATATCAAATGATGGTTTCTGTCATGTGATCCGTCCCCCAGCACATACAAATATAGAACATGACCATAAAAAGTAACGGACCGTGCCCTCTGCTAAGTAATTTATGCCGGCGGATCCAGGCTAGAATGCCAGCTGCAGTTACCTTCTCCCGGTCTGCTGTGTTCACACGTACGGCTTTGTACAGATGGACAGAATCTATGTCCTGCAAACAGGGCCCGAGTTAAGGCTACCGAAACCGCAAGCAAATGGTAAATCTGACGGCCGACACACGTGTGGCTTTTAAAAAAGATTTGTGGAATGACTCCACTGCCTGTCTTTAAATTAATTTCTGACTCGGGTCCTACAAGAAAAACTTGCGGCCTTTTCAATCTTTTCTTTCTTTTTTTTTTTTTTGCGGCGGCTTTATGGTGACTAGCAACCAAATATTTAGCCTTGCAATGGAGAATGATAAACAGTCAGTAACTATTTTATTAAAGATGCAAAGTGATCCCAACGTTTGAGTAAATGGAGAACGAAAAATTCCCTGGTCGTATTCTAGCCTTTGCGGAGAATTTGCCTTCAAGGCAGTCTGGAATGGAACAAACTTCGTATGAAATAGTTGATAAAACAAAGGACGTTATCCTTCTTTATTAACCTTTACCCCTCGGATAATCCCCCAAATCCCTTGTGTGTGAAAACTACCTCACTTCCTTTGGGCAGTCATTCATTATCTAATTCAAGTCTTACACAAAGAGAGATGAGCTAATGTGCCTTATCAGATTAAAAAAAAAAAAGTCACCACGAGTGATGGCCAACAGGACAGGATCTTAGCAAATCCTTTCTGCCTCCAAAGTCCTGGGTTGCTAAATACCTTTAAAGCTACTAACCCACGGTCACAGCTCACAGGCCCTTTGACAGCTTTATGTTCCTAAAACAAACAGTCTGGGCAGAAGAATGACAGAATTACCCTCCTTTCTGATTATCTTCCTCTCTGCATCCTGATAAACTAATGATTAGCTTTCCTGTTGGCATTCAGCACTGACTGGGTAGCTTCAGGCTGTCAACTCAAGCAGACCCTGATGGTATCGCACAATCTTCTTCCTCTCCTTCCTTCCCTGGTGCTTTATTTTTCGTGAACCAGCATTATTCTCCAGCCTTCACACCCTAGCCAGGGGGTAATTTCCAGGGTAATTTTCTTGCCATGGAAAGGCGCACACGGAAAGCAAAGGCTTCTTTCGGCCCCCACTTCTCCACCCACACCACACCGATCTACTCAGAAGGCTGCTGATTACACACGGGCAATCCTGCAGGTATCAGGAAGCAATCAGTCTTACCCGATCTTCACAGACTGTTCTTGAACACAGGTTTTAGTTGGGCCTAAGTCTGTGTACTCTTCTCCAGAAATTAGAAGCATATATGTATTGCCTTTGGTTGCCTTTGTGTCAGTAGTTTAGGCAGAACCAGTCCATTTAATAATATCAGCAAGAGCAGAAACCTGTGCATATTTATGAAGTGTGAATACAGAGTTAATTCGGAAAAGGCTATAAAGTGGGCCGCTGGTTCGATGCTAACGGGCTACTCCTCCAGATCACCGGGAAACACCAGTACTAAACGAAAACATAACTATGATACAAAGGATACAAACTTTTTATCTTTTATTTCTCTTCTCTTTTTTTCAGGATAAATGTGGAATCACATATTTAAAAAATCCACTTAAAATACTTGCTTGGCACATATTCACAATAGTTACTTAGCAGAATATTTTCTTGATGTCTTGATTTCTAAACGTCCTCAGGGGGGAAAAAAACCACTTTTTAAAAAAATACTTTAAAGCAGGCATTCATTTTCCATTAGGGCCACAATTCTTTTATTGCATTATGTTATCTGTCATATGCCCCCTCACAAGAGAACTTAGCAGTGCTAATCATGGCCAAATCTCTCAAGAAAATTCAGCAACCCCAGCGACGCGGTGACATTTTCTGGGCATGGACTTAGGCAACACTTGGGAGTTTGGCTTTGTTTGCTTTTCCTTTACAATTTCCAGACCTGCCACCCGTACTACCTAAATTACCCAAGGCATGCTCTGAGATCAAAGTCACAAAACGGTTTTGTCTGGCATTTTAAAATATTGGACAATAACTCTAACACCAAGTAGTTATTATGGTAAAACACAACAGAAGCAACCAGGATTAAATCATTCCAGTTAAAAAAAAAAACAAAAAAACGTTTAAGGGGCACCTGGGTGGCTCAGTCGGTTGAGCGTCCGACTTCAGCTCAGGTCATGATCTCGCAGGTGATGAGTTTGAGCACCGAGTTGGGCTCTGTGCTGACAGCTCAGAGCCTGGAGCCTGCCTTGGATTCTGTGTCTCCCTCTCTCTTTGCCCCTCCCCCGCTCATGGTCCATCTCTCTCTGTCTCAAAAATAAACATCAAAAAAAAAAAAAACCTTTAAGATATTTGTATACGTGTATCTATGTCTGTATCTCTCTCTCTCTCTCTCTCTCTCTATATATATATATCCACATAAAATAAAAACAAGTTCAGCTGTTGGATTTGAAGGTTTTCTTGTCTTTCTCTGGATGGTTCCTGGGGGATTAATTTGGAAAAACCCAAAGGAGTGTTTAGAAAGACAATATTTTCTCATGAGATAGACCTCACGTTAGCTAAACCAAGTTACCCACACAGACTGGCTAGACGTTCACCACACCTGAGGATATGTTCTTCCCAGCATACAGGTTGATGACATTTCCCAGCATCCCTTGCAACTAGGAATGGCCGCAGAACTGAATGAAGGTGGAGGTGATATATGCCACTTCCAGGCCTGGCCCATCAAACCTTCCCAGGAATGATCCAGCCTTCTCGTTCCCAATTCAATGGCTGAGGATGTAGAGGAGGTGGGACAAGATGAAAAAAGCCTGGTTCCCTGAATGACCTTGACTGTCAGCCAAACCCACCAGAGCAGACCTTACTGAGCAAGGAGAAAATGTCTACTATGGTACGCCTCTGAGATCTGGGGACTATTTCCTAAAGCAGTTGGACGCCCCTAACACTGAATTCTTCTATTCAGTCACCTGACACTCCCATGCTTTTTCTCATTTAATCCTCACATTAGCTCTCTGAGGTAGGAACTATTATCCCCACTTTATTTTTTGTTGTTGTTGTTTTTTAAGTAGGTTCCACACCCAATGTGGGGCTCAAACTCATGGTCCCCAGATCGAGAGTCACATGCTCTCCT
This sequence comes from Felis catus, assembly GCF_018350175.1. NCBI lineage: Eukaryota > Metazoa > Chordata > Mammalia > Carnivora > Felidae > Felis > Felis catus. The sequence goes on from NC_058372.1 coordinate 11,735,543, forward strand.
GAGTGAGCCTGCCAGGTGACCCTCCCATTTTAAAGATAAGGAAACATGGGCTGAGTTCAACTGTCTTTCCCCAGGTGGGCAACTTACACGAGTTGGTTTGGTTAGAATGGCTCACTGCAAATGTACTGGAGACTTTACCAGATTAATTTGCCAGTGGTCACTCAGAAAAAGAGAGAAGATTCTCCAATTTAAGGAGACTCTGATAAATTTGTTTTTCTTGCATTTGGATTTGCAGAGCCAATGAGTAGATCCAAGTCCAAAGTTTCTATTCCTGATGACCCTCACAAATTAGTATGTTTTATAAAAGTCTCAAGTATATTTATGCCTAGTAGTAATCTCGATCTATCATGCACCAAGCAATTATGTAAAGTCCTAAGGTTACTGCCATTAAGCTTTCTTGTTTAGTTTAAGATGAACAAATTATTAATACACTCTAATGCTCCATGCAAAATCTGTTAAATGGGTACTTTGAGGAGACCACTGTGCGGGGGCATGTGCATTCACTCATGGATGGAGGCATGGCCGCCTCTCATCTCCCTCCTCTTCTAATTTCCAGACTATGTGAGCAATGAAAGGACAATCAGTTTTAGAGTCCTGCTCAATACACAGGACGGTACTATTTCCTTTTAAAGTGCAAGTCCAGATAGAGACAGAAAAGAAGAGCGAGTAGAAGAAACTTTTCTCTCTCTCTCTCTTCTGGAAGAACAAAAACCCCAGACTTCCTGGTCTTTTCAATAAAATAAACTCCACAGTGGCAGTCAGTGACCATAAATCATCTTCCCTGAACTTGGAACTTAGGATTAATATTTTTTCTCCATGTACTGGTGCACATTAATTCTATTTGAACACACACACATACATGTGCACATGTGTATGCGCACACGTGCACACACACGCACACACACACACACACACACACACTTCATTTCACTGTCAGGTCTTGGCAGCATGAGAAATGTTGGAGAAGATATGGAAAGTATATGTGGGGGGGAACAAGAATGCCTACTGTAATTGCCCACGGCAGGTGCAATTCACCATGCTGAAGCTTCCTCTCTGCTCCTGCAAATAACTGGGGCTAGAGGCAGTGGGCCTGGAGGGAAACCTCTTGGGAACCCCGTGGTGACAGCCTTCCTTGGGGGTGATGCCCATACCTGGCTTCAGAAGCACTGGTCTACTGGAGATTACATTTTCAGCACAGGGCAGAGTTTTGGGGTCTCCTAGAGTGGAGATGATTAAAGATCAGGTTTCACATCTCTCCCAGGTGATGTGAGATATTTCAATGCCAAAAAACACGTGTTTCACCTCTCCCTATTTAAGCAAACATTTCCTACATTTTATTTTACTTTTTTTAATGTTTATTTTATTTTTGAGAGACAGCGAGCGAGAGCAGGGGAGGGGCAGAGAGAGAGGGAGAGAGAGAATCCCAAGCAGACTCTGCATTATCAGTGCGGAGCCTGATGCGGGGCTCGAACTCATGAACTGTGAGATCATGACCTGACCTGAAATCCAGAGTCAGATGCTTAACGGACTAGCCACCCAGGCGCCCCTACAGTTGTATTCCGACATGAAACTCCTATAAATGATGTGCAGGGTGGCTCTTCTTGTATGTAGTATCTGTGAAAAGGACTCTGCATGGTGAGAGGGGTTCCAAAGGGAACAGGGCCCAAGCCTAGGTCCAATGCCCAGGTCATTAACATGTCACTGAACTTCATTTTTCATGCTGATGGGTTAGAAATAACTCATTTTCCCTGTAACCGCCTGTTGTAAAAATAAATGCACAGTTGAGTGTTCCAAGTTACCTTGAAAAATTCTGCACTTACGGAACGGCGGCTTGGTCATTTTCCATGTGAGAATCCTTTCCTCAACTGGGAAAAGCCAGGTTTGATAAATTGTCACTCAAATTCCCAGACAAAAATACTGTAAGGACTAGGCCATTCTTCCGCCTAAAGATTATTTTTGTGAATTACAACAAGGAGAGAGAAGAAAAGCATGAGATGTTCTGCCCATGTTTTAGAACTTGTTCTGTATCATGAGTGTTGGAATAGGTCAATGAGAGAAAGGCTTTCAAAGTGCAAGATGTGATGAGCCATCACATTAGTCCTTCATGAAATCAGTTCAGTAGGTCCACAGAAGGGACTAGAAGAAAAATATGAGAATGTGGTATACCTGGTAAGCATGACTGTGGTTTTGTAGAACTGGGTGGTGAAACAAGATATACTTTTTTTATGGGTCAACAGTTGAAGAAAGTTTCGGAAGCCTTTATGTTGGAGAACATAAGAAACCTGTTTTTTACTCCAAAGTAAGAGAGGAAAGTTTGAAAATGGATGTCATCATTGTCAACCGGGGCTGCAGACACACCTCTTACCCTGCTTCTCCCAGACAGAAGGAGGGGTGAGTGTGGATGGATGAGGGTGCAGGTAAGGAAGAGAAAGCAAATGGTAGGGAGGCATCATGCTTTGGTTTGTGGCTCACAGTCTTATTTAAGAACCTGATTAATTATTTTAAAGTCTGGCAAGAAGAAGGGAATGGAGGCTATCTCTATTAGTTTTCTATGGCTGCATAACAAATTACTACAAAGTCAGTGGCTTAAAACAACATCCGTGTATCACCTCACAGTGTCTTCAGGTCAGAAATCTAGGCAAGGTCAAGCCAGATTCTCTGATCAGGGTGTCAGGGCTGAATCAAGGTGTCAGCAGTGTTCCATCTTCAGCTTGGGGTCCCCTCCAGGGCTCACATGGGTTGTTGGAGAGATTGATCCCTGTTTCACTGCTGGCCATTGGCAGGGGTCTCTCAGCATCTAGAGGCTGCCCCTCTGACAACTTGGCAACTCAGGTCTTTATAGCCAGCAGGAGAGTCTCTCTCCAGCCACCAGGACAGTCTTGGGTGACATAACAATTGCAGGAGTGATACCCCATTTCCCTGCTCATAACTTAATCAAAGTAATGCTATCCCACATCTTCACAGATGCCACCTACATTCTAGAGGAGGAGATTATACTGGGAGTGTCCATTAGACAGTGGGGATCTTAGGGCCATCTTGGAATTCTGCATACCACAGCCTCCTGATAGTTACAATCCACATAAAGCAACAACCATCAAGCATCTCGAACAGCCTAAAAGAAATGTGCACGTCTGCATTTTCCAACCTGGTGTGTCAGCCTTCTGCAGGGCATGAATACATGCCCCTCTTCAAAAAGCCTCCACGCTCAGGGCGCCTGGGTAGCTCAGGCAGTTAAGCATCTGACTTCAGCTCAGGTCATGATCTCAGTTTATGGATTTGAGCCCCACATTGGGCTGCCAGTGCAGAGCCCGTTTCAGATCCTCCCTCCCCCTCTCTCTCTGCCTCTCCCCCACTCATGCTCTCTCAAAAATAAATAAACATTAAAAAAAAAAAAAGAGCCTCCACGGTCAATTTAGTTTGCGAAAATGTGGGTTTAATAACATTTAACATATTTCTTTACTGAACAGAATATGGGATTTCCCCAAACATCTTTAACCCTGAAAATATTTTTTGGGTTTGTGCTAACTCAATTCACCACATTATTAACATTAATATGGCTGTAATACTACTATTATACTAGAAGGAGTTGTATTATTGTTCCTGTATTATCGTTTTATTCCCTCTGTGATGCCTTTCCTGATCACCTTTGTCTATGAGATCCTTCTTCTCTAGATTTTGGTAACCCTAATGGTTTACCTTGCTTGATTGGCAATTTGCTTACAACTGAGAAATATAAAATACTTGTCGATGGTCACCCCCTACTAAATTTAGTCTCTTTGAAGGCCAGAACTCTGGCTTAAGGCCCCAGTATAGAGCATTGGAGACAGCTGTGCAGTGGGAAGCATGGTGGCTGAGATTTCTGGGGACCTGAGTTATCTGGGGGTAATTTATCAGCTTAGGGACTAATGAGCAAACCTGTTACCCTCTCTGAACCTCTCCTGGATCCCCTTTAAACTGAAAGTGTTGCAAGAGATGATCTCTGAGGTCGCTTCACACTGAATAATCGGTATCTGCCTGTCTCTAAGCCCTGCCTCATCACATGGGTATCTTTATGGTGCCTGGCCCACGGTATGCACTTCAAAAAAATATGTTTGTTGACTGAATACTTTTGAACTTACATTGTTGTGGGTTCCTGTATTTTATCAGTGCTCTTCTGTGTTCTAGGATGTTGCTAGCTTCCAGCTGGCCGGGATGCTTACCTGGTCTTGTGCATCTAGCTTATACAACCCTCAGGCCAAAACTGACCTAATGTAGCTTTGACCTTGTGCTATGCTTCTGTAACATAGGTGGTCTTCTTCATTAACGGGGATGGAAGGCAACCCCCTGGGAGGTGCACCTGTCATAAAATATCTTCTTTCCCAATGCCTGAATCTCCTGTTAAAGATTCATTCTCTACCCTTTTCTCTTAGAGCTCTATTACAACTCTAAAGAAATAAATACAGGAGTTATTATTTAGTAACTCATTCAGTAAGAAGTAAGCTGCCTTGTAATAGGCATGTAGTGGGCAAGAAAGAAACCTCTGCTGTTGTGAGCCCCTAGGATGTTGGAGATGTTTGTTACGGCAGCATAACACCATCTGCTTCGATGCAGAAATGTCAGGAGGAAAGCACAGGGGGTTGACAATTGATTGCTAAGGGATTTTGTGCTTGTGGGGATTTTAGGTGGCGACATCTAATGCTGCACACAGTTTATTAGCAACAGACCAACAGCATTAGCGTCACCAGGAGCTGACTAGAAATGCAGACTCTCGGGCCCTGCCCCAGACCTACTGAACCAGACTTTGTACCTCCAGGTGATTCAAGTGAAGATTCAAGTTTTGAGAATCAGTGGCCTAGAGGCAACTGGAAATGAGAGTCTGAAGCACCTGAAATAAATTTGAGCTAGAGGTGTAACTGGGTGCAATCCACATTCCACAGGTTCGTAAGTGTGGTCGGTCCCTGGACCAGCAGTATCGCCATCACACGGAAACCGTTTTTTGTTTTTTTTTTTGTTTTTGAGAGATAGGGCCTGAGTGGGGGTGCGGCAGAGGGAGAGGGAGAGAGGGAGGGAGAGAGAGAGAGAGAGAGAGGGAGAGAGAGAGAGAGAGAGAGAGAGAGAGAGAGAGAGAGAGAATCTCAAGTAGGCTCCAAGCTGTCAGTGCAGAACTCGACACAGGGCTTGATCGGAGATCAAGAGTCAGACGCTTAACCACCCAGGTGCCCCACGTAGGAACTTTATTTCAGAAATGCAGATTCTTGGGCCTCAACCAAGATCTACTGACTCAGAAACTGTAAAAGGGGCCCAGAAACCAGTGTTTTAACAACCCTGGATATGAGTCTCATACACACCGAAGTTTGGGAGCCTCTGTCACATACCAGTGAGTTGAAATAACAGGAGTTACTACTCTCCTGAACGAAGGGGATGGTTATCACATTGTCCCCATGAGAAAATACCACCTGTTTCGTGGCCATTTTCTTTACACTGTATCTTCTAGAAGGTACACGGGGACAATCAAGGCCTGGCTGTGGACTCTTTTTACCATGGTGATGACCTCTCAAATCTGTTTTTCTATCTGGTGGACGTACTAGGACAAAGCTGTGGGTAAGGAAGCAGGGGACAGAAAGGGAGGGGACGTCAAACAACTGCTTTGCCTTGTGCCTCCTTGATCCCGCTGGGCCTTATTGCACTTGAAGTGCTGTGATGAGTGCTACAGAAAACACTTCCTGGGAGGGAGTCCCCTGAAACAGATCCAGGCCTCCCCCCTTTTACCAAGAATGCGACAGAGGGGCGCCTGGGTGGCTCAGTCGGTTGAGTGTCCAACTTCGGCTCAGGTCATGATCTCATGGTTCGTGGGTTTGAGCCCCGCGTTGGGCTCTGTGCTGACAGCTCAGAGCCTGGAGGCTGCTTCGGATACTGTGTCTCCCTCTCTCTCTCTGCCCCTCCTTGCTCACGCTCTTCCTCTCTCAAAAATAAATAAAAACATGATAATAATAACAAAAAAGAATGTAGTAGAGTAAGAACGGGAACCCCAGCTGTCATTCCCAATGGTCTGCACAGCCACATGCTAACCCATACCCATCCCTGACTGCAGCTCACTTTGGGATGCCACGGTTCTACAGCTCTCATTCATTCCTTAACTTGTTCCTTAACTCGTTCACTTCGTGCAGTATTTAATGGGTGACTTTTACGTGCAAGGCCCACGAAGCCCATGGAGAGGTCTCTTGTGTTTAGAAAAGGGACTGGGGGGAAGGCGGCACCAGCCAGGAAGGTCATGGCTCTTCCCTGCACCAAACCAGCCTCTCCTCCTACTTCAATCACAGAAAAGCCAGGCTAAGGCCGCATCTAGAATGCAGCGCACTGTGATCTTCTAGTTTCACTGTTCCCTTTTGCAAAGGAGGGGGTGGGAAAGCAGGGATCGAGGAGGCCAGGGAGGAAAATGCATCCACAGCAGAACACACAATATCTCCATCCTTACAAAGCTGCCTGCCTAGGTCTGCGCGCTAACTCCCCATTTCACAGGAGGGGAGTGATACAGGCATCCGTGGTGGGGCAGTGGGGATGGCTGGCCCCTCTGGCTGCAAGTTCAAATCACCTGATAAGCCCAGAAAATTCTTAAGGCCAAGACCAGTCCTTGAACCACCTAAACCAGACCTTCTCGAAGTGAGATCCAGGCGCCGGTATTTTAAAAAAAAAATGTTCTGAGTGATGCCACTGCACAGGTGGGGCTGGGAACCGCTGTTCCAGGGAGGGTCGGGGGTCTTGCCCCTTTATGGAGCTGAGAGCTTCTTCCTTCCCTGAAAGTCAAAGTCCCAGTTTCTCAGGATTCTCAGCAAAACGTTTTCAATTTCAAGAGTTTGTTTTAGAGTTCAAAGGGAGCTATTCAATTTAAGCTATTGTATTAAAATGACCATCCAATTATCTTCTATATTTTTAATTTTTTTATTTTGTGAGAGAAAGAGCATGGGTGTGCATGAGGGAAGGGCAGATGGGGGGGGAGAGAGAGAAAGACAGAGAGAGAAAGAGAGAGAGAGAGAGAGAGAGAAAGAGAGAGAGAGAGAGAGATAGACGCTGACAGGGCTTGATCCTACCACCCTGGGATCATGATATGAGCCGTAATCAAGAGTCGGATGCTCAACCTACTGAGCCACCCAGGTGTCCCTTCTATATTTATATGGTTGTCACCAAACTTCTGATGCAGAATATTTAGTGAAAAGAACAATTCTTATTTTTTTCTTGTTTAACAATGTATGCTGGTCATAGATCTATTTTTGTTTTTTTGTGTTGGTTTTTTTTTTTTTTTTTTTTTTTTTGAGAGAGGGCACAATGAGCAAAGGGCAGAAAGAGAGAGAGAGAGAATCCCAGGAGGGGCAGAGGGAGAAAGATAGATGGAGGAGGGGAGAGATAGAGACAGAGAAGTGGGGCTCACCCGATTCGGGGCTGGAGCTCACCTGGTATGGGACTTGAACTCACAAACCGTGAGATCACGATCTGAGCCAAAGTCAGATGCTTAAAGACTGTAGATCTATTTTTAGTGAATAATTTCATTCACTACACAATCAATATGGCCAGAACATTGTTATTACTCCTTGGTAGAGAGCACGATGTTATTTACATGAGACAATGTCTGTGGTTTGGGCGGGGTGGGGAGGCGGCGCTGGGTTTAGAATGTGGTAAATTCAAAATGGCCTGGGGAATGAGAAGGAGCCCTTCCAGCCATCACTTTGCTCTTAACATCCACTATTATGTTTTTTTAATTTTTAATATTTATTTATTTTTGAGAGGGAGAGCGAGAGAGTGCAAGCATGAGTGGGGAAGGGGCAGAGACAGAGGAAGACACAGAATCTGAAGCAGGCTCCAGGCTCTGAGCTGTCAGCACAGAGCCTGAGCTTGGCTGGAACCTACGAACTGTGAGATCATGACCTGAGCAGAAGTTGGATGCTTAACCAACTGAGCCACCCAGGCGCCCCACATCCACTATTATTTTTATATGAAAGTTTACTCTGGGCCTTATGTAGCAATGTGATGTTAGGTTAAAAGTTGTTAGAGACTGCACTGACATTCCCTAACTATCCACATACGCAATACATTTAAGAAGCGTCGACAGCCTATATCTATGCCAACTATGAAATCAAAGCTAATCGAATTCATACAGGCAATTTATAGATGATGATAGATGTGAACAGGTTTGATAACAAAGTAGCACAAAATACAACTAAAAATCAGTGGTAAAGTCTTCCTTAGTTAATAAAACGGTTGTGAGACTGGTAAAAAGAATAGGCCCTCTTTTATGGCTAATATTCCATGGTGTGTGTCTGTCTGTCTGTCTATCTATCTAGTTATCTATCCGATCACATCTTCTTTTTTTTAATGTTTATTCATTTTTGAGAGAGAGAGAGACAGAGGGAGAGAGAGAGAGAGCAAGCTGGAGAGAGGCAGAGAGAGAGGGAGACCCAGAATCCGAAGCAGGCTCCAGGCTCTGAGCTTTCAGCACAGAGCCTGACGCAGGGCTAAAACTCACGAACCACGAGATCACGACCTGAGCCAAAGCCAGACGCTTAACCGACTGAGCCACCCAGGCACCCCTGATCACGGTGAGACAGGGTAACTACATTTATCCGGGTGATGTGCAGAATTGTCAATTCACTATGTTATACACCTGAAACTAATATGACATTGTATGTGTCAACTACATTTCAATCAAAGAAAAAGAAGAGGCTACAGAAGACATAAAGAGATTGACCTTTTAACCTGGTGATGTCAATTGTAATAGTATGAATTTGGCCAGGAAAAGATTATGAAGACAGAAGACATGTTCCACGCCAAAGACAGACCTATATGCTACACGTCTCACTTTGGGGATGTCTCTCAGAGTAAATGGTTCTGCTGCCTCCTTGTTCTGTCTTACACTAACCATTCTCTAGGCCGCCTTGCCTCTCGATATACACTCTCACCTCTTGGGGTTGTTGGTACTGAGAGGCCATCAGAAGGAAAGCCCGCTGGGCCTGGAAAGCACTATGCACCATTTCCGCCTGGGAACAAAGAGAAAGAGGCAAGTTTAGATGTTTGAGCTTCAACACACAGTTACCATATAATCCAGCAATTCCATCCCTAGGTATAAACCTCCAAAATGAAAACATAGGTCCCCATAAAAACTTGCTAATGAATGTTCACAGCAGCATTCTTCATGATAGCCAAGATGTAGAAACAACCAGAATGTTCATCAAGTGATGAGTGGCTAAACGAAATGTGATATATCCGTACAATGGACATTACTCGGCATTAAAAAGAGATGAAATGCTGATACATGCTACAATGTGGGTGAACCTTAAAAACATGCTGAGCGAAGGAAGCCAGTCAGAAAGACCACATTTGTATGATTCCATTGATATGAAATGTCCAGAATAAGCAAATCTAGAGAGACAGAAAGGATATTCGCAGTTGCCCGGGGCTGTGGGAGAGAGGAATGGAGGTTTCTTTTGGGGGTGATGCTGGAATCGCATAGTGCTGATGGTTTCACAACTTGGGGGGTACACTAAAAGCCACTGAACTCTTCACCCTGAAAGAGTGAATATTATCACGTGCCAATGACATCCCAATAAAGCTGTTAAAAAATGTCCGAGTCCCAAAGTACCATAGTTTTCAAAAGGTATCTCTCCCGTCCTCATTCATGGGGTGCCCAGACCTGTGTGTTCTATGCCTTCTAGTGGAAAGAAAGTTGTCCCTTAAGTCATTCCCATAAATATATGTTCCCCATGAGCCAGTGGCTTCTACAACTAACCATTAAGACATATTTGGAGGGGTCGTGGGTGGTTCAGTCGGGTAAATGGCTGACTTCAGCTCAGGTCATGATCTCACAGTTCAAGGGTTCGAGCCCCGCATCGGGCTCCGTGCTGACAGCTCAGAGCCTGGAGCCTACTTCAGATTCTATGTCACCCCCTCTCTCTACCCCTTCCCTGCTCACATTCTGTGTCTCTCCATCTCTCAATAATAAATAAACATTAAAAATTTAAAAAAATATTTAAAAAAGAATACCAAGAAGAAAATAATTCCAAATACTTGTATCACCTACAAATGACCATTTCTGGCAGAATGTTTCTAGGTTTTAAGAAAATGCACTGTTTTCAGAAGACAAAGTATAATGACTTAGAATAATTTTTAAATGCAAATAATTACAAATATTAAAGTTTAATAAAATGCCTCACGATCTAGAAATAATCTTTATTAACAACAGATGAACACCATTGTATCACCTTTTAAGATCTATATGCACAGACTTTTATGAGATGGGACCATACCCAAGGTACTATTTTTTAAGAAAAAAAAGTATAAATTTTGATTATGGTTGAGCAGTAGACATGAAAGAGAAAGAATTGGTAAACTTAAAAGCTTCTGCACTGTTATAATTAGTATGTCCTAAATGATCATTCCAAGATAAAAAAAAAAAAAAGACTGGAATAATTATGTATTTGCATTTTAAATTACCTGGTATAACTAACTGACTTCTTACTGATAAAGATGAGAATATAAAGTATGTTCCTACTTTTTTTCTATCTCTGGCTCCCTATATTTCCTGTTTTTACTCATTTTTCTTTTGCTCTCGTTGTGACATACATATCCTATTTGTAACATTAATTCACAGACTTGAGGATCAGTTCCATGTTTAAACACACCTATGTTTCTCACCAGTCATTTTACCATGAATTCTCCGGATCTAGGTTATCTTGATAATTTTTTTGCTGGCCGAACCTAATTATCTATTATTTTCTTCAAAAAAAGATCTCCAAGTTGCTTTTCGTTCTTCAAGTCTGGACACATCTCCCTGTTGTCTTTATGTTTTCACAGAATCTTGGCTGAATATAACCTCCTTGGGTCGCTTTCTTCCTCTATTTTCAGATAGCATGGCACTAAATGTGGCAATGGAGAAATCCGAAGCCAGCTTGGTGTTTTTCTCTCTTGCAGAAAATTGGCTTTTTCTAGTTTGACACCTGCAGAGTTCTTTCTTCATCCTTGGGGTTTAACAGCTTAGTAGGCTTGGCCCTTTACTTGTTTCTAGGAGAGTTTCCTTACATCATTCAAGACGCCTCTGTTCCATTTGTTAGAATCTCTGTTCAGGGACTCCATTCATCATCTTTAGATTATGAAATATTTGAGTGTCTTTGTATCTTCTAGATTCTCTCTGTCTTTAATTTCTTTGTCTTTCATCTGTATTTACTGTGATCATATGAAGTCTTCATTGTGAGTTAACAGATTTTTCAACAGGATCTCTTATATACATTCACATTTTAAATTTATATATCATTTCTGCGTGAATGTTGTTTTTGTTCTTGATTTATTAACATTCAATTTTCCTTTGCATTTCACTCTTATTCTATCACCTTGTCTTTAAGCTATTTAAAACTGTTTATACTCTTAGTAAGTTCTGAGAGTGTAAGTTATACTCTTATTAAGCCATTGTGAGGGGGCGCCTGGGTGGCGCAGTTGGTTAAGCGTCCGACTTCAGCCAGGTCACGATCTCGCGCTCCGTGAGTTCGAGCCCGGCGTCGGGCTCTGGGCTGATGGCTCAGAGCCTGGAGCCTGTTTCCGATTCTGTGTCTCCCTCTCTCTCTGCCCCTCCCCCATTCATGCTCTGTCTCTCTCTGTCCCAAAAATAAATAAACGTTGAAAAAAAAAATTTAAGCCATTGTGAGGAATCTGTATCTGTTCCTTACATTTCCTTTTCTTTGAGTGTGAGCCTGTGCTTTCCCTTTGCATGCTATGTTCCTGTCTGACACACTACCTCTAGCTGTCATGAAGGTGATTCCATGAGCCTTTTGCTACCATTTTGGGGGCTGGGTTATTTTCCCCTTCACTCAAGGGTTTGTGCTCTGTCAACTCTTTTAGAGCCTGATGGAATGGGACGAGAGGGACAGCTCAGTGAGGTGATGTCCAGTCTTTGAGAATTTGGGTGCTACTCATTCTTCTGAGAATAAGTTGAGTATCTTAAGCCATGATTTGCTCCACATTCCTGGGACATAACACCATTCTGATGGAGTGGTCCCACAGATTTTAGATCATCCCTCCAATTAAGAACCCAGACATGAACAATCATCTACACAGGGAAGCAGCCCTATGGTTCCCTTTTCCCTTTTATTTTCTTTTCCTGATTTCATTTCCTTTAAGGTATGTTTTTAAGGGGGTGGAGAATAGGGGCAGAGCTATGAACCAAAAGCTGCTTAGCCATCAGTTACTGAAATGTATTGCTTTCGGTTATCACTTTCTTGTTTACTTACTATTAGTGAATTTTTTTTTTGTTTTTTTTTACCTCTTTTCTTTTTTCTTCTCTTGGCTCATCGTGGTTGTACAATTCTGATTCAGTTGTGTTTTTTTGGTCACAGGTTGTATCTTTTAACTTTCTGATTTCACCTTTCATCTCTTCCTTGTAAGTGTCACATCTGGTTTGGGGCAGTTTCTATCTCTGTCACCAGGGATAACTCTTTCTTCTCTGATTAATAGGTAAGAACCAGTATAACACATTTAATACATTTTGAATAACAGATAGCTAGACCATTAGGATTAGGTTCATTTCATCCTGGTGTCAATATCAAACAATTTTCTGGGCTGGAGGGATAAATGTATCAACCAAATGGGAAATTACAACTTTTTTAATTGAAGAATAATTGACACACAATATTATATTAGTTTCAGGGGTACAATATAGTGATCCGATATTTATATATACTATGAAATGGTCACTACAATAATTCTAAGTTACCATCTGTCACTCTACAAATCTGTTACAATATTATTGACTCTATTCCCTGTGCTGTAATTTATATCCCCATGTCTTACTTATTTTGTAGCTAGAGGACTGTCCTTCTTAATCCCCTTTACCACTTTCATCCATCTCCCACTTTCTTCCCCTCTGGCAACCATCAGTTTGTTCTCTGAATCTATGAGTCCGCTTCTGTTGTTTTGTTTGTTTTGTTTTTCAGATTCCACGTATGGGTGAAATCATGGCACTTGTCTTTCTCTGCCTTATTTATTTCACTTAGCATAAATACCCTGTAGGTCCATCCATGTTATTGTATGTGGCAAGATTTCATTGTTTTTTATGGCTGAGTAACATTCCACCTCTTCTTTGTCCATTTATCTATCAATGGACATTTGGGGTGATTCCATATCTTGGCTATGGTAAATAATGTTGTGATGAACGCAGGGGTGCATATGTCTTTTAAAATTATTGTCTTAATTTTCTTTGGATAAACACCTAGATGTGAAATTGCTGGACCATAGGGTAGTTCAATTTTTAATTTTTTGAGGAACCACCATACTGTTTTCCACAGTGGTTGCACCAATTTACATTCCTACCAACAGTGCACAAGTGTTCCCTTTATTTCCATGCCCTCAACAACACTTGTTATATCTTGTCTTTTGGATAGCAGCCATTCTGACTGGTGTGAGGTGATATCTCACTGTGGTTTTAATTTGCATTTTCCTGATGGTTAGTAATGTTTAGCATCTTTTCATGTGCCTGTTAGATATCTGTATTTCTTTGGAAAGTGACTATCTAGGACCTCTGCTCATTTTAAAATCAGATTGTTTTTTTAATTTATTTTAGGTTGTATGAGTTCTTTATACATTTTAGATATTAACCTCTTGTTTGATACATCATTTGTGAATATCTTCTCCCTTCAGTAGGTTGCCTTTTCATTTTACTGGTGGTTTCCTTCACTACAAAACCTTTTTAGTTTGATATGGTCCCACTTGTTTATTTTTGCTTTTGTTGCTCTGGCCTGAGGAAACAAATAATAAAAAAAAAATCCCATCTAGGAATTTTATGGTTTCAGGTCTTACATTTAAGCCTTTAATCCATTTTGAGCTAATTTTTGAATATGGTGTAAGGAAGTCATCCAGTTTCATTCTTTTGCATGTAGCTGTCCAGTTTTCCCAGGACAATTTGTTGAAGAGAGTATCTTTTCCCCATGGTATGTTCTTGCCTCCTTTGCCATAGATTAACTGACCATATAAGTGTGGGTTTATTTCTGGGCTCCCTCTACTGTTTTATTGATCTGTATGTCTGTTTTTGTGCCTGTATCATCCTGTTTTGATTATGATAACTTTGTGGTATAGTTTGAAATCTGAAACTGTGATACCTCCATCTATGTTCTTTTTTTTCCTCTAGATTACTTTGGTTATTCGGGGTCTTTTGTGGTTCCTTAGGATTACTTGTTCTAGTTCTTTGAAAAATGTCATTGGTATTTTGATAGGAATTGCACTGAATCCATAGATTGTTTTATATAGTATGGACATTTTAACAATACTAATTCTTCCAATCCATGAACACAGCATAACTTCCCATTTATTTGTGTCATCTGCAATTTCTTCCATCAATGTCTTATAGTTTTCAGAGTACAGGTCTTTTACCTCCTTGTTTAAATTTATTCTTAGGTATTTTATTCTTTTTGGTGTCATTGTAAATGGAATTCTTTTCTTAATTTCTTAATTTCTGTTACATCATCATTAGTGTATAGAAACAGATTTCTATATATTGATCTTGTACCCTGCAACTTTACTGAATTAATTTATTAGTGCTAATAGTTTTTTGGTGGAGTCTTTAGGGTTTTCTCTATATAAACTATGGACATGTCATCTGCAAATAGTGACAGTTTTACTTCTTCCTTTCCAATTTGGATGCCTTTTATTTCTTTTTCTTGCCTAATTGCTATGGCAGGATTTCCAATACTACGTTCCATAAAGTGATGAGGGGGGTAGTGACTAGTTCTTGTCATTCTACTTCATTAGTATGTTTTGGCATCTGACAAATTTTTCCAAAATGTTTACTGAAATGAGCACCTTGATCTTGTTTCTAACTTTTCTCATCATTTCTCATTCAAGGAATTTTTTCTACTGAGGGAAAAAAAAGCTTCAGATCAAGCCAAGATTTGTAGACCATTTACATTTAAAACAACAAATTCAATCATCATCAACATACCAGAGTAAGTTTCATGAATGTTTACATGAGGGTATATCCTCCATTTTGTAGTACACATTTTGTAGTACACTCCATTTTGTAGATAGTACACTATCTCCTCTTCTGGTACCCTGATTTCTGGGATTATATTGCTCAAAATTTCAAATTTTGGATGTTCCTTAAGGAAGAATAGAGGATTTTCAATATTTATTGTCCTGGAGGCCATTATGACCTTATGAATGCAAAGTTATGAGCTGCATGAATGTTTATCCACGTATCAAAGTGTGTATTTTCAGTGGTTCAGAAGGACTTTTGTCAGTCTCTAATGACCACATTTCCAAAATGAAAACTATGAAATATAGCTTTCCACAGCTTAGATATAAATAAAATACTTGCACTTCTCTCAGCCACAATAATACAGAGTATTGTCCTCATCTATGACAAGCCTTGCTGAGTTGACTGAACTATAGTTGCTGTGGAACAGTAATTCAGGATTGCCTGACTTCTGTAGTGGAACTGCTAGCTCAGAGGTGGCATTGACAATATTTTTGTAGTTATCTCAGGATGAACACTATCATTAGTGTTTTTTACTTTCCCTACAAAGAATATTTAGCTGTTGGTAGTAGAGTAATTTTCTGGTGGTCTAATCATAAAGGCGGCCAATTGTATTAATTAGAATCCTTCCCCAAATGGCCTTTCACTCAACAAGAGAGGCGGAGTTGGAGTGGAGAATGGCTCAATACCTAGATACCCGCTTCAACTCTTTCACTTTGCTTACGAAGAGAAATCTTTCTGAGGATTCAGCTGTGCACTTCTCCCAGCTCCCTAAAACTCTGGGCATAATTAGCAGACTATAAAGCACATTCATGTTTAACTCATCAGTCCATGTTTCAAAGGACTTTCATTCCACACTTGAGATATTGTGATCTACCTGCTTCTACTGGAACGTTCTGTGAGTCCCCTCAACCAGACAGCATCCTATTTAGGAGCAATTTTACTAAACCTGCTGAGTTCTGATAACTCAAAAGGGAGAATTTGGCTCACTCAGGCAGCTCAAAACATTGTGAAAGAAAATGCCAAACGTAGGGATTTTCAGTAACAACAAATAATTGCGGGTTTTTGCTGAGTTTGTCCATCACATGTGTGCAGGGCTCAGAGAGCCTCAATGACCTTTGTGGGTGTATATGTGCATCTATCTGTCTCTGAGCACGTGTGTGAAGAGAGGAAAGGGAGACTAAGACTCAAGGCTATGCATTTGGTTTAAACTCAATCCACTATCACTTAGGTAAATGGGATTCTTGGATAGATGGAACTGTGGACCACTTTGTTTTTTGCCCTAGGAGCACACAGTAGGACAGAGTAGGAGAATGAATTTTGGTAATCAGTTTAAAGTAAACCTCAGGACTAGGAGACGCCAGCCAAATATGACTCATTTCCATTTAATCCCCTCAGGAGAGAGCTGGCTCCCTGGGGAAGCCCAAGTGATCTCTAAATACTCAACAAATCTTTGCATTGTTTCACAGGGAATGTTACAGGCTGAAAAATACCATGTGGATGAAAAAATGAACAGGTGCAACTGGGAGAAAGGGTGCAGGAAAAACATGGAGGAGACGAAAAAGTACCCAATCAGGGCATCTGTAATGAAGGGATTCCCAGGTCTTCTGAAACAGCATCAGCCTTCTTGAGAACCAGACAGTGAAGGGAAGGGGGTCCTCCTCTTCTAAGGTCAGGGGAAAGGGCATCTGTCTTTGGGTGCAATATGTGGACTCTGGAAAGGTCATGGTCAATGCCATCCCCACTGCCCTCCCTAATTAGTCTGCCAATGCCCTATATTTTATAATTAGAGATTTTGTATTTTTAGATTTTATTCTTTAGGGACCTCTAATCAGGGGCCTTTAACCCTAAAGGAGAAGTCCCTTGAGTTTCAGCAAAGAGGGACCTGAGAGATAAAAGCAAGAAAGAAAATGGGTTGATGAAAAGAGGTGACAGGATGACAAAAACAAATTTGACCACTTTGCAATTTTGCTTAAAATAAATTGAAGATGCCTAATTTTTTTTTTAATTTTTTTTAACGTTTATTTATTTTTGAGACAGAGAGAGACAGAGCATGAAACGGGGAGGGTCAGAGAGAGAGGGAGATACAGAATCTGAAACAGGCTCCAGGCTCTGAGCGGTCAGCACAGAGCCCGGCGCGGGGCTCGAACTCACAGACCGTGAGATCATGACCTGAGCCGAAGTCGGACGCTTAACCGATTGAACCACCCAGGTGCCCCTGAAGATGCCTAATTTTGTAACAACGAACATAAGCACCAATTCTATAAAGTCATATTATGAAAGGCATCTGGGTTGACATACTAAGAACCATAAAGAAAGCTTACACCAGTGCTTCTTAGCCGTAAGTGTGTATTATAGTCACCTAGAGGGTTTGTTAAAACAGAGTCCTATCCCCCGAGTTTCAGATTCAGTAGGTTTCCATGAACCTGAGAATTTACATTTCTAACAAATACTACTTGCTATAATTGCTTATTAATTCTAAGAGGTCTTTTTTGTCAATTCTCTTGGATTTTCTTGATAGATAATGATCACATTATCTGCAATAAAGGACAGTTTTATGTCTTCCTTGCCAATTTGTATACCTTTTAATTCCTTTTCTTGTCTAATTGCATTTCACAGACTTCCAGTCTGAGTTGAAAAGGAATGCCCAAAAGGGGACATCTTTGCCTTGTACCTGATCTGAGTGGGAAAGCTCTGAGTTTCTCACCATTCATTAATTATGCTAGCTGTAGGTTTCTTGTAGATAGTCTTTATCAAGTTGAGAAAGTTCCCCTTTAGTCCTGGTTATTGAGAATTTTTATTACGAATGGGTATTGGATTTTACCAATGGCTTTTTCTGCACCTATTAATATGACCATGTGATTTTTCTTTTTTAGTCTGCTGATGGAACAGATTACATTAATTGATTTTTGAATGTTGAACCAGCCTTGCATACCTGGGAAAAATTCCACTTGACCATGGTGTATAATTCTTTCTATACTTTTTTGGATTCAATTGGCTAATATATATATTTTTTTGAGGATTTCTACATTTATGTTCAGGAGAGTTATAGGTCTATAGTTTTCTCTTCTTATAATACCTTTATCTTATTTTGGTATTAGGGTAATACTGGCCTCATAGAATGATTTAGGAAGTATTTTCTCTTTGGAAGAAGATTCGGAAGAGATTGTAGAACACCGGTATAGTATCTTCCTTAAATGTTTAGTAGAGTTCACCAGTGAACCCACTGGGCTTGATGCTTTCTATTTTTGAAAGGTTACTAATTATTAATTGAATTTCTTTAATAGATATAGGCCTTTCAGATGATCTGTTTCTCCTTGTGTGAGTTTTGGTAGATGTGACAGATGAATCTTTCAACGAATTGGTCCATTTCATCTTGGTTATCAAATCTGTGGGCATGGAGTTGTTCACAGGTATTCCTTTATTATACTTTTAGTTTCCATGGGATTTGTAGTGATATGCCCTCTTTTATTTCTGACATTAGTAATTTATGTCCTCTCTTTTTTTTTTTTTTTTACTTATTTAGCCTGGCTAGAGGCGTATCAATTTTATTGATCATTTCAAAAAACCAGCTTTTAGTTTTGGTGATATTCTCCACTGATTTCCTGTTTTCAATTTCATTGATTTTTGTTCTAATTCTTATTATTTCTTTTCTTCTTTTTCTAGTTTCCTAAGGTGGAAGCTTAGATTATGTATTTCAGATCTTTCTTCTCCTCTAACATTCCCATTCAATATTATAAATTTCCCTCCTAGCACTGCTTTCACTGCATTCCCCAAATTTTGATCTTCTTTTCATTTTTATTTAGTTCAAAATATTTTTCAATTGAGGTATAATCAACAGATAACACGGTATTAGTTTCAGGTTACAACATAATGATTCAGTATATGTGTATATTGTGAAATGATCACCACAATAAATCTAGTTAACATCCGAGTTCAAAACAATTTTTAACATCTTTGACTCATGTGTCATTTAGAAACGTGTTGTTTAACATCCACACATTTGAGGATTTTCCAGTTATCTTTCTGTCATTAATTTCTAGTTTAATTCCACTGTGGTCTAAGAGCAGACAATGTATGAATTGATTTTTTTTTTTTTTTAATTTGGTAAGGTGTGTTTTGTGTTTCAGAATGTGGTCTGTCTTGGTGAATGTGACATGTGAGCTTGAGAAAAATGTGTATTCTGTTGTTGTTCGATAGTTCATAGGTGTCTACCTATGACTGATGGAGTTGAGTTCAGCTACATCCTTACTGATTTTCTGCCTGATAGACCCGTCCATTTTTGAGGCAGGGGTGTTGACGTCTCCAACTGTCATAGTGGGGTAACGTTCTCGTGGATGGTGGATTTGCTCTTCTATGAGTACAATGCTCTGTTGTTCAGAGCACACTGCTATGCACTGTTAAGAACTGTTAGGTCTTGTGGGTAATTGACCCTTTTGTCATAATGCAATGCTCTTCTTTTCCCTGGTAACTGTCCTTACTTGGAAGTCTGCTCTGTCTGACATTAATCCAGCTACTCCTGCCTTCTTCTAATTAGTGTTAGCACGGTATATTTTCCACATCCATTTACTTTCAATCTATACGTGCGTTCATATTTAAAATGGGTTTCTTATAGAGAACATGCAGTTGGTTGTGTTTTTTGACCCACTCTGACAATCTCTATCTTCTCATTGGTGCATGTTGACCACTGACATTAAAGTGATTACTGCTATAGTTGGATTATATCTACCATATTCATTACTATATTCTATTTGTTGCCTTATTTGTTCCTATTTTTGTCTTCCACTCTTTTTCTGCTTTTTGTGGTTTTAACTGAGCATTTTAGATGATTCTACTTTCTCTCCTTCCTTAGCATATCATACACTGTTTTTTTCCTTTTTAAGTGGTGACCCAAGAATTCGCCACATACATTTAATCCAAGTCCACTTTCAAATAACATTATACCACTTCATAGTAGCATGAATACCTTACAATAACAAAATAATATATTTTTTAAAAGTTTTATTTATTTATAAATAAAACGTGAGTTTTATCAAAAAATAAAAATAAAGTGTGAGTGGGGGAAGGGCAGAGAGAGAGAGAGAGAGAGAAAGAGAGAGAGAGAGAATCCCAAGCAGGCTCCACACTGCCAGCACAGAGCCTGATATAGGGCTTGAACCCATGAAGACACAGGAAATGATCTGAGCCTAAACCAAGAGTCAGATGCTTAACTGACTGAACCACCCAGGTGACCCAATAACAAAATAATCTTAATCTCTTCATCTTGTCCTGTGTATCACTGCTGTCATTCATTTCACACACACACACACACACACACACACACACACACACACACACACAATGAAAATAAATGAAAAATAAAAGTTTTTATTTTACCTTCACTTATTTCTTGCTTGATATTCTTCTTTATATAGATACAAGTTTCTGAGCTAATTATATTCTTTTTCTCTGAAGAATTTGTTTTAACATTTCTTGCAAGGTAGGTCTACCAGCAACAAGTTCCCCTCAATTTTTGTCTGAGAAAGTATTTCTCCTTCACTTAAAAAAATTTTTTTTAACGTTTATTTGTCTTTTGACAGACAGAGAGAGACAGAGCGTGAGTAGGGGAGAAGAGGAGCAGAGAGAAAGGGAGTCACAGATTCCAAAGCAGGCTCCAGGCTCTGAGCTGTCAGCACAGAGCCCGATGAAGGGCTCAAACTCATGAATTGCAATATCATGACCTGAGCTGAAGTTGGACGCTTAACCAGCTGAGCCACCCAGGCATCCCTCTTCTTCACTTTTGAAGGATAATTTCTCTGGGTACAAAATTCTAGGTTGGTAGGTTCTTTTCTCTCTAACACTTTAAGTATTTCCTTCCATTCTCTTCTTCCTTGCATGGTTTCTGAGAGGTCAGATTTAACTTTTGTCTTTGTTCCTCTACAGAAAAAGTATTTTCCTCTGGTTTCTTTTTTTTTTTATTTTTTTATTTTCTATAATTTGAAAAGGATATGCTGGGGTGTAGGGATTTTTTTTGGTTTTTTGTTTGTTTATTTGTTTGTTTATTTATTTATTGTATTTATCCTGCTTGGTATTCCTTAAGCTTCCTGGATCTGTGGTTGGGTTTCTGATGTTAATTTGGGGAAATTCTCAGTTATCATTGTTTCAAACATTTCTTTTATTCCTTTCTCTCTTTATTCTCCTTTGGGTATTAACATTATACGTATGTTACACCTTTAGTAGTTGTCCCAAAGTCCTTGGATATTCTCTTCTGTTTTGTTTGGTCTTTGTTCTTTTTGTTTTTTTGAAGATTCTACTGGTACATCCTTTAGCTCTGAGATTCTTTCTTCAGTTGTGTACAGTCTACTAATAAGCCCATCAAAGCCATTCTTTACTTCTGTTACAGTGTTTTTTATCATTAGAATTTCTTTTTGGTTCTTTCTTAGGATTTCTGTCTCTCTGTTCCTTGCCCATCTGTACTTGCCTGCTGTCTACTTCCTCCATTATTGCCCTTCACAAATTAATCAGAGTTATTTTAAATTCCCAATTAGGTAATTCTAACATCCCTGTTATGTCTGGTTCTCAGGCTTGCTTTGTCTCTTCAAATTGAGTTTTTGCCTTTTGGTATGCCTTGTAATTTTTTTGATAATTTTTTACATTTGGTAATTTTTTTGATTGCCAGACTTGGGTGAGAGAAACTGCCATTAATAGCTATCTAATTTTTTTTTAATGTTTATTTTTGAGAGAAAGAGCGCATGCACGCACGCGCAAGTGGGGGAGGAACAGAGAGAGAGGGAGGCTCTAGGCTCTGAGCTGTCAGCACAGAGCCCAATGTGGGGCTCGAACTCACAAACCATGAGATCATGCCTGAGCCGAATTCGGACGCTTAACCAACTGAGCCACCCAGGCACTTCAGAAACTGCTATAAATAGGACTTCAGTAATGGGGTGGTGGCAAGACAAGGAAGTGTACTTTAATCCTATGATTAGGTCTCAGTCTTAAGTGAGTCTGTGCCTCTGGGAGGTGAACTTCACAAGTGTTTCTCACATTTTTTTCCTTCCTCTTTAGGTGGGACAGGATGGCTACAGGGATCTGGACTTGGGTGTGTCCCCTTCCCATGTGGAAAGACTAGTGCCAGCTGGAGTTGGGGATTTCTCTTTCCTGGTCAGTTGGGCTGTGACAATACCCTACCAGGTTAGGCTCTGATTAACTAGCTTCCACTGAGGACAGGTCTTTTCTCTTTTTTGTAAATCTTTATTTATTTTTGAGAGGGGGAGAGAGAGAGAGAGAGAGAGAGAGAGAGCGCGCGCGCACAAGCAGGGGAGGGGCAGACAGAGAGGGAGACACAGAATCTGAAGCAGGCTTCAGGCTCCGGGGCTGTCAGCACAGAGGCCGATGCAGGACTCGAACCCACGAACCATGACATCATGACCTGAGCCAAAGTCAGAAGCTTAGCCGACTGCACCACCCTGGCGCCCCAGGACAGGTTTTGTTAAGAACAGAGTGCTCTGGCTGATTTTAAAATGCTTCCTTTCCCCCCTCCCCTTGCCAGAAGCCTGAGGGCATTTTTCTTCCATATTTACTATGGGGACCTGACTGAACTGCCATAGGCAATGTCACAGTGTTGTGGGGGACCCCAACAACTGGGTCCTCCTGGACTTCTGAACTCTCAGAGTCGTCTGCGCTGAGCTTCCAACAATCCATCAATTACAGTTCAGGTTGTTTCCCCACCGGGGCGCTGGTTCCCATGGCAACGTCACTCCTGAGTCTCTGCTCCCAGATGCAGGAACTCCTGTTGTCACCTGTTTCTCTGGTCCCGGGGACAGCAGTCTGCCCTGGGTCCTCCCTTCTCTTACAGATCCAAACAGAGCTGCTGGTCTTTCAAACTGTTCAGCTTATTACTTGTTGTTGGCATGGTGTGGTGACTTCCAAGCTCCTTAAATGTGGCCCCAGAAGACAGAAGTCCTTTCTCCACTTTTTTTTAAGCAAGAAAAATTTATCCTGTTTAAATTTTGAGACATCTTTGACCTCGTATCCCGTCTTCATCCTCTTGGTGACAGAACATCTCCTCATCCCCTGCTTTTTGATGTATTTACATGGGAATGTGGATAAGGCGTGGGGAGGGAGGTTATGAACACAGAGGTGTTGTGAACACCTAGGTAGGAGGGCCTTGGGGACAGTTATCCCATGGAAACAGTGGTAGAACAATGATGATGGGGGCGGGGCTCACTAAGAGACTATGATAAAAACTATTTCCACTTGGATTGTTCTGTTTGTTAAAAATAGCAAAGTTTTCTAGAGAAGCTTTTATCCTCATCACATGAGGGTTTCTTCTTTGTGTTTATTATTGTTATTTTTATCATATTTATCTGGGGGTGCTTATGGAGATTACTGAGGTGGGGAACTAAAGCGACAGTCAGACCACTCCTTTATGTCGTCACAGCCAAAAATAAAACACACAAGGATGGGATGTTTCCTCCCTAGCACTTTAGTTCCCACAGACCTTTGGCTATTCTGCATAAGCTGGGCAACGGCTCTATCCCTTCCCAATGTGCCATTAGGAAAAGACATCAGGCAAGCCAGCTGAGTTGCCATTAATAAGGAGACACGTACATCCGTGTGTGTTAAAACCTGTTCTGAGGGCAGATCTGTGTGTTCAGTAATGTAGTCGAAAGCTAAAAATGAAGAAAGGAGAAATCAGATGGACAATTTGTTGTTGAACTTCGAATTGCCACAGTGACACGGGACAAGGGCCAAGCTTTGCTTAGACTACGAATGGCCCCGTTATTTCAGTCAACATCCCAATGCCTCCCTTGGACTACCTGTGCCATGTCAGTGCCTGGCGTGTGTCACTTGTCCTTATACAAATGGCTGGCACAAATTACAGGGTCGATTCTAACTCACCGAGGAGAAAACAGGACTTGGAACGATGTCCTTATGAAATAAATATGCCATGATATCAAAGGCAGTTATCACTGAGTACTGAAACTATATGAGTAGCTTTTGTTCTCTTCCTCATGTATTTGTTCTGAAATTTTTCTTCATCAAACTTTTAAATTGTATTATTGGGAAAAATATGCAAAAGATATAAATAACTGAGTAAGACAGAAATTTATTATTGAATTTCACAAATAAAATTTTCTTAGAAAATGTTTTTAATGTTTATTTATTTTTGAGGAAGAGAGAGAGAGAGAGCACAAGTTGGGGAGGGGCAGAGAGAGGAAGAAAGAGGACTCAAAGCAGGCTCCTTGGTGTGAGCACAGAGCCCCATGTGGGGTTTGAACTCATGAACTGTGAGATCATGACCTGGGCTGAAATCAAGAGTCGGCCCCTTAACTGACTGAGCCACCCAGGCACCACGCCCCTGAACTGTATTTTCTGAGTACCTACTAAGTGCCTATGTGCCACCAGGTTTCAATGGGGGAAACAAGTCATGAATACAGAGAATGGTTAACAGATATGAGTAATAAGTGATAAGGTGCTAATTATACAGAACAGACAAGAAACATTCAATCCTGAAAGGAACGGATTGCTGATATCACCAACCCACGATTGAAAGGGTAAGCCTGACAACATCTGGTTAGCTTGACAACACACAAGAAGCACTCTCATTAAAAGGGAATGTATTCCTTTGTGAAGAAAAGATTTGCTTCTCTGTAGAACCCAAGAAGCATTACTTCGAAACCACTCATTTCTAACCATCATTTCCCTTAACGTGGCTCCCTGGTCCTTTGAGACAACAGAGTTCCCTAAAGCTTATGACTCAGCCACAGCTGCCCTTTTTCAAATATCCAGTGTGCACGCCATAAAATGGAGTCTAAATTTACAGTCTGACTAGGGGCAGGAAGCAGTAATGTCACACTCCACTTATTTAAAAATATGTTGGCAATGCTCCGTTAAATCATAAAGACAAGTTAATTTAAAGACTCTGGCCCACTCAAATACCAAACGAGTTCAGTCAATTTCAGGCTCTGCCTTCGTCAAAGTATATATCAAAAGGGCAATAATTTTATATTAGGTAATTGTTACAAATTAGTATTTTTACTGCCCTTACAGTTGACTAATTTTTTTCCCCCGATAACTCCACTTTCATTGGCAGAGAAAGGAGGCATGCTTATTGAATACAGCTCAATAGTTTTGCAGTCTGGAAAGCAAAGATGAGCAGGTAGATTAAGAACGTCAATGTTAGACTTCCAGGCGCAGTTTATAAAAAAAGTAATCATTCAGGCGCTGATAATAAAAGAGGTTTATTCTTCATTAATAGGATTGTTGCCTTGGCAACTTCCAACTCACATAAGTATTTACATCAACCACGGTGCATGTTTCTGACACTAGAGAAGAGCTCCGATGTGTCCCTTCTATATCCATGCCTGGAATCTTCTATCATATGGCTCAGCTGTATTAGTGGTCTCAGTCAAAGTGACTCAACGCTCAACCAACCCCACCCTAAACCAAAGAGGAAATTTAAACCTATTTCTTGGTATGTCAAGTTAGTAAAAGACAGCACTGATAGATGGTTTTCTTTCTCAAAAAAAGATTGTTTATATGGGGAAGAATAGCTTTGTTTTTATTTCCCTGCGCACCCAGCAGAGGGCAAAGCATTTTTAGAGTCAACATTACGAATATTAACGAGCATTCAAATCATGTGTTGTTTCCCTAAAATTCTTATTTTCCTAGTTCATAATTATCACCAAATTGCCTAAAGAACTTGAAGACATTATGAGCATATGAATCAGTACTGTGTGTGTGTCGGGGGCTGGGGGTGGGGAGGGAAAGGGCAGGGGGGGCAGTATTAGGCAGTGTTTGCTATTGACCTAGCACTTCCAATTGTAGGCATTTTCTTTGAGAAAATAATTGTACAATAATAAAATGATGTTTGTGCAAGGATATCCACTGAAGTTTTGTTTCTAATTGGGGAAAAAATTGAAAACAAGTCAAATGTTACTACTTTTTTTTTTTAAGATAGTATATTGTAAACACTGATTTTTCTTAATGTTTCTTTATTTTGAGAGGAGGGAGGGGAAGAGGGAGGGAGACAGAGAATCCCAAGCAGGCACTGCGCTGTCAGTGCAGAGCCCAATGTGGGGCTCGAACTCATGAATGGTGACATCATGACCTGAGTTGAAATCAAGAGTCAGATGCTTAACTGACTAAGTCACCCAGGTGCCCCAAATGTTACTACTTTTTAAAATGACTGTAAATAGTCTTGCAGGGACAGGACCAGGTCGACACTGGGGAGAAGCCCAGGCTTGCTCTCTCTCAGGGTCACACCCGAGGACCTTACTTGTATCACCCTAGTCTGGGCCCTGCATTCTTATATATACATTATATTTCACTGAGATACAATTTTGAGTGTTTAAATCAATTACAGTATAACCACACAATGACGTACTATGCAGTCACTAAAAATGATAATGTAGACTCCAACCTACTGACGTGGTAAGAGAATCAGAAGATACAGTCTAAATTAAACAAGCAGTTTACCAAAATAAAATGTGCAGAAGACTTTTATAGCAGCGCTATCGACAAGAGCCAAAGTATGGAAAGAGCCCAAATGTCCACCAACAGGTGAATGGATAAAGATGCAGTATATATTTACAGTGGAGTATTACTCAGGAATCAAAAAGAATGAAATCTTGCCATGTGCAACTACATGGATGGAACTAGAGGGTATTATGCTAAGCGAAATTGGTCCATCAGAGAAAGACAAATATCGTATGACTTCACTCATATGAGGAATTTAAGATACAAAACAGATGAACATAAGGGAAGGGAAGCAAAAATAATATAAAAACAGGGAGGGGGATGAAACATAAGAGACTCTTAAATATAGAGAACAAACAGAGGGTTGCTGTGGGTAGGGGGATGGGCTAAATGGGTAAGTGGCTTAAGAAATCTACTCCTGAAATCATTGTATGCTAACTAACTTGGATGTGAATTAAAAAATAAATTTTTTAAAAATGGGGAAAAAAGCAAAATCTAATATAAAAACAATCGCTGTGGTTTTAAAAAGCCCAACAACAACAACAACAACAAAACTCTTCTAAATAACTCACTGTTGCAGTTTATATTTAAAAAGGCCAAAGATCTGAAAGAAAAACACTGAGTATCTCTCAAGGCATGGGAATAGGGGAAAAAAAACACCATTCTATGTTTAAATCCATTTGCTTTCCTGACAGGTACGAATATTGTTACAAGTCTGTATTCTGAACAAAACTATTCTCCTAAATTAACTTCATTTTCAAATTCAATCCCTGTGTGGTTAAAAAATACTTGGCAGATCGGCCCCTCTCCAAATTCTCTAATTTTTTTTTTAACACTTAAGGAATCTAACGCATTTTATCAACATGTTTAAATCAAATCTTTTGACTTAGTAAGCCAGAACTGCTTCGTGGTTAATGAGCCTTGGGTCTACACAAGGAAAGGGTACTTGGTTGCTGAGACCAGTCTCAAAAACTAGAGACAACAAGGTTCTCCTTATTCTAGAATGCCACTGTGACACTAAGCACTGTCTTCTCACTTGTGTTATTTAAGCCCTATTCTTATGCAACTTCCACGCATGTGTACATGCCTTGTGTCTCCAACTAGGTGGCATGTTTTGAAGACGAGGCCAGTGGGTGCCTCCATAGAAGGGTCTTTGGTACAACAGAAGCTCAGGAACTACTGCTTAATAATGAAAGACCTAAGTTACTGGAAAGCAGTGTGGTGGAGAGACCATGAGCTTTAGACCTTCAGACAGGCTTGAGATAGAATCCAACTTTACCCCTTACTAGATGTACGGCTACAAGCAAGTCTTTCTGAGCTTGGCTTCTTCATCTTGAATGTCTTCTGTCTTAAAGGTTCTCCTACCGACCAAGGAAGGTTTGTCAGTAGCTGTGTAGAGCGCCTGGCACATTGCAGTCTCTCAACAAATGCTCCTTCTCTTTCCCCTTCTTTCCAATTGCCTCTCTCACTGATATGGAAAATGAAAATGAGGCAGGGAAATAAGATCGATCTCCAGTAACCACAAAAGTTAGCTAAGAACCAGATTGTGTTCATTCATCAACCATATCTGGTCAATATCAATCCATCTAGACTGAGCTCTTACTATGAACACTTGACCCATGAAAAAGTCTTTGACTGACACTGGTTCCCCCACTCCCAGGGGATTCCCAGGCACCCTGGACTCTTGACCACAAGGGTGCCCAGCAGCCAAGTGTGTAGGCCAAGTGGCGCCACCTAGTGCCTCCTAGTGCCTGTATTTTCTCTTCACTTGTTTTTTCCTGCTCAGCGAACTCCTTTTTAGGCAATACCTTGATTCCAAGAGTTTTTCTTCCAGAATCAGACATTCCTTTTCCTCCTCTTTTGATGATAACCATAGCACATACATGATATAAAAGGTTCAAAAGACATGACTGTTTAGGAAGTAAATGTTTCCATTAAGTCCACAGCCCCACCCCCAAAATAACCATTGTCAGCAATTCAATGAACATCCTTCCAGACTTTACTGTTGACAAAGCGAATCTTTCTTAAGTGTATATATCACCTCTTCACTCTCTCTTCCCTCAATTTTTGCTCAGTTATCCTCAGAAAAAATTTCTCTTCCTGTCTTTTTTGTGCCACTTGTGAATCTCAAAGCTACCCTTATAGTAACAGTTGCTCAGTATCAAAGGGCTGTAACTCTACACTCATATAAAGAAAAAGAAAAGCCCCATCTTTGGTGGCAAGAGTAGAAAGGAATCAGGCCAAATACCAGCTGAAAGTACACAAACTTGCATAGAAATCCCTATCTCCTTGTCTTTCTCTAATGAAACTCACAGTCCAGGCATCAATCAGCATTCACCATAAATAACTACTTTGCAGTTAACGTTACTGTTTTCCTGCTTCACTTAACTAAAAGCAGAGTGGAAGAGTTTTTTCTCGCATGTTGCGTTACATAAGTGCTGCTCACAAAACATTTGGTTAAAGGTTTTTCTTTTTAATTTCTCATCTGTCACAGACTGATACTTTCGTAAAATAAATAAAAGAGCCTTGCTAGGAAAATGAAATTAAAAAGCCAGACCTACAAAGCACAAGTCCTAGTTTTTTTTTAAATTACCAGATTTAGCAGACATAAAATTACTCTGTTGGGTTGCTAGCAAAGTTTTCAAAGTCGTACAATTTGTGCTTATCTTGTGGCAAACTGTTAGCAAAGAGACTGTAGATCTCAGCAGGCTGCGTACCATACACGCAGCGAGGTTCTTCCATACCTTTTCATTGGAACTGAACCCCTCCTTGCTTACATGAGGTCTAGGGGAAAATGTCTTCCAAATTTCTAAGAACTAATTTATAAGTGAACTTTGGGGGCGCCTGGATGGCTCAGTCGGTGAAGCGTCCGACTTGAGCTCAGGTCACAATCTCGCGGTTTGTGGGTTCAAGCCCTGCGCCGGGCTCTGTGCTGACAGCTCAGAGTCTGGAACCTGCTTCAGATTCTGTGTCTCCCTCTTTCTCTTTCTCTCTCTGCCCCTCCCCCGTTGGGCTCATTTTCTCCCTCAAAAATAAATAAACATTAAAAAAATTTTTTAAAAAATATAAATGAACTTTGGGGTGAGAGTCTCCATTAAAACATTGGGATGGTTAGTATTTCGACATATTGAGCCAATCTACTCAATTTTTTAGTTTTCATCCAGATGTTTAAAATTACAACAATACAGCTGAAGATTCTTGGAACCCAAGAAGGTTGATTATTGGAAATACACAGTGAAGTTCCAAACAAGAATTGAATTTCCCAACTGGCCCCTTCAGACTCCAACATTATCTCTCACCTGATCTCTATCATTTTGAACGTTAACGATCAAAGGAGAAAGTAACACGTCAAACCACAATGCAAACAGAAAACAAAATTCAATTCCTTTTTTAAATGTGGGCTTCAGTTTAAAATACAGTAAAGCTCACAAAAATACCTTGTCTCAGATAGAGATCATGGGATTTCTAGTGGCAGTGACTATCAGTCAATATATTGGTGGATTTTCACATCCTTATAAATTCTCATTTAGATCTTACATCTGTCAGAATGGCTAAAATCAGAAAGACAAGAAATAACAAGTGTTGGCGAGGATGTGGGGAAAAGGGACCCTGTGTACTGTTGGTGGGAACGTAAATTGGTGCAGTCACTGTGGAGAACAGTATAGAGGTTCCTCAAAAAATTAAAAATAAAAATACTATGTGACCCAATAATCCTGCTACTGGGTATTTACCCAAAGAAAACAAAAACACTAACTCAAAAAATACATGCACCCCTATATTTACTGCAGCATTTACAACAACCAAGATATGGAAGCAACCTGTGTCCATCAATAGGTGAATGGATAAAGAGGACACACACACACAGATATTACACAGCCATAAAAAAGGATGAGATCTTGCCATTTGTGACACGGATGGACCTAGAAGATACTATGTCAAGTGAAATAAATCATGTTGAGAAAGACAAATACCATATGATTTCACACATGTAGAATAAAAAAAAACAAAACAAAGAAACAAACAAAGCAGAACCAGAACTATAAATACAGAGAGCACACTGATGGTAGCCGGGTTGGGGGGGGGGGGGAGCGGATCAGGCAGAATGGGTGAAGGGAGTGGGAGATCCAGGATTCCAGTCATGGAATGAGTAAGTCACAGGAATAAAAAGCACAACACAGGGAATATAGTCAATGATATTATACTGTATCGGGACAGATGGTAGTTACACTTGTGATGAGCACAGCATAATGAGTAGAGACGATGAATCACTACATTGTATACCTGAAACTAATGTAATGTTGTGTGTCAACTATCCTCAGACAAATTTTAAAAAATTCTCATTTAGCTTTTTTAAATGAGAATGAAGGGAATGAGGGAGGTACTAGATAAACTGTCAGGTCTATGAGAAATTCAGAGTGAGTGTGTGTGTGTGTGTGTGAGAGAGAGAGAGAGAGAGAGAGAGAGAGAGAGAGAGAGAGAGAAACGAAAATCTACAGAGTCTATGTTTCTCCATATTTTACTTGCTAATTCATGACTTAATACTTGGCTTTGGTATTTTTTTAACTGGTAGTCTAGGATACTGTTTAATTTAAACTTTGGCTATGGCACATTCATCTATCCATTGATTCACTAATTCGTTAATGATTTGATTCATTCACTCAAACATTCATTTTCATTCATTCGTTCACGAAACACTGATTAACCACTCACTATGGGCACAGTGCTAGATGCTCCCAGGGTCAGAGGAAATAGCATACTTCTGGAACCTTGTAATAGACCCCAGCACTCAACAGGTGAGCCCCAAATTCTCAAAAAACCATACTACCTTATCCATATATTAGTCAGTTTTAACAACACTGATTAATTGGAAGTCAAGTATCAATGTTCCAAGTGCCTTAGAAAAGTGTTTTCCCAGGGTGCTTGGCTGGGTCAGTCAATGGAGCATCCGACTCTTCATCTCAGGGTTGTGAGTTCGAGCCCCACGTTGGTGTAGAGATTACTTAAAAATGAAATCTTTTAGAGGCGCCTGGGTGGCTCAGTCAGTTAAGTGTCCGACTTTGGCTCAGGTCATGATCTCACGGTCTGTGAGTTCAAGCCCGTGTCGGACTCTGTGCTGACAGCTCAGAACCTGGAGCCTGCTTTGGATTCTGTGTCTCCCTCCGTCTGCCCCTCACCCACTCACTCTCTAAATAAATAAATAAATAAATAAATAAATAAATAAATAAATAAATTTTTTTTTTAAAAAGTGTTTTCTGAAAAGGAGAGGATTTCTATTGCAAACACATATGAGTGATATCATTATTTTTTTTAAAAGAATAATGGAGATATAATGCTGTATTAGCTTCAGGTGTACAACATAGTGATTTAATATTGATATACAGGATGGAATGGTCACTGAAATACATAGGTTACCATATGTCACCATATAAAGCTGTGACAATGTTACTGACTATATTCCCTATGCCATACATTACAATCCCAAGTTATTTACTTTATAATTGGAAGCTTGTGCCTCTTACTCCTCTTCCCATTTGGCCCATCCCCCCCATTCCCCTCCCCTCTGGCAACCACCAGTTTTGTTCTCTGCATTTATAACTCTGCTCCTATTCTGTCGGGTTTGTTTGGCTTTTAGATTTCACGTGTAAGTGAAATTATATGGTATTTGTCTTTCTGTTTTTAGGTTTTTTTCTGCTTTTTTAATGTTTATTTATTTTTTACAGAGAGAGAGAGACCGAGCATGAGCAGGGGAGGGGCAGAGAGAGAGGGAGACACAGAATCCGAAGCAGGCTCCAGGCTCTGGGCTGTCAGCACAGAGCCCAGCAAGGGGCTCGAGCTTGTCAACTGTGAGATCATAACCTGAGCCAGTCTGACGCTTACCCACTGAGCCACCCTGGAATTTTTGTTTTTTGTTTCATTTTTGTTTAAGATGTGTGGTCCCCAAAGCTCAGAACCCTTTAGAATTTCTCCTTTTTAAAAAAAAAAAATTTTAATGTTTATTTCTGAGACAGAGAGAGACAGAGCGTGAGTGGGGGAGGGGCAGAGAGAGAGAGGAAGACACAGAATCAGAAGCAGGCTCCAGGCTCTGAGCCATCAGCACAGAGCCCGACGCAGGCCGAACTCAGAGACCACAAGATCATGACCTGAGCCGAAGTCGAATGTTCAACCGACTGAGCCATCCAGGTGCCCCTTATATTTGATATTTTAAAAAGACTTGGCTTGTAATGTGTTATAAAATGTACAAACTCTCATATTTTAAAACTTACATTGGTAAACCACAACCTAAATAC
Organism: Felis catus; assembly: GCF_018350175.1. Taxonomy (NCBI): domain Eukaryota; kingdom Metazoa; phylum Chordata; class Mammalia; order Carnivora; family Felidae; genus Felis; species Felis catus. The sequence continues at coordinate 11,768,273 of NC_058372.1, forward strand.
TAAGTATGCTAATAGATACATTGAATGAGTAACAATCTAAATACTAACACTAAAAGCAAGAAAGCATATTTTATACTTGCCTTAGGCATACAGACAAATCTGCAAACATATTTCTTACAGAGTGACTCTTGAACCTGACATCCCATATATCTGACGGAGACCTCTGTCTTACACGTAGCTAATACAGCATGACAAAGAGTTCTTAGGTGAATAGTGGATATGCACGCGAGTGTGCGCGTGCGTGTGTTTTGTGGGGATGGTGCATGGATAGAAATAACAAGATAATCTAAATGAAATCAGGTCATTTCTTTTAGACAAAGTATTAATTTTCAGAGGCTGAAGCAGCCTCCAGGCAGACAATTAAGTTATCCTGAAGTCTAGATAGAAAACAACAACAAATGTTCCAATTATCGGTGTCGTTTTAGAAAAGAAGGAAGGATGGGGGAAAGAAAAGGGTGAGGACAAGGACGTGTACTTTCCGGTCTTGGGTAGCATGACTGAATTCTGACATGGATGGTAAGCAACCCTCGGAAAGAGTTACGGCCCAGGAGAAAGATGTACGGGGAGAAGTTGCTGGTTACCCTTGGGAACTCCTGACGTGGCCTGAACTGTAGATTCTTGCTATGAGTTTGCACAGAGCAAGGCCGCTCATGTGAGACTCAGTAATCTACTCTGTTCCTAGGTACAGGCCAACAGGTGCCAGCTGGTGGGGGACACTGCTTACCCCAAGCACAGCAGGCCTGGGCCCGGTCGGAATGCATCCGTGCTTTTCCTTGTTGCTCGTGCTAGTGAACACAGAACAGACACAGATAACCACCGCTAGCACTCCATAGTTTTCCTTCAAGGAAAAAAAAAAAAAGCACTCAGGCATGAGTTTGGTAAAAGCAAATTTACTATCCAGGAAGGGGGGAAAAAAAAGGCAGAAAAAGCCTTAACCTGCAAGATCACGGCACCTGATTCATTACTTCAGCAAAATGTTCTGGTGCCATTTTATGTTTGGTAGACGGGGAGATCCTGGTGGTTAGTGACGCCTGGTGGCCCTTCAAGACATGTTTGGATTCTAAGTCCACCTGGTCTCCAAAGCTCTAAATGTGGTATCAGACTAGAATGTTCAAGAGAAGAGTTGGGGATTATATGTCCTAAACACAAACGCCCTTAAGTTAAAAAGCAGTCTCAGGGATGTCCCACTAAGGCTAGTGACGTAGCAGGAGTGGGCCGTGCGTCAGAGCGGATGCTGGGTAGCAAAGTACGTGTCCAATGCCGAGAATAAAAATTCTCCACATTCTTGGGAAGAAATGATGACAGAAACTGATATCTGTGACCTTCTGGAATTCTGCAACTTTGGCACCAACAGCACAGTGAGTGATAACCAGGCTGGGACAAGGCGGGTGTGATGGGGCAGAAACCAAGACCCATGAGGGAGACGGTGCATCTGTCCTGAAGGCCACCAACTTCCCTGTCGCCTCACTCAGCACTGCTCTGAGGACATACCTCACACACGAGCAGAGGTGATGTTCCACACTCTCCTTTCTCCTCGTCTGAGTCAGTGGTCCTAATGAACTTTCCTCATACTGTGGAAACCGGGTGCGGGGGGTCGGGAACCACTATGGACTGCAGAGGGTGGGAGGAAGGAGGCAGGTAAGTGCCACTTGCTTCTCACTAGGGACCCAGTTCCCCACAAAGGTGACGGGGGACACAGCTGCCCACAGGGTCAAAGGCAGGCATCTCCCCACCCAATGGTGACTGGGAACTGTAGAGACCAGACTCTGGCTCTGAACCAAGCCATGGTTCATCATGCAACCTATCACCGATGTCACCTAACCTCTCTAGTGTGTGTTTTCCTCTCTCAGAAGAAAGAAAGAAGGAAGGAAGGGATGTAGGGAGAGAGGGAGTAAGGGAGGGAAGGAGGGAGGGAGGGAGGAGGGAAGGGAAGGAAAGGAAAGGAGGGAGGGAGAGATGAGGGAAGGAAGGAGTGGAGGGAGAGAGGGGGAAGGAAGGAAGGAAAGAAGGAAGGAAGGAAAAAAGAGACAGAGGGAGAAAGAAAAGGAAAAGGGGGTATATATTAGAACGGATGATATGAAGGTATCTCCTTCTCTAAAAATTCCGACCATCATAACTGGCTAAGACAGTAAGAAAGAAAAATCCCAACTCAAAGTCTGTATGAAATGTAGGGGCAGAATCCTTTTTTTTTTTTTTAAATTTATTTATTTACTTTGAGAGAGAGAGAGCAAGCTGGGGAGGGGCAGAGAGAGAATCCCAAGCAGCCTCCATACTGCCAGAGCAGAGCCTGGGCTTGAACTCACGAACCGTGAGACCATGACCTGAATGGAAATCCAGAGTCGGACGCTTAACCGACTGAGCCACCCAAGGTGCCCCGGCATAGAATTCTTTATACAAATCATTTTCCGGTTCTCTGCCACGTGGAGAATCTGAAAGACCTACAGATCCTTTGGGCTTGACGTTGCTAAAGTACTCTATATCTTGTTACAGTAAAAATAAATGTTTAAAATAAAGCAATGAGCAGGAAACTAGAAGTCAATGAGAGAAATAACTTGGCGGAAGACGAGCGGGAGAGGATGAGAGGGATCTATGTAGAATGGGCTGCTTGGCTGAGTCAACCCCAAATTGGTGCTTTGGAGGATTTTTTTATGGCAAGGGCAGGAGAGTTCCTATATAGACCCCCATTATAAAGCATCAAAAATGCAAATGGTCACTTTTTAAATGAGTATGATTTACCCATGAATATTTTCTAAAGTCAAAGGAAGATATGGATGCAATGAGTAGACTTAATATGCACACGTATTTGTGTGATTCATTCCAGAGACAGAGTTATTAATTATTCCAGAGAAAAGCTCCATGTAAAGGAATAAGGGACAACCTTTAAGACCAAAAAGGACAGACTCACGGGGGCCTCAAGGTCTCTTGAAATGAAGGAGTCTGATTTTCTTCTCTATCACAGTAAAGCAGGATGATATTTTGTCTTTAGTGTTGGCTGTGTCCTTTTTCTGTTGTGTTTCCTTCTGCTTGTATGGGATGTCCAGATGACTGAGGCACTTTCCCTGGCATGACTCAAGATACGTTTATAAGGGTGACAACACCCTATCGCAAGCCCTGTGTGGAAACCCATCAGCCCCTCCCTCATGCTTTAATGCTGACACAGGGGGGAGTCGCTCCATCGGGCTGTGAGAAAGGGAAGGCCCTTGGGAGGGAGGTCGTCCAGCCTCATCACTGGGGAGGGTAAGGGACCAGCTCAAGGTTACGCTGTAAAAAGTTGAGCCAGCTCTAAAATGCAAATACAACCTGCTAGTCCTAGTCAGCCGCTCTTTGAACATGGCATGAGGACAAACAAAACATTCTGGAGAAGATTTAAATAAATAACAAAGACTAGAAACATCTAGAGTGATTGTGACCCATCAGGCGTGCCCCCATCATAACTGTCTAAAAATGTTCGTCCTTTACAAGGCAGGGAAGTCAAGGTCATAACACGGTGCACTGTGACTTAATCACACTATGCTTAAGTGTGCTGTACTTCTTAACTGAATTGTATTCCCCTTGGATTCAAAGTATGGTTCTCTCATTTTTACGAAACAATGAATAAAAGAGTGTTTCTTTCTTATCCATTTTAATCAAGAACAGAAAATAAATGGTTCCAGACTTCCAGAGACATTTTTAAAATGTAAATTCTATAAATCTCCAAAAAGGGTTTGAGTTGAGAGGAGCTATGTGATTCATAGTCGTTTTGCGATTGTCAAATCATTTAGAAATAGCCTGAGATTGGGTCCATTGACTGTGAATAACAGCAGGCCAGCTTTGTGAAAAACAATCACGTAAGTCCAGTTAAGGATAAATGATGCCTGGCCAAGAGCTCGGTATTACATACCCCCAGTTTCTGGGGGATCCTTTCCTTTGACATCGAAGACTATATTTAACCTAAATAGCTATTATAAAATTATGCACTGTGGATTCTTTCTTAAAAGGGGTGCAAGCTTCGCCAGTGTTCCTGGGTTGAAGACTAGTTTAAATAAGCCCTTGGGTTTATGTTGCACACAAGAAGGCTTTACAAGATCTAATCTTTTCTAAACCTGTTATGTTCTTTGGTTCAACAGGGCTTCCTAATTGTAGCTATTAGTTCCTCTTTTTTGTGGTCTGGTCTGTCAATGGACTATTGAGTGATCAGTAAATTAAAGCCCAGCCAGCAGCCAACACATCGAAGCAGACGCTAAATCATAGCTTGGCTGCCCTTATTCATTATTAGTATCTGTGAAACAGCTTTTAAATACACGGATAGGATTTAACATGATGCACATTTGTGTCATTCTCAGATTTCCATACTGCACAATCAGGTATGTGAGGGTTTTTTTTTTCTTCTTCTAGGCAACAGGTGTGTTCTTGGAACAATGTTCAACCCCCACTTCTGGCTTATGTGAGAGGCAGCAGCTGCAAGCTTAATGTCAATGACACATGGTTCTATAAGAGAGAAAATAAACCGCCTTCTCAGTGTATTAAAGTCATGGGCAGATGGACAATAGCTGTCTGTACTTCCTTTGTGTTGTAGAAGCAGAGTCTAAACTTTGAGATGACAAGGTTTTCTCTGCCTCTTTTTCTCTTCTCCTCCTCCCCTCTCTTTTCTTCCTTCTTTCTCTCCTTTCATTTTTCAAAAAACTTGTTAGTGAAAAACATGCCTTTCTTTAAGCATTCTGCACCCATTATTGAGAACTGTCCTCCAGTTGAGTCATATTGTTTTCAGACTGACGAGTGGAGAGGAGAAAAAACGTGATATAAATCAGGCTACACTTTATTTAGAACTTGCTTTGTTCTGAAAAGAATTGAAAGGAACTGTTTACTATGGAATTTGAAGAGACTTACTTGGTATGCAAACACGGCGTGTTTTCTTTAAGGGCAAATTCAGTGCTCTAGTACAACACTTCTATATTTAATTTTGTGAGATATTGCTAATGACAGTTACAATGTACTCTGCACCTCACAAGTACAATGTCAATGTTAACTGATAGGAACCATAATGATCCAGTAATTCTCGTAATAGAGTTTAAGACAGTAAATGTTTGTCAGTTTCTTCAGAATCTCTTAGTGTAGTGGCAGGAATATTCCATTTTGCGTGTTAGTTTTCAGGTGCTGTCGTGCCTCAAACAGAAGCGGTCCAACCACTGTCTTACTGCTTACAAGGTTTCTCGAGAACAAGCACATTAAGCTCAAGAACAGACCCGAGTAACCACTGAGCTCCGGGATCCACTGGAAGTGAACACGTCTCATTACATGGACTTTTCTAGAACCCATGTACAGCAGAGTTTCCCCTCTTCTGTCAAGAGGCGTTTCAATAGGGATTTTAATAAAAATGGAGGTCATGAGACGAATCTTCCTTTTTCTTAGATGTGACGAACAAACGCATTGCAAACGGGAGGAGACAGGCACCTATTTAATTACAATCCTGGAGTCTCTGGTATCACCTGAGCCACCAGATCACCTGGAAGACTGGGGTTGGGTGCTACATATAATGTCTAATTGGGGGACAAGTAAGGGAGAATCCCTTTTTATGTTTGCTTCTTTTTTTTTTTAACCGCAAACCTCAGCTTTATTCAAGAATCAGGTTTTCCGTGAATCTACACTGAAAATGGTTTTGCCATTGCTGAGAAATCCATGAGCAGATGGATTTGGAATTTAATCCTCTGTGAGAAACAAAGGCAAATGAAAAAAGAAGAACCTGGAGATAAATTTCTCCTAGGTTTTTTAATTGGTTTGGCTATGACATTAGATTTTCACTAAATGCATGCAAATAATGACTAGTGTCAAGGAGGATGCTAAACATTTTTTAAAATTTTTCTATTTTTGAGAGAGAGAGAGAGAGCAGGAAAGGCAGACGAAAAGAGAGAATCTCAAGCAGACTCCACACTCCGCGCAGAGCCCAACACGGGTCTCGATCCCATGACCCTGGGATCATGACCTGAGCCGAAACCAACAGTCAGACGCTCAACGAACTGAGCCACCCAGGTGACCCTAAACATTTTTAAATGTATCCGAAGTGTCTAAAACTGGAAGTCTGGCCCAGATATCATTAAAGGTCTTTATCAATCCAAGGATTATCAAATTCTATGATTTTGCTTCTTCCTCAGGCTGCACTTTTCCACTGTGGTAAAATACACATGGTACCCTCTTCACCATCTTTAAGTGTACATCTCAGTACTGTTAAGTATATTCACATCGTCCTGCAACAGATCTCCAGAACTTTCTCTGGAGTTTAGCCTTCATTGCAAGACTAAAACGCTATACCCATTAAACAAGTTCCCACTTCTCTCTCCCGCCAGCCCCGAGCAGCCGGCATTCTATTTTCTGTATCTGTGAGCCTGGTTGGCTACTCTAGGTACCTCCCTCAGCTCAACGGATTCAGAGACACCTCATGTATAGCGGAATCATACAGTCCTTTTCATTTTGTAACTGAGTTACTTCCCTTAACCAAATATCCTCAAGGTGCGACCATGTTGTAGCGCATGTCAGAATTTCCTTCCTTTTTAAGGCTGAATAATACTCCCTTGGACGCATAGACCACATTGTGTTTGCCCTTTCATCTGTCCACGCACACACGGTGGCTTCCACCTTTTGGCTATCGGTGCGTCATGCTGCTGGGAACGTGGGTACACAAATAGCTCTTTGGGATCCTGCTTTCGGGATTCGACACTGGCTACGTCACTCTGCATTGCCAGCAGCAGTGAACAAGGACCCCAGTCTCCCCATATCCTCACCCACCCTTGTCATTTCTGGGGTGTTTGTTTGTTTGTTTGTTTTTTAAATAGTAGTCATCTCCTCCACAGAGACAAAGAGAGAAAAGTACTCACGTGAGTCTCCACATCGCCAGCAAGGATCCTACTCTTCTGTAAAAACTCCGCCACCATGCTGTTCATCAGCTTATCAAAGGCTTCCACGGAGGGTGCCACACCTTTGGAAGAATCACATTTTGTCAGTCTCTGAGAGGTTTTTTTGTTTTTTTTTTTTTTTAATGTTTTTATTTATTTTTGAGAGAGAGAGAGAGAGATGGAGTGCAAGCAGGGGAGAGGCAGACAGAGAGGGAGACAGAATCTGAAGCAGGCTGCAGGCTCTGAGCTGTCAGCACAGAACCCGACGCGGGACTTGAACCCATGAACTGTTGAGGTCATGATCTGTGCTGAAGTAGGAAGCTCAAATGACTGAGCCACCCAGGTGCCCCAGTCCCCAGGAGTCTAATGAAAAGCTGATACTGCTTTGCCAGAGGCCCTATGGAAGCTTAATATCGCCCATGCCATTCTCATTCGGTCAGTATTCCTGAAACATTTTTCAATGGCTCAAGAAAACACAATGCTTTCCTATTTGAGCAAGCACTTTCACCTACATACGAATTTGTTTCTTCCCCAAACTCACGAGGCTAAGTAGCACCATCATAGTTTTCCTGGTTGAGGAAATGGAGATGTAATCGGAGCACATGACTTGACCAAAACTATAGTCAAATAAGAGGCAGATCCAAGAACTGACATAAGCCAAGTGTACTTTCTACTACACTGATCTGCCCAGGTGCTGTGAGACCTTGCACACAGTTACCAAGATTACCCAGGACAATTAAAAGGCAATAACAAACTCTGGTAAGTAGGAAAACAATGCCAATGTCACACATTCTGTTCCATCCTGTCCTCACTTCCTGGGGGAGGGAGGCAGAGTTGGGAGGCATGAAAAGGTCTGCTGAGCTAACTCACGTTAAGTTTGATCTGACAAATTACCATAAAAACCCAAGCGACAACGGCCCAACCTGGAGTGCTCTGTATCTCTTTCCCTGCTTTTTAACAGAAAAATTGTGTCTTAGTCAAAGATTTCATGTCCCTAGTATTGAAAAACTCAACCCTATAGGCAATTAAAATCCAAACCAAAACCTAGGATTCCCTTTCTCAAACTGTACATTAGTAGCCATGCTCATAAAGCTGTAGGATAAAACTTCCTTCCTTTCCCAGATGCCCATTTCCACAGGCCCAGAAGGTGATGAAAACAGCTGCTTACAGTGCTGTGCACCTACAGTCTAACCTCTAAGCAGGCTATTGAAGCTGAACCTTAAAGTTCAAAATACAGTACACACCAACTTCTGGAATATAAAAGGGGGGCAAGCCCACAGATTCCTTAGGGGTCCATTTGGAAGCAGATAAACCCGTTTGTTGCTGTGGGAGACACCTGAGAGGTGTCTGCGATGTATTTAAAGTTGGAGAGTTTGAGACATGAGACAAAGGACTCTACATAGCAGAAGGAACAGTTATAAAAGGGAATTATTTTCCTATTTCCTTTCATCACTTAGCTCTGTTCACACCTCCTCTGGGCAGCCCTTAATGACCTGTCTTTCTTCCCAGCCTGCATCTTGTGAGCATCCTTAATCAAAGCAGTTGTGGTCCTGAATAGCAAAGCATGGAGACCAAAGATTCTGGAGGATTCTGCATATAATCCATCTTAGATTTCCTCGTATATAACAAAGTACTCATTACTTGGTGTGCGTGCAAAAATACTTCTTCAACTGTTGAACCAAACTTACCTGATTGTCAGGGGGGAAAAAACCACCATAAAACACAACATAGCACCTGTATCATAAGAAGGCAGTTCGCTGACTTCTGCATATTACAGATGTAGTGGACAGGGTTCCATCTAAAAATTTCTTTTTATTTCTTTTTAAATTTTTTAGTGTTTATTTATCTTAGAGAGAGAGAGAGAGAGAGAGAGAGAGAGAGCAGAGGAGGGGCAGAGAGTCCAAAGCAGGCTCCAGGCTCCAAGCTGTCAGCACAGAGCCTGATGTGGGACTTGAACTCACAAACTGTAAGATCGTGACCTGAGCTGAAGTCGGATCCTTAACCAACTGAGCAGTCCAGGCACTCCTAAAAGTTTCTTTCTAAATAAAAAAATTTTTTTAACTTCAGTTATAACATCACCATAATAACGATGTTTTATATTCCAGGTGAGAGGGTGTCCTTAAGGATTTGTTAAAAATAGAATTTAGAATGGGGCGCCTGGGTGGCGCAGTTGGTTAAGCGTCCGACTTCAGCCAGGTCACGATCTCGCGGTCAGTGAGTTTGAGCCCCGCGTCAGGCTCTGGGCTGATGGCTTGGTGCCTGGAGCCTGTTTCCGATTCTGTGTCTCCCTCTCTCTCTGCCCCTCCCCCGTTCATGCTCTGTCTCTCTCTGTCCCAAAAATAAATAAACGTTGAAAAAAAAAATTAAAAAAAAAATAGAATTTAGAAAACCATCAAAGCTTACTAAATTAAGAAGAAATGAAAGCGATGCTGTTTAGGGTTGTAAAATGTTTTAAGGATGGTTATCATTCAGATATTTTATTAATTATCCTGCTTACCAATGACCCTACTGCATTCCTAGTAGGATAATAAACCGCTAGGTAAGTTGTTTTAAAAGACCTCATTCTAATAATTGGTTTGGAACAATTTTCTGTATTAGAAAATATCTGTTTAAATACTTAAGTAATTTAATTATACACCTTCCAATTTTGTTTAGTCTATTAAGTTTCCCTGAAAATTACTGTTGTAACAAAGAAAATACAAAGTGCAGTCTAGTAACTCTTTAAGTCAAGTGAGGTTCAAATTATTGAGTTTTTCCCCCCTTTATTCAACAACGCTACACAGTGTTCTGAGAGTTGGATTTTACTTATATTTTATGCATCTACAGGCTTTCTATTTGTGGGCAGCAATCGTACAGAAATGTCCTTTGATCTCCTGATGTCAAAGACAGAGGAAACCCAAGTTATTGAAGCGAACATGAAAATATTTCCTTACAAATGAGGTTTACTGAATCTCCTACACCAATTATACAGTTAACAAAAAGAGGCTCAGAATGAAATCATAGATGTGTTTCAGTTGATGTGGAAGAAATTTACAGGCCCCTGGCAGCCTCCCTTTAAAGAACATCCCCTTTCAATTCATTCAAAACATTTTAGTTTTCATTATGTTCAGGGGGGAAAAACCAGTCTGTGCATTTGTGTTCATGCAGTAATTTTTGTCCTAAGGCATCCGATACAAGGCACAGCCCCCAAATACTCCTGAAATTCTAGAAGCACCAATGTGGATCTTGCCTAGTGAAAGCTTTTTTTTTTTTTCTTTTGAAGCCCCCATTCCCCTAGGCTTTTCTCGGTCCCCAAAGCCTGATAGGATTCAAAATGGGTCAGATAAGGAGGAAGTGTACTTGAGACAAGAATAGAGTTGCCAGATGAGATACAGATCCCCGAGTTACATTGGAATTTCAAATAAATAATGAATAAATTTTTAGAGTTAAGTGTGTACCATGCAGTATATCCCAGGCAGTATGTGGAACATACTTATACCCCCCCAAAAAAGTAGTTCATCTGAAATTCAAATTTAACTGGGTGTCCTGTATTTTTATTTCCTAAATCTACGACCTCAGACAAGAAGGAACTGGAAAAATTACTGTCGATACTTAGAGAGTTTGCCATATATGGTATTCTTCTAGCTAACTTTTATGTTATGTTGTTAACTTTTTATGTTTGATCATATATTTAAAATCTTTTTTTTTTTAAGTGGCATTAGCATATGACTTTAAAGGCATATTTGGTTAGGAACAGGCACAGGTGACACAATGCGATGTGATCATGTTACTTGGAACCAACGTTTGGCTTCCCGTCAGACTCACTTCCTTCAAAACTGCAGTTCTTAAATTTAATGACTTGTTCTCTTTAAAATTCAAATCTACAGAATGATAATTCCTTCCAATTGACACTGTAATCGAGAACATTAATTTCTCTTTGATAAAATTACTCAGATAATATATGTACAGCCACTGCGGAATGTGGAACAACAGTATAAACACTAGAGCAAACGAATAACGACATTTGGCACATAGATTATACTCTTAATAGGCACAGATACTGGTAATTTTTGCAGATTGTGGGTTGAAACTTTATTTCCTTTCCCTTCTTCAGGGATGGCTTGCATCTGGTGAATATCATGATCACATACAAAGGAAGGAGTATGGGGGCGCCTGGGTGGCTCAGTTGGTTAGAGTCTAATGCTTGATTTGGGCTCAGGTCATGATCTCACAGTTCGTGGGTTTGAGCCCCGCCTCAGGTTGTGCGCTGAAAGTGAGGAAGCTGCTTGGGATTCTATCTCCCCCTCCCCGCTGCATCTCAAAAAAAGTAAACAAAACAAATAAAGGAAGGAAGGAAGGAAGGAAGGAAGGAAGGAAGGAAGGAAGGAAGGAAGGAGTACGACAGCTGAAGAAAGGGTGATAAAAATATTTCCTGAGAACGAAGTGATGGGGAGAACATTAAGTAATGACAACAGTTAGTGTCCCTACCTCTACTGACACCATTAAGTCCCTCACAGTCCCCAGGAGGCCGGTGTGACTCTGCAGACAGCGACTCCAGTCGGCCGACCACCCGTTCCAGCCTCTCCATCAGTCCTTGCATCTCTGCCATTCTAGAAAAACACAGGCACAAATGGAGTCCGTGTGAATGTCAGGGAGGATTAGCAAGCTGACACCATTAAATTTAACAGCAGCAACAGGGAAAATAAAAATTACTCGGAATGGCTTTCATTACCTACAGAGTATTTCTATACATCAGGAAAATATGTGAAACTCCAAAAAACGTAAACCTTGGAACAAAAAAAACCCCCAAAAAACCCAAATTATATTGATCTTGGTTTCTATTCGATTCAATGACTTTATAAGCCCCATATGCAATACCCAAAAAAATCACTCCCTACACCATTAACAAGTATCTCCTCGGATGCTTCCTTGTGCTATGATACAATCTATGTCTAGCATAAACTAAAAGCCTGTGAACATATATCTCACAATTAATATTGCCAACTTTTATCCTACTAAATGGTAGGAACATATTTTAACTATTTCCAATGATTTCTTTCTGTGAAAGTATAACTCTCCAGGGGACACTAAACCCACTGGTAATTCTTGTTTACCTACTCAATTACTTTAAGCCAAACAGCTGAGCTCAGAATTGAGTTTATGAAACCGTATCATTTAGCAGGTGACTGGGTTTTCATCTCTAAGGGCTGTCTTCTACTTATTACCACCTTCAGCGTGTCTGCCGCTGGATTACTTTAGGTTACAATTATTCCGAATGGTGGAAATTTTTAATTTAAAATATTGACAGTGTATATTTCATTTTGCTGCTGATTATTTTTGGACAAAGTTTAGTTTTAGGTGGAGTGGTTTCTGGAGACAGGAAGCTTTGGTTCCCCAGCAGTCTCTGCTGGGATAAATTGGGTTTGACGCTGAATAAGGGGTTGAGGATAAGAGTGGGCATGGTGGGTATCTAGCTTTTCTGCGTCCAAACACTTCTTAGAGAGCTATCCTGAGTGTGCACAGGTGAGTACCTTAAAATTGCTGGCCCTACAATGTAATGTTATGAAGGCAACCGCTGAGGAATGGAACCCAATCTAATTTGGCCAGGTTCATGAGATCCAGCTTAGAGATACCATAGCTCCCGCCATATCAACCTACGACTGCTTCTGGCAAATTCAGGCTGCTGCCCCAGAGAAAGTAAAACACACCCCATCTTAATCAGTGTCTGTAGTTCTCACTCTTGCGAACTTTCTAAGCATCATCTTAAGCCAAAGAAGATAGACGTGCTCCCATAGAGGAGACAGGGCTGCCCCAGAGGGTGAGTAAATGCTATTTCTCTAAGACAGGTAATGTTTTCTATTTCTGCAAACAACCAGGTAATGCATTTTTTTGGTGTGTTTTGTATTTCATAATGATGACATGTCACTGCCATTTTCAAGAGCAAGGTTAGACTTATCAAAACATGTGGGTAGCTCTGTACTTCTGCATCCACACGTCAGATGGTCATCAGATACGGATGGGGGGGTTCACTGCCTATTTTGGAAAGTCATCTCCTCTGAAACTGCCAGCAGCTATGCTTTCAAAATATGGGGCAGTGTTCTCTGCACGGCCGAAATCAGCATCTAATCCCAAGGGGATTCAAAATTAGAAGTTTCTCATCTATTCTTTCCTCTTAACGTCAGAGCTTTCGCTTCTACTGCAATTGAGAAAAAAAAAAAAGAAGCAATTTAATTGAACCCTTTACGTAATCGTGCAAGGGAACTGGGTATCCTGTAGGAGGGTGAAGGCCATTTGAGAGATGGTAAAAGCCCCTCAAATCTTTTAATAGGCGTCCATCTGTTCACGGTTATCTCTGTTCTCTGTTACTCAACTTGCCAAATGTTACACCATAGACCTAGCCCATGCTAAGGAAAAAAAAAAAAAACGTGTTTGCTTTGTTAGCAAGTTCCCGATGCCCCAACAGAAAGGCACCCACCACCTCCAGAGGCTCACAGCGCCATTTCAGGAAGGCCTGTTACATTTCACACTTAGGACGGCTGTCCCCGACTGGGGCTTAATCGGCCTCCCTGACAAGACTCAAACTCACACTATCTAATAGCGCTCCATATGTTGAGAGACAACAGGAGTTAGCCCACACACTGCAGGGCCAGGCTGACTGGTGTGGAATGCAGTCTGAAAACAAATCAGATGTCACTTCGCGTAAAATCACCATGGACTGGAGTCTTGTCACAGCCTCTGAAGAGATCAAAATACAACCCAGGCAAGGAAGCTGGAAAGACGCCTCTGGGTTTAAAAGTTTAGAACAGTTTCTAAGAGAAATGGAAGAACAAATAAAAGAGAGAATAAAAAAGAGAAAGATATCCAAAATATACATGGTAGCATTCCCAGGGAGAAAGATGGGGTCCAAGATGGCTATGCTTTCTTCTCCCAACACACACACACACACACACACCCCTCCCCACATGTGCCCTCAGCTGCTATCCTGGCTCTCAAGAATGAAGAAAGAACAGAGCAACAGATTCTCCAAATTCTTCCCAGGCAGTTCCATTTGCCTTGGTTTTTCAAAGTGGATTTAGCCAAGTTTTCATGAGGCCAGGAATTAGGAATCAGGCTGAGGAAATGGATAGGACAGGAAATGTACACAGCAAGGTCAGGGTAAGGAATGAGTCAGAGCCAGGTGGACAGACAGATGGATTTGGACCAGGAAGCCAACAGAAGAGGGGATCTATGGCAAACTGGTCAGACATAAGATGTTCTAAGAATCAGATGAGAAGCAGAGAGAAGCCAGACACACAGCTGGGCAACCAAGAGACTAGGTCAGATGATGAGGCTCAAACCTGGTCTCCAGACTGTCTAGTCCTCCAATTCATGCAGAAGCCAACCCCAAGATGAGGTCCCCTATAACCTCCGGCTTATAGAGGATAAACACAATCATCTGACCGGGTGTGAGGGTGGGTGGAAAGAAAAAGTGGGAGGAATATAGAATTCCATGACCTTCTCTTTTTTTTTTTTTTTCAACGTTTTTATTTATTTTTGGGACAGAGAGAGACAGAGCATGAACGGGGGAGGGGCAGAGAGAGAGGGAGACACAGAATTGGAAACAGGCTCCAGGCTCCGAGCCGTCAGCCCAGAGCCTGACACGGGGCTCGAACTCACGGACCGCGAGATCGTGACCTGGCTGAAGTCGGACGCTTAACCGACTGCGCCACCCAGGTGCCCCATGACCTTCTCTTTTTAATGATCTGTTTTAGGAAATTACACTCGAGGTGAATCTTAAATCCTTGTTTTGTAATAATTTGGTAGTAATCTTTCTTGAGTTCCTTTATAATAGGAAGTATAACTCATCTTGGTTTTTTTTCCTCATTTGAATTATCCCCTCACTTTTCCCTTTTTAAAGTTTAACTCTTTAGACATGCACAGAATTTAAATAGCTCTACAATAGTTCTATGAGGCGGCCCCCTTCCATTTTTGCCTTGAGAATCAACCGATTTCCATGATTTTAGCTGTTTCTTTCAGTAATTATCTCCTCATCTGTACATAACATGCTTCCATCTCTGTGTGTCTTGTTTCTCTTCGGTTCCAGGCATTATCCACTGAGTTCCCACCAAAACCAAGAGGTGTTGCCCAATCCCCACCACCAGACACATGAACACTTCCTTTTGCCCAGTACTGTTGTGTCACAATTTCTATGTGACCAAGCATCAGGGTCAACACGTTTATGACTCTTCACAGCTGAGTCACAACGTATCCTAAAATTATTCTCCATTTTCTTTTTTCACAACCTGTTTCCCTGCAGCTATGTGATTCAGTTTTCTCTACATACTTCCCAGTTTTCTCTACACACTTAAAAGTTATTCACCTCCAAACTCTTCTCCCAGTTGTACAAGTCTCCTTTCAGTTAGGCAAACACATCTGGGATGCTATTACCTCTTTCTTCTCAGAGGCATCTCTTCTGGAGAATCACTCCAAGTGCATGAGAGCTCAGTAGGCCCACGGTGCCTCTGGGACCAGAGATCTGCCTTCCCCCCACGCCCTCTTACCTAGTATCACTTGCTTTTCCGATTCTATACCCTCCTCTTTCTTGGCGTACTTTCTTAACTGTCTTCTTAGTTTCAGAGCATCTTCTTCTGAAAAGGTATGTGAAAGGACAATTTTTGTGGCGAACCTGCAAGTCTGAAAATACCTTGATTTTGCCTTCACACTTTGGAGGTTTGGCTGAGTGTAGGATTCTGGGATGGAAGTTTTCCTCAGAATTTTCAAGGCATTCCTCCATTGTGTTCTAGCTTCCTAGGTTACTGTTGAGAGGTCCAAAGCCGTTCTGAGTCTCTTGATTTTTCATCCCTTGATGCAGTCTTTGTTTTCCTCTCTGGAGGAAGTTTGCGGGGTCTTTGTCCTCAAGGGTTTGGGATTTCACAATGACATACCTTAGGGTTGATCAAATGTTTTAATGAACGATTTTCAAAAAGGTGTGGCAACAATAGGAAAATGGGCATCGCACCCTGTTTATCTCTGAGTTTACAAACTAAATTTTGTGGGTTTTTTTTTTCAAATAAAGTAGTTAGGATTCTAAATACTTAAACAATTTAAACTCCTTTACACCAAATACACACATTTACAAACATTTCATACACTTCATTAAGAATATAGCCAGTTAGTATTCTCTCATATACTGTCTTTGGTAGCATTTTCCTAGGTGAAAGGATGGCTGTCATCATTTAAAAATTTATTAATTTTATATTATTTTATATTTGCGTTATATTATTTCTATTCATATATTACTTTTCTATTATACTTATATTAATTTTATAGTATCGCTTAAAAGTTAACAAAAAACATTGGTCATTTCATAAAACCCATCCTTATAGTACAGATAGTTCCTAATACTAATTTTGTGTGCAATGTTCCACAATGAGACAATGACTAAAACAGTAAGAGAGACGACATTCCTATCCTTTCCCACAGTAGTTTCCAGAAAGGGAGAGTTCCCCACACTTACAAACATTTTTACAAGGTCTCAATCGTTTGTCTCTTTTTAACCAGGGCTGTTTAGAGGGGGCCCTGCTTTTGGAATCACTAACTGAAGTTCTTTGGGAAAGAGCTTAATTTTCTTTTGCTTTATTTAGTTACTACCTGTACATAGGGTTCCTATAAGTGTGTATAGAAAGGCATACAGAGTCTGTGACATGATCAGTGATAGATGTGTTAGCTACTGTTAGGAAGACATCTCATTTATTTTTGCTAACGGTGCAAACAGATTTACAAACCACTGTATCAAGCCTTTGTGCATTTTAAATGCTGGGCAATCATCTAAAAGACCTGGCCAACAGAGTTGTCAAATCACTATGCTGTACGCCTGAACGTAATTACACTTCAATAAAAAATGAAAAATAAGTAAGTAAAATAACATAACATAACATAAAAAACCTGGCCAATGGAAATGACTAGCGAAACATTTCAGGTCATACCTTATAATTATACCCTTATAATTTTTTTTCCTTGTCTCAGTTTCCCCTACTCACATACTTATTCCGCCAAGATTTCTAAAAGTGGCTTTCTCGAGTCCATGTGCAATGGTGAGATTTTTGGTATGTAATTAGTGTGGCAGTCATGTGTTCCTCCAAACATTAAAAAAATTCAGAACTGATCAACATATACTGCATTAGTTTTAGATGCACAGCTAATGATTTGATATAGTATAAAGTAGTCCTCCCTTATCCCTCAGGGATCTGTTCCAAGACGCTCCCAGGAAGCCTGGAACCACAGAGAGTGCCAAACTTTGTATATTCTGTGTTTTTTCCTACATGCACATTCTTACGATTAAGTTTAATTTCTCTATTAGGCATAGTTAGAGGTTAACAAGAATAACTAACAATAAAATAGAACCATTACAACAGTATACTGTACTCTAATAAAAATTATGTAAATATGACCTTTCTCTTTCTCAAAATACCTCATGTGCTGTACCCATGCTTCTTCTTGTGATGACGTGAGATGATAAAATGCCTACGTGATGAGATGCAGTGAGTGAATGACGTAGGCGCTGTGACAGCAGCACACGGCTGCTACTGCCCTCACGGCCTCAGAAAGAGGATCATGTATCTACTTTATCACTGTGATCGACTGCAGGTAACTGAAACTGTGGATGAGAGGCGGCTACTGTATGGGGAGGTGGCAGGAGGCGGGGGGGCGCCTGGGCGGCTCCGTCAATTAAGTGTCCAACTTCAGCTCAGGTCATGATCTCAAGGTTTGGGAGTTCAAGCCCCGTGTCAGGCTCTGTGCTGACAGCTTGGAGCCTGGAGTCTGCTTCAGACTCTGTGTCTCTCTCTCTCTCTCTCTGCCCCTCCCCTGCTTGCACTCTGTGTGTGTGTATGTGTGTGTGTGTGTGTGTGTGTGTGTCTCAAAAATAAATATTTAAAAAATAAAATAAAAAAGGGGGTGACTTCTGTGCATTGCAAAATGATCCCCACAAGAAGCTCAATTAACCAGCCCCATACACAGTTACGGATTTTTTTCTTGTGTTAGGAACTTTTAACATCTGCTGTCTTGGCAACTTTCAAATATACAACACGATATTGTTAACTACAGTCACCGTGCTGTAGATTACATCCCCAGGACTTCTTTATCCTCTAACTGGAGGCCCCTACACATTTCCAGAATGATTTGTTTGCTTTAAAAGAGCTCTCTGCTAAGGACACAAGCCCAATCTCCGTGGAATCACGTTTGGAAAACAACGCTCCTTCATCCCTCAGATTGTCTCATCCAAATCGTCTCGTGCTCAGTGGTAAGGGGTCTGGTAAGACAGAACTACTTAGTCTAACCAATTATAGCTGCTTTGAAAATCGCCACCCTCTGGTACAGCGTCAATGGTGATAAGCCCAGAATAACCGCTTGCTTGTCTGTGTTACAGTCTCGGCATCTAGAAGACACCTCTGCTCAATTAAAATCCTGCCTCGTCCTATCTTTCCACTAGCACATGCACACCTTGCCTCCCACAAGTCTGAGCTCTCCATGTGCTATGGTACTACCTTTTACTCTTCTTTGCATCTCCCTCTGAGTCCTGCCTGCTGCCGTGTACATGGAGAATTCTATAAATACTTTTTGATTGACTAATTAATTGGCTACCACTCACTGCCTTTCCCTTGCCTGCCCACTCATTGGCATAATCCCAGTTCAGGTGATGAGCCGGATTTTCACAGGAGAAGTTCCCACTTGTTTATTTTTAGTTTTTAGTGTATATATATTTTTAAGTTTATTTATTTATTTTTGAGAGAGAGAGATAGAGTGAGTGGGGGGAGGGGTGGGAAGAGAGAAGGAGAGAGAGAATCCCAAGCAGGCTCCGCACTGTCAGCTCGGACCCCGATGTGGGGCTCGAACTCACGAACCGTGAGATCATGACCTGAGCTGAAACCAAGAGTCAGATGCTTAACCGACTGAGCCCCCCCAGGAGCCCCAAGATTTCCGCTTCGAAGAAGACATTAGGTTAGCTTAACCCACTTAAAACCGCGGTGGCTTCTTCCCGTGACTTGCAAGAGCACACCCACTCTCTGGAATGTGAACCCTGGGTTTTCCACAGCTCCTTTTTTCCTTCGGGGTTTCAAGATTTTTAAAACTCCACCCTGTCCAAAGGATTTTGTAAATCGCTCACAGCAAGTTCATAAAACAAGCCAGGGAGAACACTACTGCGGTAACATCTTCATGTTCACAACGGCTGGGTGTTCCAGGGTCCAGACTGCTGGCTGAAGTTCTGCTCTCATGAGGCCAAAGGTGCAGAAATAATTGTGGTGAGCGTTTCTCCTCTGACTCTATAGAGGAGACCCAGACTCCAGGGATTCCAAAGATCATGAGTCTAAGCTTACACAGAAAACAGATTTGAGGTGACAGGAAATGGGAGAGTCTCTAACTTTTTCTCATGGTCAGACTGGGCAGCTGGCTTACGTGTGAGCAAACAGTAGAGTCACAATGGACTCCTTTCTCTACAAATCCGCCCGAATTAAAGAAAGATTTGTTGAACTACCATCGAACCAGGCTGTCCTAGATGTTAATTTCTCTTTATTGTGACTGTAATAATTACTTCCTTTCCTTTCTCTAGAAGCTACCAATCCCCGGGGGGAAGGAATCGTGTGGTTCAGTATTGCTGATGGGGTAATAGTACGTGCAGCAGAAACAAACCACAGTCTTCATTCCTCCCTTCATTGGCTGCCTCCCTGGATACGCTGGGTTCATTCATTCAGTTAGTCCCCTCTACCTGCCCAGCACAGTGCTCATGGGTAGAAAATCAAGTGGGATTAAAATACATTTCTGGGCCCAGCTGTCGTGGGAGGGGGCCGGAAGGAGACCCTGCTCCGTCAAGCCAGGGAGTTGTTCTCTCAGAGACACATTCCCATTGTCAAGGTGCCTGCCTTTCTATCTTTCGCTTTCCCTCCCGAAGAGCACTGCTGGGGCCAGCTTCACCAAACATCAAAAAAAAAAAAAAAAAGAAAAAAGAAAAAAGAAAAAGCCACCATTTTCTTTTCATTGCAAAGAAGTTTCAAAAGTCTCTGAATTTTGAGACAGTAATATCAGAATAGGAGAGATCAGAGAGTTATGCGAATGAAAGAACACTTTTAAATTTTTCACAAAACTGGAGAAAACCTACCAGAGGAGATCCTGATTAGCCGACGGATTCCTCCAAAGGTCCCAGTGCAGAGAACAAAGGCAAACTCTCTTCAGCTGGACTTTCAAAAGGACCTCCCCCCCCCCACCCCAGCCCTCTATAACTCACAGGGTTCCTAAGACCCAATCGCAGAGACAACTCAAACGTGCCCCCCTCCCCCACACTGCTCCCTCTCCCCTCCCACCCTTCTACCGCTGCCACTGCCTCAAGGGTCCTTCCCGGCACTGGCGCACCCATTCTCTGCAACTCAGCGCTCCCACGAGGCCGCCTCGTGTCCTACAAATCAGAGGTAACCTCGCTTTACGGTTCGCCATTTACTTCCTGTCATCTCCACCAAATCCAAAGTTGGACATAGAAGGGTAAGATAATCAACCACACGCAGAAAGGACCTCCCCATTCCATCCACCCTCCCCACTCCGGTGGTATCACTTCTCAGGAGCATCCCTGATCCGTCCCGTGATACAAATATTTCTGGTCTAAGTTGGACTCTCTGAAGAGGTGAGGGCTCATGACTTGATATGGTAGAAAAAGCATTTTGGTATCGGGGGACCTTCATTTGAGATCCAGTCCCTGAACTGGCAGCTTACATCCCTCTAGGCAGATGATTTAACCCATCTGGGTCTCAATTTATTCACTTCTAATACAGAGAGTATTAGATTCTCTAATACTCTAATACAGAGAGTATTAGATTAGTATTAGAGATTAGATTAGAGTATTAGATTAATACAGAGAGTTCACTCCTGTTTCTTCATTCGCTGACTGAAGAAAATTGTATGCAAATGTGTTTTGAGATGTGTTCTGTGCTGCTGCTGGGGCTACACAGCTGGATGAGACACAGACTGTCCTCAGGGGCCATGATTTCCCTCAGGAATGGACAGTTTGGCTGTTGGGGGCAGGCCAGCCCTCCAGGACACCGGGCTGCAAGAAAGAGCCCAGTGGGAACTAAGGCCATGGGGGAAGTCTAAGTCTATCTTGAAGGCTGGCTCTGTGCCCTGTGGTAGTGACGGGTAAGGACAGAGTCATCAAATCATAGAGTCTGAATGCTGAGTGGACCAGGAATGAAATAATTCCCCTATCAGGAAGTGTGAACTCTCTTAGCTAAATGAGACCCTTCACTGAAAAGAAGCCCCCTCTACCTCACTTCATGACCCATTTCTAAGTTCCTACGCTTTCCTATTTCCCTGCACTGCCCTTTTGCTCTTGTTTAGGCCGTGGAAGGGGTGTAGGTCAAGAAGGTGTTTCCAGGAGCTCCCCAAGGGCCACATCCTGGCGAGAAGTCATGGAGACTCCACTGGCTAATCTATCACAGCCTGGGAAGGGCTTCTATGGACCTTTCGTCCCTCCATAAAAAAATGTATTGCTCTCCTTATGTGCAGAATTTACAAAGAACTCTTACAACTCAAAAATAAGACAAAGATTCCAACTTAAAAATGGCCAAAACAGAGCGCCTGAGTGGCTCAGGAGGTTGAGCATCTGACTCTTGATTTCAGCTCAGGTCATGATCTCACAATTTGTGAGATCAAGCCCTGGATTGGGCTCTGCACTGACAGCGTGGAGCCTGCTTGGGATTCTCTTTTGCCTTCTCTCTGCCCCTCCCCCCACTCCCGTGCACGTGCTCTCGCACTCTCTCTCTCAAAATACATATTAAACATTTTAAAAAATGACCAAAATATTTGAACATTTTTCCAAAGAAAATATGCAACTGGCCAGCAGTGTAGCACATAGACTCAACATCAACAGCCATCAGGGAAATGCAAGTCAAAACCACAATGAGGTCCCACTTAGCAGCCACTAGGATGGCCAGGGCCAAGAAGACAGATGATTACAAGTGCCAGTGAGGACATGGAGAAATCAGAACCTTCCTACACTTCCGGTGGGAATGTGAAATGCTGCAGCTGCTATGGAAACCACTTGGAACTTTCTTAAAAAGCCAAGTATATATCTGCCATATGACCCAGCCATACCATTTGCATTATCTACTCAGGAGCGATTAAAACACATGTCTACACACAGGAACACTTGTACACAAATGTTCATGGCGTCGTCACTCATAATAACCAAAACATGACGGGGAGCAGCTGATGACTAGATAAACAAATGAGGCACATCCATACAATGGAATATTATCCGGCAATAGAAAAGGGAAGAAGCACTGATACGTTCTGCAACATGGATGAACCTCAAAAAAATTGTATTTATTTTTTAACGTTTATTTATTTTGAAAGAGAGGGAGAGGGAAAGAGAGAGGGCAGGAGGGTGCCTGAGTGGGGGAGGGGAAAAGAGAGAGAGAGGAAGAGACAGCACGGGGCTCGATCTCAGGAACCTTGAGATCATGACCTGAGCTGAAATTATGAGTCAGACGCTTAACTGACGGAGCCACCCAGGTGCCCCCCCCACCCCCCACCCAAAACACGATGTTAAGTGAAAGAGCCAGGGACAGAAGATCAGGTATTATACAATTCAATTTCTAGGAATATCCAGAAAAAGCAGATTTCTAGAGACAGAAGGTCGATCAGTGGTTGCCTAGGGCTGAGGCTAGGAATGCGAAGGGACTACAAATAGGAATAAAGTTTCTATTTGAAGTGAGGGAAATGATTTAAGACAGGATCATGGTGGTAGGGGCCCAATACTGGAAATATAATAATAGTCATTGAATTGTGCACTTAAAATGGGTGAATTTTATGGCATGCAAAACTGTACCTCAATAAATGTTGTCTTCAAAAACAAACAAGTGCAACTGATCCTCGAGCCCACAGGGTTTAGGGACACCAACATCCCCCATGCAATTAAAAATCCACCTATAACTTTTAACTCCCCTGAAACTTAACTAATAGCCAACCGTTGACCAGAAGCCTTACCGATAACACAGTCAATTGATGCATATTTTGTATGCTGTATTTATATACTGTATTCTTATAACAAAGTAAGCTGGAGAAAAGAAAACGTTAAGAAATCATGAAGAGAAACTATGGTTGCAGCAGTGTATTTGCTGGATTTATTGAAAGACTCTGCACTCCGTGGCCCTGCGTGGTTCAAACCTGTGCTGCTTAATGCCAAGCCTCAAGCTCCCCTTTATAACCGTACGGTCAAAAACCAGTTAAGTCAGAGTTAACTTTGCTGCTCTCACCTCCCAGCAAAGACACAGGTGGTAATTACCCTTAACCAGAGACTTCCCTGAGTGGCCACGGCCTCGCTCCTGCTCCCGGAACCAGCTGGAGGGGACAGAGCGGAGCGGTGGTGTTTCACACGGCAGCAGAAATCGCTGGGCACAAGTGGGGCCTCCAAAATGCAGATTCCTGCCCTCCCCCCACCCCACCCCCATCTCAGCAACACTAATTTAGTGGTTCTGGGTGTTCCTGGCAATCTGCATTTCTCAGAAGCGCACCTCAGAGTAAAAGGACCCACGCTCTGGGAAATGTGATCATAGAAGTGCCCAGGAATGCTGTGGGAGCATGTGTGCGTGGGGTGTGGGGGTCAAGAAGGGCGAGTACTCAAGGGAGCCCTGGGAAGTAAGGAGGCCCTTCGAGTTCAGTTAGGAGCGAAACGGAATCTCAAAGGACGAAGAGGCATTATCGGAAGCAGAAAGGTAAGTAGAGCAGATGTATCCCTGAGCCTATGCCCAGCATGTGCCAAGACATGGAGACACTGCAGCTAGAAAATATTCCTTGGGCATTCACTCACCATGTGCCAGAAGCTATCTAAGAGCTCACGGGAAAATAAGGGATTGATGAGTAGCTGGCAGGAGCGGCGGACAAAGCTGAGGGGGGACGTGGGAATTCACTACAAGGCGGCAGCGGGTCGGAGAAGGTCTGAGAACGTAGGAGAATGAAGGAGGTCTGAGCGGGGACCACAGGGCTTGAGCGGGGCTGGGAGGGAAAGAGAGAAGGCAGAGCGTCTCAGATGCCTTGTCTCAGGGTCAGGCGGTGCAGGTGCGGACAGGCAGAGGGAATGGAGGTGTCCAAGGGGAGGAGTTCAGTGTGAAACACTGAGTTCAAAGGGCCACCGAGATGACCGCTGGTGGCTGCAGGGAAGGGAAGCCCAGGGGACTTTCGAAGGTGGAATCGCAAGTATTACCTACCTAGTAATCACTGCCTCGGGATTCTTGGGAAGCTCAGAGGACATGATGAGGGGAGCTTCGTGAACTAGAAAGTGATGGCCAACTGTCACTATTATGATTTATCTCTGAATGCTCCCCAGCACTCACCACAGTGATCTGCACACAGTGAGTGCTCATTACGGCACATGTCACCAGGTCTCTGATCCCCTAAACATGATGACCTGGACATCTCACACACCACACTTCGAAGGTTCTGCCATACACAGCCCATAAAAACACCAAGAGACACTAGTGGCTGAAAGCATAAAAGGGGATATCATTTTATATGGTCAGTTACTTCTCATGACTTGACTAAAAATATTTCACGTCGCTAAACGCCGACATTTCAGTGTGAAGAATGCCGTGTCTTGGGGCGCCTGGGTGGCTCGGCCCGTGAAGCGTCTGACTCTCAGTTTCAGCTCGGGTTTCATGGCTTCGAGCCCCACGTCGGGCTCTGCGCTGGCAGCACGGAGCCTGCTTGGGGTTTTCTCTCTCTCTCTCCCTGTCTCTCTGCCCCTCACGCACTCACACCGTCTCTGTCTCTCTAAAAATTAACGAATTAATTAAAAAAAAAAAGAATGCCATGTCTTCCTGGAATAATGAAGACAACAAGGTTTGCTGAAATTCCTTCTGATCTCAGAATTTACTGGCATGCAGTGTAGGCTTTATATACGGTTGAATAGCAGCTTCAGCAACTCTCTTTAAGGGAAAAACCAAGGATCAGTTCAGATCAAGAACTAAGCCGGTTTTGAGCATGACGCTTGTTAGCAAATGTAAGGGTGACACTTCAGTTTAGAAGAGCCAGGTGATGCGTGTGGCCCCAACCCCCTTCTGCTTCTTCACATTGTCTCCAGCCCCCTGGGTCTACTTTCATACTTGACTTCTATTTATTACATGTAACAAAACTGGAGTTTTCAAATAGAGCTCTGGACCACCAAAAGACTACAGGCTCTTCTTTTTTTGTTGTTGTTGTTCTTTGGAACTGAAAGCCCAAAGTAAAGGGGACACAGAGAAAGCGGACAACACACAAGGAAGAGAATGGGGGAGGGTACAGGTAGAGGGGGAATGGGGAAAGGGACGCTGGAAGGTGTCAAAAGAAGGAGGGAGCTACCAGTGCTGTTCAAGAGGGAATTGGCCCAGGGCGCCTGGGAGCTTCAGTGGGTTCATAGTAGAACTTTGGCTCAGGTAATGATCTCATGATTCATGGGTTCGAGCCCCACGTCGGGCTCTGTGCTGACGGCTCAGAGCCTGGAGCCTGCTTCGGATTCTGTGTCTGCCTCTCTCTCTGGCCCTCCCCCTTGTGCTCTGTCTCTCTCTGTCTCAAAAATAAATAAAAGTTAAAAATAATTAAAAAAAAAAGAAGAGGGAATTGGCCCATGACAGCCTATCTCTAAACTGTGTTCAAGACATAAAAAGCAACTCCCTGACTGAAAGGTAAACAATAGCAGGCCAATTCAAGGAAGCAATCAAAACTTGAAAAGGGGATTTATTTGGGAATGTGTTTCTGCTTTGTTTGTTTGTTTTTCTCTCTTCTCTCCAGGGTTGATCCAAGATTGAAGCTATGCAGGGGGTTCAGGCAACAAAATCTCTGAGAGAATCCTCCTCTGTTTGGCCAGAAGACCTGGAAAGGAGGTCCTGTGGATGGAAAAATGTGATGCAAAGTCCAGCGGTGTGTGTGTGTGTGTGTGTGTGTGTGTGTGTGTGTGTGTGTGTCTGGCTAGTTACAGAACTGCACCCCAGAACAGCAAGCGGCAGCATAAGCCACTAAAACCTTCTCTGACATGGGGCGCCTGGGTGGCTCAGTGGGTTAAGTGTCCGACTTTGGCTCAGGTCACGATCTCGCAGTTCATGGGTTCAAGCCCCATGTCAGGCTCTGTGCTGAGAGCTCAGAGCCTGGACCTTCTTCAGATTCTGCGTCGTCTTCTCTATCTGCCCCTCCCCCACTCATGCTCTGTCTCTGTCTCTCAAAAATGAATAAATGTTAAAAAAAAAAAATGAAAAAAAAAAGCTTCTCTGATGTCACTGCCAGAGGAGAATCCCAGAGAAGCCAGAGCTGGAAAGGGGGATCCCTTCATTCTGTGCATGAATGAGTACAAGCCCTAGTCTTGCCCCATAGCGTGCACGTGGGGGACAGATCCACAGGCTTTGAGCCCTGTGCCGCAATAGAAGCCAGTGCTCAATTCCCAGACTAAGCCCTAAATAGTGCTTCCTGGGGGTCCAAAGCAGCACAGCAAAAGTTTTAAAACCTGCACTCACGTTGGGACCATTATAAGGGAGAACTGGGCTGGCTGCCTGGGAAAGCAACAGCAGTAAAAATGAGCATTTCAAAAGGACTGAGAGTCTCACAACACAATCCTCAAAATGTCTAGAATTCAATCCAAACATGTGTGACATGCAAGGGACTGGGGAACTGTGATCAATTCTCAAGAGAAAAGACAATCCACAAAGGCCAACCCCAAAATGACGATGTTAGAATGACCAGATTTCTAGGAACGATGTCAACTATGCTCCAGGAGATAGAGATAAACACTCTTTTTAGGAAAAAAAAATTTTTTTAACATTTATTTATTACTGAGGGACAGAGAGACACTGAGCGTGAGCAGGGGAGGGGTAGAGAAAGAGGGAGACACAGAATCTGAAGCAGGCTCCAGGTTCTGAGCTGTCTGCACAGAGCCCGATGTGGGGCTCGAACCCACAAACTGCAAGATCATGACCTGAGCCCAAGTCGGTCACTCAACTGAGCCACCCAGGTGCCCCAAAGGTAAACACTCTTAAAATGAATGGGAAGGCAGAAGTTCTCAAAGTTCTCAGAAGAGGCACAGAACTTATAAAAAAGAGGGGCGCCCAGTGGCTCAGTCAGTTAAGCATCTGACTTCAGCTCAGGTCATGATCTCACGGTTCGTGGGTTGGAGCCCCATTTTGGACTCCGTGCTAACAGCTCAGAGCCTGGAGCTACTTGGGATTCTGTGCCTCCCTCTCTCTCTGCCCCTCCCCTACTCGCAGTCTGCCTCTCACTCGCAAAAATAAATGAACATTGAAAAAAAAATCTTTTAAAGAACCCATTAAAAAAACGAGTATTTTAGAGCTGAAAAATACAATAGCAAAAAATGACTGGGTGAGCCAAATAGCAGGATGGAGATTGCAAAAAGAGGTGACTGTGCACTTGTTGGTATATATATTATCCAATCTGAATGACAGAGAGAAAAAGAATTGAATGCAAAAATGAACACACCTTAAGAGGCCTGTGAGATAGTATTAGGAGGTGTAATATTAGGGTCCTCAGCATCCCAGGAGAGGACAGAGTGATTGAGGTAGAAAATATACCTGAAGAAATAATGGCCACAAATTTCCCAAACTTGATGAAAGCTTATGTTTACAGATCCAAACAGTGGTATCTATCTGGTTATTGTACACAGACATACACACACACACACACACGATGACCCACAGGGAGTGCCTCCCAAGGGGAGATGCAGAAAGAAGAGCAAAGTGAAGATACAACTGTTTAAAAAGAAATAAAACCTGGAACGCCTGGGTGGCTCAGTCAGTTAAGTGGCCAACTTCTGCTCAGGTCATGATCTCCTGGTTCGTGGGTTTGAGCCCTGCTTCGGGCTCTGTGCTAACAGCCCAGAGCCTGGAGCCTGCTTCGGATTCTGTGTCTCCCTCCCTCTCTGCCCTTCCCCTGTTCGGGCTCTGTCTCTGTCTCTCAAAAATAAATAGATGTTAAAAAAAACTTTAAAAAGAAATAAAACCTGATGGGCTATCATTCCCTTTTGAGAGGTGTCACAAGCATCAAGGTCTTTAGCCCTTAAATGTCTTCCCTAAATCTAGCAAAACCAGGAGTCACTAGAACTCTGTCAATCAACAAACTGGTTCCCTTCCCAGCACTAAAGTTGCAGAAAGGGTTTGTCACATGACTGACCCCTGATTTTTGATCCAAAGCCAGAGGAAGGACAAGCTACAGAGGGATTTCCAAATTTTCACTTGTAAATATCCAGAATGCATTCTGTAAACCCCTCCTGCCCATTTTTAAAATGACACGTAAAAAATTTCACCAAGATGTGAATGGTTGTAAAGAACATCACCTTTAGCATTCTGTTCATATTGACCCATAAAGGGGCTCCTGGGTGGCTCGGTCAGCTCAGGTCACGATCTCCCACTTTGCAAGTTTTGGGCCCCGAGTCGGACTCTGTGCTGACAGCTCAGAGCTTGGAGCCTGATTCAGATTCTGTGTCTCCCTTGCTCTCTGCCCCTCCCCCACTCACGCTCTGTCAATCTCTCACAAATAAACATTAAAAAATTTTTTTTAAATATTGACCCATAAAAGTAAAACTATTTTTCACTCACTGAAATACATCCATGAAAGTCATCATCATTCATTTCCAAAGAATACATGAGCAGGCTGCTTTTTGATGGTCACAAATTTTGCATAATTACACTCTCTCCTCCAACTCGTGTCTCCATTCCTCTGGCCCTTTAGAAATTTATCCTCATTTTCTTTATTTTATGCTTGAATGTCTTTTATTCATTATTCTATTATCCTTTTCTGCATCAAAAATATGTTTATAAACTTAAATTTAAACTCAATGGCAGGGCGCCTGGGTGGCTCAGTCGGTTAAGCGTCTGACTCTTGGTCATGATCTCACGGTTCATGAGATTGAGCCCCACGTCAGGCTCTGCGCTGACAGCACGGAGCCTGCTTGGGATTCTCTCTCTCCCACTCTCTCTGCCCCTCCCCAGATTGCTCTCTCTCTCTCTCACTCTCTCTCAATAAATAAATAAACATTAAAAAATTAAAAAAAATAAACTCAATGGCAAAAAAAATACCTTTCCGATTGTTACCATCACAACTGTGAATGCAACTTATCAAAACAACACAAATATTACAAATGTTGACAAATTAGTCCTACATGTACACAAAAGTAATTCTTACTGGAAAACCCTCTCTCTTGAGTACTTTCAGTTTTCAATTATTTTTAATGCGTATGTGGATGAGTATATTTATTACTAGTACGAGTCAAGGTTGAACATCAGTTTCTCAATTTTTGTTCTTATCAAAGTAAATGTTGGGAAACTATGTTCACATAAATGAGGAGATGGGAACGGATGACATTTTGTGACAGAAATGTCACTCCAGTGTTTGAACTCCAGAGTACAAAACATCACATGGTGAAGACATATCAAAATTATGTGAATCATCGGTGTAAGGAAAACTGAGAAGACTGACTAGTGAGTGCCCTAACTACTCATCCAACTGGCTTGTGTCAGTCACTCACTGTCTTTGACTAGGGCCATTTTACAACTCTGCAGAGACAGCAGTTAACTTGCAGAAAACTGATCGGAAAGCAAGTAATTATCATCTGCAGGCACGTAAACAGATCGTACCCTGCGGAAGTCCAATGGACTTTCCTCTCCCTCCGTGGAGGAAGCCGATTTCACGTCAATTTAGCAAATTCACTTCAACCTTCTTATCAATGGTCTTTTTTGAACTGACTGTAGACCTTACTGGCTCTCTCATTTTTCATATGTTTAGAAATGTTTGTCTCTTCATTTGTATAAGAGTCCTGACTTCATCCCCTTCAAAATGTGTCCTTTAATATCAATTTACAAATTGATCAGATTGATGTGTGTGTGTGTGTGTGTGTGTGTGTGTGTGTGTGTGTTAACAGAGATTTAGAAAACATATGTTGGCGATGTCTGGACACTGGAATCATTCATTTTCTTACCCCTAAACTTGATATTCTGAAATGTCCTCCTTTCCCGCC
This sequence comes from Felis catus, assembly GCF_018350175.1. Classification (NCBI taxonomy): domain Eukaryota; kingdom Metazoa; phylum Chordata; class Mammalia; order Carnivora; family Felidae; genus Felis; species Felis catus. The sequence continues at coordinate 11,798,132 of NC_058372.1, forward strand.
CTTCCTTATCTCATAGATTTTTACATCCTTGATCAACAGTTTAGTAAAAATGGGTGAGAAACAGCCCTTTTTGATAAGATGAACTAGGAAGATGGATTAGAGATGGTCTTATGTAAAAAGAGAGAAAGGTGCTTATGGAAAAGAAGGTAGGAGAGAGAGAGAATCTGCATCTCTAGGAAACACCTGCTCTCAAGAAGACAAGTCTTCGGAAAAAGGACACCTGGAAGAGGAAGATTTGGAAACCGACTTTCTCAAAACACCTGTGTGCATGTACCTGGGGGAAGTCTTCGAACACGGTTAACGTACACAGAGTGAAGACTGTTGGCCTAAAGTAAGAAGCGCAAGAATGAGTTCCACCCCTAATTCCGTCCTACCTAGACTCATCTGCATCAGCGAACCTCTTTTTCAAAGTTTCCAGGGACTGAGGAACTTTCATTAGATAACTGTTCACCTTCCACTCAGAAGAGACGCTGAGGGAAGAGGCATCCCGGGAAGGGAGAGGCTGTTCGGAAGCAGGACGGAAAAAGGGGGCTGGCGGGCTGTCCACAGATCGCACCACGAGAGCACTGAGAAATGAAGAAGCAGAAATGGAAATGAAGGAGGAATCAAAACTGGAACTTTTAAGAATCCTGGCTAAATACGCGTGAACCTGCGTTGTGCCCCGAAAGTCTCCAGCCACAGCTTCCAACATGCTGGAAGATGACAGCCGGGAGAAGCTGTCTGTGTGGGGTCTACCGAATGCAAGGAACCAATTAGATGGGACTCTTTTTTTTTTTTTTTAATTTTTTTTCTTCAACGTCTATTTATTTTTGGGACAGAGAGAGACAGAGCATGAACGGGGGAGGGGCAGAGAGAGAGGGAGACACAGAATCGGAAACAGGCTCCAGGCTCCGAGCCATCAGCCCAGAGCCTGACGCGGGGCTCAAACTCACGGACCGCGAGATCGTGACCCGGCTGAAGTCGGACGCTTAACCGACTGCGCCACCCAGGTGCCCCTAGATGGGACTCTTCTATCAACCTACTTACTAGGGCAGACACGGGGGAGCCCTGCCACTGGACGGAGGGGAGCACCAGTCCCAGACAGTGTTCAGTAGAGGAAAAAAACGCCCTCCTATCTTCCCAACCCCTTACCGACACACGCTGGGTTTCTAAACTGAGAATACATAAAATGGACAGCCTCGCTTACATATCAGACCATAATCAGACTGAAATATGCATTCACCCCTTGGAAGTCTAGTTCACCTGGTTCTGGAAGATTCAACTGGCTAGTTTTCTTAGTGTGGTCCATTTTGCCGTTTTTTGCCATCGAGTATAATAATCAATTTATCTCATAAAAATCTAGTGATTCTTGGGGAGCCTGAATGGCTGAGTCGGTTAAGTGTCCAACTTCGGCTCAGGTCATAACCTCACAGTTTGTGGGTTCAAGCCCCGCGTCGGACTCTGTGCTGACAGCTCAGAGCCTGGACCCTGCTTCAGAGTCTGTGTTTCCCTCTCTCTCTGTCCCTCCCCTGCTCACACTTTGTCTCTCTCTCTCTCTTCTCTTTCAAAAATAAATAAACATTTAAAAAATTAAAAAAAAAATCCAGTGATTTTTCTCTGGATAAAACTAAATGGGAACAAAGTCAGAACTAATGATGACTATGACCTAAGAAGATCATTTGAAATCTACGTTCACAGCCTAGGTCACCTCCTGTTCGTTGTATCTTCCTTCACTGATACCCCTCTTCGCAGCCCCAGCGATCTTCACTGTTCCAGGCATACAATAGTCATTCAACATAGAGGAAGGAAGAAATAATCAACGGTTCCCAGAGTTTCTCTGGATTTCCATGTGGACTGATACAAAGTAATGACGGTTTTCTCATTATCCTGTGTACGTATCGTGTATTAATTATAGACGTAAGACAACCAGTGTCACCTATGTACTACAAGGTTTATCTCTGGTGTCTCCAGCACCCAGCTTCTCCAGGGACCACCTCCCTCTTCAATACCGCCATGAAGACCACCTCACATCTACTTTCAGTGCCCACAACCTTCCTCTTCTTTTTTTTTTGTCTCTCCCTATCAAAACTAGAATCAATTTTAGATCAGACTTTTATACTGTAGAATGGCCTTTAAATTCTAGAAGTTGGGGACTAACAGGAACTTCAAAGGTTACCTAATTCATCCTGTCATCAGATAGGTGTGAATTTTTAACTTGGTGCTTCTCTGCCTTCTCCGCTTGGCTAAGTAGTCAATGAGAAGCCAGGACCATTAGATGTCTAATTAATGAGACAGGTCAGGTGAATTCTTTTTCTTCTTCTTCTTATAAATCCATAATAAACAAAAGTTCTCCCTCTGGTTTTACAACCCTTGTTATGTCCCTTCCTATAGAGGGCTGTATCCTGAAAAGGAAACAGTCCCATTACATAACTTCTCAGTCAAAGAAGGTATGTTTTCCCTAAGTGGGAAGTGGGTCTACTTAAGAAAAACAAAACAATGTAAAATTCCTATGGATATAAAAGCTCATGTAAAAAGACAAATATTGTATGATTTCACTTACATGAGGCATCGAGAATAGGCAAATTCATAGAGACAGAAAGTAGAACAGTGGAAGCCAGGGGCGGGGGAGGGAGGAATGGGGGGGGGGTTATCGTCTGACGGGGACAGAGTTTCAGTCTGAGGTGACTAAATGGTTCTGGAGACAGATGATGGTGCCGGTCGCACAACTTTGTGAATGTAATTAATGCTGCTGAGCTGTATACTTAAAAATGATTAAATAGTAAATTTTATGTTATGTGTATTTTACCATTAATTAACAACAACAACAACAACAACAACAACAACAACAACTTAGAAAATCCCTTATAATGGCCTACTCTGACCTTACGGTGCTTCCTCTCTTCCTAAGTACAAGTAGAAACACCCAGGATGAAATTCAAAAGCTCACAGCCTGAGTCAGGGCAGGCCTAGAAAGCGCCCGAGGCTAACACCCCAGCTTGCCGACTGGTTTGTTGCTACCAGAAAAAACAAACTAAGTCATGTTAGAAATCCTGGACTGCCCAGCGGGACACACATACAAGGAAAATGCTAGTCAAGTTTAGAAACCACTCAGGTACCTTGCTGAAAGCCACGTCCCTTTGGCTTAATGAGGTTGTCCTCTGTCCGGTCCTAAACCCAGGTGATAAAAGAGAATGAAGATGCTCGTAAGTGGTGGGGAAATTCAGCTGTCCAGTTTTAGTTCGTGCTTTTGCACACTTCTTGGGACAAGAGATAACAGATATTGCCATCAGAATCTAAATGGAATGAGAAGACAGGACCTCAGTTCTATTCACTTGGTTGGAGGCAATGAAGAAGCTAGGGATGTACAAGTCAGAAGAACCAACTTTTTCTTTTATCTTCTTGTCATTAAAACATACGATACAGTCACACCACAGAAGAAGAGAACTCTGGCATACGTGTTCCAAGACACTCGCAAGAAAGTCTTCAAAGGAGCACACTTCATAACAGCAAAACGTGGGGGCCAACCCAAATGCCCACCAGTAAGAAAATGGATGACCACACTGTGGCTTGTTTGCTAAGAAGCACTATGTAGCTGCTGCAACAATAGAGATAATTCTTAAAAATTTAATGTTGAGGGTTTTTTTTTTTAATTTTTTTTAACGTTTTTTATTTATTTTTGGGACAGAGAGAGACAGAGCATGAACGGGGGAGGGGCAGAGAGAGAGGGAGACACAGAATCGGAAACAGGCTCCAGGCTCTGAGCCATCATCAGCCCAGAGCCCGACACGGGGCTCGAACTCACGGACCGCGAGATCGTGACCTGGCTGAAGTCGGACACTTAACCGACTGCCCCACCCAGGCGCCCCTTGAGGGTTTTTTTTTTTTAATTGAGAAGGTTATATACACTTTTCAAAAGAGTTCCAAATTTTTTTTAAAAGTTTATTTATTTTTGGAAGAGAGCATGCACGACAGGTGCATGAGCAGGGGAGGGGCAGAGAGCTAAGGAGAGACAGAGAGAGAGAGAGAGAGAGAGAGAGAGAGAGAGAGAATCCCAAGCAGCCCCACGTGGGGCTCGATCCCACCAACCGTGAGCTCATGACCTGAGAGTCCGATGCTTAACCGAGTGAGCTACCCAGGTGCCCCTGCACCCTTTTTATAGATCAAAAAACAAGCAAACCTAAATAACACACGGTTTAGGACTACATACCTATGTCATAACAGTTTTACAATAAAATCAGGAATTAAGACAAAATTCAGGTTTGGGAGGGACACGGAATGGCACAGAAGAGCACAAAGATGCAACAGTACAGGTAACGACATAGTGGTTTTTTTTTTTTTTTCTAGTTTCTGTTTATTCTCTTTAATGGCTTTACTGAGGTCTAACACATATGAGACAATTCACCCAATGGAAGTGTACGATTCAATGATATGTGCAATCATCAACACAGTCAATTTTAGAACATTTTCATCGGCTCAAAGAAAAACCCTACAGCCTTTAACAATCACCTCCTTACCCTCCTTCCCCAGCTCTAATCTATTTCCTGTCTCTATAGACTCCCCTATTCTGGACGTTTTCATAGGACCAGAGTCAAACAATATGTGGTCTTTTGTGACTTGCTTCTTTAGCTCAGAATAATGTTTTCAAGGCTTCTACATGTTTTAGCATGGATCATTACCTCATTTCTTTTTATGGCCAAATACTACCCCATTATGTGGATATACCACATTTTGTTTATCCATTCATCAGTCGATGGACATTTAGGTTATTTCCATGATACTCCATCACCAAGGAGTAAGAGTTTCAGTTCCTCCACATCCTTATCAACACTTAATCATCTGATCTTTTTATTCTAGCCATCCTAGTGGATATGAAATGGTATTTCAGTGTGATTTTGATTTGCACTTCTCTGATGAATAATGATGTTGAGTATCTTTCCATTACTTATTGGCCATCTACACATCTTCTTTGGAGAAATGTCTATTCAGACCCTTTGACAATTTTTATATTGAGTTATTTATCTTTTTTATTATTGAGTTGGGAGAGCTCTTTATATACTTTGGACACGAGTCCCTTATCAGATACATAATTTTAAGACATCTTCTCCCACTCTGTAGGTTCTCTTTTTACAATTATCTGGTTCTTAAGCCGTAGTTTTTAGTGCTGTGATGGGGTCACAGGTGGCCATTTGAACATAATGGCTATAGTGTATGCATACTTAGCATATTATTTTTATGTGTAAAATATTACATACTTAACAAATTAAAAACAGCACTTCATGTATAAAGATGTCTGTTAGGAAATATTCAAGGCAAAACAAAACACTATAATGCCCAAATAAGTTAATGCTATTCTTGAAGGTATTTAACAACTCGTGGGGGCATGACTTAGGCACTCGGACAATCTGGCTCACTAATCCTTGCAAAGGCTCTTCTCCAAACTATCACATGGCAGGTGGATGTAGCAAATTCCTGCCAACAGGACAAGCCTGCCCTACCCCCCCTCCTGATTCTGTGTCTCCCCCTCCTCTTCCAAGCTAAGAATTATTTTTCCATTTTTAAATACCTGAAAAAAACAAGACTATTTCGTGACTGGTGAAAATTATGAACTTCAGATTTCGGTATCCATAAATAAAGTGAAACACAGCCTCACTATCCCTTTATGTATTGTCTATAGTTGCTTTTAAGCTGCAACAGCAGAGTTGAGTAGCTGCTAAAGAGACCAACCACATGACCAGCAAAACCTACATATTTACTATCTAGCCCTTCGTTCAAACATTTTGCCAAACCTTACACCAGATCGACAAATTAAGTTACTTCTCATTGAACACAGGGAGCACCAATACCCTACTTCCTACCAGCTGTGGCCACGTCAATAGTCACCTTCCTGATTTCTCAATTTCTTTCTCTCTTTAATAAATATGACACCTTGATTCTAATTTTATTAAGGACTTTTAGATATGGGAATGCATGGAACAGTCTTTCCTTACAAAATACGCTCTATCTTCAAGAAATCATGATCCAGCCACTCAAGCTATTGAGTTAATTACTTTAACAAACTTTTATTGCTTGCTCATTATACATGCTGTAAGTGAAATACAGTTTTGGGGCTGAAAGAACTATCAAAACTCCCACCCTTGCCCTCAAGAGGCTTACAGTCTAATTAGACTCCAGTAACTACCACAACAATTTCCCCAAAGATCACTCCACTCTTGTAATCTTACATTAAGTGAGCTTAGATTATTTTACCAAGAATTCTAAGGCATGCTCCCGAAATTAAAAGAAATCTATATAAGCAGTAAGGAAATAGTACCTGCAAACAATTCTGGTAAACTATAGTGCCCGAGGCCCATAGACTTCTGCACTCCCAAAACTACAGAACCAGAGGTTCTTTTTTTTTTTTTTTTTTTTTTTTTTTTTTTGCTAAATGTTCAATCTGCCGCTTTGGCCCTTTGGACCCAATTCTAGTTCCACATCCCAAATGCAGTCACCCCTATTTCCTCATTTTAAAGAATGCATCAATTCAAATGCTGCTGAAACTTGCAGCCTATTGTGATGCCCGACACCACTCTCATGGGAATAAAGGAAAGGCCATCTGCAGACGCAATTATTAGCAGCCCGAAAAGTGATGCTAACGCAGCTACTCGCACCGACTAGTCCTCTACCCAAAAGCGGTCGGGGACGCAGCTGTGTGAGATGCCCTGTTCCATAGAGCTCTCCCTCAATGCCTCAGTTGCCTCTGCATTTTTTAAAAGTGACTCATTGCCTCAAGTCAGGTTCTGCGGGGAAGCCAGGTCTGTTTCTTTCCAGCACTTTCCAACGGAGGTGCCGCGGTCGGATCCAGCCCAATCACAGCCCCCTCCCGCCCCCCGTCTCCGCACGCACCGCCGAAGGGCCCGCAGCCTAGCGGGCCAGAACCCCCCGAAGTTAAGACGGGCCCGGGGCGGCAGCGCCGGAAGGCTAGGCCCCGGCCGGCTCCCGCGCGCACCCCGCCCTCCCGCGTCCGCCCGGGGCGCCCGCGGCGCGGACGGGATGGGGGCAGGGCGCCGCGGCTCGGCCCCAGATGGGGCGCCCTGCCCCCGCCCCGCCCGCGTCCCCGCCCCGGGCCCCGGCCCCCCGGCCCCGCAGGCGCCCGCGCCGCCTTTCTCACTCGCGCGCCGCCGCGTCCCGGCACCCTCCCCGCCCCACCCCACCCGCTCGGCGCGCAACTTCCGCGGGGGCGCCCCCCGCACCTGCCCCGGCCCCTCCCCGCCCGCGCCCGCCCGCCCGCCGCTCCCGGTTACCTGCTGGGAGCCCCGAGGTCGGGTCCCCGGCGGCGCAAATCCGAGTCCGGCCACTCGCACCCTCCTCCCGCGCCCTCCTCCCCCCCGAAGCGGAGCCGGTGTCAGTCACGCTGCTCCCGGGGAGAGTCGCCGGCGGCTTCCGGGAGCTCCAAATACAGCCGAGCCGAGGGGGAGAGAGAGGGAGGGAGGGCAGAGCCCCGCGGGTGGGGAGTGGAAATAAAGGGGAGCAGAGCGGAGAGGGGGCTGGAGGAAGGGAGGGGCAGATGGGCCGTGGGAGACGGGAGAGGGACGTGGGGAGGGCAGGGGAAGGGAGAGAGAGCCTGCCAAGCGCCCGGCTTTGAAAGCAATGAATTCACCGCATCAGGCAGCCGTGCAAAGAAGTCTGGAAAGATCCGGGAGACTCCTGGCCCAAAGAGCCACGGATAGGTTTGCTCTTCAAAGACTTTTTGGAGAAATGACGGGGCCTTAGGAGGCAAGAGACAGGCCTGCCTGTCCCCGGACCCCAATATATGAATAAGGGTCCTGGTAGGAGAGGGACATCTAACGCATTAGCTGGGCATCAAGTTCAGGTGCATTCAGATCTTGTAAAAACATTTTCTAATGTATTTTTAAGATGTATCTTGCACACAGCATCTTTAAAAGAAAATAAAAACCCCATTATTTAAAAATAAGCATATCCCAAACCAGTCTACTTTTGTGTCTGTTTGTGGCCATTTCCCTTTTATATATTGATTATAATTATAAAACTAGAGGCATTTTACTTTTTGGTTAACATTAGTAGAAGGAAAACATTGATTTTCAATTTTCATCATTTCAATCTGAAAAACGTGGGTTTGAAACTCTTCATTGAAGGAATGCCAGGAAAATTAAATAGAGAAGGGGGAAGTGTGTGTGCAATTCATACTTCTTAAAGCAAAATTTCCAAACAAGAGGATGAATATTCACTATCAATGTTAAAATTGCATCTAATTTGGTTCTGTGCCTTACAAGGCTTATTCTGACCCCATAGTCACAACTTAAATGAAGGTCATTGCTATTACACATCGCTTTTAGCCCACAGTGGTGGTGGGGAGTGCCTCTTTGGTCCCCTTTGTCTGGAAAGGAGAGAAACAAAATGGCATAAACATTGATAAATGGATGCATACACTGCATATATCCATGAGCCAGCGCCTTCTCTATCATGCACATGCCTTGCATTTGGTAGGTATCTAATACATTCTACTAAATAATAAATGAATTAATAGATGGATGAAATATATATATGTATGTGAAATATATATATATATGTAAATATTAGAGCATTTATGTTCCAGGAATGCAAAAAGTAACATATCCATAAAAACCAGCTTGTGCAGGTTTACAGGAAACATTCGTGCATCCAGTCTAATAGGACCTTTTTTCTCCTAGAATTAACATCAACAAATATTAATAGAGCATTTCTTTTAGCTGAGTATATTTTGCATTGGAGTATGAAGTACGGTACAGGTGAAAAGGCCAAATCCTGCCCTTAGGTTTATAATATAATAGGAAGAAGACAGGAGTATAAGGTGACCACAGTATAAAGAAGACTGCAAAAAATATCCTAAAAGAAATATGATGGAAGGTCTGTGGACATGCAGAAGAGAGGGAGGTGGCTTTTAGTACCGAGGTCAGAGAATACATCCTGGTTGGAAGTGAGAGTTGAACATGGGAGTAGAAATAAAACAAGAGGAGTGGAGGGTCTGGGGGGGACACTCAGTGAAAAGAGCAGCAAGGACAGAAGTGGAGAAGTGATAAAGGATGGGACATGTAGGAAGGACAGTCAGTGACCTTAGCTGGAATGGAGAGCTGGAGGAGTCAGATACAGGAAGGATTCTAGCTGGTGGAGGCCTCCAACCTTAAAATGGTTGACCCCTAAGGGGCAGGCATCAGGGGACTATGCACAGATTTGGGGCAGAGAAATGATAACAATGGTTATCTGGGATTGGAAAGAGAGAAGAGGCAGAGAAATCCTCTGAGAAAAGACTCACTAGTTTAGAGGGAAAAGTAATGAGCCTTAACTGGGTGTCTGAATTCTTTCTATAACTCTTTCCACCTAGCACAACATCTGTCTGCTGACATATGCCCCAATGGGGCTAACCCCCGTGAGCTCTCCTTCCTCACGACGCTCTAACATTTAGTGTCCATGGTTTCCAACTAGACCTGAAAGTTCCAAGAAAGCACGGATCATGTCTGTTCAAAGGCTCAAGGCTATGTCCCGGAGGCTGACACAGAAAGGTCATTGGGTACATATTTGCTGATAACGTTTTTCTTTTACAGGATTAGTTCCGAAGGTGGTGGAGTTGGAAAGAAGAGGATGGCAGCCGGGTTCTTCTAAATCTTTTCCGTCTTCCTTGAGATTCCAACCCAAACCTGCCATTTTCCTTAGCCAATGATCTCATGATCTGCTGCACTAAAAGGCTGATGCCCTGTTAGCTTCTGTGCCTTCCACTCTTCTCCCTTCTGCCCCCCAATTTTTCCTCTCCTCTCCTCTGCTCTTTATATCTCATTCGAATTAATGTCTCCTTCCTTGCCAAAGCTAATGATATTCTTGTCTTCTTCCACCTTGGGCTCATACTCTTGCATCCAAGCCTCTTCCTCTGCATTGGTTTTGTCCCCTTGGATGACACTTCTATTGCTACCAGCCATGTCTGTATCTGAGAGCTGATAACATGGTAGGCACATGGGGAAGAGGAAGGGCCCATTGCTGGACCGATTCTACTGTTTTTCTGCCTTTCTGTATATAGTGTAAAACTTTTAAATTAACCATGTTATGTGAAGGGGTTTGCTAGAATCTTGATGGTCAGTAGGTGACTCAGGACCTTAAAATCCATAGTCCATAAAGCTCATACAAACGGCAGGTGGAATCCAGGCTTTCACATTCCTCTCCCAGAATCTACTCCTGAGGTCCTGACTCCTGTGTGTCAGACATACTGGAGGCTAACCATCTGTGAGTTGACTTGGTGAAAAGTCTCCCCGAAAGTGGTGTAGTGGCTGGAAACAAATGAACCTGAATAGACCCTCTTTCTTAAACAGGGTCCATGCCAGAGCACAGAAAGAGAACAGGTCCCTGGATTCCAGGTAGCACCCTATGTGAAGTTATGCTAGGACCCCAGCTCTCTGTGGGGCCCACTCCACACACATGGTTGCTGAGACCACTGAGGCCACTGCCCCCGTGCTATCGTGCCTACTCTCCTTTACCTGACAGGCAAATGGAAAACACCCAGTGAACACAATGTTTTTTTGGAGCTTTTCCTAGTCCTTGGGGAGGAAAGGATGATGGCAGTGTGCCCCCACAAATGTGCCTTCTCAGGAGACAGAAGTTCTGAAAAACCCATTACCAGTGCACCCCGAGAGTTTACATTTTAATAACTCCCAAGTGGAAAGTTATCAATGGCAATTTTACCAGTGATTGATTCACGCATTTTGGGCGCTAAGAATACAACACTCTATGCAAACAGAGAATAATAACTAACTCTGAGCACTTACCATGGGCCAAGCTCTCTAAGTATCTTATGTGGATTAACTCCCCAGCCTTGTGAAATAGGTACTGTTCTTATCTACACTTCCTAAATGAAAAACCAAGCCCAGAGAGCTTTAGCCATTTGCTCAAGATCACAAAGCAACATTGGTAGTGGGATTTTGGATCCATCAGTCCGGCCTGACTTCGTGCTCTTAACCACTACACTTTCCACGAAGCACTAGGAACAAAATAAGAATGAATGGAAAATGACCATTGAGGGGGCTGAGCTGGCTCAGGTGGAAGAGCCCGTGACTCTTGATCTCAAAGTTGTGAGTCTGAGTCCCACGTTGGCTCTAGAAATTACAATAAAAAATAAATAAACTTAAAAAAAAGAAGAAAACTACCAGTGAATAATAGCACAAATACTTACTACAAGACTAGGTATCTGAACAGTTGTGATAGGAATTGATATCTATGCATCATCAAGAATATCTAGGAATAAAACAGTCTGCTCCCACTGAGCTGATGTGCCAGGAATGTATAAACCCAGCTACAGAAATGATGGAGCTTTATAGTATGACAGAGAAAGGGGCAGGTGAGTAATACTCCCTTGAGTTCACGAAACATAAACAAAGATCAATTATAGAAGCTAAATGTCACCCCATTCCTGTGATACAAACTCCCTTGGCAGAGGTAACAGTGAGTAACCTACTGCTTTGAGTAAATGAATGCTTTATTCTTTCTTCTCAAAGAAGGAACCAGAGTAGCTCAGCCCTGTCACCCTGACCTTCCTTCTTTCTGTTGTAGCTTTGGAAGCTTGTGCCAGAGAAGTAAACGGCCCCGGAAACAAATTTTAAATATTCCAATCTTTTGCCACATGAAGATCCTTAGTACAGATTTCTACCTTATCTACCTCCATATGTCCTGGCCCAGCATCAGTGAAAGGGAGAGAACTCTTTGATGGCTATGCTCATGGCTTGAATTGCTCCAATACGAAAGAGTTATACCGAGCTTGCCTTTGACCGAGCGGCTACAAAGTATGGCAGAATTGGCCACACCACAGGGCCTCTGTGATATCACCTCCATTGCCACCTTCCCCCCACCCCCACCCCACCACCAACCACACACAGCCCTGGCTTCCTTTGGTTACACCTTGCTCTTGGTCACACACCAGCACACGGAAGCAAACCGGAGGCATCAGCATCTTTTTCCAGTGTCAGGATTCTTGGTCATTATTTTGATGGTCTGTCCACCCACAAACGGGGGTGGGGTGGGGAAAGGGTGTGCTCAGAAGTTGAGCGATGAACTATAAATAGAAGAAAGTGAAGGTGAACAGTATCAGATTCTCCAGCACCACAGAGACACCAGAAATGACACTTGTTTCGTGTTCAGCGAACAGAGATTTTTAACCTGCGATCAAGCTTCAGGACTCTGTGAGCCCCACGAACTATATGTAACGTTTCAGTTTTGTGCATTTGTCTGAGAAGATGATCCATAGCTTTTATCATATTTTTTCGGTGTTGGCTCCGAAAAAAATCCGAGTCAATGTCTAAACATTGATCAAGATGTCAATGATTTACAGAAGTGTAAAACAGAGACAAGTGTCTTTTCTTTCTGCGTCCCACAGCAAAGCCAACATCTCAACCTCAGGCAAGCACAGGCTTTGGTTCTCCAGCGCCCGGGCATAAACAGGTTTGTTCAGCAGAATCATCCAGGCAGATCGTGTTTGGTAGGTTTAACCTTTTGGGAACAACTTCTTTTTTTTATTAAGAGCATCTTGTGATGGTCATGCCTTAACGCAAAAGGATAATTTACTAATCCCGGGCAAGGAGGTGGGTGTGGGGTGAGATTCAGTAGCATTTAAGAAGATGAAAGGGGGGCGCCTGGGTGGCTCAGTCGGTTAAGCGTCCGACTTCGGCTCAGGTCACGATCTCGCGGTCTGTGAGTTCGAGCCCCGCGTCGGGCTCTGGGCTGATGGCTCAGAGCCTGGAGCCTGCTTCCGATTCTGTGTCTCCCTCTCTCTCTGCCCCTACCCCGTTCATGCTCTGTCTCTCTCTGTCTCAAAAATAAATTAAAAAAAAAAAAAAAAAAGAAGATGAAAGGGCTGGTGGGCAGCACTCAAACAGCAGGGCACGCCTCTAACATCCCACTTTGTGGATAAGATGTCCCTGTGTGAACATTTTATGTAACTAGAAATAGAAAAGACCACTGGTCTTACACGTAAGGATTCTTTTGACTCGTTGGAGCTATACCTAGATACTCTAGTCGCCCTTAATCTCATCATTGAATACCTTTGAAATTTATAGTTTATTCATTAAATTAGAAAGCAATTCCTCTCTTAATATTTTTCCGTTCTCTACTTCCCAAGTCTTCTCTGTCCGTGTTTAAGTGCCCCGAAGCGGAACCTTACATATCTCAAATTCATTTCATATGTATCATTAGGTAATGCTAAGGGAAAGGTTACCCATTGTCTCTCCCTCTCGGCACACGTGAACAAATAGCCTCTATTCACCTGTGAGCCAGGGACCCTTGTGCCTGGCACATCGGCCCAGCTGTACACAGCAGTCCTAAGCAAGGACCGTGAATGGCATGCCCTCAGTGGTCAATACACAATTTTGTCGATTCATTTCACTGAATCAAATCCAGACCTACAGTCAGAGCTCAGAGAAATAGACAAATTTGTCCAAAATAGGGCAGAAAAGAAAAAAGACTATTGCAAAAAAGTGTTTAATGTATTTTTTAAAATTCCAATATTGGGAAGAAACAAGATCACGGCTTTGAAAACAGAACTAATAAGGGAAAAACCAGATTCAAAAGTTTGGAGACAGCCTAAGGGAGAGAGATTATCCAAGAGAATTTAAGGGGTCCAGAGGCCAATTTGAACTCCGAGTGAGTAGAAAAAAGTGCACTATGGTATTTAACTCTTGGACTCTGAGTGTAAAGAAGGCTTGAGAAGGTGGAATTGCCAGAGGCCAATGGTTAGACAAGGGTTTATTAGTAAGAAGGCAAGCTTATTTACCTTTCATTTTGAGGTAGTATCTTAAAATAATGGAAATATAGAACAGACAAAAATAATCCTGCCATCCTACACAATAGGCAAGTATTTTTGTATTTTTTTTCATTTCTGTTCATATCTCCTATGTGATATGTTTTGCAGTTATAAGTTAAAAGTGAAGCCATAATGTTACAGCTAAAATTGAGAATTTGGTTTTGGGTTTTTTATTTTTCTTTTTTTTTTTAATTTTTTTTTCTTTTTTTTTCAACGTTTTATTTTATTTTTTTTGGGACAGAGAGAGACAGAGCATGAACGGGGGAGGGGCAGAGAGAGAGGGAGACACAGAATCGGAAACAGGCTCCAGGCTCTGAGCCATCAGCCCAGAGCCTGACACGGGGCTCGAACTCACAGACCGCGAGATCGTGACCTGGCTGAAGTTGGACGCTTAACCGACTGCGCCACCCAGGCGCCCCGGTTTTGGGTTTTTTAAATTAAAGTTTAGTTGTTTATTTTGAGAGAGAGAGAGATAGTATGAAAGAGGGAGAGGCAGAGGTAGAGAGAAAGAGAGAGAGAATCCTGAGCAGGCTCCACACTGTCAGCGCAGAGCCTGATGCATGGCTCTAGCCCACAAAATATGAGATCATGACCTGAGACGAAGTCAAGTCAGATGCTTAACTGACTGAGTCACCCAGGCACCCCTAGATTTCAGTTTTTAAAATAAGATTATGTTTAATAAGTGGAATACTCCTGGATCTCTCATTTAATCATGTCAGGAGTAAATACTTATACTATAAATACTTACATTATTACTTATATATAAGTATATACTTTTATGCTCAGAGTATATACTTATATACTTATAGTATACTATACTTACACTATTGCTACAAGATGGGGCCACTAATGATGGCAAAGAAAGAAAAACTGAGGGGTATGGAGAAGCCTACCTAGAACTTAGCCAAAATTAACAACCCCCTTTTAGGTAAAAGAAATGCTAAAATATCCATCTACCTGGCACATAGAAGGCTCTCAATAGATACTGGGTTGGACTGCATATTGTGACACCCAACACTAAAGGAAGAATCTGGAAAATATGTTTGTCTAGAAGGAACTTTATTTGTTCAAAATAATTTTAAATAAGAAAATAATCATTGGTCTATTATTAATTTAATGTGATATATACATATCATATACTTAGTGTGTATTAAATAGAGTATGTTTAATACCTATAAAATAGTGCATTGACCCACAATTTCATGGAATCTTTAAGATAGCAAGAGGAAAATTCCAAAACAATAACCAGCCTACCGAGGAGGTATATTCCCAGTCAGGGCACCTGACAAGTTCTTACAATGAACAACTCTAGATGTCCAAGTTTCCGCCTGAAGCCCCCTCATCAACAGAACAGGAAAGATTAACTTCAAATACTTTTCTTAGCCAGATGTCCTACTTGGAAAATTGTGTTCTCCTGATTTTCATGCATTCTTCAGGTTTGTTTTTTTGTTTTTTTTTTTTTTTTTGAAACAATGCAACCTGAATCAAGTATTTTGTAATGATCCTGAGAAAAGTAATAAGGCCGATTTAAAAACTTGATCCTTCTAGGGGCGCCTGGGTGGCTCAGCCAGTTGAGCGTCCGACTTCAGTTCAGGTCATGATCTCCCAGTCTGTGAGTTCGAGCCCCATGCCTGTGCTGACAGCTCAGAGCCTGGAGCCTGCTTCGGATTCTGTGTCTCCCTCTCTCTCTGCCCCTCCCCCACATATGCTCGCGCTCTCTCTCTCTCTCTCTCTCTCTGTCAAAAATAAACACTTAAAAAAAAGAAACTTGATCGTTCTTTCTGACACCTCAAAGTGTCTGACATCAACAAAAATATGATCCACTTGTTTCCCATCAGATGGAAGGGATAGAGTCGTGAGCTATTTAGGTGTCTGATCTACAGGAAAGGAAGATCTATGAGCCATGTTGCCCAATTCTGCTCAGAGCAGCAAGCATTTGTCTCCTCCTTTTCTCCCCCACACTTCCCATCCTAGATTATCTCCATCATCCTGTGACTGAAGGAGAAAATAACTCCCCAGCTGTCAGCGGCTTTCTCAGCTGCCAACACAAGAACCTGATCATACAGAGGGAAATTCCTGAATTAAGGAAACAGAGTCACCAGGCACACTCTGGGTCACCCCATCTGGGTTTCTGGTGGTAGTGGCGGGGGAGGGGGGTGTATCTCTGCCTGCACCCACCAGTGCTCCTGGAAGGGCGTCTGAACCTTCAGTAACGGCTGGGTTTTTTTAGGTTGTTCTTTTGAATGTCATCTCCTGTGGGACTCGACCATTAGCATCTGTCTGGGTTTCCTAGGCTATAGAGACCATACCTTGTTCATTTTATGTCATCTCAGAAACTTTCTGGGTCCTGGCAAATCTGTTAATAATTAGTGGAATGGTGGTAGGAGGAAGGGGGCAGCTCTAACTGAGGAGTGGGACCTTGTTTAGCCTTGGCTCTTTTCCCAGCTTCTGCTTGTGAAGGATCGGTAGGGCTGGAGGCTGGAGGCACGAGAGGTGCAGCGAACGAGAGGGAATGAGAGAGGGAGGCCAGGATACCCATGGATCCATCTGGCGGTGCATGCGGAGAGGGTCGCCCTGGAGGAGACAGCGGGACAGGTGTGGGATGCCGTGCAGGGCAGACCGGACAGACAGAGTCGGAGCCGGGGCCAGCCCACGCTGCCAGCGTTGGTGGGGAAAGTGGCTGCAGATGCCCACCCCCTCCTGGGGAGGGGGGTGGAACCAAGACCCGGCTGGAACAAAAACATTCTAGTCCATCCATGATCACATGGCAGGTCTCGCTGAAAGTAGTCCGGAATCTAAACAGAAGGAGCACGGAGAGGCTGTGCTCCAGGTTTCATGTTTTAAGACTAATAAAAGCAGGGGTGCCCGGGTGGCTCAGTCGGTTAAGCCACCACTTGATTTCGGCTCAGGTCATGATCTCTCACGGTTGGTTCATGGGATCGAACCCCGAATCAGGCTCTGCACTGACAGTGAGGAGCCTGCTTGGCATTCTCTTCCTCTCCCTCTCTCTGCCCTTCCCCCACTCATGCTCTCTTTCTCTCTCTCTCTCAAAATAAATAAATAAACATTAAAAGAAAGAATCATAAAAGCACTAATGGGTGAAATTCTGCATTTTTGCAACTTTAATAAGTATCTCGCTAGAGGCGCCTGAGTGGCTCAGTCGATTGTCCAACTCTTGATTTCAGCTCAGGTCATGATCCCAGGGTTGTGGGTTTGAGCCCCACATCAGACTCTGCCCTGAGCTTGAGATTCTCTCTCTCCCTCTGCCCCTCTTCTTTACTCTCCCTCTCTTTCTCTCTGTCTAAAATAAAATAAATAAGTAAAAGTATCTCACTATAATTTTGTGGATTTCTTCTAGTAGTGATGAAATAATAGTGGATGAAATAAAATCAGCGTAACCTTTGAAAATGCCATAAATGGGAAGGGGGAGAATTCTACAGCACAGAATGGGGCAAAGTTTTTATTTCAAGTTTTTGACATGATGAACAAGAAGAACACTGGGGACTTAAATCTACGTTGACTCTGAAAAAAAAAAGTGATTAATATCTTTACTTCTCACAGATGTAGCAATGAAAATTCATCCTTCATTCAACAAAACTTGATCTTCAGACAAGTCTTGAATGATTTACTATAACCTCATAAAAAGTGTCAAAAAGATCTGTAAAATAAGACCAGGTTGCCCACATTTTTAAAAAAGCAACTACAGGAAAGTCTGAATAACTGTGCGGTGCCATCCAAAGGTATTTGATGGTTGATAAGCCTTCTGAAATTATAATTATATACTTGAAATTTTTTTGTTTGGACTATGTACATTTCTGCAGGCGATTCAACTACAGAATGAAGCTCTTTTGGAGGCATGAAAACCCATATTTTAAAACCTGGTAACTGTATTTTTCTTTATTCTAACTTCTATAGCTTAGAAGACATTCTAGTGTCTGATTTTTCCTGTATTCAGAAATTCTACATGAAGTCTGATGTGGTCATTAATAAGGTTTGTAATGAAAAGTAACTCTAATTATAACCCTCTCACAGTCTTAAAAACAATTGATGTCAGGAAGTCGCTGTTTACTGAAATGTCTAGTTATCATCTTCTGGATCACATCTAACAAGAACCTGAATAAAACTTCCTAAGGAGGGCAGCACCACGGGCCTTTCATTTATTTTGATTGGATTCCAAATATCCATTGAGAGATTTTTGCCCTCCCACCTACCCAAAGACAGAGAACTGGTTGCAGATTGGAGCAAACACTGACATAGATTTGCATTTTCCAGGATTCTCCAAAGCACAAGTCAGAGCCCCATGGCCTCCCACAGAGTGGCCAAAAATAGCCAATTTTCCATGGTCCTCTGGAAAATTGGCATTTATCAGTGAGGGAAGCTTATTCATTATGTAAGGGTACATTCTGCAGATAGTTTTTCAACTACCCACATAAAATCTCGCGCTAGTGCCAAAGTCCCAGATCTCATCTTCCCTTAGAGTCTGGAACAGTGACGACCAGGCTGTGTTCTGAGCCCGCTTGATGGTGGCTGATTCACTGTAGCATTTGCTCTGTGCGTTTTAAGAGCTGCAGCTAGTAGCGGCCCATAACTCTTCTAGTGCCTGGCTTTAGAAGCAAGCAGACAGCAAATTTCGTTTTGCATGGGAGCTCGAACCTGTCATGTTCAAACACCTTCAGCAGCCCTTCAGAGAGCCGAGCCGGGCTGTCCAAGAGAACTTTCTATAATGATGTAGGTGTTCATCTAAGTTTGATTTGAAAAGTGAATTAGAATAAAATGAGAGGAACAGTTTAGCTCTTCACCAGACACATTTCAAGTGCTCAATAGCCACATATGGCTAAGGGACCCTGTTTTGGACAGTACAGCCCTGGGCCATTCAATAGGAGAGAAAGTTGAGAGGATAACAGCCCATCTCTGACCACCATCATCTGATGCTTCTAAGTTTAAAAATCCACACGTCTACAGTCTACACTCACCAGCATGTTTATATAAGAAGAAGGCTAAATGCTTTTCAGATATTGTTAGGTCTCAATTTTTTTTAGCAGCTCTCACTGATGGCTAATTGACACACAAAAAATAGCACATACTTAAACTGTATAATTGGATACGTGTTGACATCTGTATATACCTATGAATCCATAACCATAATCAAGATAATGAATGTCTCCACCACCCCCAAGACTTTCCTCTTGCTTCTTTGTGATCCCTCTCTCTTGCCCCTCCATGTCCCTTTTCTCGTTCCCAGGCACCCATTGATCTGCTTTCTGTAACTGTTGACTAGTTTCCAATTTTTAGAATTTTATATAAGCTTCTATATATATATATATATATTATTTTGGTTGGGCATTTTTCTCTCAGCATAATTATTTTAAGATTCACCCTTTCATTCTTTATATTGTTGTGTACTATTCCATTGTATGGAATCCTTCAATTTGTTTATCCATCTACATGTTGTTGGACAATTGGTTTATTTCCAGTCTGGAGCTGTTAAAATAAAGCTGCTATGAACATGTTTGTATAGGTCTTTGTACGGACATATATTTTCCTTTCTCTCAGGTAAATACCTAGAGTGGAATGACTGGGTCATATGCCACATGTCTTTGGAAACTTAAAAAAAAACCTGCCAAGATGCTTTGCAAATTGGGTGTGCTATTTTATATTCCCACCAGAAGTTCCATGGCTTCTGTACCCTCACCAATACTTGGTATGTTTAGTCTTTCCAATTTTAAACATACTAATAGGTATGTAATGGTATCACATTGTGATTAGAGTTCCACTTTGAAATAAAAATCCATATTGCTCACCTTTCAAGCTTTATTGCTTCATTTCACAGGCATGTTTTGAGCATATAACACTGGTTTCTTGTTACTTCTCTTAGTAAGTGCATCAAAGTGACGGGTTATTATTTTTTGGAGATCTCTGAAATAAATGACATCAATTTTTACCTTATGGTGAGGTCTGAACTAAGAGAACTAAAAAAGAAGGATGGAGGCAAGAGATCTTTTTATAGATCTAGAAACAATCCTCTTTATATTCTGAATTACCCTGTAGTTGGTTGGATAATCTACTATCCTTCTATCTTGCATATGAAGACCTACAAGAGGATTAATAAAACACAGTGATGGTTTTGTATAAAGGAAATATTTTTTTAAGTTAACCTAAAAAGATTTTTTAAAAACATGAACACACTCGACAAAATTTAAATAGTACATAAAGAAGAGTAAATGCAAAAGCCTCACCCCACATCAGCTACTGCAAATCCTTCCCACTGTGGTTCCCTTGTGGTACTGTGCGTAATCACGAAAAAGAACGTGTGTCCGAATATTTCTCAAAGATTCCTATACGTAAAATAAGCACAGCTAAAGAGGTTCAATATCAGTCATTAAGGAAATGCACACTGAAATCACAATGAAACACCACCCTTTAGGAGAGTAAAATAATAATCAAAACAATACTGACAATACTAAGTTCTGGCAAAGATGGGAAGCAACTAGAACTCCCATCTGTTGGTTGTGAGAAAGCAATATGGCTTGGCCATTTTAGAGATAACGTGCCAGTTTCTTATACAGCTAAACATATACTTAATATGAGCCATCAATTCTACTCCTGAATTCACCCAAGTGAGACAAAAACTTAGACTTATCCCAAAACCTAATCTCAGATGTTTATAGTGGGTTTTTTTTTTTTTTAATAATTGCTAAAAACTGGAAACATCCAAAGTCCTTCAGCTAGAGAATAGATAATCAAACTGTGGTCTATCTATATAATGAAATACTACTGAGTGATAAAAAGAAGCAAACTACTCATACACTTAGCAAGAGGGATAGCTCTAAATATGAGGTGCCAGCTGAAAGGAGCCAGAGTCAAGAGGCTGTATACTGAATGACTCCATTTGTACAACGTCCTGGTAAAGATAAAGGTATATAAGACAAAAAAGACTAGTGCCCAGAGGTTGAGGGTGAGGATTGGGGTGGGCCACAAAATGGCGCAGGAGAGATTTTTGGACCGACCTAACTGTTCTATATCTTGACTGTAAGGTCATTACACAATTGTATGCATTTGTCAAAAAACACTCAGAACTACACACTAGAAGAGGTCAATCTTATTGTATGTAAATTATACTTAAATTTTTTTTTAATTTTTTTTTAACGTTCATTTATTTTTGAGACAGAGAGAGACAGAGCATGAACAGGGGAGGGGCAGAGAGAGAGGGAGACACAGAATCTGAAACAGGCTCCAGGTTCTGAGCGGTCAGCAGAAAGCCCGACGCGGGGCTCGAACTCACGGACCCTGAGATCATGACCTGAGCCGAAGTCGGACGCTTGACTGACCGAGCCACCCAGGCGCCCCTATACTTTAATTTTTTAAATAGTGAAAAATACATTCCAAAAATTGCCTGTGCATATGCAAGTATACATGTTTATATGTGCATCCTTTTTTGGTTTTGTTTTACAAAATAAAATAACAGTATAAATTTAATCTCACCACTTGCTTTTTTCATGAAACACGGTATCTTAGATAACTTATACTGGTACATCCAGAACCAGTCGAGTGGTGGACATTTAGTTTGTTTTCAAATATTTTCCACTGGCAAATATTGAAATAAACATATCTATATGTATAAGCCTTTTCCCAGTTGTTTAAGAAAAATTGTATGATAAATTCTTTTAAATATGATTATTGAGCCAAAGAATGTGCACGCTAAAGTTTTTAAAAGATACTGCCAATCACCTACCAAAAAAGTAAATCAAGAAATAAACTTTAAAGGAAAAATCAATAAAATTAAATGACTATGCACAGAGGGAAAATAGCCAGAGATTGTTTTCCAGTTCTGAAATCTGAAGGATTGAGAAAATTGTGACACCATTTACAGAAATACAGTAAAACCTTCGTTTACAAGTAAAATTCATCCCAGAAACATGCTTGTAATCCAAAGCGCTTGTATATCCAAGTGAATTTCAAGAACCATTGGCTCAGTTGTGATCATGTGACATTCAGGGTCATGAGTTTGAGCCCTACATTAGGTGTAGAGGTTACTTAAAAATAAAATCTTAGGGGCGCCTGGGTGGCTCAGTTGGTTAAGCACCTGACTTTGGCTCAGGTCATGATCTCATGGTTCATGAGTTCAAGCTCTGTGTTGGGCTGTCGGACAGCACAGAGCCTGGCATCTGCTTTGAAACCTGTGTGTTCTCTCTCTATACTTCCCCAGCTTGTGCTCTGTCTGTCTCTCTCTCAAAAATAAATAAACATTAAAAACAAAATAAAATAAATAAAATAAAATAAATAAAATCAAATAAAAACAGTCTACCCCAAAACAGCAGAGTAGAATGTACATTCTTTTCAATTACACGTGGAACATATTTCTAGAGAAGGTGTTTTATCTAGGATAGTATGTATGTTAGGCCAAAAAAAATCAAGGCTTGATTAATTTAAACTGATTGAAATTATATAAAGTATGTTTTTTGACCACAGTGGAATGAAATTAGAAATTAATAACAGAAGGAATTTGTCACATATACATAAATATTAAACATTACTTTGGGATGAAAGAAAAAAACACAATAATGCAAAAACATAAAGGATGTAGCCAAAGAAATTCTTAGAAAAAAATATAGTTGTAAATGCCTATATGAAAGAAAGAGAAATCAATCAATAATTGAACCTCTACCTTAAGAAAGTAGGAAGGAAAAAGAACAATTTAAATGTGAAATAAGGAGAGAGAAGGAAATAATAAAGATTAAAGCAGAAATAAATAAAATAAAGAATAGAAAAACAAGAGAGAAAATCAGCGAAACCAAAAGTAATTTCTTTGGGAAGATTTAAAAAAAAAAAGACAAGACTCAAAATACTAAAATTAGGAAAGGAAGAAAGGATATTATTATCAACCTTATAGAAAGAAAGAGTATCATACAGGACTAGTGTGAACGATTATATATCAACCAATTAAATAACCTAGGCGAAGTGGGCAAGTACCTAGAAAGACAAACAACCCAAGCTGACTTAAGAAGAGGAAAAAGATCTAAATAGATATACAAGAAGAGATATTGAATTAGTATTTAAGAATCTTCCCACAAAGAAAAGCCCAAGTCCTGATGGCTTTGTGAATTTTATCAAATAGTTTTAACTATTTAAATAGACAGAACATGAATTCTTTACAAACTCTTTTAGAAAATAGTGCAGGTAGAGAACACTGCTGAACTCATTCTATGAGGCCAGTATGAACTCAGCACCAAAATCAGAGAAAGACATTTCGCCCCACCCCCACAAAAAGCAAAAGCATGCGATCCTCTTTATAGATGCAGAAAGTGATAAAAAACACTCAACAAACTAGGAATAGAAGAAATCTTTCTCAGTCTGATAAAGGACATCTACAAAAAGCCACACCTAACATCATACTTAATGATGAAAGGCTGAAAGCTTTTTCTCTAAGACCGGAAAAAAGACAAAGATGTCTATTCTCACCATTTCTGTTCAACATTGTACTGGAGGGGATAACCAGGGCAGTAAGACCATTTCAAAAAGACATCTAGATTGAAAAGGAAGAAGTAAAACTATCTCTGTTTGAAGATGACAGAATCTTGTATATACGAAACTCCTAAGAAAGGCACACAAAAAACACTATTGGAACGAATAAATATGTTCAGCATGATTGAAGGATATAGTAGCAACATACAAAAAAGAATTATTTTATTTTTAGCACTGGAAACTCTGAAAATAAAATTCAGGAATCAGTTCCATTTACAAAAGCATCAAAAACAATAAAATATTTAGAAGTAAATTTAACCATGGGGCGCCTGGGTGGCTCAGTCGGTTGAGCACCTGACTTCGGTTCAGGTCATGATCTCCCCGTCTGTGAGTTCGAGCCCCCCGTCGGGCTCTATGCTGACGGCTCAGAGCCTGGAGCCTGCTTTGGATTCTGTGTCTCCCTCTCTCTCTGCCCCTCCCCCGCTCACACTCTGTCTCTCTCTCTCTCTCTCTGTCAAAAATAAATAAACATTAAAAAAAGTAAATGTAATAAAAAAAGCACACGATTTGTACACTGAAAACTACAAAACGTTATTGAAAGAAATTGCAGATGCTCTAAGTAATTGGAAAGATCCAATATTCATGGATTTAAAAAATATTGTTAAGATAACAATATCCCCAAATCAATCTACAGACTTAACGCAATGAAACCACTTTGGAAAATAGTTTGGCAGGTTCCTCAAAATGCCAAATATGGATTTTCTATGTGCCCCAGCAACTCCACGTCTAGGTGTCTAGTCAAGAGACATGAAAACCTAAGGTCATGTAAAAAGTTGCATGCTGATGTTCACGGCAGCATTAGTCATAATATCCAAAAAGTAGAAACAACCTAAATATCCATCAATGGATGAATGGATAAACAAAATGTTGTATAATCATACAACAGAATATTATTCAGGCCTAAAAAAAAATGAAGTACGGACACAGGTTACAACATGGAGAAACCTTGAAAATATTGGGTTGAATGAAAGGAGCCAGACACAAAAGGCCGCATATTGTACAACTGCATTCATATGAAATGTTGAGAGTAGGCAAATCTGTAGAGACAGAAAGTAGATTGGTGATTGCCAGGATTAGATTTTTTCGAGTTAATTTTTATATATAGCAATGCAAAGATTTAACTTCATTTTTTTCTTGTTGTTATCCAGTTTTCCCAGCACCCTCTGTGGAAAAGACTCTTCTTTCGCCGTTGAATGGTCTTGGTATGCTTTCCGAAATCATTTGACTATATGTTTTTATGTCAGTACCCCCCTGTTTGGATTACTGTAGCTTCGTAATAAGTTTTAAAATCAGAAAGTGTGAGGTCTCCAGCTTTAGTTTTTCAAGATTATTTGACTCGTCTAGCTCTCTTGAGTGTCTATATAAATTTAAGAATGGACTTTTCTATTTCTAGAAAAAAAAAGTCATTGGGATTTTGATAGGAATTACATTGAATTTTGATAGGAACTGCAAAGATCAATTTGGGTAGTATTGACAACATAATAATAAGTTTTTCAATTCATGAATGTAGGATGCTTTTCTATTTATTGGTGTTTAATCTCTTTCAGTAACATTTTGTAGTTTTCAGCATGCAATTCTTTTGGTTAACTTTATTCCTGGCTAACTGTTTTCATAAATTGAATTATTTTCTTAGTCATCCTTTTGGGATATAGAAATACAACTGGTTTTTGGGTGTTGATTTTGTATCCTGTGTGTGTGTTTGTGTGTGTGTGTGTGTGTGTGTGTGTGTAACTATTAGGGTTTTCTACCTACAAGATCATGATGTCTATAAAACAGGAATAATTTTACTTCTTCCTTTCCAATTCAGATGCCTTTTTTACTTCTTTTTCTTATGTAATTGCTCTGGGTAGGATTTCCAGTACTATGATGAATGGAAGTGGTGAAAGTGGGCATCGTACTCTTGTTTCTGATCTTGGAGGAAAAGTTTCCACTTCATCGTTGAGTATGATACTAGCTTTTGGTTTTCATATACGGCCTCCATTGCATTGAAGTAGCTTCCTGTCATTCCTAGTATGTTAAGTGTTTTTATCATTAAAAATGTGCTGGATTTTGTTAAATGCTTTTTTAAAAAAATTTTTTATTGTTTATTATTCTTGAGACAGAGAAAGAGAGAGAAAGAGAGAGAGAGAGAGAAGTGGGGGAGGGGCACAGAGAGAGGGAGACACAGAATCCCAGCAGGCTTCGGGCTCCAAGCCGTCAGTCCAGAGCCCAATTCCCGCAGCCATACACGAACTGCAAGGTCATGACTTGAGCCTAAGTCGGATGCCCAACCGACTGAGCCATCCAGGTGCCCCTCAAATGCTTTTTCTGCATCAATTGAGATGATTGTGTAGCTCTTTTTCATTCTATTAATGTGGTGTGTTATGTGACACTAATTGATTTTCATATATTGAACTATCTCACATAAGTTTTTGGTCTAGAGACTAGCTAATATTGAAGGGTGGGCTAGCACAATATTTACCATAATAAATAATTTCAATTGAAATTTCAATTTCAAGAAGAAATCATTCAGCTCTGTGTCTTTTTCTTGCTTATAATTTTTTTCTTGTAAGATTATTTTTACTGATTATGGAAGGCCATTATTCTCATTTTATATAACTTAAAATATTTTAGAGAGGCATAAAATGAATTGGTAATAAAAAACCAGAATGAACTATTTGGAGAAACTGCTTATTACTTTAAAGAAAACTCTTCAGATGATTTCAAACTTGCGAAACAATGTAATTACATAACACTTTAATGGATCTATTCAATTGTGGTGATAGATATGTAATTTTCTCATTCTGGAAGTTTTTAAGCTCTTGATATTTTGAAATTTAACTTTCTCTTTAAAAGTAATAAAGCTCAGGGCGCATGGGTGGCTCAGTGGGTTAAGCGGCCGACTTCGGCTCAGGTCATGATCTCACGGTTCATGAGTTCAAGCCCCGTGTTGGGCTCTATGCTGACAGCTCAGGGAGTGGAGCCTGCTTCAGATTCTGCGTCTTCCTTTCTCTCCCTGCCTCTCCTCCGTTCATGCTCTTTCTCTTTCTCTCTTTCAAAAATAAATAAGCGTTAAAAATTTTTTTTTGAAAAGTAATAAAGCTGGCATAGTTATGTCAAGTGATACCCTCAACTGTCCTATAAGTGGTAGGAGCAGGTGAAGTACGCCTTTGGAGCAGCAACTTTCAACACAAATATGACTTAAGACACATGTCCCTTCAAATTTTCCAGTAGTAATACTTTCAATAGCTAAAAAAAGGTGAAATTAATGTTAATGTTTTATTTAATTTGATATATTCTAAATATTATTTCAACATGTAATCATCTAATTTTCCATAAAATTTATTTTTGAGATTCTTATTTGTACAAAATATTTAATTTATGTTATTATTATTATTATTATTATTATTTTTCAGTAGGCTCCACATTCCACATGGGGCTTGAACTTATGACCATGAGATCAAGAGTCACACGCTTTACTGACTGAGCCAGCCAGGCACCAGTGAACTAAATCTTTAAAACACAGTATGCACTTTACATTTACAACACATCTCAAGTTGTACTAGCCACATTTCAAGTGCTCAATAAACACATGCCACTTGGGCTACGGTACAACCTTAAAATTCTACACTTACTGAATTTATCATGGCAGATTTTGGCACCCATGAAATCACATTATGAAATACTCGCCTATATCTTAGCATAATAGTCTCTCTAGGGAAAGAGAGCCTGAGGGTCAATGAGAAATGGTGATGTCACTATTTGCTTAGAATCGGGGGTCTGTCGCAAGCCCTCAGAGTCCTTGGATAGGCTGTTTTACTTACAATCATAGTTTTTTTCTGATTTATTTCTTTTTTCTCAGGAAGTTTGGCTTTTGGCAGTGCTCGCTTAGTGCTTAATGTAGCTGCCACTCATTTCCAATTTAGAATATTTGGCCTCAATTAAACACTTCTATTTTTAATAGGTATACAAATATCCAAATGGTAGCCAGGCACACACTGGAAAATCTGTTATCCCTGTCTCCTTCCGTCCCAGTCCCCAAATTTCTGGTGCATATTCATTGTTAGTTATCTCTCATTTATTTTTATCGAATGAAGCTTAAGCTTCAGGACACTTATCTGCATCCTTTCTAAGACCTGGGTAGGATCCCGACGATGCGTTCACAAAGAAATATATTTTTGTAAATGTTGCAGACGTAAGACATTTTCAACTGTGGTAAGATCACTGTCTCTTTCCACTTCAGCTTTTCCTCCATTACACTTGCCCTCATTCGGGTGGTGATCGAGTGTCGAAGCCAATTTTGGAATATAGCCTGAGAGAAGTTGGATCAGGGATACATGTGATTTAGATTTATGAGGATATATTTATGTGGTTTATAACATTTTCAGGTATAGTTTGTGATAGCTGTTCTGAAATTATTTCTACTTACACTGTATGGAACCACTCAATAGCCCATAGGTACAAGGCCAAAGATGATACCACTAAACGGATATGTCATAGTTTACACAACTCTGTAAAAACGTGTACAGTGGAGGGGCGCTTGGGTGGTTCAGTCGGTTAAGTATCCAACCTCAGCTCAGGTCATGATCTCACGGTTCACGAGTTTGAGTCCTGTGTCGGGCTCTGTGCTGACAGCTCAGAGCCTGGAGCCTGCTTGGGATTCTGTGTCTCCTTCTCTCTGCCCCTCCCCCATTTGCGCGCGCGCGCGCGCGCGCGCGCGCGCGCGCGCGCTCTCTCTCTCTCTCTCTCTTTCTCTCTCTCTAAAAAAAAATTTTTTTTTAAACTAAAAAAAACATGTACAGTGGAGGAGAAACAAAGTTGGAAACGTAGAGTCAAAAATAGACTGTGGAAAATTTCAAACAAACGTGTAAAATTATCAATGGAGGATTTGGTTCTCACTGACACCTGCTCAAAATTAAAGTTCTCTCCTGTCATGAATATACTCAGTAACACAGCATGTATGATTATAAATGTACCATTCATTCTTTCCTGATGAGAATTGTGTAAAATAACATTTATCAAGTCTTTCCGCATTTGTAGAACATAAATCGGTAACAGGGTCACAAAGAGTGACTACTGTAAGAGGTCACAAATTTTAGGTCTTCCAATATGCTGAATTTTGCTTTGCATATCTCAATTTACCTGACAAAGTCTGGTGCTTTCTGAGGAAACAGCACCCATAATTGTCGCTAATTCAGGAAATGATCAACCATGTCAGTAAAAAGACTAAATAATACATCGGTTGCTCCCATATATGATATTATAAATTATTATCATGCAGAGGCAATGAAAGAGTAAGTGGCCCCAAAAGTTGGTAAAAAAGCACTGTGGTATTGTACCACAAATTAGTTAACAAAAGTATTATGCTTTTTTTCTATATTTGGTAATATTTGGAATATTTTCTTTTAAAAAAATTAAAAAAAATAAATTTTTATTTATTTTTGAGAGAGAGAGAGAAAGAGACAGAGCATAAGCGGGAGAGGGGCAAAGAGAGAGGGAGACATAGAATCTGAAGCAGGCTCCAAGCTCTGAGCAGTGGGCATAGAGCCTGATGCAGGGCTTGAACTCATAAGCCGTGAGATCGTGACCTGAGCTGAAGTTGGATGCTTAACTGAATGAGCCACCCAGGCGCCCCTGGAATATTTTCTTATATGTGCCAATGATCTGGTGAAATTCTTCATATTTCCTTTTAAAAAAATATTCTTATCTGAATAAAATTCTTGCCTAATAATCCCAGTATCTGGA
The DNA here is from genome assembly GCF_018350175.1 of Felis catus. NCBI lineage: Eukaryota > Metazoa > Chordata > Mammalia > Carnivora > Felidae > Felis > Felis catus. The sequence goes on from NC_058372.1 coordinate 11,827,167, forward strand.
ACACACACAACTCCATCTTTATCCTCTGTTTTTTCTCTTGGTTTTCCTGTCATTTACTTCTATTGCTTGGAATGCCTAGTAATTTTTGTTTGAATGTCAGACATTGTGTATGAAAATTCCAGAGGTCCTAGAGGTCTTATCTTCTTCCAGAGAAAGTAAATCTTTAAATTTCTGGCAGATATCATCTTAGACTGGGGTTAGAAAACTTTTCTTGTAAGGGACCAGATAATAAGTAATTTAGGTTTTGTAGGCCAAGAGGCAAAATCAAGGATATTATGTGCATATTTGTATAACACAAGAAAATAAATTTTCAAACTTTTTTTTTATTGATGAAATGCAAAATATAACCATAATAATTGGGAGCACTTTTGTAAGATAGATCTAGTAATAAGAAGAATTCTTGTGGGGCCTGATTTTTTTTTGTTGTTGTTGTTTAATCTGGGTTCAAATTTTTAGTGTTCCCTCTATAACAGTCAAATATAAATGTGCATCTGTTAATGCTAATCTGCAATGAGGTTTTATGTATTTTATCTTTGAAAAAGCCTTTTTTACACAGATAGGCACTGCCATATATTGATATAAAACTGCAATCATAAGATTTTAATAGCGTATATTCATAATTTGAAAGATAATCATAAAATTCTATTAGATTTCCTCTTAGTTTATAATCAGAATTCAAATAGAGATTTTCCTTCTTGTTTTAACTTTTGCCAGAATAGGAGGTATACAAAGTGTCCTGACATTACTTGTAATTTAAAGATTATCGAACAACTTCACTACCTTATAAGTTTGACATGTAAGTGCTGTTTTTTCCTGGTAATTTTATTTATTTATTTATTTATTTATTTATTTATTTATTCATTCATTCATTCATTCATTCATTTATTCATTTGAGAGAGAGATAGTGTGTGGGGGGCAGAGGGTTAGAGAGAAAGAGAGAGAATCTCAAGCAGGCTCCACACTCAGTGTGGAGCCCGATGTGGGGCTCCATCCCAAGACCCTGGGATCGTGACCTGAAATGAAACCAAGAGTTGGATGTTTCATGGAGTGAGCCACCCAGGCACACCTTTCCTGGTAATTTTAAGTTGAATTTGGTAAGAAACATCATCAAATCTACATCAAAGCTGATTTCAGAAAAGGAGAAATCTATCACATCTACAACACAAACGTTTAACTTAAGAAACTAGAAAAGGAAGAGAAAACTACACCCAGAGTGAGCAAAAGGGTGGAAATAATGAAGATTAGAATAAAAATCACTGAAATAGAAAAAAACAAAACAAAACAGAGAGAAAACAGATTAAACCAAAAGTGCAATAAAACTACCCTTAGCTAGGCTGGCCAAGAAAATAAAGAGAGAACACACAAATGACAAAAATCAGGAACAAAGATGGGATGTTACTACTGGCCGTATTAAAATGTAAAGAATTATAAGGAGTGTTACAAACAATATTATGGCAACAATTAAACAACTTAAATGGAATGGAAAAATATCCTGAAGAGATGTAAATTCTGAAAACTCGTGTAGAAGTAGAAAATCTGAATATACCTATAACAAGAAAAGAAACTGATTTAGTAATTAGAAATCTTTCACAAAGAAAAGCTGAGGTCTAGTTGGCTTCATTGGTAAAGTTTATTAAGCCTTTAAAAACAACACCAATTTCTCACAAACTCTTTTATAAAGCATACAATAGAGGAGAAGGACACCTATCAATTCATTCTGTAAGACCAATATTATCCCGATAACAAGGAAGACAGAAACATCACAAGAAAAGAAAACTAGCCAATATCATGAGCATATATGTAAAAACCAATGACAAAATATTAGAAAACAGAATTCAGGAACATATGAAAAGAGTTTTACACTAACAACCAGTGTGATTGTTTCAAGAATGCAAAGTTGATTTAACAACTGAGTCACTTAATATAGAATACCATATTACTAGGATAGTAAGGAACAAAAATAACATGATTATCTCAATTGTTTCAGAGAAAGCATGTGAAAAAATCCAACCCCCATTCCTGGTTTAAAAAAAATCTCAACAAACTAAGAATAGAAGGAAAATTATGCAACCTTATGAAGGACATCTATGAAAAACTTACAGCTAAAATCATACTTAACAGTGAAAGACTGAAAGCTTTTCCACATAAGATCAGGGTAAAAAAAGCCAAGGCGTCCACTATCAACACTTTTGTTCAACATCATGCTGGAGGTTCTAGCCGGTATAAAAGTGAAAAAAACCCAAAAAACATCCAGTCCAGTTTGGGAAGGAAGAAATAAAATTATTATTTCTTTGCATATATCATGAGCCTATATGCAGAAAAAAAATTTAAATCCACAAAAACATAAAAGAAGCAATAAACTATTTAGCTAGTTCATAGAATACAAGATCAGTGCGCAAAAATTAATTGTGTTGCAATAAAAAATCTGAAAATGGGGGGCGTCCCTGGGTGGCTCAGTTGGTTGAGTACCTGACTCTTGGTTTTGGCTCAGGTCATGATCTAATGGTTCGTGAGATTGAGCCCTGCATCAGGCTCCACACTGACAGCATGTCTGGGATTCTCTGTCACCCTCTCTCTCTGCCCCTCCCCTGCTCTCTTTCTCTCTCTCTCTCTCTCTCAAAGTGAATAAATAAACCTTAAAAAACAAACAAGTCTGAAAATGAAATGAAAAAAACCAATTTCATTTATAACAACATCAGAAATAATAAAATACTTAGAAATATATTTGACAAAAGAAATCAAAGACTTGCATACTGCAAAGTAAAAACGCTGTTGAGAAAAATTAAAGCTCTAATAAATAGAGAGATGTCAAGTTCATGCATTGGAAGGACCAATATTGTCAAGGTGGTCGTTTGCCCCAGATTGATCTACAGATTCAACACAACCCTTATCAAAGCTGTGGCATGCTATTTTTCAGAAATTGACAGGCTGATCCTAAAATTTATATGGAAATGCAAAGTGCCTAGGATAATGAAAACAATTTTGATTAATAAGAACTAAGTCGGAAGACTTGTACCATCTGGTATCATGACTTATTGTAAAGTTACAGTGATCAAGAACGTGGTATTGACAGAAGGATGAGCATTTGATCAGGGTTTGGCACATTGTTTTTAAAAAGTGCCATATAGTAAATACTTGACACTTTGGAGTTTCTGTTGCAATTACTCAATGCTGCTGTCAGTGCAAAAGCAGCTCAAATAAGATGTGAACACACGAGAACACCTGTGTTCAATAACCCTTTATGAACAAAAGAGGTGGTGGGCTGAATTTGGCCCACAGACCATACTTTGTGACCCTGCTATACAAATCAATGGAACAGCACTAAAAGTTCAAAAATAAACCCTTACCTTTGTGGTAAATTAAATTTCAACAAAGATGCCAAGACAATTAAAGAGAGAAAGGAGAGTCTTTTCAATAAATAGTGATGCGGCCATTGGATGCCCAGATGCAAAAAAGAAAAAATGGAATAAATAATATAAACCAACAAACACAGAATCTTAACACACTGTGTTAAAAACGTAACTCCAAAGGACTTTTTTGGCCCTAGGAAGAAACAAAAATGGTTAAATCTCTATAAAAACCCACAGGAGTTAATCTTCATGCCCTTGGGTTAGCAGAGAATCAGATATGACACTAAGAACACAAGCCATAGAAGACAAAAAATTAATAAATTGGACTTCATTGAAATTAAAAACTTCTGCTTCAGAAGATAAGATTAAGAAAATGACAAAATAAGCCATAGACTGAAAGAAATATTTGCAAACCATATATCTGATAAAGAATATGTATCTAGAATTTATACAAAAACTCTTACAATGAGAAATAAGACGATAAACAACCTAATTGTAGGGGACAAAAGACTTGAATAGACATTTTACCAAAGAAGACATATGAATGGCTTATTAGCACAAGAAAGTGCTCGACATTATTAGTTATTAGGGAAATAAAAGTTAGAGCCACAAAAAGATATCATCATACACTAAGAATGCTTATAATCAAAAAGACACACAATACCAAGTATTTTGGTAAGGATGTAGAGAGATAGGAACTCTTATACGCTGCGGGTGGAAATGTAAAATGGCACAACCACTTTGGAAAACACTTTGGCAATTTCTTTAAAAATGAGACATAAAAGGGGTGCCTGGGTGGCTCAGTCGGTTAACCATCTAACTTTGGCTCAGGCCATGATCTCATGGTTTGTGGGTTTGAGCCCTGTGGCGGGCTCTGTGCTGACATCTCAGAGCCTGGACCCTGCTTCAGATTCTGTGTCTCCCATTCTCTCTACAGCCCCTCCCCGCCCCCACCCCACCGCTCACACTCTGTCTCTCTCTCAAAATAAGTATACAGCAAAAAAAGTGAGACATAAACTTACCACATGACTCTCATATTTCACTCCTAGGAATCTAGTCAAGAGAAATGGAAACATAGATCCACAAAAAGGCTTATACATAAATGTTCTAATCAGCATTATTTATAATGGCCCCAAACTGAAAACAACCCAGTTATCAATCAATAAACAAAATGAGGTATACAAATAGAATACTATTCAGCATTGAAAAAGAATAAAATACTCGTATGTGCTACAGCATGGAAAGTTCAACAGCATTATTGTAAATGAAAGAAGCCATAAGCAAAAGATGGAATCAGTGCGTGATTCTCTTTATAAGAAATGTCCAGGAAAGGTAAGATTAGACTCAGACAACTGATCAGTGTTTGCCCGGGGCCATTGCTGGGAATGGTAACTGATTGAAAATGGGTTGAGGGGAAAAGTGGTTGGTGATAGAACACTATTCTGTTAGTTTGCTAAAGCCAACTGACTTGTATACTTCTGACAGGTGAACTTCATGCTATACCAGTTATACTTCAGTGAGGCTGTAAAAAAACAATAAGGTCATTTTCTTCATATTAAGACATCTAGATATAGATATTTCAGATCCAGTCAGTGGTTCGACCAGGTTGTCAGGATTCATCCAATCTCTTTCTCTTTCCAATCTGCATCCTTTCGGGGGTAGCCTTCACCCTCTTGCTAGCTGCCCCATGGCATAGGCTGCCACTGACCTAGCATTCTGTTTGCAGTCAACTCAGAAAGAAGGGAGGGGGAGGAAACAGGATTTTGACAGTTGTGTCCGTTCCTTTTTTCCCATATGCCCTAAGTCCGTTTTACTTAACACCTTACTGCACAGACCTCTTGAACCTCCATCTTGAACATGGAGTTTTCCAGCCTAATCACAAGGGAGTCTGGGAAAATGTTCATTTACTGGTCCAGCCTTTCCTCAGGGAGGCAAGGAAGAGGGGCTGGGAATGGGTATTAGGATATCCAGCCAAGAATTTCTCAGTCTTCTTTTCCACCAAAGCATATCAATCTTAAATAACAGATTTCATTACTTTGGATGGGATCGAACCATGTATGTAGCTCTTTTGTAGAGGAAAGGAGGTATCGCTAGTAAATGAATCCTCCTAAAGACATATAATTATGTTTCTTCTTACAACCACATAGCTTTAATTGTTATTGAGGTTTCTTCTTCGACACAAAAATATGGATTAAACTTCACCACGATGGGAAGGACCTTAAGATAAATGTTAGAATGGCTGCAATTCTCATTCTTAAAATGCTTTTTAAAAAGAAAGCAAATTTAGACAGGTGATCCAAACAGTTGGCATAGTGACAGAAAAAAGAAACAAATACCTTTACTTTAATGTGCCAGGCCCAAGCCAGCCTTAAAAACCTCTGTAAAATCTTTTATGAAGAAAGATTCACGTCGGGTAACAAATGTTATAAGAATTTGCTATTTTACTCTAAATCCCTAACTAAATTCCCAGTTGAAGAGGCTGGCTTGACTTATCAGTCTACCAGCGTGTCTCTTTCTAACCCCAAATCCAGTGGGGTCTGTGCTAAAATCAACCATGGTGGGAATAACTATCCCGTAGAAATTGGCTAATTGCTACAAGTTAGTGTTTTTCTTCTTCCTGAAGAGCAGTTAAACCACAACTAGCATACTCCTACCCATCCGCATCAGTCTTCGGAGTGACAGCATCGTAGGCACATACAGAAACAAATTCCTCCCCTCCCCTAACACAACACGAATCCCCAGATGGCTGCTCTATTTGCTTTTTTCCTTTGAAGCATTAATTTTTCCCTAACTTGACAACACAGATACCAACACCAGAATCAAGGTAGTCAGTAGAAATTTCCTGGCCTAAAAAAAATTAAGCCATGAAAATATCAGAAGTGTGTGTGTGTGTGTGTGTGTGTGTGTGTGTGTGTAGGATACTTAAAAAATAAATAAATTCATGGCACAGTAGCTTTGTGCAAGGGCAACATGGAAATCTTTTGGTAGGAAAGCTCTGGTTAGCATTGTCAAATCAGCAGACACAGGGCAGAGTAAAGTCCTCCATAGGGGCTAGGATTAGGGCAGAAAATTTGTCTGTAGATCTGGTCCCCATTGCCTACGAGTGAGGGATTGTGTTTCCTGAATATCATTAAAAATTAGTATGAGGGTATATAAGTATGGTAGAGGAATTGCTATGTCACTGTTACCGGTATCTTAAGTGGTAACAGCCCTCCTCGACACTACACGCCCTTGAATGATTTGGGCCACTGTAGAAACTTGAAGGGAGGCAACACAGCTCTACTCACTGGGGAGAGGCTGAGCTTGAGCCCAAAGGATTCTATCTACTTCAGGCACACACAATTCTATTTCATTTTCAATGATATCGTTCTAGACTAGAGGTTCGTAATTTCCTTTAGGTTTGGAATTTAAGGAGGCACCTTTAATAAAGAACTTTGCACCATATTCAATGAGGCAGAAAACCCTCGTTATACTTTCTAAGGCCTATCAAAGGACATTCATTCTTGGTAGAATTGATATGAATGACATTTTTTAAGATGTCATACTATATCTTGGTTTTAAGCACTAAAAATCACAAGGCAATTATTAATTCATGTCATAAAAATGTACATTTTTAGAATCCCAGAATTGGACTCTTAGGTTGTCTACCTGATGCTTTTCCACTGCATCCAGCAAGAGGTAGCTTAGTCTCTGCTTCAACATTTCCACAAGTCATGAGTGCAAATCAAGAGTGCCGTCTATTTTATTGTTAGGCTAAAGGTCTTCCTTATATTGACCTGAAACTTGTCCTCACGAACCTTCCCTTCTTTGGTCCTAGTATGGATCTTAAAAACCATTTTTTTTCAGTTATGTAATCTTTGATGTCTGTGACAGACAAATTATATTCTCAGCTCATTTGGACTGTCAGTCAGCTAAACTCTCTAGTTTATCAAATGCAATTTTATTAAACCCCGCCTTTCTCACTTTGTACTTGTGTTGTTGGATTTTTAAATTTAGCTTTAGGACTTCACATTTATCGCAAATCAGTTTCATTGTTTTAGATGTGATCAGTGTTTCCAGCCAGTCAAGATATTTTTGAATTCCTAGTTTTATCATTCAAAGTATTTAGCTGTTTTTCCCCAGCTTCATATCATTTGAATATTTGATTAAATGCCCTGTGTCCCCCTAGGAAAGGCATAGATTAATGTTTTTAAATAGGACCAGAGCAAAGTTCTGGAGTACGCCACAAGACCCCTTTCTTCTCCGTGGATAGGCTGTGGATTTGTTTTTTCCTAACAATTACAAATCTACTTTGTTGTCCTTGAATCCCGTCCATCCATGAGGACACTGTGATGTTGTGATATAATGAGAAATATGTATTTAGTTTTCACCCCCAGATCCTGGCACAGAGCTTCTGAAGCCCCTTGTAATTTCCTAAGCCATAGAGTGATAAGAGCATCCTTTGTTATACTATTTGGTTTTTATCCCCAGTTCCTGAAATAGCTCCAAAGCAATTGAAGAGAAAGGAGTGTCTTTTGTTATTCATCACAAGCCACACCTGAATTTATGTTAATGAGGTGACTTTTGGAAAGGCTGTGAGGCTGTGGGCTGGTTGCCAGAGGAACCAACCAAGAGGACTAGAAATTTCTGCCCCACCTCCTGACCTCCAGGGAGTGGAGAAGGGTGGCAGGTTGAGTTAATCATTGGAGGCTAGTGATTTAATCAACCACACCTATATAATGAGGCCTCCATATCAAACCCGAACCAAGGGGTTTGGAGAGCTTCTGGGTTGGTGAACACACCTAAGTGCTGGGAGGGTGATGCGCCCGGAGCAAGCGTGGAAGCTTCATACCTCTTCTCCATCCTTTGCCCTACGCACATCTTTTCCATTTGTCTGTTCCTGACTTGTATCCTTGAAACTAAACCAGTAATAATGAGCACATTGTTTTCCTGAGTTCTGTGAGTTGTTCTAGCAAATTAGCAAGCCTGAGAAGAGGGTCTCGGGAATGCCTGCTTTGTATTCAGGAGGACTGGAGGCCTGTACTTGTGACGGGCACTTGAGGTGCAGGCTGTCTTGTGGGACTGAGCCCTCAACTGTGGGGTGTGATGCCAGCCCCAGGCAGTCAGTGTCAGGATCGCCTCGTGTGGAAAACCCACACATTTGGTGTCAGAAGTGGTGTGGGTGGTAGTCGCGGTAGAGACGTCTGGAACTTTCCTTCTCGACTTCATTCACGGGTATATTTCTAACAAACCCATGGCAGCTCCCACCGCTCACCTCTTGCTGTTCTACTGAAAACAATTACGCGGCTGTAAATGAATTCTCTTTGTTAAAGTGTAAAATACAGAAGGAAACGACCTGAAGAGTGAAAGTTTCCTTTTTCCTTCTCTGCTCTGGTTTCTTGTCTTTACTCAGAGGAAACCACTGGGAAATCGATGTGTATCCTTCTGCATACTTTCTTACATATTTACATGTAGATGTGTTATTATTCACACTTTCTTAAATATGCTCTCTTGCCTCATTTGATAAGGGACCTGAGGAAGGTTTTCTGTGATGGTACATATTCTCTTTAATGGCTTCAGAATAGTCCTCAATTTACTACAATTTACTACTCCCCTATTGTTGGCCATTTAGGTTTTTGCCAAATTTTTGCTTTAATAAGCAATGCTGCTGTGAACATCCTTTTATCGTGAGCAAATGAGAAAGAATTCGTGTAGTATAGATTCTTAGAAATAGAATTGCTATCTAAAAAGCACGCGCACTTTAAAATCCAAATGAATACTACAAATTTTTCTCCAATATATAGTTCTTTCGAGAGTACCCTAAAGCCTAGCTCTGCAAAGCCTGGTCCTCTGACAAGCAGAATTGGTTGGTCTGGGGGCTTTTTGCAAACAGACTTTTGGGCCCCATCCCAACACACTGACTCTACCACGTGACAAGATTCCCATGTGATCCACACGGTCATTGAAGTTTGGAAAGCATAGCTGTATATGGTCTTTTCTTCACTAAAATAAGATGTCATCAATCTTTTTAATTTTTACCCATTCTTCTTTATTTTCCAAGTACTTAAACACTATTTAACAATATTCTTTAGAATTTTGTCTGGGGTCTCTACTCAATGCATAATTGATCATTCACAGAATACAGCCTTTGTCAATATGAAGATAACACTTTCCCCTTCTCTAATCTTTTGGTTTGTCTTTCATTCTCCAAGATTCCTTAAAGACAACGGACATTTATTTAATAAATTCATCTCCTGATGGCCTCTGTGTTCTGGGACAGAATTGATCTGAGTTGGGAGACCTATTTTTTTTTTTTTTTTATAGCACTAAGTTGCACTCCTAATTTTTCTCACTGTGTTTAGGGAAGTAAGTTCACAGACCACCCGGAGGATATTTAAGAGCCATCAGAAATACTCTTGAGACTACTGCCTCAGGAGATCCTTTAACAAATACTCACAGATCCCTCCCCTTCCTTTTGTTGGTTGATTCTTTGGAGAGGAGAGGTTGCCCCTCCACCTTCTGACTCCTACCTCATCTCAAGACAAAGAGCTCTCTGCTTCTCATCCTCTTGGGAAGGAAGACTGCGATGTGCTAATTGGAGTGGATTGTTCCTGGATTATTGCCTGACATGACCTCACATATACCAGTTTTTGACTTAATCTTTGACCTTCATGCTGCTAATAAATGTTTACTGAGTACCTACTGCATCCAAGATACCATGTTTGACACACATCAATTTTCTTAATCCTCAAACCAGCCCTCTAAGATAGATACCATTATTAGTCATTTTCCAGAGTGGGAATTTGGGGATGCAACGAATGATAGTAAATGGTGGAATTTAACCTGACTCTTAAATGCCACCCATATGTCCTGCAGGTGACCAGGAGAACTCCTGGTCAGAAAGGGACTCAGCAGAGTCCCTTTGCATGCAAAGCATCACTTTGATATTACATAGCTTTACAGAAAGTGTTGCAATTTATAGCATTAGTGAATATAACACCAAAACAAGATTGCTTTATCTATAAGCATAAGTAGCATTCTTGGGTCTATTCCTATAAATACTGTTTCTTGGGGAGCTTAAGGATCAGAATTGACAACTGTTCCTGTTTCCAGATTTTCTGAAAGAATAAGTTAAAGAGAAAAAAAAACTTGTGAGCGTCAACCCTTGTAGAGATGGCTATGGCTACAAGGAGTGCCAGGTTCATTAGGGGTAACTAATGTCTCTGGTCATCCTTGAGTCCCTCTTTTCTATGTCTCTTTACTTACAGCTTCCACAAGAATCAATTTTAAGTTGAATATATCTATACAATATAGGATACAGAGAGATAGATAGTGATAGAATAAAATTCTATCCCTACAAACTGCTGGTCTTCTGTCTGCTTTTTATACTCATATTTACAGACATGTCCCAAAAGTTTCCACTTATGTCACGGATGTGCTGATCTCAGTTGTTTTTTTTAATGTTTATTATTTGAGAAAGAGACAGAGAGCAAGCAGGGGAGGGAAAAAGAGAGAGGGAGACAGAGAATCCAAAGCAGGCTCCAGGCTTCGAGCTGTCGGCACAGAGCCCGACACGGGGCTCGAACCCACAGACTGGGAGATCATGACCTGAGCCGAAGTCGGCTGCCTAACCAACTGAGCCACCCAGGCACCCTGTGCTGATCTGTTTTAAAGGAAGTCTGAGGCTAACATCAACTTCAATGAAAAATTCATATTTCCTTCTCAGTACTTTTGGGGTGAGGGCATATGTGTGTGTTGTCATAATATATAAGACCTTAGTAATGATTGCTGAAAGATCTGTAATACTCATTTATGAAGATTTCCTGGAAGCTAGAGATTCTATTCTCTCAAATATCCGATATGCTCTCAGCATTAATTTATGCACCAGGAGAATCTGAACAGATACTGAAAGATCTCTATGCTTAAAGGGCTTCTTGGAGGCATTTCTTGAATTTGGGCCCCATCGTAAACATACTAGCTACATAAACGTTAGGTAGGTTTACTCTGTTGGCTCAATTGACTTCGATATTATAAGATAAAAAGAGAAAAAGAAGAATAGCAATGATATATAAAGTATATATTAAAAATTATCCCCCAAAAGGAAAGTTATTTCACTAATGGAATAGCATAATGTTCCCTCTTTGATGAGTTTTCCAGACTTATGACCCCAAGGAAGTCTGTGAGTGAAGCATTGATAAGACAAACAGAAGATCTTACAAAATTATGCCAAAATTTTTTCTAAGTTTATTTATTCATTTTGAGACAGAGAGAGCCAGTGTGTACAAGGAGAGGGGGAGCAGAGAGACACAGAGAGAGAGAGAGAGAGAGAGAGAGAGAGAGAGAGAGAGAGAAACCCACGCAGGCTCAATGATGTCGGTGCAGAGCATGACATGGGGCTCAAACTCACGAACTATGAGATCATGACTTGAGCTGAAGTTGGACGCTTAACCAGCTGGGCCACCTAGGCGCCCTACAAATTATGCAAAAAAAAAAAATTATTTGCAAGGTAAGGATGATGAGCAGAGTTGGGGGAAATAATGTATTTCCATATTCTGTTCTTGGGAAAGAGAACTTAGAGATTCTCTTGCAAACTGAAATGATGGCTTGGGCAATTTTAAAAATCAATTAAATTGGAATATATAGTGGTTTACTAAATTGTCTAAAATAATTTTCATAAAAGGTACAATCATGACTTTATTATACATATAAAATGAGTACATATCAGAGAGTTTATTTAATTCATTAATTAATAAGGGAACCAATAAGATGTTCCAACCAATTTCAAGGAGAATTTAAAAAGTGGGGGTTTAGGTAGAGCATGAAATAAATTTGCACATAGATGCAAAAAATTGGCTATTTCTGCAGGTAGGGGAGAGGAAGCAACGGTCTGTCCATCAACAGAATTATTTGCAGGTCTATTGACAAAAAAATATTTGCATTGGATTTGTTATCTCCAATTTACAGAGTTGTAAAACAACTCAAAGACAATAAAAGACACACACCCCCTAAACCCCCACAGATGACCCAAAAGAATGTAATCTAAGAAGAGTTGTCAGTTTTCCATTGAAAACACTCCGTAAACTCTTGGTACAATCCATAGTCTTTCACAGTTTTTACCTACATAGATGATATAAAACCAAACATAATTATCCCTGTTCTTGTCTAAAGTTCTTAGCATTTCTTTTTTTTAATGCTTACTTATTTATTTTTGAGGGAGAGAGAGCTAGTGAGCAGGGGAGGGGCAGAGAGAGAGAGAGAGAGAGAGAGAGAGAGAATCCAAAGCAGACTCCGTGCCTGTCAGTGCAGAGCCCTACATGGGGCTTGAACTCATGATCTGTGAGATCATGAGCTGAGCCAAAATCAAGAGTCTGATGCTTAACTAACTGAGCCAACCAGGCGACCCTCTCAGTATTTTTGATGTAGATGTAGACCTGTCAGATTCATTGATTCCAAATAGAGCAACAGTATACATTTGAGTTTTGAATGGTGAACATTCATCTTCTATTTACAGAAGCAGAAGATTAGAATGGCCACTGAGAGCTCGAATTCCCTCTTGAAGTGTGCATCTCATGTGGTATTATAATGAGATCGTGCTAGATGGAAGGGGAGGCATCAGCCATGAGGGATGGAAATCAGGGCACAGCAGACTTTGAATTGTTGGTGATCCTAGCCTCCAGGGTTGTCGAATGAACTATCAAGAAGCAGTTCAAAGATTTTCAATATTTCTGGAAATTTATTTGTAGATTATCCTAAATCTTGGGAAATGTTATCTTTTTTCTTTTCTCAGATCATCAAATTAATTTGTGTTTCCCAGATGAGCCATTCATTTTCTGAATTTTTCTCTTCTGACTGCCTGATCCAAGAGCTGCATAAACTCCCTCCCTTCATTGATACTCCCTATAAATTTTTCATCCTGAAGTTCAAGTTGCCTTCCTACCACCAAGAGTAACGGTAAAGAAACTTCAGATGTAGCTCTCACATTCTGATCAAAGCTATTTCTCTCAAGGTGATTCATATTCTCAGAATTCCACAACTGTGCAAACATTTATGTCATTGCTAATATACCAGCAAAGCTTCAGCTGTACCAAAGGCCAGAAATAAAATTAGAGCAGTGAACTAATTAGCATTGTATGTACTAAGAGAGAGTGGCATTTAGTTTTTATATTTACCACTTGAGAAAGGAAGGGTGGAGTTTGTCAAGTTTAAAATCCAAAGCGTCGACAAGGTTCCCCTCAAATCTTTTGAGATTCAAATAGTATTACTACTGGGAACATGCAACATCGTCTTTAAGGAAGATGAAACTTGGCATCAGAGAACCAATTGTTCTGCATCTGGGGAAAAACAACAACAACATGGAGTGCATTTTGGCTTTTGAGCTTTTCAGAGCAAGAAAATTGCTTTTCTTCTGACTGAGAGGCTGTAATTGTAGCTCTGATAAAAAGATGTCTCGAGACAAATTCTTCTTTTAAAAAGTCTTGATGAGATTGTTGACTGTTTACCCTTAACTTAAAATCGTCCACACCGACAAAGCTTTGCACAAAACCGTGTTGGTGTCCGTAGTGTTTTTCTGCAGGATTTAAAAGCGAATGCTCTTTGGATGATGCTCCCACTCCTTTGATGTGTGTCTGGTTGAAGGGACTTCATGCCACAGAAGAATCTGTCACTTAAGAGGGTTTGTCTGTCTGCCTTTCAAAAAGCTTTGCAGAGGCCATCGAGGACGGGCATGGTAGAGTGGAATGGAAGTGGCTCTAGAGGCTTTTGTCATCTATTTTTTCTCTTTTTTCTCATTTTTTTTTTTCACATGCTAATGCTGGCTACTAAAAGCATCTTTCATTCCTTATGCCTAGCAACTGATTTGCTTCGGGAACAGACAATTGTGTTGTAGCGAAGGAGAAGAATTTTGATTCCCATCAGAGGTTAGCAATTATTCTTGACTCAGAACAGCCTGGGTTTGAATCCAGCTCTGTCTTTAACAGCCATGTGACCTGGGACGAGCCATGCCACGCTGTTCTCAGTTTCCCCATCTGTAAGACAGGGATGATGATGTTACTGCCTACCTCAGTGGGTTATTTCAGAGATTCAGTGAGCTGACTTTTGTAAAGTGCTTAGATCACAATTTGGCACTCGTACCTGTTATATATTTTGAATTAATTAATTAAGTTAAAATAATTGCTTTCAATTGCAAAGTCTAGAAACAAGCTAAATGTCCATCAGGAGGATGCTGGTTAAATCGATATACTATGTTCATGTAGGAGTATTCCATGCAAGTATCAAGAACAGTGGCAAGTTCTCTTGCCTAATATGGGAAGATCTGGGGGGCCTGGGGGGCTCAGTCGGTTGGGTGTCAGACTTTGGCTTCGGTCATGATCTCGCAGCTCGTGGGTTCGAGCCCTGTGTCTGGCTCTGTGGTGGCAGCACAGAGCCTGGAGCCTGCTTCGAATTCTGTGTCTCCCTCTCTCTCTGCACACCACCCCCCCCCCCCAACGCTCACACTCTCTCTTCTCACTCAAGAATAAATAGATATTAAAAAAAATAATATGGGAAGATCTCCAAGGAAAAAAACCTCACATACATGTAATATGTGCATGGAAAATGTGAGGTCTGGAAGAACACACAGGTAACCATAATCAGCAATTGTTTCTGAGTGGCAAAGAGAGACTTGGAGATCCAGAAGGCTTCTGTTTTGTTATATACCCTTTGTTCTACTAAACAAATTTAATCCAGTTTCAGTTATTACTTTTTCAATAAAAATGTAGTTAATTATGGTTTTATTCGGGAACAAAATAATAATTGTGGAAGAACCTCACGTGAACTTCAATTTGTTACTTAAACAAATCAAGCCAAATATAAGAGGCTCTGGATTACTTTGCTGGTTTCATTTGCATTAAACACAATGTTAGTATTTTCTTTGGGATCTGAAAACTGGTACTGGAAATCCTCAACCCTTGTCCTCTTCTCCAAGGCATGATTTGGGGCTATGGCATAGTGAATAACTCACTATCATTGAGATGCATTTTATGACTTAGAAGTATGGAATTGAACGTGCTTCAGTCTGTCTACGTTCCGTCAGGAGTTTCATTCATTTTTTTGCAAGAGGTGGATCCTTGTTAAGAGGATGACGATAGAACCAGAACATGAGTTGCTGCAAGGAAAACACAGAAAGCTAGTGATTCCTTACAAATGGATAGCTGGTTGCCCCAGACATTTTCCCAATCAGTCTACAGCGATGCCTGTAATTCGCACCAATAGTCACCAATAGTTAAGGCATAGACTCTAGAGACAAGGGTGTTGATAAAGAGGAAACTATTATGTATGGAAGGCAAAAGGTGAGGAAATTGAAGTGAGGGAGAGTTGGGTAGCTACCATGAGTATTGATTTCATGGAAAGCATCAAGCATTTATGCGGTCAAAATTAGGTTGGATCTTGGCTCTGACACTTATATGTTCATTGGGAGTTACTTCACATCTCTGAGATTCATTTTTATACTCTGCAAAATGAGGGTAAGACCTGGATGTATGGTCATACACAACACCCTATTTTGCTGTATTTTCCCAGAGTCCAGAAGAGCACCTGGCATGTAGATGTTGAACAAATATTTGTTGAATAAACAAATGAGGTAATAGAAAGCTACTTGAATGTAGGAAGGGAAAAGTATATTATGAGTTTTCTTTTTTGGCTCCTGCAGGGCATTTGACAAGGTTCTTCATGGTATGCTCCCCATGAAGATAGAGGATTTGGGGCTGGAGACAAGGATTAGAATCTTCTTCACTGGCTATGGTCAAGGGTGCATAAATAGGTTATTGCCATTCTGGGGATGGGTTTCAAGACTTACCATGGGATTCTGCCCTTTCTACCCTATTTTTTTTTTAATTTATTTGAGAGAGAGAGAGAATGAGTGTGATTGGGGGGAGAGGGGCAAAGGGAGAGAAAGAGAGAATCTTAGGCGGACTCCATGCTCTACACACAGCCCAATGCAGGGGTCAATCCCATACCCCTGGGATCATGTCCTGAGCTGAAATCAAAAGTCTGTTGCTCAACCGACTGAGCCACCCAGGAGCCACATGCCCTTTCCACCCCATTAAACATCCTTGTCATTTACTTGAAGAAGAGTATAAATGGTGTGGTTCATCATATATTTATATGACACCACGCTGAAAGACAGGCTATGTTGGAGAAAAGAATCAGAAGATTTTGACTGATTAACTTGAGGGACAGAATTAAATGAGGTTTGCCAAGATATGTTTAAAGTCTTGCATTTGGGTTCAAAAACTCTAAAACACATGAACGTGATAGGGGACACTGTGTTTAATCGCTGTGCACATGGGTAAGCCACAGAAGTTTTTGTCTTCAATAAAATTGATATGTATCAACTTCACATATTGTGTATATCAAATAACTCGCTGAATCTTGAGTTGCATTGGTTGGAAGCATGGAATCAACTCAAGTTAGGGCATGGTCTCAATTTTCTCTGTGATTCCTGGAGGGCCACATTCCACTCTCAGAATCCCAGTTCCAAAACAACATGTAAAAATTAGTTAGAGACTAGAGATGAGTGGTCAGATCGTGAAGGGACTTGGCACTCTGTGTGTGAGATTTGATTGAAGAAATGGAAAAGTTAGCCTGAAGGCTAAACTTAGATGAAAACAAGGTATCACTAGACTATCACATAGGAAAGAAATTAGATTTTATCTACAAGGTCCCAACAGGTAAACTATCTTTAGTGGGGAGAATTAACAGAGAGGTTTTTGTCTCGGTAAAAAAAGGAATTTTGATGGGTAAAAACTGATGGGATAAGTAACAGTGGTTTTCTTCACTGTAAAAAAGACTGTGTGTCCTTTTAAAAAATCAGAAAGCAAAAAATGTTGAGATATAAACAGTGTTAATGTTTTTAAACCCCACCATCTGTTTAAACTCAAGCATGCTAGTACATTGTTGAAAAAAGTTTCAAGTTTAATAGTTCACCAAACTTGGCAGACGTTCATCCAGCGGTTGGTCCAGAGCTCCTCTGTGAAGTTACAGACAGGATGGCACTTAAATTAAATAACATTTTGGGTCCTTTCAAATTTGAGGGCCTTATATCTAATTATCCTACAAATGCAAGAAGCATCAATTCTATTGAGATCGTAGCTTCTATAACTGACCTTGGCTCGAGGCCACCCGTGAATTTGTGTTAGCTCAATCCTTGGATTCTAACAGGCTTTATCCACTGCTGGTTAACTAGAATGGAAAGCCGATGTAGTTGCCAAGCAACCCAGATTTGGAGAAATATGCCTCCTTGTTCTAGTGTACCAGATAAGTGGATAAACAAGCATTCTTTTGAAATGACTCAATCTTCTCTTATGGGTATACTTATAAAATGAATGAGAGAACCAAGACAGATCTTTAGGTAATTCAAGGCAAAAATTTCTCTGAATAAATAATCTAGTAATTTAAAAGCCCAAATGGCTTGACCCATGTGAATAATTTCCTCAGTCTTTCATCTTAGTGTGTGAGTAGTACATCTCGGCAGCCGTTATGTTTCTCTGTGAGTGCACGGTGTATGGTGTAGCCACAGAGATGGAGAAAAGACGATAGACTCAGTGGCTAAGTGTGCAACTGTATTTATTCTATAATTTGGAGTTGACCTGTGAGTTGGAATATCTTTTTTTAGAATCTTGGACTACAGTCAGTAGCTGCTAACAAGACAATGAGGTCAGTTTCTGGCAGCAATGAAATGGCTGCTTCCCCAACTAGACTGTGAGCTCTTTGAGGGCATTTATTTTTGTGTTTCACAATGTCCAGAAAGCATAGAATACTAGACATTAATTTATGATGATTACAGATCAAAGATGTCCTTGCCATAATGTATACTCATTTACATTTCCCAAATTTATGAGCACAAAATATACATATAATATTAAATAGGTAAAATAAAACACCTACCAATCAAGATACCCGACATAATGCAAGTGAATCCTCTGAATACATTTACTATTATTGTGCCACTGCAAAGCTTAAGCTGAAAAAAGAGCCTTTCATGAAACAGTGGTCAAATATTGATATTCATTTATCAAACCTTTTTTCAACAACTCACTGCCATACTTTAATTTAAAAGATGGTGGGGCTTCAAAATATTAAGTCTTTATAGCTCAACATTTTTCTTTTTCTGTTAACAATGACATGTATTCTTTTGCAATGAAGACAACCATCATGATTTTATAATGTAGAAAACCAAGTAATATTCCAACTATTCCCAGTAGAGAGATCGTCATTTGACTCAATTGTGCTACCCCAGCCCCTGTTGGTGCCCGCAGGGCAAGGCGTGAGATGCATGGATGCAGCGGAAATCTTGAACACTGGGGCCAATGGCCCCTCCTTGTTCATCGCCTGCTCTAGAGTTGGCCTGGATTAAAGGGCTGGAAGCCTTGCTTCACTCATGGCTAAAAACCGTGCGGTGGGTGTAGCTACAACTCCCGCCCCCCTCCAAGCCACAAAACCTACTGAGCCCTCCCTACTCCTACCGCTAACCCACCCTCCACTCTTGTGATTTCTAGGGGTTCTGCATTGACAACAGCTTGGGGAGTCACCAGATCCAAAAGAAACAAGAGGAAGGAAATGAAGGACAGTTTTCTCATAGCCTTGCAGGGCAAAGTGTTGGAGGGAGAAAAACTAAGTGGTCTCTTTAAGAGAAAGATCATGTCTCAGTCCCTTTTGTAGCCCCATCATCCTAGCCTGGTGCTTGAACTCAGCGGAGAGGTGAGGAATGTAGCCCATGGGGAGGGGACCATGGCTGCATTATCTCCATAAAAGGGTGCGAGGGATTTTTCAAGCTTATGAGGATCTGGGATGTAATTTTACTTCTGCCACTGGTTTATGGTCTTGGAGAAGTGAGCTAATCTGTGCTGTGATTCTTTGAGACACATAAGTAGGTTGAGTTGCGTCCTCTTTACAGTGCCTTTGCCCTTAACCTTTTGGGTCCACATGAAGGCTTATGTTTCCAGAGAGACAGCAGCATTCTCCTGGAATATTCGGTTCATATCATCAGTAGCACCTGTCAGCCCTTTCAAAGCTCAGATCCAAGATTCATAATTTCCTACTTCAGAGGCACCTCAGGTGCTCACAATAAGAAAGGAAGTAAGCACACAGAAAACAAAGCGCACCACTGACAAATGATCATGGGAACTCTGAAATCATCTTTTAGGCGAAAGTAGCTCTTTCCTATAATCTGGTGGAAGCCAGCCTGGAGGTATGCTAACAAGTATCCGATGCAACTCTGTAATATGTAATAAGCAGCTTTCTCTTAGGAAGAAGATCCTTGATGGTGTTTAAAGGATTCTACTTACTAATGGAGGTGTGAAAACATTGACTTTCAAAATTTAAAGAGTATCTAGGTTTCTTTTAGGAAGATGTGCCAAGGCAAAATGAGAAGCACAGTACCATTAGGCTTTGTTTGTGTGCATATATCCAGGAGAATTTTAAAAATCCAATTAATTCTTAATTCAAGGCGTTGTCTTAGTAACTCCTATTCCAGGATGCTCCGTGCTTGCAACATAATTCATAGCTTCACCAAAGCAGGAGAAAAATAGAAAAAGACAGAACCTTAAAATACCTTTGCCAATTAAATTCTGAATTATTTTTGACTCGGAGAATAGTCAGTCATTTTATTTAAGCTGTTAAGGATGATAAAGAACACATTGATTCCTTATGTTTCCACTTATATTTCCATTACTTCAAAATCCTCAGTGTGTTTTGGATTTTCACTTAATCCCTTTTTTACCGCCCAATCCAAGATGTTAAAAATAGATACAAAGACCAGCTTAGTATTGGATCTATACCCTGAAGGTTAATTCCAAAATAATGGAATTCATGACTCAAGTCACCAAATTCCCATAATCCCAGGGCGATCTCAAGAAATGTTTAAGATGCGAAGAGTAAGTGGTACAGTGAACCCAGAAGTTACGTCCAAAACCAGATAATACTTTCTCATTCATCCTTTGTAATGAGAAGTTCATTGCTGAGGGCAGAAAGATCACGATGATGGCACAGGTCCAGAGCAAACCTCAAAGATTTATTCAACATTCCAAAACCTGCCCTTGATTAAGCCTTTTCTTATATGGTAGGTTCTTATGGAAGGTTCTGTTCATTAGTAGTGAAAAGCTATTCCCAACTCACTTTTCCTCCATGTCCCCACTACAGAGGCTTCAAAGCCAAATACTCGCTTTTTGTAGCTTTTTGTCTAGCTTGGGATAATATGATAGCACAGGAACATGTGACAAGCAGAAGTCTGCTAGCGTTTCTTGGTAAACTTTCTGTCCCCATTAAAGGAATAAATATCCTAGCAAGACCTTTCTCCTCATTGCTGTCTTGAATGCAGGCATGACGTCTGGATCTTTGTCAGTTGTGTGGCCACCACAGAACCACAGTCCTAAGACCGAGAAACATTCAACAACACATGTCACTGGATGAACACCAGCAGCCACCTGTTCCCAGAACTTTAATATGAAAACAAGGACTTATTTGTTTAAGATACTATAGATCGGGTTTTGTGGTGTTTCCAACCCAAGCATCCTTAGCTAATAGAGTGTTATACATTCATCTTTTTGTAATTCCTACAACAACCTGCAAGGGAGCCATTATTACCCCTATTTTATAAATGAGGAAACTGAGGCACAAAGAGTTTACATTGCTTGTCCAAGGCTAGACAATGGTCTCACCACTTTGCTAGTGTTTCCAACTTTTTATGTAGGTTTCATTTCCTGACTAAACATTAATGCTTCATGCACTTATATCATTCTTCTACTCTTCCTCATATGTGTGTGTGTGTTTGTGTGTATGTGTGTGTGTGTTGTATTATTCCTACCAGGAAATTTAGGTTCTAGCCTAGTTTTACTACGGCCTGCCTGCCAGGCCTCTCCTCCACTCAGTTTCCTCTTCCATAACACGATGGGCTGGATGAAAGTTTGCAAGTCTCTTCCAGACCTAAAGTCCTATGATGCTGTCATGTGCTCATAAGACTGTGAGCTTCACAGCACCAGGGATTATTTCTTTGTTTGTTTTCAAGCTCATTGTTCTGCCCCTGGCAGATAGGCAGTCATTTTACTGAGTATGGATGGTCTAATTAGCTTCCTCTCTAAGGACCTACAAAAGAAACATAAAAAGGATGGTCTAAAGTACCATGGGGAAATGTTATGAGGAAATATTAATTCAAGCTCATAAACTGGAGACTGGAAACAATGCTTCTTAGAAGAAAGATAACCTAGAAGTACAAGACTCGTTCATCTTCTCCAGGGATGTTTGTTGCGTATCTCTCAGGTGTCTGGTCTCTTTTGAGCATGGAGCTAGTTGGGATGTTATAAAAAGTTGGCATTACAGTCGGGAGGATGTGCATAAAAAGTTACTGTGCAGCACAGTGAGTGTGATGATAAAAGGACATTCGGGGGAAGAGAAAAGACCCAGGCAATTCAGCCTGACGAGAGGAGGGCAGCTCCACAGTGGAAGTGATAGAGAGCTGAGCTAACTTTTGAAGGATGATTATGGATTTCAACAGCAAGAAGATGGGGCAAGGATGACTCTTGCTAAGGAAATATGTCCAAATCCACTTAGGTACATAAGAACATGTTTGAGAACTGAAGAATGCTGAAGTATAAGAGCATGAGTAGGGGGTTTGGAGAAGAGTCTGGAGAACTAAGAAAGGGCCTAGTTATAAAGGGTGGTAGCCAGGCTGAGGGGAATGGACTTATTTTGGTAGGCAATGTGGCCCAAGGAATATCGTCAGATTTCAAGCTTTAGAAAGATTACTTCATAATATGAATTTTGGAAAATGGCCAATGCACAGTAGCCTCCCTGGTACTGGATATCCATAAAATGCTTCACATTTATATTGTCTATGACTAAGAGTGATAGAAGGGTAGCAGAAGACCTAAAAGGAGAGTGTTGAAGGTTCCGGGGTAAGATGATGAATTAAGACATGGTGATGGGGCATGAAAGGGACAATCATAAGTGATGTCAAGGTGACAAGATGATAATACTTGATAACTGATCCAATGATGAGGCAGGATGCTGATGATCAAGAGTGTAACATTCGGGAACCAAGCACAGGGAGGAAGTTTTGTTGAGCCAGATGATGAGGTTTGCCTTGGACACATTAAATTTAGAATGCCACGCAGTATCTGAGGGCGAGATATTTAGTAGAACATTGTACAAATATAGGTCTGGTGCTTAAAGTAGAGACAATCATGAGCACTTAGCACAGTGGTTCTCAGTCCTTTGAAAACCAGCATCCTCTTTACACAACAAACAGTAATGCCCCTGCAGTAAGTAAATAATATGCTTATATATATGTTTTTAAGAATCCAAACAACACCAGGTAAAGGAGAGGTAAAAGGAAATGAAGGTTTTTTTGAAATAAAAACTTAATATCTAATAATCAGGCATAACTACACTTACAGTGAATATAAAATATATATAAAATATGTATCTAAGATTATTTTTTGAAGGACACATTCATTTGCTCATTCCTTTAACAGCTGTTGGTTGTCATCTAGGTTACAAGTACAGTTTTAGGCATTGGAGAAACAGAAGTGAAATAAAGAGACCCAATCTCTGCTTTCCTGGAAAATTCTCTAACACGGCAAGACAGACAAGCAAATATAAAAGTAAATGATATCATGAGTTCTTACAGTGATGAGAGCTACAAGGAAATAATTTAGACTATTGGGATGGAGGGTGATTAGTGGGGGAGGGAGGTATCAGCAGTGACCTAAGATGGAGACAAGCTGGGTGTGTTTGAGGAGCAGAAAGAAGGCCAATGTAGGAAGAATGTCACATGTTAAGATGAAAACGTGGAAGGAAGTACAAGTCATATCATGAAGAGCCTTGAAGGTCAAAATAGGAAGTTGAAGTTTTGTCTTAAGTGCCATATGAAACCAATGGAAAATTTTAATCAGAGGTGTGGCATCATCTGATTTACATTTTAAAAAGCATGTTCTAGAGACTTCCAATTAGTGATAGCATGACAGACTAGATTTCCTAAATGAAATCTAATCTCATTAAAATGGGAAATGAATCCCTTCCATTAAAAACAACTACAAATTCCAATAATTTTATATTTCTAATACTTTAAAAGTCTTGCAAACAAGTAAGGAATTTGCAGATGCCAAAATGAAATGAAAACAGGAATCCTAGGAGGTACATCCTTAGAACTGGCTTTTATACTAAGGATGTTTGCTCATCTGTAGGGATCTTTACTCTTTGTTTTGCTTGATGCTCAAGGCACACAGAAGGAGATGAAGGTTAGGGCCCACCCAAGCTGGGAGTATAATAAGAACCCTCCATATAAAGCTCAGTTCCCAAAAGGATGGATCTTAAAGAGTGAACAAGAAAAGAAACCACAGTGCAGAAAGATGAAGCAGGCGCTCCCATAGAATGTTGATGGGAATATAAAAGTTTTACCACTTTGGAAGATGGTCTGCAAGTTTCCTATAAAACTAAACATAATCCTATGCTATGACCCAGCAATTCTATTCCTGAGGTCTTTACCCAGGAAGATGAAAACATACGTCCCCAAAATGACTTGTGTGGGAATATTCACAGAAGCTTTATTTATTGGAAACAGTTCAAGAGCTCACCAACACAAAAATGGATAAACAAATTGTGGTGTATGTATACAATAGAATACTAGCTAGCAATAAAGGAAGAACAAACTACAGATACACTTAACAGCATGAAAACATTTCAAAAACGTTATGCTAAGTGAAAGAAACCTCACACAAAAGAGCACAAAATGTATGATTCTATTTACATGAAATTCTAGAATGCACTAAACTAATCGAAGGAGGAAAAACGTCAGAACAATTGATGTTTGTAGGGTTAGGGATGGGGGACAGATGCTCATTGCGGAGGGTAGGAGAAGACTTTCTGGTGTTATGTTAATGTTCTATATCTTGAGAAAACTGGAACTCATGAAACAGAAAATTCTAAATCCATCAATTTTGTGTAATTTAATTTATTATCCCAAAAGAAAGAACTATAAATAAATATTGACTCAACAATCTACATGTATGCTGAAGTGCTTAGGGGGGCATGTACTTTCAAATGCATCCAAAACACTGTGGGTGATGGACAGATAAGGGAGTAGATGCGTAGGAAGATATGTAAATAAAATAGAGTGTAGTAAGTGTTCGTAAGAAAATAATGGAAGAAGAAAAGAAAGTCTGAAAATGTGCCCATCTTGACTTTGAAGATAGGTGGAAAGTAAAAAAGAATTAATAGTATCCCAAAGGAAGAGTTTAATTTAAATGGTCCTATGTTGGGCTCTTGGGTGGCTCAGTCAGTTAAGTATCTGACTTCGGCTCAGGTCATGATCCCGTGGTTTGTGGGTTTGAGTCCCACATCGGGCTCTGTGCTAATGGCTCAGAGCCTGGAGCCTGCTTCAGATTCTGTGTCTCCCTCTCTCTCTGTCCCTCCCTTGCTCATGCTCTGTCTCTGTCTCTCAAAAATAAACATTAAAACATTGTAAAACTAAAAAAAAAAAAAAAAAAAAAAAAAAAAAGGTCCTTGGTTGTTAGTCCCCATAAGGCAACTGGGAGAAATAAATGCAAGAAGAATGTAAGTTCAACCAGGGACTCAATGGACTCTCTTTGATAGAGTTTTAAAGATAATGAGCTCATAAACAAAAATCTCACAGAATGCAAGGAAACAGGAGGCTGTGAGAACCGGCAACCCCCCCCCCCCCAAAACAAAAACAAAAACAAAACAAAAACAAAAACAAAATGCCCACAACAGATTGCCAAAACAGAGCATGTGAATGATCACATAGACTATGTTTAATATGTTTAAAGAAGTATGAGAGGTTTATACTTATGAGCAAAGAACAAGAAACTATAAGATTTTATCAAGTAGGTTACATAAAAGGATATCTAGAAATAAAAGGAAAAATAACATAAGGTTAAAACTCAGTGGATGGAGTGAAAGACACACAGACTAGGCACAACTGAAGAGAGTGTGAGTTAACCAGAAGACATGTACACCACAGCTCAGAAAGAATGAGAGGCAGATAATATATAAAGATGTTAAGCACCAAGGCAGATAGAGAGGGAAGGTCCAACATATATGAAATTGGAGCTTTGTAAAAAGTCAGGGAGAGGAGGAAGTTGTTTGAGATAAATGCTGAGAACTGAGAACAGAATTATTAAAATATATCAATCCTTAGACTCAGGCTACCCAAAGTATTAGCAGTACGATAAATAAAAAGAAATGCATAGCTCCACTATATCAAAGTAAAATTGCAAAAGGCAAAAAGAAAAGAATATTTTTAAAGCACCCAAAGAGAAAAGGTAGATTACCACAAAGATATGGTGGTTAGATTTACAGGTGACTTCTCCACAGCAAGATTAGAAGCCAGAAGACAATGGAAACATATACTGAAGGTTTTTAGGACACAATTGTAAACCCAGATTAATACATATTGTGACACTATATTTCAGGATGAGTGTAAAATAAAGACATTTCCAGCCGTGTCTCTTCTGCTTACATTTCACCAATCAAATCAATTTGGATGATTATGTCTAATATCAAGGTTTTGGGTGTGCAGAAGGAGAGGAAAACCAGAGACCTTGATGAGCATTAGTTACTATAGCATATAGGGCAAATTACATAGGTAGCAAGAACAGTAAAAAGCAGGGCAAATTAGAAACACAAAATTCAAGAGAGTAG
The DNA here is from genome assembly GCF_018350175.1 of Felis catus. Classification (NCBI taxonomy): domain Eukaryota; kingdom Metazoa; phylum Chordata; class Mammalia; order Carnivora; family Felidae; genus Felis; species Felis catus. The sequence continues at coordinate 11,853,188 of NC_058372.1, forward strand.
CTACCTTTGGAGGAGAGAAGGGGACATGACTGAGGAAGGGCATACATGGAGCTTCAAATTTATTTATTTGTAATATTCTCTTTCCTAAGCTGTGTGATGGGTGCATTTGGTATTTGTTTTATTACATATACAATGTATAAATGCTATGTTAAGAATGACAGATATTTAACTAGACATAGTAAATATATAACTATATGACTAAAATATATATTGAAATAATACAAATGTTAAAATGTATGACTACATAATATATAAAAACAAATATAGGGGCACCTGGTGGCTCAGTCAGTTAAGCATCCGAATTTAGCTCAGGTCGTGATCTCACAGTTCGTGAGTTTGAACCTCACGTTGGACTCTCTTCTGTCAGCACGGAGCCCGCTTTGGATCCTCTGTCCCCCACTCTCTCTGCCCCTCCCCTGCTCGTGCTCTCTCTCAAAACTAAATATACATTAAAAAAATATATATAGTTCAATTGTTAGTGTGTGTATATACATATACAGGTATTTGTGTGTGTGTTCATTTATTTATATGGTTGATTGATAATAAAAAACAACGTCAGATCACTCTGGCTACTTTGCAGGGTGGAACTGGGGAAAGTAGTGAGAAGGCTGTTGCAATAAACCAAATGAAGCATGAGAAGAGCTTAGCCCGGAGCAATGGTAATGGAGATCAGAGAAAGTGGGTGAGTTCATGACACATTTTGGAGATGGAGACAAATGAGAAATTGGATTTGAAAGTGGAGGAAAAGACAGGAAATAAGAACTGCTAATATTTCAGCCTGTATTACCAGGTGGATGGAGATATCATTAATTGAGAACAGGATTAGGAAAGGAAAAGTTTGATGACTGCAGGCAAGAATTCTCTTTCTGCCTACTAAGGTTTGGGTACCTACTAGATATTAAAAGTGAAGATACCAAGTAGACAGATAGCATTAACAGTTTGGGGGAGAGGTCAGGGCTTGAGATGTAAATTAGAGAGTCCTGGGCCTATAGTGATCTTTCATCATTTGTAATATTAAAAGATATGAAATGTTTAAATGTATGTAATAGCTAGCTAGATACATAAATTATGACGTTCATAATGGAATATCACATAGCCATTAAGCAAGGGCGTAGATTCACATAGACTGACACTAAAGGTGTTCAGAATATATTGTTAAACTTAAAAAGCACTTGGTGTGTGTATTGTATGATTTGTGTAAAAAGTAATCACATTATATGCTTGCGTGTGGGTGGAAAATTTCCGGAAGATACATAACTAGGCGTCAACAGTGGTTACTTGTCCAGAAGTGGGGTAGAGGCAGGATATGGGGAGAATGGATTTTGCTTATCCTTCTTTATTATTTTAAATTTAACTTTGAATATGTAATTTATAAGTAAATACCAAGTAAATACCTTGGTGATTTGTGGTGGTGGTTGTGTTTTTTCAAAAGGTAGTTCAGGGTAAGGGGGGAACAGAACCAAACTAGGGCCATGGAGTCCTGGTTTCCTCACTGGCTCTGTGTGTGACCTGGGAGCACAGTCCTCTCTTCCACTTTGGCTTTAATTTTCTCATCAGTAAAGCATCATCATTGAGCACACAGATCTCTGTATTCAAATTTGCATCGAGGTTAATTTTACCGTATGTATACTCTATTCAGGCTTATTTGTTTAGACACAAATCAACACGTGGATTCAAATAGAGGAAACTCTTCAATTGTGAGTAACTTGTTCTGCGAGGGTTCCGCAAGGTGAGCAAACATTTCTAATCAATTTTAACTTGATCAGCGAGTGATGTCTTGCCATACGAGTACTTTATGATGCTGAATGTCACATGATCAAAACTGAGCCAATGGTTCTTCTCACTATTTGTTCTTCTCTCTCTCTCTCTTTCTTTCTCTGTGGGATTGTGGGTGATCATTTCCCATGCTCAGATGTTTGGTCTCAGGCTGCAGTGTTTGGCAGAAATCAGTGATTTTCCAGAAAGTTGGAGGGTGCCCACAGCTGGGACTAGTGTATCTTTTGTCAGTTCAAAGCACCTATGGACAGTCCTTTGCTGTTCCCGACAAGAGGAAGCTTAGGAACGCTTTGCTTCATTCTAGGTCAGGCTGCCTGCCAATAGAGACCCTTTCCTCTGCTGCCTTATTGCCAGTTACATTAAATCCAGTGTATGACAAGAGTTTACTAATACTGTACTATAGTCAACATCCGTTAGTGATACTGAAAGTTGTCCCTCACAATAACCCTCCTCTTTCTTGTCTCCCTCACACCAGCCATGAAGGTTTTCAAGGGTAAATGCAGGTTAATTTGTTTATTTTTCTTTATATTTTGCATTTTACTTATTATTTTGTATTATATTACAGTATTGTAATCATTTTTATATGAATATTTTTGGGTTGTGGCACGAATCATCTGAGTTTCTATTATTTCTTATGGGGAAATTCGCTTTGATATACAAGTGCTTTGGATTACAAACATATTTCTGGAATGAATTAGGCTTGCAAACCAAGGTCTTACTCTACTCTGTTTTACATCATTCTGATCCAATCCATCCAATTCCATTCAATTCACCCTATATCATTCAATCAGCAGGGCATCTCCTACGTCCCAGACACTGTGTAGGTGACAAGACAATAAAAGGCTACCCTCACAAAGTGTCCTTGTAGTTGGGGAGGTAGTCATGCAAACAGTTATAATACCCTGTGTAATAGTACAGAAGTTCTAGGGGCACCTGAGTGACTCAGTCGCTTAAGTGTCCAACTTTGGCTCAGGTCATGATCTCACAGTTCGTGGGTTCGAGCCCTGCATCAGGCTCTGTGCTGACAGCTCAGAGCCTGGATCCTGCTTTGGATCTGTGTCTCCCTCTCTGTCTCATTGCCTCTCCATCCTTCTCTCTTTCTCTCAAAAATAAATAAACATCAATTTTTTTTTTAAATACAGAAGTTCTAGAGGTGAAACAAAGGAAGGAGTGATGAGCCTTTTCCGGGGAGACCAGACTCCATTGCAGTTTACCGGTAATATCTGCTCGTCCTTCCTGAGAGAAAATTCTACTTTCCCAACTCACTGAAGGCATGGGTGGCCGTGAGACTTGCTTTTGCCACTGGAGTGCGAGAAGTGCAAAAGTTTACGAGCGAAAGTTTGAGAGCACTTTGTGCTTTGCCACATTTGTCTTCTGTCGCTGACCAGCCACATTCCAGATGGCTTCCGCCATGTCATCCTGGAGTCAGCCAACCACGATGGCCTTGTAGCTTGAGTAGGATTCAAACTTGGTCATTCTCAGCCACTGAGATTTGAGGGTCCATTCACACTGCACGTCTGTGAGGGCTGACCGATGCTACTGGGCTGGGTCTTCCAAACAAATGTAAGGCAATAACTTAGTAAAACGTTAGGACCCAGGAGCACCAAAACCGTATCCTTTGTGGGCAGGGAGTCTCAAGATAATCCCAGGAAGGAGAGCACATCACCCTGATAGTTCACTTCTGTTCCAGAGGATGGCTCATGTCTCCTTCAGCAAGTGATGAGAACACACTTTCTGTCATATTCCCCTTTTTTAGTCAGTTGCCACGTAAACTTATACGTAAATTAGCCACACTATAAGCAAGACTTGTTCCTCTCTTCAAGGTGGCTCCAGCCTAAAAGGGACACGTCAGACGCTCAACTTCATATAGAGAGACCAAAAAGCTGCAGGTAAAGGCAGCATCTTACTGTTCAGCCTTTTGAAAGGAGAGCAGGAAAAAGTCTGTTCCTTGGTCCAGACTGCTCCGTTGAATTTCCTAAAAAGAAAACACTACTGTCTGACAGGAGGTGGATGGCGGAGAAGTGGAAATGTATCTGGAAGCAAAGAACTTAACCAAGGTATCAGGCTCTGGGGTTCTTGGAGCGCCTTCTGCAACTCCCAGATGGCAACCCAAAGCATTTCGTTAGGGCTCTCGTGACTTTTTGTTTTCTCACCTCTTTCTCTTTGCCCATGAAGCTGAATATTTTTCTAGGTAGAAAACAAGACAGCTGTTAAATATTGGCATATTGAAGAAAAGACACAGCGTTTTAAATTCATGACCACTAACCTTTGCATTCCTTGAGAGCCACCTGGTAATCCTAATCTGTTCCTGTCAACAATCCCATTCTCCTAGCCTTTTATTGTAGACCTTCTCCCCCCTCCTCAAAACAGAAAGTCCTGGCACTCACGGAGCTTAAATTCTGGGGACACGGAGAGCCAGAAATGAATAAACAAGCAAATATATTTTTCAGATAGGTGATAGAGGTAATGACAAAGAATAAAGCAGGAAAAGGGACAGAGAATGATAGAGGTGGGCAGGAGGAGGTGGTGTTTTTGACTGGCTAGTGCGGGACGTTTCTCTGATAAGATGACATTTAAACAAAGAACAAGAGGCTATAAGGGAGTTGGCCTTGTGGACATGCAAGGGAAGAGCCTTCCAGGCACAGGGAACTGCATGTGCAAAGGTCCTGAGGCAGGAGCGTGCTTGCTGTGTTCGAGGAAGTGCAAGGAAGAAAGTGCGGCTAAAAGAAGTGGAGAAAGTAAGGGGAGAGTGGAAGGAGATGAGGTCAGAGGTGGCAGGGAGCAGCCAGAACACACAGAACTTTGTAGACCATGCTCATTTTCATCACCCCCACTCTTAACTAATGATTTTACTTCGTATTTCACTGAAGAATGGAACCAAATCAAAAGAGAACTTTTACGTCACCACCACACCTACTGGCCTGTCTGTACCTTTATAGTTTGGCTTCTCTCCTCCTACCTTGGAAGACCGACCACATTCCAGCCTATTTGACCACCTGATCTCCATCTCTGCCTGTGGATGACATCGCTCCTGACACTGTCCAGTGTCCTGTGTTGTTAATATTTTCCTCTCTACCAGGCAGTTCTTTCTTGCCATAATCTTCTAACTTAAAACATCCTCCTTTGACTCCTCCATTCTTTGCTTCTCCTAACAGAAACATTTCCTTTGTCTGTCTTGTCTATCTGTCTTCATTCCTTCTATCCCGCCCATTCCTGAACCCAGGACAGGCAGACGCTTGCTCCCACCCCCTTCACAAAATCTGTGTCAGGTCACCGGTAGCTGCCATGTTGCCAAACCCGTTGCTTATTTCCTAATTCTCGCCTTAGAAGCTGGTTGGTTTTACTTGACGCAGTTCATCACTTCCTCCCTCTTGAGGCATTTTCTTCCTGGGATCTCTTAATTCCCCTTGGCAACTGCTCCTTCTCAGTCTCCTTCCCTGGAACTTCCTTTCCTTCCCCACCTCTAAGTGTCGGGATGCTGCAGGGCTCAGCCCCTCAGTCCTCTTCTCATTACCCTTAACACTCATGCCTACATGGTCTTACCCAGTTCCTTGGTTTAATAACACCTTTAGTTTCGTACACGGTTCTCAGAGTAAGGAAGAATTTTCTACAAACTACCCTCAAGTCTCAAGGCTTCAGAGCAGTAAAGATTTTTTGTTCACTGTCAATTTCCATCCTGAGTCGGTAGAGGCATCAGTCACCCAGGGATCCAGGGCAACAAATGTGTCCATAATCCCCTGGGCAGGAGAAGGAACCATGGTGAATCACACGCATACAGCTTAAAGATTCCGCCCAAAGTGATGCAATCACTTCTGCCCTCAATTCATTGGTCGTATCGAGTCACATGGCTATGCTAAACTTTAAGGGGGTAGAAAGTACAGTCCTGTCGGGCCTAGAAACATTGGTGAATAGCTCTAATGGTTACAAGAATCCTAACCCTCACTCTGACTTCTCTGCTAAACTCTTGACTGGTGGATCAAAGTGCCTATTTGACATTTTCTCTTGGATACACAAGAGACAATTCAGACTTCATTTTATCCAAATCAAAATTCTTTGTTTCTCTCTCACCCTCACCTCATGTTGCCAGATTTGTCACTGCCTTTGGCTGACTTCTTGGGAAGTAGCAACCTCATTCTACCTGCTACTCAGGCCAAAACCTTAAAGTCCTCTGACTACTTTCTATTCCCAGACCCCCATTTTATCCATCTGCAAGTTTTGTTGGCTCTTTAATTAAAATATATACAGATTAGAATTTCTTCTCACCCATTTATTATGGCCATTCTAGTGCGGACTCCCATCATGTCTTGTGAGGATGCTTGTATTAACTGTTTTCCCTATTTCCCTGGTTGCCTCACTGTATATATCCTATATTCTTCAAGCAGAAGATAAAGTAATCCTCCTTAAACTTTGTCTTTTCTTGACTCTCCTGGCTCAGAACCTGTCAGTGGCTCCCCATCTCATCGCAGTAAAATCCAAAGTCATCATGGTCTATAAAGTCCTACAGCTGTTTTATAGAAGACACAATCAACATCGGACTCTCCTTCCAGCCAGCCTACTTTGTCAGGGTCAAAGTCTGCTCAGAAATACACTTGACCAATGTGTCAGTGATACCTGGATTTTAAAAAAAAGAAGGGAAGAAGAAAATAAGAGAGGAAGGAAGGGAGGAAGGAAGGTCTATAATGTTCTGACTGCTTCCTGTCACTTCCCTGACCTCACCTCCTACTGCTATAGAAGGCTGAACTTTCTTCCTTACTCTTTTTTGAACACACCAAGCACTTGCTTGCCTCAGGGCCTTTGCATATGCACTTTCTTGTTCCCATAATTATCTTCCCTTAAATGTCCATATGGCTTCCACCCTCACATCCTCTTGTTCCCTGTTTAAATGTCATCTGATTAGAGAAACTGGTAATGTGCTACTATCCCCCTTCCCATCTCCATCACTCTTCTCTTTTTTTCTTTATGGTTTTTTTTTTTTTTTACCTCCTGCAAAAGTATATTCACTTGATTCTTTATTTTTGGTCTCCTTTGCTTCCACAATGCCAAGCTCCGTGAGTTATCAAAGCTGAGTATTCCTACATCCCTAGTGCCAAAAGCAATGCCTAGCACATATTAAACACTCAATAACTATTTGTCAAATGAATAATTAAGAAAAACAACAACTAACGTATCTAAACTTATTGAATGCTTACTTCTTGTCTTACTTCATGCTTTACATTATTGTACTTTATGAGTATGATATTTATAGAGGAGGAAATAGAGACTTAGACAGGGTTTTAACTTCTTAAGGTCACTCAGCCGGCAAGTGGTGATGGAGCCTGGTTTTAGCTCCAGGTCCGTCTGCTTCCAAGTCCATGCTCCTAGCTATCATACGCTAATGACCTTGTCCTGCTGTGATTCTGGCAAACTCCCTAGTGAACAATCTATTAATGGACTCTTAAATTAGAACCTCAAAGTAAGGCAGGATTAATAATTAAACGTCACCATAAAGAAGAACTAGACAGACCTAGAAGATTATGAGCTTTAAATGGAATCAAAAAACAGATTTGGGAATTCTGTTGTTTTTTAGTCCTCCATATTGGATGTAAAACCCAGATCACATTTTCATACTTAGTGACCTGATATAAAGCCCAACTCTCCAAAATAACTCGGTGCCCTTGACCAATCTTAAAGTCAAACAAGAGAATCCCTGGTCAAATATCTTCCTCCCTCCCTTCATTTTCTTTAAGGAGGTGTAATTGACAAACTGATAGTGTGCTTCTGACCAGACGTTGACCCCAACAAATTAGGATGGCCAAAAGGAGAGTCGTATGTTGAATGCATCTTCTAAAATTGCCTCTGATCTAAGCTATCTGGTGACGTAACTGGAAAGTTCAGAGAGTGCTGCGTCAGTCTGAGCATATTCTGTTTCCCTGGAACAAGGGCATCATTGGCTCTGTCTTCTATGAACAGCCAGCATTTCTTATTAATAGGGTTCTTTCTCCACAGGGCCATGGATTATTGATAGGGCTCATGGTTAGGCAAGGCCCCTGCCACCCTAGACAAACACGACACAGCTCCTTAAGCCTCAGTTCAACAGGCACAGATGTCCCCTCCCAGTGGCCCATGTGCATGCTTGCCCCAGGCACTGAGAGGTTGGCTGTTGTTCAACGTACCTATCAAAGGGAAAGCACCTTTTCTCTGGCTAAATGAATAGAGAAGGAAGAGAGGAGGGACACTGGCAATTGTCATTGCCCTAGACAGACATTGTTACTGAACATCTCTCAAGTTGACCAGGAAGCTCTCTCTGGACCCCAAATTTTAATTGTAACCTATTTACACCTTCTCTTCAAGCTCTTTCTTGTATCTTTCTTCTCTTAGTTTAGGCATTTTATTATGTGTAAAAATGCACTGAAACGTGCACGGAAAAAATGCATGGAAAGTGCCTATAAAAGAAAGTTGATTACCAAAGGAATGCTCATTCAATTATTTTTCCTAACTTCTTTTCATACATATTTTAAGAGCTGCTCTGTTAAGAGCACAGTAGGAGGGACTTGAAATAAAGTCAGAGCGTTACTAAAACTGGAAGGAAGCCATCCTGAGGTTACCTAGCCAAACTCTTTATGGATGAAGAAACAAAATGACCAAGTCAAGTGGCTTGCTCAAGTACATCATAGTGACTTGGAAGGCATGGATTGAACTTGAAGCCTTTCACTTCTTAGTCCAGTGTCCTTCTAACTCGATAGCCTGCTGGCTTCCTCTGGATGTGGGTTCCTGCCTGCTATTGTCAAGATTCACTTTGTCTGTAGATCTAGCTTTTTTTCCTCTGGCTTCTATTTCAACTCTAGGAATTTGGATGCGCATCCTAACACCTGGCAAGTTGGTTATCAAGTTTAGGAAAACTGTCAGTCTCCTAAAAAGTTGGGTTATAAATTACATGTGATAACTATTTAATATGTCCAATTGACATTTAAATTTTTATTTTGGGGGTGCCTTGGTGGCTGACTTGGTTGAGCATCTGACTCTTGATCTCAGCTCGGGTCATGATCCCAGGGTCACTGGATCAAGCCCCACATTGGGCTCTGTGCTGACAGCATGGAGCCTGCTTGGGATTCTCTCTCTCCCTCTCTGCCTCTCCCCTGCCCATGCACACTTGCTCTCTCTCACAATAAACTTAAAAAACATTAAAAAAATTTTTTAAGTTGATTTATTTATTTTGAGAGAGACACAGAGAGAGTGAGCAGAGGAGAGGCAAAGAGAGAGGGAGAGAGAGAATCGTAAACAGGCTCTACACTGTCAGCAAGGAGCCTGACACATGGCTCAAACTCATGAACCACGAGTTCATGACCTGAACAGAAACCAAGAGGGGGATGCTCAACTGACTGAGCCACCCAGGTGCCCCACCTAAAGAAAAAAGTTTTTTGACTACCGCTTCCTGCTCTTGGCCACCTCCGCGCACTCTCTGGAATCCTCACAACCCTGCCGGTACGTCTTAAGCTGAGTTTGACAAAGCTGCTGAGGATGTTTAAGCACCTCAAGACCAAGCCAGCAGATGATGAGATGTTGTTCATCTACGGCCACTACAAACAAGCAACTGTGGGGGACATAAACACAGAACGGCCCGACTGCTAGATCTCAAAGGCAAGGCCAAGTGGGATGTCTGGAATCAGCTGAAAGGGACTTCCAAGGAAGATGCCATGAAAGCTTACATCAACAAAGTAGAAGAGCTAAAGAAAAAATATGGAATATAAGGAACTGGATTTGGCTGCTGGCAATGCATTTCATATAAACCGATTAACAATGCCTTGTTTTTCTAATACTGTGGATGACGTGAAATGATGAAATTAGCCCATGAACCTAGATCCTGAAGACTCTACGGGACACGACCCTGACAGAGTAAGGGCTGAAATGGTTACTGACGTGCTCTGAGTAGCTTTTATCTGTAGATCAGTTGAAAGTACATTTGTTACTTTAAAGAAAAAAATTTTTTTAAAGATTCTTTCTCCCTCTCCCCTGCTGTCTAAATAAAAAAATAAACAAATGTATTTTTACTTTATTTCAAAACTAATCAGTAATATATCAGAAGTCACCTCTTAACACAGCTATATCCCTAGGGTCCTGCCACTTATAACACACCAATTCCTACATTTCAAAAAAAAAAAAAAAAAAAAAAAAAAGAGCAAATATAGCCGCAGAAAAAGAAGATAACTTACTATTATTATTGTTATTAGATACCAGGATGAAAAAGGCATTGAATACAGATAAATGAATTCATATTGAAAATAAAAATTCTGTTAATGTGGCTGTTTTAAAGATGGTACCAAATGCCTTTTATTTCTCCAAGAGGTGGGGTCTAAGTCCCCCGGCACTGAGTCTGGATGGGCCTTCCTGACTCACTTGGACTCCACGGAACATGGCTAGGCCAGGAGAAGCCGGGCAGCTTGTACCTTGCTCCCTGCAGTCCTGGGCCATTGTGTAAGGGTGGACAACTCCAAGGCCGTCCCTCTGGAGGCATCACCTTGCCCCAGGCTCCAGCTGTTCCCGCCACCAGGCCTTCCAGTTGGCTTGGCCATTCTACTCATGGCTGCTCCTTGTAGAGCAACGAGGGCTTTTACCACTGTGCCCTTTTTGAATTTCTGACCCACAGGCAGCGAGCATAAGCAAGTTGCTGTTTTTTGTTGTATACTGCTAAGTTCTGGGCTGGTCCTATTATAGTGCCATGGATCCTGCAGCATTCATAGAGTTCAATGTTTCTTCTCTTCGTTCATATTTATAATTCTTCACACCTTGGTGCGCACTATGTTTATTCTACCACCCTTAGAGAATACTTGGTCTCATTCTTCTCGGCATTTGCATGTTTGTACGTTGTTTTATGCTTGGATTCGAGTCCGGATTAACGGGTATCTCCTCTGTGTCTGAAAAAAATCTATAAACACGTCCTAGATATATCTAACTTGACATAAATGAAATCATGAAGATGATTAAAATGTCACGAGTGCCACTGCAAAGAATTATTCTTTGGAATAATTAAAAGAAAGACAACTGGTCTGTAAAACAGTGACAAGTTTAATTTTAAGAAACCAGTTCCCACCATTTTAGTTACTCCTACTTTATTCTATAAGAGATTTTAAAAAGTAACTTATTCAAAGATTTGGCAAAAATTAATAATGTCAAGGGAATGTTAGCTGCTACACCCTGGCTATCACATAGAAGCAAAAATCGCAGAAATATGTAGTGTCTGTAACAAGCCTTATGCATAAGAAATGCCCACAGGGGCACCTGGGTGGCTCAGTCGGTTGAGCGTCCAGCTTCAGCTGAGGTCATGATCTCACAGTTTGTGAGTTTGAGCCCCGCATTGGGCTCTGTGCTGACAGCTCAGAGCCTGGAGCCTGCTTTGGATTCTGTGTCTCCCTCTCTCTCTGCCCCTCCCCCACTCATGCTCTGTCTGTCTCTCTCTCTCTCTCTCTCTCTCTAAAATAAACATTAAAAAATTAAAAAAAAAGAAATCTAATGCCTGATAAAGATTAGATTTTAGTGGTGATATCATTGTAATAGAACAGGAAAATGGAATGCTATTACGACCAAAAAAAAAAAAAGAGTAAGAACAATTCTGGAAATGAAAAATCATTACAACTTTAGTTTTTAAATTGTAATTGGTGGCATCCACTGGCTGCATGATTTGTCTGCCCGAGAGCCGAGGAGCACTGAGCTGATTCAGTTAAATTATACATTTTTGGAATGCCACAATCCCAATTCATCTTTCAGAGTTATAGAGCTTCTATCCTTTCAACACAAACTATTTCTATCGAGATCCGAACTATTACCTTATTAGCACTAGCTAGAAAGAGTTTGGTCTTTGTAACCTGGAGATGTGTGTGTACACGGGAGTATCAGTTCGGCTGTTCTTTCTGGCAGACTATCATCGATGCGGATTTCTGCAGAATCCGTTTAGATACAGCTATTGATTCTGATTGAGAAAGCAATCAAAATGAGTAAATCCAGCTTGGATAGACCTTGCCTGTTGATTTTCCTCTCCTCCAAGAACCTGGACTTAATTAAGTATATAAAAAGTTCCCATTTGCTTCAGAGCACGGTGGGCAAGTATTTCTGCACAATCAAGAGTTTTACTTTCAATACTGATGGATACCATTCTTTGGAATCATAATCTTAATAGCATACTAGCAACACAAAGACATTTGAACAAATTTGTCCGTATTTCCTGAGTTAACCTCAAAGGGAACTAGGGGATCACCCAAGACATCTGTACTTTTTGAGCCTTTTTTTGAGTGGGAATCAAAGAGTGACAATTGCCAGGCCAGAATCTTCTAGCTGTGCCTTAGCAGTGTGGGACCTGGAAGTTGTTTCTTTCTGCTTTGTAGAGGTCCTCAAGCCCTTATCATATAGTTTTTTTGTTTTTTGTTTTTTGAGAGAGCGAGAAAACATGAGTGGGGAGGGGCAGAGGGAGAGAAAGAGAATCCCAAGCAGGTTCCACACTCAGTACACAGCCACTGCAGGGCTCGATCCCATGACCCTGGGATCATGACCTGACCCCAAATCAAGTGTTGGACACTTAACCGACTGAGCCACCCAGGCACCCCTTATCCTATAGTTTTTAAAAAATCCTTTCCAAACTAAGATTGTTTTTCTCACTCAGAATCCATCATGTTGAGAAAACCAGGTAACCCCATAGAACCACTAACATTCCCTTATCAGAGTTACCCGAGAAGAGACAATTACATGGATTATACAAGTTTGGAATCAACTAGAGGTGTTGGTAGTTGCAACAGAAGCCAAATAGTTTCCAACGTGAAATGAAATTTCTCTCCAGCTTCTAGCATTTACATTTCTGTACGCAGTGGGGATGCCAGTTAACTTTTCATCCAACCGAGAGGGTGTTACATAAACTCTTCGAGGCTGCAGCCACAGAGAATCTGCATTTCTAAGGGGAGAAATTTCCTGTTTTGGACAATTAAGAGCCCTGTGGTTCTCTCTCGCTTTTCTTTGTGCAAGCCTCTGGGGTGTCTCATCTTTTCAGAAACGCACGGGTTGATTCATGGCGCGCAGGCTGTATGAAAGCCGAGGTGAAACTTTTTTCCTGATAGATTGCAAGGCTAATTTTGAAAATGCATTGTTACGACCGTTCCGTCCCTTCCCCACATCAGCATGCTGAAATGTCTCATTCTGAGAGAACCAAGAGACAACCACTGTGCCAAAAGTGGCAGCTGGGAAAGATTTAAAAAAATACAGACAGATAAAGGAAGCAAGGGCTGAGAGGTAAGAAAGACAGCTGGGAGATTTAAGGGACCGTGGCCTCTAAGCAGCTGAAAGAGACAGCGGTCCAGAGAGAGACTGTTTGCGAGATAAGAGGCTTTGTGCAAGCTGAAGAAATATGCCAGAGATGATAAGAAATGCAGCTGTTATGAAAGCATGAATTGTCAAGATTCTCAGTATGCCCAGATGGTAAGGACGGTCCACACGTGTGCTTTAGGGGACAAGCACAGTGACTTCTTCGGCCAGGCAGCTTCCCCTCTCAAACTCTGTCCAACTGAGGACACAGTGCATTCCTCCTGCTCAGCCATTCCCAAGCTGCCGTGGCTCCTGTTTCTGGCATTACTTCCTCTTTTCCTCCTCCAGCTCTTCTCAGTTTTCACCGAGAGTCCAGCGAATAATGGCACAGGACTTGAACCACACACATTTAAGAACGACCTTCTGCAATTTAAATCTGATGTTGTTATCAAAATTGGCAGTGTTCGCTAAAAGTTTATAGTCAATTGATATTCCTTGGCATATACCCTTCTTCAATTTTATAGTAGTTCATAACCATAAATCATACTATCTTTCCCATAAAAGCACAAGTGGATGGAGGTCACGATGATAAATAAACATTCTAATCCTTAGCAGTATGACAAACACATGACCGCAGAAATTAAATTTAAAATATGAGCACGGAGACACGTATGTTACACAATTCGTATTAAGGGTTTTAATTGTGCATGTAACTTGCCTTGGGATCCTTAGATTCGGTTTTGGTCCCTCAGTCTGTTGAACCCAAGGCATGTTTATTAAGCTTCCCTTGAAATTTCTCAGACAATTCCTGCAGACACAGAAAGAGATTGCAAAAATAGCCCAATGGTGGTTGATCTTTGACGTCATCCAGACCTGACGTTCACCTCACATGTCAACCACCTTCAAGCGGTGCATTTGGAAGATTACATTAGCTTCTCCGTCAAATGAAGATGGTTGTGCCGACCCCACGGCGAGGTGGTGAGGATTTAAGATATCGCATGCTGTATCTGGCTTAAATGGATACCCAGCCAAAATGCAGCCATTTACAGTAAGGAAGTGAACAACGGGAGTAAAGAGAAGACTGTTCAACCTGAGGTTGACTATTACCGGTATTCCTTTTCCGATATGGAGCTACGGGATGGAAACGGCCACAGGGAACAGACCAAACAAAGGATCCGTGAGGTTAAGGTTTTGTACTGACCCTCTGTGTTCTCGTGGGACTTCCGACACTTACTTTGGCTTCACATTGGCCAATCATGCTGTCCCAACACGTTCTCTTTCTACCGGGCAATGATTTATGCCACGAGCAATGCCGAACACGGTCAATGACAGAGCAGGTGGAGCGTTTTGAAAGTATTAGTGATGAAGTAGGTGTAGTGTGAAAATTGGCATCACAAGATTTTTTTTAAACACGGTGCCCCGATTGTAAGCAGACACACGTTAGCACAGTTAGATGTCAGGCTAAAGGTCCAAAGAGTGAATTCAGCTGTGATGGAGAATGAAATCAAATTTGTTCAAGGCAATCCTGAAGACTTTTTCAGCCTCTCTGATATCTTCTATCCCTGTTCTTTCCAGTAATTCATACTGATGTGCAGGAACGTCCCCTCCAACTAATTCAGTGGTTGCTTGCTCATATGTAACAGATGGAGGACAGGGAATCAGTGGTTCTGTCTTATGAACCCCAGGGGAAACGCAAAGGGTTCGCTAGGAAGGGAAGAGTCAGGAAGCAGCACAGTGAGGTGGCGTGCATACAGGATGTGGTTTCCGGCCACCCCACCTTGACATCCCGGTACAACCAGGTCCATGCTGACATGGTGACTTTGGCAAGCTGCTTACTGCCTTTGCACTCTTCTCCGTCTGGAAAATGGGGATACCATCACCCGCCTTACGTTGCTATGAGGATTAAATATAAGTACCCGGTGCGTGCTATGTGGTTAGTGGTGCAGGCTTCTTCCTGGCGTCCCTTTGCAAACTTGGCATTATTTCTACAAAGGCCCATCAACAGGTATCTGCCAGCATCAGCACAGAAGCCGCATAGCACATGCAAATACCGATATTATGAGCTTGAGGCTCAGCCACCAATGACGTTTTACTTTTATTATTTATTTTTATTTTTAAGTGACCTCTACACCCAACATGGGGCTCAAATTCACAACCCCAAGATCAAGGGTCGTACGCTGTAAAGACTGAGCCAGCCAGGAGCCCCAGAAATGATGTTTGAATACATTGGAGGAAAGTATACTGGATAGCAAGGTAAATACACTTTCTCTCAGCCTTTTTTTCTGACTCACTTGTCTGCTTAAAACGGGGAGTGACGACAGATGAAGAATGCCAAGGTTCCATGTTCCTGGAGGGCAAGGTCCATGGCGAAGCTTCATCTAATCCCACCATGTTTGCCTGTTTCTTAAAGTTTTCCACTACAAAGAGTAAACTCAAACTTTTTAACATCCAAACCTTTCCAAGTTCAAAAACTCAGCGCTTGTCCTAAATGCCTTTTAACTAGAAAACAGAAACCCATATATCCAATTATGGTCTGTTAACCGACTGCCCCCCGCCCGTCCCCAGATGAATGTCCTCCATCCAGCAAAGTCACCTCTCCCCCTTCCCCATACGTGGCCCCTCTAGTGGCAAGTCCTCGCCTCACATGGTTCAATCCACATGACCCTCACTGCATCATCTCACCTCTTTTGGGAATGCTTTTAGGAGATGCTTTTGACCTTAGTGCCTTTTTTCTTCATTACTTTCTTCTACATCCTTTTTACACCCCTCTTTTCTCAAATGGTAAAATATACATATGTGAGCGTAGGGTGCAAATGCATACCCTGAGAGTCTCCAAAGGCACCTGCCGTATCTCTTGTACCTCACACACCTGCAGTACAGGTGGCAGAGCCAGGAGTCAGAGTACGTACCCAGGAAGCAAGTTCATACTGGTTGGGACTGTTGGATGAACACAGTTGGTTTTTTTTTTAATTTTTTTAGTTTATTTATTTTTGAGACAGACACACACACACACACACACACACACACACACACACACACACACAGGGTGTGAGCGGGGGAGGGGCAGAGAGAGAGAGGGAGACACAGAACCCAAAGCAGGCCTGATGCGGGGCTTGAACTCACAGACCGCGAGATCATGACCTGAGCCCAAGTCGGATTCTTAACCAACTGAGCCACCCAGGGGCCCTGAACACAGTTTTAAAGTAGAGAGAAAACACACTTTCTACTTGGCAAAACTAGATTTTTGTATTTTAAACTCCTTTTGGAAGTCAGTTCCAGGTATTTGCCCTTTTATGAACACGTTATCTAGAAAAAAGTAAGGTTTGGTACTCAATCCCTATGGTAATGTAATCTGAGTTACCTCCAACGGTGGCAGAATGGAAAACAAAGCACAGCCCCCAACTCACTTCAAGTATATTAATAGCTCAATGGTAGCATCCTGGATCTAAAGATCTATGGCATCCATCTTCCAGGAGACAAGTGACCGGAAAAAAGGGGACTTTATAGACTCTTTCTCTGAAGAAGCTGGTCAAGGGTCAAGGATGACCAAATACTGTGCACCATAAGACTTAACTAATTTATGTTATCAAAGCTGTAAATGTATATATATCACTTCCCTTATCTAAAATTCCTAAAGTGCTTACACATGCTTTGTCTGATTTCTTCCTCATTGCGATTTACGATTAGGGTTTCAGAGCCTGGAATTTAAAGGACTTGGCTAACATCATTATTGAACTTCTGAAACTCAACTCAGAACAAATACCCCAAATGAAACCTCTTCTGTACGAAGTGCTGAAGCAAAACAAGTTAGAATTTCCATGGAAACGGCCCGGAACTCTTGAAGGAGAAGAGAGGACAAAAATAAGCATGAAAATGCATTTATTTATTTTTTGGTTCCTCTTCACCTCTGCCCCTCCAAACCTCAGGCTGTCATCTTAATGAACGCTTTCAAGCCTCAGAGGGAATTAAGAAGAACAGTATTTGACAGGACCGAGGAAGGAGCTAAATATAGTTCCCCTGTGAGAGAAACGTATTCGAGACTCTTCTCTTCTCCCCTTCCTTCCCCTATCTGGGCAATCTTTCTATCTCTCAGCGTGATTTTTGTGCCGCTCCTGTGGCACAGCAGTTTTAGCTGTTACTTGGTTGGGACTGAATAAACATAACATCTTGAGATACAGTTTTGTCCTCCTTTGGAAGGGTCATTCAATACAAGACCTTGGAGATCAATTTCCAGGTTCGTATCGCATATACTCCCTCAGTGTAATTTCCATTTGCCTACTACTTGAGAATTTTCAGAACGCTCTCATATAATTAATTCACTTAATTCACTGAACAGAGCCACCGTGTTGGGTGCTATCAATTCACGTCTTACGAGGGTACAGCGCTTCAAGTTCACCCCGCTAGTAAGTAAGGAAATCAGGACTCAGCTGGTTCTTTGTTTCTCAGACCCACTGGTTTCTGTGCCTCTACCAATACAACCAACCTGCCTGACCACGGTACACATTAGGTCATGGCTACTCTCCCCTCCTTATTAGACACTGAGAACTTGTATTTATTTTTAGAAATACATGCTGTGGGGTGCCTGGGTGGCTCAGTCCGTTAAGTGTCCGACTCCTGATTTTGGCTCAGGTCATGACCTCATGGTTTGTGGGATCAAGCCCCGTGTCAGGCTCTGTCCTGCACAGCGCGGATCCTGCTTGGGATTCTCTCTCTCCCTCTCTCTGCTCCTCCCCTGCTCTCTTTCCTGCTCTCTCTCAAAAAAAAAAAAAAAATTAAAAAAAGAGAAATATATGCTGTGGTATTACAAAGTAAAAACATTACCCTGTCTCCAAATGCTAATATTGATATTAACATAGATCAGAAACACCCCCAAGGAAGGTACAACCAAGCATAGGTGGGCTTTTGGTTTTCTTGAGTATGGCTACTTTAGACAAGCTTTTTCCAGAACTGTCTGACGTATTCTTCACCGATAAGTCAAATAATGTTTCATTCTAAAATACAACAATCAACATATGGCTTATTGAGGACAAAAGTGACCTTTCATAAATCTGAAAAATTGAATGTAGAACATGTCTTTTGAGTACAATAATCCTTGATGCACTGACTGAATTAAGTAGCTTAGAAATTATTTTACTGATCCAAGATAATACCTTGAAGTGCAATAATATCCCAGCCTGGGAATAAGTTGGTCTCTATTTTTCTTCGGAAAATTAAAAGCAATTAAAATTTGAGACTGTGTTGGCCCTAACTAGGATATTGGTTATCATAAAGTGGAAAGCACAATAGATTCTGTTATCACAACTTTCTACTGCTCGTAATTTTTGCAAAGTAATGGAATTCAAGAAAAGATATTACATCACAGATTTGGTAAGTACCGAGACCAACTGACCAGCAACAATCTATTCCATAATTAAAGTACCATACACCCTTTAAGACAATCAATATGGCAGTCAAATGAATTTTGCCATCAACGTTATTACATGCTGCCACATCATTGTACACAGAAATTTAAAAATGAGAACATTCCAACAGGTGACTTCCTTTTTGGTTAGCTTTTACCATAGTGTATCACAACTACTACTGGTGACCATTTATTAAGAGCGTACTATAGATTTGGCCTTGGACCAAGCAGCTGATACACTTTATTTTAGTTAATATCTAAATAAGCATGTGAGACAGGTATTACTGTCCCATTATGGATGAGAAATCAATGAAAACCTCACCCAAAAAGTCGATTACAGAACACAACCCACTCCATTCGTATTACTAGAAGGTGGTAGAGTCTAACACCAAGCCTCAGTTTACCCAACTCCAGCTTCGGATGGACTGTCCCCCTGTGCAGCCCACACTTTCAAGTGACCTTCACGTAAGCAATGTTCAGCGACACGAACAGTCCTTTAGGATTCACTGTTGGGGGAGGACCTATACCATTTGCTCAATGCAAGGAAGACCTGGGTTAATAAAATGTACTTAAAAGGTACGAACACAGGGCATCTGGGAACCTTTCTGCTCACTGAAAATGTTACATGTAAACCATGGCCATGGATGCTAGTTGGAAGGAGAAGCTGTTCTAACCTTTATGACAAAATTAGAAACGATCGATGCAACAGAAGTTTTTAAAAATTATATTTAATACAAGTGAATAGATTAGAAGATCTGAAATGTTATAAAGCAATATACACAATGAATAAATAATTTGCACAGGAGAGTCATGTCTACATTACATAACACTGTCTAGTATGGGAATACTTAAAGTAAATCCAGTGATAATGGAGAAAGTCCATAAAAATGCTAACCTGTCTTCCCTTGTATGAAATTGTTCAAGTATAAAAATCCAATACAGTGTAAAATAGTATTCAATTTAGTTTAAGAATAAAAATTGCAAGTATTGCAGTTTTGGAAGAAAAAAGTAAAGCAGCATTTAAAAACTACATAAACTACAGAAGAATAGTGTTAAACTAATGAAGTACCAATAAATGAGATCTACACGAGCAAAAATTAAGAGAAGGAAGCATGAAACTAGCAATATATCTGCTTTAAAATAAAACCTAAAAACTAAAATAAATTAAAATGTGTTAATGTCAGAGTACTCTCTTATACAGTGCACATACGAATTTAAATAAATCCAAGTCAACATCTTTAGCTGAATAGGTTAATATTTAATATGCTACATCTAGACCTACTAAATAATTTATGCCATGAGATGAATACATAATTTTACAGTGTCACATCTAAAGTTCCTTTCTTTAGAGTGCAGCATAGTAAAACTTAAAAATAAATATCTTAAATAGCGTTACTATTAAGGCACAGTATAAACCACATTATCGGTAACCTTTGAAGAACTATAATCTCAGTAACCTTGTTGTTTCGTGTACTGTGTTCACTAATAAATAGTTTTAAATATGACTCTGAAATAGATACTAAAAAGTGTAAAATTATTTAAAAAGGGGGAGGGGGTAGGAAATACGTGTCCTTAAGACAGTTCTTAAGGGTTTGGAGTCTGCAAACTTTGCCTGCCTTTAATCGTAAGCCACGAGTCAACACAATAAATAGAAAGAGAAGGCTGTTGTAGTAAAAGCCTGATCCTATTTCAGAATCAGAACTGCTGACACCAGCAGATACAAGTTTCCCAAAATTGAAACAGGATGGGGAGAGGGATTAGAATGTGACAAGCTCATCAAACAAGCACAAGTGATGTGTTCTTTCCAGAACTGTGTGTGTTATTGATTGTCTGTACAGCTGCTGCACCCATTAATTCCACATCACTTGCCCCACAGTCCCGCTCATCCACAGGATAGATGAGAAAATAGCTTTGGTGCCTGTCCACCATTTCACCCACTGCCACGCTCCTAGGTTGATTGTTCGATGCCCATGTTTTGAGACGGTAAGAACGTTATCTTCTTACCTGAAGAAGTTCTAGAGGCCCTCGTGACCGCTAAAAATGACAATCAGTGCGTTCACCGCTTTTGTGGTGTGTGTGTGTGTGTGTGTGTGTGTGTGTGTGTGTGTGTTTGAAATCTGCTCTTAAAGGTAATTCAAGCTACATATTGCTCACTCTGCATTCCCTGGTTCGACTAGATTCAAATAGCATCTCCTAAACTTGTAAAAGGCAGTTTGCTTCCCTGATACTATAAAAAGAGCAAAAAAATAAAAAATCCCGTTAGAAAAAGTGAAGTTCCATTGTTTTGCCCCTGCCACCGTCGCGTCGTCGCGGCCTTTCCTTTCCTCAGGCTCTTTGGGATCGATTTCCAAAACTGCGCCCACTCCCCTCTCTCTCTCAACTACGACACTTACTGGAGTAGGAAAAAAAAAAAAAAAAAAAAGGAGGAGGAGGAAGAGGAGGAGGAGGATTCTGTTTCACAATAGCATAGCGCTTTTTTTGTTTTTTGTTTTTGTTTTGTTTTTCTTAAAGCTGGTAAGTCAACGTGAACTCGCCTTACCTACTACACGTCGGGCAACTGTGTGTGGGGGGGAGGGGACGCGAGGCGACCGCGACCACGCGGCCGCGCTACTGCATGCGGTCGGTCTGCAGCTGCTGCGGCTGGTACTGGCCGAAGGCGGCGGCGGCGGCCGCGGCGGCGGCGGCGGCGGCGGCCGTGCCGGGGGCGGCGGCGGTGATTGGCTGCTGCACGGCGTAGCCGTAGCCCCCGGCGGTGACGTAGCCCGCGGCGGCCGGCGACGCCGCGTACGGGTACTGGTCGTAGGCGGCGGCGGCGGCGGCGGCGGCGGCGGCCGCCGAGTACTGGGCGTACGCGGCGCCCGTGTAGTCGATGTAGGGGGTGGTGGAGGCGGCGGCCGCGGTGGGCTGCACGTGCGGGATGACCACGCCGGGCTGCACGAAAGCCTGCGGGTACACGTAGTGGGCGGGGATCCTGCGGAGAAACGGGACACCGAGTCAGGCGCCGCTCGCCTCCCGCCCGCCAGCGCGGCTCGTTCAGAGATCAGACAGACTCCGATTTAGTGGTTATTACGAGCATAGGGTTGCCACAATATCTCCTTTCCAGTGGTCGGGGCGGAGCGCTCGGGCGGTAGCCCGGAGGCGCGGAGCGCCCCGAGAGGACTTCAGCGACAAAAATCGGATGACACCCCTCCCTGCTGCCAAGTTTGAGTGATGATCGTTTCGAGGGCCAATACTTCGATCATTCGGCAGAAGTTTGCAGACTAAATCGAGGTTCATGAGGGCTTACGCACATGAGAGGTATTTAACACCTGCTAAATTGAGGAAGGCTTTGGAGAATTTTGTGATCGGTTCATAAGACTGCGTAGCAAATAGGAAAATTCTCAGCTGTGAATACAGGACTCCAGAGGTAGTCTGTGATCGTCCAATTCCGTAGGTGGAGGGGCGGGGGGGGGGGGGTTGGCCGAGTGCCCCACATTAAATTTCCACAAAATCCACATGTTTATTATCATGGCAACCCTACTTGAAATTGCTATGCAGACTCAGCACACATTAATCTCTCTGCAACCTCAGTCACCCTTATTAAAAATAATAATGATAAAAGAAGCAGGCGACAAAAATAAAAAAAAAAAAGGAGTTTAAAAGTTCACAAGTGTGGTAAACACAGCAGAATCACACTTCTCAAACGAACTGTAGTGCAGCTCACTCTATCACAAGAGGCTGTTGTGGGAAGCTACAGAAATGCTATTAACATTCACGGCAGTGATTCCCAAAGAGATGTGCAGCACGCTTTTTGCCTTTCTTTCTCTCTTTCTCTCCGTAAAATTCATAAGGACACAAGGGTCAATCAAACCTGTTTGACTATCAGGCACCTGAAGGTCAGCCAGCTTGTTTATCTCTATGCAAGACAGACAGAAGGGGTTTTGGGGAAATGATGAGGTTGAGGGAAAAGGTAGGAATAGGGAAACACAACTAAATAGTTCCAAAATTCATACAAACTTAAAAGGTTCACATAATAAAATGAGTAAGGAAATATTTGTTTGTGTGCAAATACTCGTTTCATCTTCCAAATCAACCGATAGACTGGCGTATTTGTTTTACATCTGCCCCTACTCATACATAGTTGATCCGAATCAATTGTATTATGTATTATCCTGTAAAAGTTCAAGAAACAAAATCAAGTCCCTTTAAAAATTATACGTTCAGAGATCACATCAAGACACACTCCCAACGATCTTACTTAAAAGTTAATTTGGTTAAAAAAAATAAATCACAAGAGGTATTTAAAAAAACACCATGCATTTCAGCTCTCACTCTTGCGATTCATTACTGCCCCTTTCAAATGCTACCATGAATATCTGATTTATTTTCATCTTTCTTTAAAGCAATCTCCATCAAAACCCCCTATATTTCTAAAAATATGACACTATGATGCCATCTGGTTGTGGGCAAAGCCAACTTACAGGAAGTACAAGCAACAGTTAACAATCTTTAAAGAATTTTAAAGAACTCAACGCCGAAAACTTCACATTGAGATTTTCGAAAACAGACTTTGCTTTGCCTTTTCGGAGTTTTACTGAAAGTACTTATTAACGAACATCCATGGAAAAGATGAATTTATCGCAGAGGGTGGTGAACTCTGACCCCAATGATAAAAATACACTCAATTTTACTAGACTCGCAGCTCTTTCCCAGTGCCAGGAGAAACGACGTCATCAAGTGTTTCTGAGGACACTTAGACATGTTCTTAATTGCTCGTCAGAAACCAGACGCACGGTCATGCACATACTCAAAACTTGCCTGTAGGTCAGGTGACTGGCTCCCTCACAGCAACAGGTGTGGCTTTATGAAACCCTGTCCTTGGAGGCCTCCGTGTCCACAATGTGCAGACACGGCTAAGAGAGCCTACCCTCTCATGCCAGTTTACATGTGGTGATGGACAGCAGGGGCTGTGGCAGGGCTATTTTTGATCCTGTCATGCGACAAGGGTTTCCAGCGGGTAAAATGTCTTTATAAGGCCAAAGTAAAACATCTATCAGCAGCAGAGGCCAGCCAGTATGAATCTCACTGATACTGAAACATTAACCCCTGTACTCCCAAAGCTCTGAGGACAACATGATGGTGACCAGGGTCCTATCTTTGAATGAAGGTGGTGACGGAAAATAAGTTTAGCCTACAAACAGGCAAGATAAAAATGTGCGTGCGTGCGTGCGTGTGTGTGTTTAGAATGCACTACAGATAAGCAATGTTTCCTACGGGACTCTTGTCTCTGCGCTGATTTCACATTAATAGCTTTCATTTGATAATGCCAACCAATGAGAGTGTAGAGTTCCCCGGACTATCAGAATCCAACATGAAGTCTGGCAAGGGTTAGGAATATGTCTGGAAGGCACACGAAACCCCAGAATTGTTAGAGGCTTAGGAGAAGGGGAACCCAGAAGACCACGGAGAGCCTGAAATATCTCAATTCAGGAAGGAAAGCAGGAAAGGACTGAAGGGAAAGGTGATGCTTCTGAAAAGGATCTTGCATTAGGAGGGCTTTTGTTAGTTTGAGGAGCCCACGAAGGTGATCTGGGAATCTCTCCCCCAGTTAGATATCTACCGGTGTCCGTTCCCTCAATCAGTTGTACCGTGTGCGTCCCTAGCTAAGGTTAGGAAAGCACAAGGGCAAGGCAGATACCTCGGGCGATTTCCAAAGAAAATGGACTACATCATTCCTTCTTTTTCAGGTCCCTCTGACATCTCTTCGTGACTTTGGACATCCTAACTGGTTTCCTCTTCCAATCTATCACCAGACTGCTGGCAAAGTCTTCATTTCATTCACTTGTCCATAGGACTCCGTGGCCCCTAAGGTCATACCGAACTAACTGCAAATTTCTGAAAGGTTGGCATGCTAGGCTTTTCATGCTTCTGGCTCCAAATTATTTCTTCCAGTATTTCTTTCCACCTTTCCTTGGATCCAGGTCAGCTGAGCTCCTCGGTGCTCCTTGGACATGCCCCACGTTTCTAGATCCTCACCTTTGCTCACGCTGTCCCTTTGCTGGGGATGCCAATCGTCACTGCCATCTCCACCTGTTGAAATCCAAGTCCTTTCCACCCTAGCTCTAGCACTCACCAGCTATGGAGCCTTCGGGGATTTGTTTCACTTTCTAGTCTCACTTTTCTCAAACGTGAAATGAATCTAGCATTTCTAACCGCGAACTGCCGTGCATTAAATAACATTATCTACGCAAAGAGCCTAACAATGGTGAAAAAAGTGGGCACTCCATACAAGAGTACCGCATCCTCCACCGTCCTTCCAAATCTAGGTCAACTTCCACCTTTACCATGAAGACTTCTTGGGTCCCACTAACCTGCTGTCTCTCCTCCCTGTCTGAAGCCACAACCCTTCTGGGGGTTTCTCAAGTTTTCTTACCAGAGTACAGGGGAGAATGGAACTGTGTCTTTTTTGGCTGTAGCTTGACACAGAGGAAAGAACACCGCTTTTGAGGGAGGTCGGGGAAACCACGATTCTGAACCTGGAAACCAGACTCTGTGACTTACTAGCCCTGTGGGAAGTTAATTAACGTCTCTGTATCACAGTTTCTTCACCCATGGAAAGGCCATTTGAACAGGCTGACATGAACAGCCTGCATCAAATAAGTATTGAGAATTCTATTATAGGACTCACGTAAATCTTTTATTAGAACTGGGTCGTACAGCAGATGTTCACTTAATGGTCCTGTCTCCCCTGCCCCCCTTACTGGACAGTATAGTCTCTAGTACAGTGTTCACATGACTGGCCTAAAACTCAGCACTTACAGGTACACTGAGTGAATGTTTAAGGGTATTTCAACCTGATCTAACCTAGCCTAGAATTTTCTTTTTTTAAGTTTATTTATGTTGAGAAAAAGAGCACGAGCAGGGGAGTGGCAGGGAGAGTGAGAGAGAATCCCAAGCGAGCTCTGCACCGTCAGCGTGGAGCTTGATGTGGAGGTCAGACTCGCACATCGCGAGATCATGACCTGAGTGGAAACCAAGAGTCGGGCACTTAACTGACTGAGCGACCCAGGCGCCCCTACCCTAGAATTTTCTACTCACAGACCCATAATCTTTCCTTCCTTATCTTCAATAAGAAAACGCTTCTTTCAAACAGAAAAAAAATATATAAGATATTGTTTAGCAAACGTACACGTTTCTACACGTCTGCCCACTCTGTCACATCAGAAATTCTTTCAAGCCAAGGTTTTCGCTTGAAAAGCCCAGAGTAATCTGGGGGCCAGTTAAGGACCACATAAAGAAAAATAGTTCAGATGCTAGAATTTCAAACAAGGAAGATTAAAATTTCTCAAGCTTCTTTCCAGGCCTAAAATAAGAACATGTGGCATTCAAACAGAATTTAGAATGACCAGGTGTGATTTGTTGGGCACAGGCTCTGGGAACGAGAGCGGTGTTAAGAACCCTTTAAAACAGAAAAGAGAGGACTCACTTGGTCCACCTGGTGGAATGCTATCTATTTCTAATAAGAATCTCAAGTTCAAACAATTTATGCAAACAGTAATAATCACCATCCTTTATAAAGACAGCTTCATATCAGCAGGGATGAAAAGCAAAACATCACTATCAAAGCATGCCTGACTTAAACTTTCCATAGGACATTTTATTCTGGTTGTTCTTATTTTCCTCCCACGACTTTCTTTCTCAAGGATCTATGCAGACTACCACAGCCAGTCCAAATTTCTAGGTCTGGCTCCCAAGACCCTCCATCAATGGTCTGGTTTCTCCACGCACTAAATCTTTTCTCTTCTGTCCCTGTGCTTATGCTCGCTTCGTCCTATACCCCTCAGGCTTGTCCCTTCTTCCTCTTACCTGTCCAGGACATACCCACTGGTCCGAGACTAGGTCAAGTCCCATGAAGCCTTGTCCAACCCCTCCAATTCACCTGTTTTCTTGCTATTCTGAATTCCTTTTGTCCTTAAAACAATGCCAAGTAATTTAGCAATTAATAGTTCTTGATTGGCTTGTGTGAGTTTTGCCTCCCAAACTACAGTCTCCCTGTTTTGTATCACCCACTTGGCACAGGAAAAACACAACAACATGCTAATACCTGTTGATGATTTAGCTATATAACTGTGTCAAGAATCTTATTATGAGATCATGACTCAGTTCATCATCACTTCTTAATATGTATGTTCTCCTCCCCAATCCCACCTTACACAAGGTCTAGACCAATGAGGGGGAGAACCCACAGAAGCAGCTGGACCCGTCAACCCACAATGCGTTGTCAGTGTCCAGGATGGTTGGGATGAGGCATCTGATAAAAAGCTATGGATATATGAAGGCCCTTTCTCATCATAATGGAAATAATACTCTTCCTCAGTTTAAAAAAGTAACGGTGGTAAGGTGAAGTATCCATATGTTAAAGGGAGGGTTATAAGAAGGTGGTCGTGGAAAATATAACTTGACCTTTCCAAGTCAAATGATGATTACTTGTCCTGGGCTACTCTTGGAGACACATGTGGTAGAACTCTATCTATCTATGTAGATGGAATCTGACCTTCCAGGTTACACATATAGATACTTAGGTGCTAAGCCAGAGAAGAAACTATAGCTGAGGATAAAATACTCCTTGAACAGTTAGAATATTTAAAAAGGAAGTTGAAGTCTGTGGCACTAGAGTCCCAGCAGTGTCCCTCAGGTAGAATACAGCCAACACAGACTCTAAGTGGTCTGCCTACATCTAGGTGGTAGGGGGGGTCACCCACTTAATGATGTCTGAATGGAAGGGAAATAAGGGAGCTCGGATGAGAACAGCTGGAAACCCCAGAGCCCAGAGAGACAACAAATATGAGCAGCCTGTTCAACTGAGTTAGGGTCCGAAAGGTGAAAAGTGAGTGCTGCGTGACTCAAAAAAACTAGTGTCCGTGAAACCTGATGAGTGTTGCTCAACCTTTAAATTAGAAGGCCTAAAAGTGGATACACATTGCAAAAGAAAGAACCCCATTCCCAGAAAACTCCCCAGTAAAACAGAAACTTAGGACATGCAAGCGATGAATCTGTATTCTTACAGAGGGAAATCACACAATTTAGCACTCACTACAAAAATATGGTTAAGTGGAAGTCACAGGCTATAGCTTAAAAGCAAGAAAAAAAAAAAAGGCCCTTTGCTTCCCATGGCAAAGTCAAAAGTCAACACTCCTCAACACCACCACCAAAATCAAAACCACAAAGAGCCCCTTCCCCGAGGAAAAGAAAACACTTTCACTACAGCTCTTTTCAATTAAGTAAAAAGCACACAGTTTAGCTATCAACACTTCATTACTGTAATAAATAAAATACAGCACACGGAGGTCTATTGACTATTGTGAAAAAGAAAACACCAACACCAACATCCATGCATCGTTAATCACCATCTGAGCTTGTGTGTCTGAGTCTACTGGTTACAGAGTTTAATTCCAAACAGAACTATTCCACCTTTTATCATCGTATCCTTCTGATCAGTTAGCTTAACTGTGTACGAGCCCTGTCAGGTTAGAAAGAGATAAATCAAATTGAGTCAAGTTGAACAGCAGTAACAGTGCCGGGACACAATCGTCTCGTACACAAGTCATACCTGGTACTTTTGTTTTGTTTTGTTAATCATAAGCTCAAAATTTGTCTGGTTGGGAGGCTGCGTACTTGGTCAGTAACTTGACTCATCTAAAAATATATTATCAGCATCAAAAATATACAAACATATATAAATAGTATCACAAGGAACGTTCTGTGACATGATGGTCTTGTCTGTATATAACAAAGAGGCAGGTTAACCAATGATAGCTATCAAAACTTAGGAGGGCCGGATTCATGGACTTACCCAAAAGGTCTTTGTATAAGGGCTGGATGAAGTTGTTGAACACCAAAGGCAAAACCTAACAATAAAACAGACCACATTCTCGATTTGTGCATGGTTAGACATTTATTCCTCCTACATATAAAATGCAATCACAACTTTCACTTAGAAAAGATAACCATTCTTTGGATACTTTACAGAAAAGTAAAGTATATATATATAACTTATAAACATATATATACATATATATATGTCCTTTTTATTAATGTTATCATTGATCCCCCCCCCCCCGCCAAATTTTAAGAGGCTACAAGTGGACACTAAAAATTATCTGCAAAGTTTAGTTGACAATCATACAGTAAGACCGTAGAAAATTAGACCAGGGAAAAATTCTTGTGGAATGAAACCAGACACAAGAGGACTTGACAATGAAGTTACAAGTCACAAATATTCCTGCAATTCTGAATCATGATCCGTAAAAAGTCTAATTTAGAACATGCTGGACAATGCTTTGGAAGATTACAGATTTTACGGATTATGGTATTAAAAATTCCCCCAAACCAAGTCTCCTTTTCTGGATAGCACACACGCAGACAAACACGTGTTTTTGAATGTTCACAGATATTGGCACATGCACTCACTTTCTTGACAATCTCATTTCCTAGCAAAGCCATTTGCATGAAAGTGTCAACCTCTTTCCAAAATTTCAGACGGAAAGATTTGAGTGAAGAGAACAAGACATAATGAAACGAAGTTGCTTACCCAAGAAAAAGATTACCATTTGGTCAATAGTTCGGCTCTTAATTATGTGTGCTAAGGCAAAGGGCAGTGTTGTAAATAATCCAAAAGGTCAAATTTTCACATGGACAAAAGCCTGCTTGCCCACTGCTAGCTGCTAGCTGCATGACGTTGGAATAAAACATTTCCCATCTCTAAGTGTCAGCGTCTTTATCTGCAACACGAGGGTCCAGAAGTACATGACATTTCCCCATTTTTTAAAATTACTAATAGTCTGTGATTTTATGTGAGAGGGTGAGACACCACCCTCACCCCTGCTTCTCTTGGGTCAGTGCTTTGGGTTGGATCTCCCGCTCTGGGCACAGGTCAACCGGTGGTAGGAGAGACAACACTAAGCAGGGAAGGATAACCTGCTGGGGTTGCCACATTTGGCCCCCACGATCCACACGCGAATTATCTACAAGTGGCTGAAAACTGGAAAATAGAGTCCACGGACTGACTGTATGTCATCCCTGAAACAGAGGAGTCAAGCCTAAGTCTGGGTGGGTACAAACTGCTTAGACCCCCAAGATTTATGTTTGCACAACGTATGTTTCCTTCAAGAGCTGTTTACGACTCTCATTTAATGTCTTGGTACAATACCTAGCCATGGTTGAACACACCGGCCACATCTTCATTCTATTCAGAAGTGGGTGTCCCAAGTTGGGGGGAGAAGGGGAGGAGGGGAGGAAGGACATCTCTCACCTGGTTGCATGATCCTTGGTTTTGCTCCCAAATATGCCAGATTCACATTGGCCTTCCTGCCATCAATGATGGGGTTGGGATCCTTGCAAGCTCTTTCCGCAGCAGCTCGGTCAGCCATGGTGACCTTAGCAACATACACACACAGACACACATACAAAGCCTTAAATCAACCCCTGAAGGAAACCAATGGTCACGATGGAGAAGTCATTCATGATAAAACTAAGAGGGTTCTTAAACTTTCTTTTTTTTCTTTTGTTGGAACTTACTCCTTGATCCCCCGTCAAAGAAAAAAAAAGAAAAAGAAAAAAAAAAGAAAACAGAAAAGAAGAATGAAAAGAAAACAGGAAGGAAGAAACAAGCCCCTCTCCACACCCCCAAGGGTGCTAGCAGGGCCTAGCAGGGAGTCGGAAGCCTGAATTCCATCTTAGAACTCTCGATCCTCCCTCCCTCCCTCAACCGCCCCCCACCCCGCCCAGGTCCCTACCCAGCCTAGGAGGCACTGTTTGCTTTAAAGAAAGTCCAGAGTCACATCCGCCGGGTGCTCCCAACCACCAGCAAGCACTCCTTAACGACAATAGCTATTGTCCTACTCTGGAGCTCCCAGCTCTCCGGCAGCTGAATTTGCACGCTTAAATCCCCAGGGGGCTTAATATGCTCTCTTTCAGTTCAGCAAAGAGCCACAGGATCATCGTTTTAAAGAACCCATCTTTGCATTTTTAAAAAAAAGTATGTGTGTGTGGTGGTGGTGGGGGGGGATGGCATCAGGAGTAGAGCCCTAGACCTCCTGGGGTGTCCCCTCCCCGCCCCAACCGGAACGCCTGAAGACACACGCATTTTTACAAAGCAACAGCGCGCTTAACGCCCGGCCTCCAACCCGGGAGGGCGATTCCGAGGGGCTGCGGCCCCTCCCTCCCAACCCCGCGCACCCGCAAACCCAGCACTGGTTAGTTCTCTCCTTCCACCCCCGCTCCGCCCGTCCCCTGACACCGCGGGGCGCTGGATCCCCTCGGAACCCGGCGAGGCAGGAGCCGGCCCTCCCTCCCCCGGCAAAGCCGCGCGCAAACTTTCAGTTCAGCCGGGGGCAAAGGGGCAGCGCCGCCCGCGTCCGCGGGGTTCCTAGCGTTGTCACGCCGACCCCCCCCCGACCCCCCGCTGCGAACCCCGACCCCCGAGGCCCTGCGCCGCCCAGAGCCTCTCCTCCCCCACGGTCCTCGGTTTCCCCGCCGGGCTCTGGGTCGCCCCCACGTCTCCCTCCCCCACCTCCCCCCAGCCCCCAGCCGCGCAACTTACAAATCCGTAGCCCCGGGACTTGCCCGTCTGCCGGTCGGTGATGACCACCGCCTCCTCGATCTCGCCGAAGACCTCGAAGTACTTGCGCAGGCTGGCGTCGGTGGTGTGGTAGGGCAGCCCCCCGACGAAGATCTTGGTGTACGTCGTGTCCTTCTGGGTCGTGTGCATCTTCGCGCCCGCCCCGCGGCTCGGGCTCCGGCTGCGGCTGCGGCTGCGGCTCGGGCAGCGGCTGCGCCTCCTCCTCCTGCTCCGCGTCTCCCGCACCCTTTCGCGGCCGCCGGGGGCCGAGGGCGCGCCCGGGGGCGAGGGCGGCGGCGCGGCGGGGGCGAGCGGCCGGGGGCGGCCGAGGGCGCGGGGCGCGCGGCTTCCGAAGTCGCCAGCAGCCCCGGAGACTTGACTTCGCTCTCTCCTCCCGCCCCCCCTGCCGGTCGCCGTACAAATTCTCCGGATCGTCCGGGTTAGGATCCCGTTCTATAGAATGTGCAAGCGGTTTCCACTCACCCGGCTGGGAGGCCAAAAACGAAAAGGAGAGGGTGGTCCTCGAGCGAAGAAGCGGGTGCGTTTAGAGGTAGATTTTTTTTTTTTTTTTCCTTCTTGGAAATTAGGTAGGTGTCTTGGGTGGGGCGTGGGTAGGGTCGGCGGAGAGCGCGTCCGGGCGCGGAGGTGGGCGGGCGGGGGGCGCGGCGGCGGGGCCAGGGGTGGGGGAGTCCGCGCCGCTCGGGGCTCCGGTGGTGTCCCTCCCGCCGCGGAAGCTGGAAGACGAGTGGCGAGGACGGCTCTCCACCTCTCTGCTCCCTTCCCCCGCGGGCCGGGGGTCGGCGCCCGGCTGGGGAGGGGGCGGGCCGGACGCCTGCGATTGGCCGCGGCCGCACCTGGGGTGCCCGGCGCCGCCGCCCCCCAGCTGTTGGGAACAGCTGCTTCTCTCCCGGCGCGGCGCTGGGCCGCGGGGCTCGCGCTCTCGAGCCGGCGCTGGGGCAGGGCTGGGGACGGCCGGAGGCGGCCTTGCTCTCGGCGTCGCCTGCTCCAGCCCGTCAAAGTCCTGGGGACTCGGCGCCGTCCCAGCGGGGACCCGGGGCGCGCAGACCGCGTCCGAGGAGGCAGCTGCGTCGCGTTCCAAAACGACGACGCGAGCTCTGTGCGCTCGACCGCGGTGGCGGGGCCGGCGACCTGGACGGAAGCGCTGGGGGCCCGGAGGCCTGGGGCGGTTCGTGGAGAGGCCGGTTCCCTCCCCGGCGCGGGGGGCCGGCGAGCTTGGCCAACGACGCCCGAGTCTGATACTCTGGGGTCTCAGGGTCCCCAACCTGCCTTGACCCGGAAGAGCCGGTGGTGGGGAGAACCAGCGAGGCAGAGCCAGAGGGGAAACAAAAAACAACAAAACAAAACAAAACAAAACACCAACAACAACAGAACAGGTCTAGTGTTTGGGTGTGCTGGAAAGAACCACAGCTTTAATTGCTCACGGCCCGGCCAAGCTAGGTAACCGTAGACACCACCTTCTATTTCAGAGGACCATAAATTAGTACTTTAGCCCTTACAATGATCGAATTTGTGTTTCCTCCCTACTTATTCCCCCCTAACTATTTGGGGAGATTGGTACAGATTTCTCATGGTAAATCCTCTCTCTTTTTTTCTTTTCCCTAAGCGAAGGATCAATCTTATTTCCTTCTGTTTGAATTGCCAGAACGTTTAGTGACTTGACCTCAGCTGTTTTATCAGGATGCGCTGTAACTGTAAAAGGTGTAATTTTTGAAATCGACTTGTTACATAACCACTGGTTTCTACCAGCAGACCTTTAAAGCATTTGTAGAAAATACAGACTTCAGAACAACCTGTGTGTGTGTGTGTGTGTGTGTGTGTGTGTGTGTGTATAATATTATTATTATAATATTATATGTCTTTTTCAATATCAGCTTTTTGCAACTTCTTTTTTATCAAGAGCACATTCAATTAAGCATAAAATCCTTGTCATAGTTGAGGTTTGGATGAAGGTATTTCATGTGAGCAGGATGTTTCATCCACCACGGTTTGGAACATGATTTGCTTTTAAGTCATTTCTGTCTACCAGGAGTGTCTGAGAAAGTCCATACATAAGTTGCCCCTGGGCTGTACCATTTATTCCCTTTAAAGCAGGTCAGTATGTTAACCTATTAGGGAAACACATACTTCTGTTTCTCTTTCCAGGGCACCTTTGCAGTCAGTCCAAAAGGATGACATACACTGCCTTTGCCGAAGCTAACAGGAAGGCAAATATCCTGGTGCTTTTCACCTTGTCGAATTCTGCAGGAAGTTGGCCTCTTGAGGTCATGAGTTTCTTTAAGTGTGAACCCCCAGAGGGTGATGTGCAGAAATAAGAAATCTACAGTTGTTTTTTTTTTTGAAAAATGTTTTAAAAATCCAGTTGAAGAAAAATAAGGTATTTTACAGGCATATGAGAGCCAGAAAGGGAAGTTGTAAATAGTATCCTTTCCTCATTGCTTAAGTAAAGTACAAGTTTAAAAGGGACTCTGTGTACTGGTATGATGAAAGGTAATTTTTATTTTTTTTTTAAATTTTTTTTTTTTAATTTTTTTTTTTTCAACGTTTATTTACTTTTGGGACAGAGAGAGACAGAGCATGAACGGGCGACGGGCAGAGAGAGAGGGAGACACAGAATCGGAAACAGGCTCCAGGCTCTGAGCCATCAGCCCAGAGCCCGATGCGGGGCTCGAACTCACGGACCGCGAGATCGTGACCTGGCTGAAGTCGGACGCTTAACCGACTGCGCCACCCAGGCGCCCCGGTAATTTTTAAAAGTTAGAAAAACAGGGGCGCCTGGGTGGCTCAGTTGGTTGAGCGACCGACTTCAGCTCGAGTCATGATCTCACAGCTTGTGAGTTCGAGCCTCGCATCGGGCTCTGTGCTGACAGACACATTCTGTGTCTCCCTCTCTCTCCGCCCCTCCCCTGCTCACACTCTGTTTCTCTCTCTCCAAAAGAAATAAACATTAAAAATTTTTAAACAAAAAAAAAACATTAAAAGTTAGAAAAACAAAGCGGGCCATGAGACAAAGGAGGCGTGTTCTTTAATAGTTAACTTCCATCTTGCAGGGTCACTGAAGAATTACTTGTACTTAGATGAGGCTCAGGCAAAACCCTCTGTGAGAGGGGAAGCTACTGACAGAAGGCTGAAAGGGAGGGGTGACTTCGGCTGTCTCAACTCTCGTCGTACCTAGATGAGGAGCCCACCACCGCAGAGGGGGCTGTGATCATATCAGAGATGGAAGGTGTCTGGGATATAGCCAGCAGCTTGGATGTTCACTAAGTAAAGTAGTGAGACCCACAAGGCAATTCTGATCCCACGTTGGGATCGCTGTGTCATAGGACTCCACTTCTGGAAATAAGACGCTTCCCTGCCATGGTCCCAGAGAAAAAAAATGCAGCCTCCCTTCCCACATCCCGTGCAGCCCCTGACTGGTGTGCTTGTAGTTTTTTCAATCGAGCAGTACATATTTGATAGCTCGGCTTGAAACTTTGTTTGTTCTGTATGAAATGATGCCTCAGTATTCCCGATTTTGAATTGCACAGATAGATCATTAAAACATTACTGATCATCTGGTGTTACAGGATTGACCGAGAACAAAGGTTAAGAAGAATAGATATTCCGGGGCTCCTGGGTGGTTCAGTCACTTGAGCATCTGACTGCGGCTCCGGTCAAGATCTGGAGGTTTTTGAGTTCGAGCCCTGCATCGGGCTCTGTGCTGACAGCTCTGAGCCTGGAGCCTGCTTTGGATTCTGTGTCTCCCTCTCTCTCTGCCCCTCCCCTGCTCACCCTTTGTCTCTCTCTCTCTCTCTCTCAAAAATAAATAAACATAAAAAAAGAAGAAGAATAGATATTCCTTACTTTCTAAACCTATTTAAACAGAAGCCATAATTCATACGCAGGGCAGTCTGACAAAGCACCAAGTGCCCCCCCCCCACGCAGGCACTGTGCTTAGGCTGGGCATTATTGACGCTGGGTTTTGTTTTAACATCTACCCAAAGGTGGGCACGGCTACAAGGGCCAGAACCATTCTTGGGGGGGATTTGTGAACCTGAGCCATCACACCGTGTAGCCTTGGGGTCATAAAGTCTTTCTGAATTCAGACCTTCAAGGTTATTAAGTACCAAATATTTCTGTACAATTACCCATTACAAAGTCAAGTTTGAAAAACAATGCTTGAGTAATCCTTTTGCTTTCTCAGCTGCTTTTGGCAGAGAATACTTGGATAGTCCAGACCTTGTGCAATATGATGTGTTCTTCTTTGGAAAGAAAGAACCATAAAATACTTTAAAAGTTATAAATAGGTTCCAAGCTTGTCATATCCAAATTAGTCCATATGGATGGCCCCGAATCCTTGGTTCCTACTCCATGGCAAGATCGATATTATTTTATTACTTACAGTAAATGTGTCCACTTCGTTCAAACTCTTTATTTGGCTGTTGAAGGACAGAACGACACGGACCAGTTTCGCATTCATTTACCTATTTTCTGCCCTCGCCCCCTTAAATTAATCATGGGAATCAACTCCAGGGCCAAGGCTTAGGAAGACTTTTGAGAAAACAGAGTAATATTTCATGAAGGTAGAGAAGCAGTGTTCTGGCTCATGAAGGCCCCTTGCCCCAAAGACAGCAATGCTCAGAGAGTTAAGTCTCCTGCATGTAGGATTGGTCTTCTGGATGTCACTGTGTTTCGTGCAAGTCAGTGAGATCCTCCAGAGTCCTACACATACAAACACTGAAGAAATATTGCTGAAGAGGGTTGGTATATTAAAGATATCTACCTGCGGGGCACCTGGGTGGCTCAGCCGGTTAAGCGTCCGACTTCGGCTCAGGTCACGATCTCGCGGTCCGTGAGTTCGAGCCCCACGTCGGGCTCTGTGCTGACAGCTCAGAGCCTGGAGCCTGTTTCAGATTCTGTGTCTCCCTCTCTCTCTGTCCCTCCCCTGTTCATGCTCTGTCTCTCTCTGTCTCAAAAATAAATAAACGTTAAAAAAAAAAGATATCTACCTGCAAGCTTGATGGGGGGAAATATACAGTCTTGATCAGAACCGGCCACGTGCAGTGTATTTAGGCCAGACACTTGTTTTGTTTTGTTTTTGTTCTTAAAAAACAGATATATGGCTTCAATGACATGTTTTGTTTTGGCTGATTGGAAACGTTTACCTTCTTTTGAGAGTCTGTGTGAGCATCTGGTGTAAAACCAATAGGTTTTCTGTCCTTTGGAGAAGCCCCATGATCAGCTGTATTTCTGTTTCTCTGGGTGGGTCGGTAATTTTCTCTGCATAACAGATAACAAATGTGGTAATAGGTTACGCTGCTATTTTAGTGTGCAGAAGAATTGGCAGTCAGAAACGTAGTCAGTTCAGCTCACATCCACCTCTGGGCAAATTCTATTCATGCTGCATTAAGCCACATCTAAGCTGGTAAGTAAAGTGAAATGGAAATTTGTAACTGTTATTCAGGCATTAAAGTCATAATGTCTCTTCTGCATCAACATCCAGAAAACAGAAAGCAGGCTAGGGTTACCTGCAGAATGAGGGAAGGGCAAAAATCAAAGTGGGGGGTGGGGACAAAAGAGTTCACTGCCAACTTTGCCCTGCCCACAAACAGCCTCTCTCCGAAAGGAAGGAAGAGCATGCAAACATGTAAACCCACCGGGTGCTTCTCCACATTTTAAATTCAGAAAGTACTTTGGTTTTAAGTCTTTAAACAGTGAGCCTCGGAGCCGCCAAGTTATTTTTTACGGAGTGGATGATACTTTCCAAATGTATTGAATGACTCTGTCTTGATGACAGATGACATCTAACGATGTTGCTTGTGTGCTCAGCAGAGGACACGGTGTGGTGGAAATAGCCCTGGATCCCAAGACAGGAGACCTAGGGCCCAGCCCAGATGGTCCTGGGCCACCTCCAAGACCCTTGTATGGTTCACTCCAGTAAAAAGTATGAAGGTGGTCAGAAAAACCTGCGACAGTCTTCCCTGAGCAGACGTGTCCTAGAATGCAGGACGCTAGTCTGACCCTTGCTTTACACATGTGTTTTAGAGTCACCTTGGATTTATGAGACAGCCTGATGTTAACACTCAGGTGTTATTTACTTTTTAATTTAAACTACTTGAGAGCATTTTGTAAGACTGATATTTTCTCTGCTAACAAAGGAAAGACATGTTCATGACAGAAAATTATAAAAACGCCTAGAGACATACAAAGAGGAAAATAAAAACCACCCACAGTTCTATTCAAAATAATGTAACATTTTAGAGTGACTAGTATGAGGTCATTCCTTGTACATAAATATCCACATATAAGTGAACAAATATGGGTTGCCCTTTACATTGTTTTACTGTGAGCTTTTTTCACCTAATAGTAAATGGTGAATATTTCCCCCTGTAATTACTTTCTTCAATTCGTTTTCAATGCCTGAATAGCATTTTATTGTGTTAATGCTTCATGCTTTGTTTAAGCAATCCCCTTTGGTTGGGCATTTATGTTGTTTCCAACTATCCCCTATAAAGGGCTCTGAAATTAACATCCTGTAGACAAATCTTTTTACACATGCTCTTTTAAATAAAGTTTATTTATTTTGAGAAAGAGAGAGCACAAGCAGGAGAGGGGCAGAGAGAGAGAGAGAGAGGGAGAGAGAGAATTCCAAGCAGGCTCCATGCTCTTAATGTAGCGCTTGATGTGGGGCTCGATTCCACGAACATGAGACCATGACTTGAGCCGAAATCAGGAGTCAGATGCTTAACCGACTGAGCCACCCAGGTGCCCCTTTTTACACATTCTTGATGATTATTTCCTAAGGCTGGTTCTATAAGGGACTTCGTTTTGTCCACTGCTAAATCCCCTCAGCTCCGAGAACTGTGTTTAGCACAGAGAAGTGCTCAAACATTTGCGGAACAAGTGACTAAATTCTTACAAGTTGATGTATCAGAGTGAAGGGTATGGTCATATTTAGATCTTTTGATACATATTGCCTTCTAAAAGGCATTATCAGATTTTATTTCTACTAGCAGCATATTGACGTGAGTGTTCTAGAATCTTCACTGACACTGTTATATAAGATAGAATTCTTTTTTTCACAAGTAAGAAACATCCTGGGGTGCCTGGGTGGCTCAGTCAGTTGAGTGTCTGACTTCGGCTCAGGTCATGATCTCATGGTTTGTGGGTTTGAGCCCCGCATGGGGCTCTGTGCTGACAGCTTGGAGCCTGGAACCTGCTTTGGAATCTGTGTCTCCCTCTCTCTGCCCTTCCCCTGCTGGCTCTCTGTCTCTCTCTGTCTCTCTCTCGAAAATAAATAAACATTAAAAAAATTAAAAAAAAATTAAAATCCTAAGTCACACTGACTTGAGTAATAAAAAGGAATTTTTTGTCTGATACAAATTGAATTTCAGAGGCAGGGCAGGGCTTCAGGTGTGGTTTGACCCCATGTCACCAAGACTATGACTTCATTTGTTGAAATCTTCATGGTCCTCGGCTGGTGGTTGGTTGGCTTTGTTTTTCCGCTGACTCCCTGAAGGTCGGCAGGTAGCTGTCAGCAACCACTAAAGCCATGAATCTTTTTTGTTGCCACGCAGGGGAAAACATCTTCTTTTTGCCCAATTATCAAATAAAAGTCTTATCTTCTTTAGATTGTATCATTTTAGGTTGTGTGCTCACCTGTGAACCAATCTTAGAGGCCAAGGTATGTGATTCGCTAATTTGTTCAGGTCTGGGCTCCATTCTGTTTTCCCATCATGGAACGAATCTCTCAGGCACAGAGATGAATAGACCCTGATTTGCTCAGACCCTTGGTGGCTCATCCCTGGAACTGGAGAACCCTACCCAGCGCCATGGTGGTGAGATTCTGGGTTCTTTTGGGAAGAAGAAATGGTAGAATGAATGCTTTGGAAACAATAAAAAATGATCCTGAATGTTGGCATTTAATTTTTTAAATATATGTATTTTTCTAGAGTCAAAATGCCTCTTGTTGCTTAATTTTTGTTTCCACGTGTCTATGGACCATTTGTTTTTCTTTTTTGTTCAAATTTTTTTATGTTTATTTATTTTTGAGAGAGAGAGAGAGACAGAGCATGAGCGGGGGAGGGGGAGACAGAGGGAGGACACAGAATATGAAGCAGGTTCCAGGCTCTGAGCTATCAGCATAGAGCCCAACGAGGGGCTCAAACTCACAGACTGTGAGATCATGACCTGAGCCAAAGTCAGACGCTTAACTGGCTGAGCCACCCAGGTGCCCCATTTGTTTTTCTTTTGAGACCTGTCTTGACAAAAAAAAATTGTTTTTGTCCTTTTTCCTTCAATTTCTAAGAATACTTTATTACTATTTTTTTAATGTTTATTTATTTTTGAGAGAGAGAGAAAGAGAGAGAGAGAGACAGAGACAGAGTGTGAACAGGGGAGGGGGAGAGAAGGAGGGACACAGAATATGAAGCAGGCTCCAGGCTCTGAGCTGTCACTACAGAGCCTGAACCCGGGGCTGGAACCCATGAACCATGAGATCATGACCTGAGCCGAAGTCAGATGCTCAACCGACTGAGCCACCCAGGTGCCCCTCTAAGAATACTTTAAAGAGCTGTTTTGATAGACCCATGCCATGTTAACTCATTTTGGAGTTGAGAAAACTAAGGCCTAGAGAGAAATGGCTTCTTGAAAAGGAAAGGACTCAATGGGGATTCAAGTTAAGTTTTTTGTACCTTTGAAAAAAATGTGTTAAATTTAGATATAACTTAGATATGCTCAGTTGCAGAAATTTAAATGTATGCATGTACACACTCATATGACCACTACCCAGATCAAGATGTAGAACATTTCCATCAATTCTAGAGATTCCTGTGCTTTCTCCCAATCAGTAACCACCTCACTCTACACACACACACACACACACACACACACACACAGACACACACACACACACCACCACCACCACCACCACCACCATTCTTGCTTCTCTCCTCGTGGATTAGTTACTCCTGTTTTTGATTTTGATATTTACACTTTTGTGTCTGGCTACTTCTGCTCAATTCACAAGCATTGTCGGAAGTGTTAACACATTTTTCTCAGTAGTTTAAGGAAGCAGGATTCGGCACAAGGGGATATTGAGCCACCATGCAGACTCGATAGAGTTTTCAGCCAGCCCTAAGGGGAGTTCTGAAGCTGGATGATCCTGCAGGGTTCAGGGAGCTGTGACTTTATACCTTCTCAGTGACTGGTCACTGGATATGCTCCCCAGTCCCCCGCCCCAGGAAGGAGGCGTGACCTTGGGCCAAGCAGTCTTCTTCAGCCCAAGTATTCCCCGTATGGGATGGCCAGTTGGAGGCTTCAGGCGGCCGTGCTTCCAGCACCTGGTATAATAAGGGGAACGTGGACAGTGAGTGCATCGTGTGTCCTTCGTGGGCTCGCCGGTGCCTCTTGGATTTTCTTCATATAAGTTATTAGATCGCTCCTCCAGGAGTCTGGTGCTCGTTTTCCTGAAAGGACTTAGAAGTGAAAGGTTCATGGCATCAACTACAGCCTCGGTGGCTCCAGGGGCACCTTGGAGATGCAGCTGATACCCATTTTCACCTTCTTCGTTGTTCGAGATTCCACTGTTCCTCCACTAGCATGCCACCTAGTCGTGCTGGTTTGATCCGAGTTCTCCAGACATGAATATTGGATATATGGATGTATGGTTATGGATATAGATGTGTGTGTGTGTATGTAAATACACACATATCTATATTTATATCTATATCTATCATCTGTCCTTTAAACACTTTTCCAAAATATCTTCCAGCAACATCTAGACTAGCATTTGACCAAACAACTGGGCATCATGGCTTAGCCAAGTTAACACATACAGAAAATCAGACGAGGTAGTACCAAGAGGCATCCAAGCGGATCACGTGCCCCGGTAGTGTAAAGCAGCCTTATTTCCTCCTGGTGATTACATCAATCACCTCTATCAGGGTGGCGACTTGTCTTCTTGTCTGCTGGTCCCTCCACATAGGAGCTCACGTGGCAACAGTAACTTAGAGTTCTATGTGACTCTTGCTGTGTCCCCTGGAATAGAATTTCTCTTTGGAACCAGGATTCTATACACGCAAAGCCCAGAGTCATAGGAACAGGGAGCATATACCTGCCAGAGTCACAGGGGGTGATGATAATCGGGGCCACTTTTGATTTCACCCAGTTGTTCCCAGACTCACACGTTTTGCCTCTGGGGAACTGTGGTATAGTAAAAAAAGCAAATAAATAAGTATTTGGTCTTTGTGTTCAGCTCCTGCAGAGCTCTGAAAACCCACAGTTTACTGTCTTTTGTATGCTAATGAAATGACTGGGGTGGAGGAGGGAGGCTGGATAGTGTCAGGATACCCTTTAGTCACTAGGAAAACCTGTATTGATTCAAGGGTTGGAACTTTCAGCCCCGTCTGCCCTCAACATCTAGGGAGGGAAGAGGGCTGGAAATTGAGTTCTATCACCAATGGCCAGTGATTTAATTGATCATGGTTATGTCATGAAACCTCCATAAAATCTTCTAAACAACAAGGTTTGGAGAGCTAGGGAGAGTCTGGAGAGGTCCTGTACCCACCCCCCCTCCCCCCCCCCCCCCCCCCCGCCCCCTACTTTGCGCATTTGTCGGTTTCTGAGTTGTATCCTTTATAATAAACTAGTAATTGTGATAAGTAAGGCACTTTCCT
Source organism: Felis catus (assembly GCF_018350175.1). Taxonomy (NCBI): domain Eukaryota; kingdom Metazoa; phylum Chordata; class Mammalia; order Carnivora; family Felidae; genus Felis; species Felis catus. The sequence goes on from NC_058372.1 coordinate 11,894,898, forward strand.
GAGTTCTGTGAGCCTGAGGGGGTGCTCATGAGAACCCCTGAATTGTAGCCTTTCTGGCAGAAGTGTGGGTCACCGGGGACCTCGTTTGCTGCTGGTAAATGAAGTGGAGGAAATGTTCTAAGACTGAGCCCTTGAACTGTGGGGTCTGTGCTAACTCGGTAGGCACTTACCTTACTGACAGATCAATTCTATTTTTCAATGTTGGAATTTAGAATTTATTTTTTTAGAGTTAGTGCTTTTTAATTATTTTCTTACTCCTGCAAAGTAGTCATCATTCTGAAACATGGATTTTCCGGAGTCTCAAATGAATGACTGGAGTGTTCATTAAGGTCTTTTCAGTTTGAACGAGCTAGAATAGTAAGATCTTTGTAGCATTTTGCAACCTCTGAAATCTTTGCTTATCGATTACCACTCCAACCCCCCATGACAGGTTTTTAAACAAATATAGGCAGTCTTCCTTTTTAAATATGTCCCGTAGCTTAAAATCCAAGACTTTTTTTTTTTTTTTTGCAGATTTTTGGGCTCTTTATCTTTAGTTCTCCCTTATTTGGTACCTGTCCCCCAAATCTCAGCATTCTTAGTAGACTAGACTCCGAGATCTCGGTTTCTTCTGTCCAATGAAACTGACACTTTGTGCTTGGACCCCATTTCCTTGGGCCAAGGATTGGAAAATAACTTCAGGGAGAGATCTGGAGTGAATGTAAGACTCATGTCATGAATTCCCATTCCCTCAAGATTCGTACCCCTGAATCGCTTGCTGTCCAATGCCTTCTAATGGATGTTGTGTATATTGTGTTTTGTCTTTATAGTTCTTCCTTAGTGATGTGGATTTAGTGATACCAATTACTTTGTCGTGGCCTGAACCAAAATTCCTTTAAATCAATTATGAATATAGAAACTTTTGGTGAAAACTCCCTTACACTAAGAATATTAATGTATTTCTTTATTTTATTGTCATTATTTTTTAGAGAGACTGAGAGAGCATCTGTACGAGCAGAGGGTAGGGGCAGAGAGAGACAGAGAGAGAGAGAACCGTAAGCAGGCTCCATGCTGGGCGTGGACTGACATGGGACTCAATCTCACAACCCTGAGCTGAAATCAAGAGTCAGACGGTTTAACCAACTGAGCCACCCAGGCGCCCCTGTATTTGTTTACTTTTTAAATTCATCAGACAAACATGTCTTGAGGCTTGTTTTATGGCAGTTATTGTATTCATGTTAGATTTCCAGCAAACTCTTACCAAAAATGCAGGAGATTTTCCTTTGTTTGTCTGTTTTCATCCAGAAAAATGTATCAGAGTAAATAAGTATCTTCTTCACGCTTCACTTTGCCTTAGCCAAAAGACAAGAAACTATTCATTTTCATCATCAGATTTTGAAATACCAAAGCAATGAAAAAATCATGAGTTTATAAAAGTCAGCTTCCAGATTGATTCCCTTATCCATCAACTTCTGGGCAAGTTGTATAAAATTGATTTCATTTTTAAAATTTTTTTTAAGTTTATTTATTTTTGACAGAGACAGAATGTGAGCATGAGCTGCAGAGGGGCAGAGTGAGAGGGAGACACAGAATCCGAAGCAGGCCCCAGGCTCCGAGCTGTCAGCACAGAGCCTAACACGGGCTCGAACTCATGAACTGCGAGATCATGACCTGAGCCGAAGTTGGACACTTAACGAACTGAGCCACCCAGGTGCCCCTCTTGCACTGGGTTTTAAACCATATAAACAGTAGGGGCATGATCATGTGGTTCATGAGTTCAAGTCCTAACTCAGGCTCTGTTCTGATGGGCTCAGAGCCCGGAGCCTGCTTTGGGTTCTGTGTCTCCTTCTCTCTCTCTGCCCCTCCTCCACTGTGCTCTCTCTCAAAAATAAACATGAAAAAAAAAAAAAAAAAAGAAAACTTTAAATCACATAAACAGGAGAAGTAATGTTATAAAGATTAATATACATGTATATATATTTATAGTTACAATTAAGAGATCTATTTTTTGTATGTACAAAGGAAAGCAATTTATCTAATTATATCCACAAAAACACAGTGAAATAACCCAAACATTTTATGAAAATAATTTACTTTGGTTATCTGTTCTCTTTCTCTTTCTATCACCATATGAATGTACATGGCCCCCATTTGTATATGGAACAACGACAACTCTCAACTTGCACCAAAAATCCATCTCAATGTAGTATGTCATAATTAAAGCAATTTTCTTTTAACCCTAAAGGGCAATTTAAGAGATGAATCAGTGGTATAAAAGTTATTTAACTTAAGGAACTAGCTGCAGTTGGGTTATTTTTCTCATCTTTGAAAGATGTTTATAAAATATTTTTCCTCACAGCTTCAAAAACAGATTTCTTTTTCTAATAGTATTTTTCTTCCAATTTCAACTTGCCTTTTCTTTGTCTTGTGTACTTATGGATGAAAACTATCATTATTTTTTTTATTAGAAAAAAAGACCATAAAGTAATTTCAAATGAAAAATGCAAGTAAATATTTTCTTAGGATATACTGTACTTGGAAAACAATGTCATGGTACCATGTCCCAAAATAAATTAGCCTAGTCCAAATATTATATACATGTATGGGCATTAAATATTTACCTGTTCTTTTTTTTTTAATTTTTTTTTAACGTTTATTTATTTTTGAGACAGAGAGAGACAGAGCATGAACGGGGGAGCGTCAAAGAGAGAGGGAGACACAGAATCTGAAGCAGGCTTCAGGCTCTGAGCTGTCAGCACAGAGCCCGATGCAGGGCTCGAACTCACGGACCGCGAGATCATGACCTGAGCTGAAGTCGGATGCTTAACCGACTGAGCCACCCAGGCGCCCCAATATTTACCTGTTCTTGAAAATATGTTTGTTATTTATATATATACTTTCTATATACAGTGTATATATTTGTATTTTATAAATATTATATTTTATTATGATTATAAAATATATATTACATAAATTCTTCTTTTTAGTATTGCCGTATCATTGTCTCAGCTGTATTGGTAAATTTGGGAAGAATAAAATATTTATAACTGGTAAAAATCTTTCAGGTTTGGAGATTTTTTGAAATGTTAGAAAACCCTAATCTACCCTTTAGTTTCCCGGAACCATCCCGGATACTTGCCACAGAACTCTCTAAATGCAAAATGCATTGGTTAAAGATCTCCAGAACTACCCTAATATCCTACTGATCCATTAACAAGATGGGTTAAAAAGATAGATTGTTCTACTTCATTTCTTATTGGTTTAAGGAAGAGAAGAACTTTTCTGAAAAATGATTGGTGTGTATGATTTCTCTGCCACTCTTTTATTAATCTTAATTAGGTGGACATACTTCAGTTATTTTAAATCTTAGCTCAGCAAAACCTTGTTAAACTATTCTAACCAGGAGGAAGGGGGTAGAACATGAAGATTTCAAAAGCATTGAAATGTTAATTAACTATAAGTAGCAGCTAAAAAGGAAGAAAGGACTGCTTTCTCCTCACTTGGAAATCAATGAACTGCTCAATATTATCCATTTACACATGTCAAAACCAAAGGATGAATCCCACATAAAAGGATTCTATCTGGAAAAGTTGTCTGTGATAGTGTAAACTCTATAAAATGTGCAATGTATTAAGAGGGGTGTTCAGAACTTCCAAAATACCGTATATTTTTCTTTGTCAAGAGGAATCAAAGGGTCTAAACATCTAGTTTGAAAACATATTGGTAGAGGAAAAGTGCTTCAGGAATGGTCGAACAAAGACCTTTGAAGTTATGTTCTCACACGAAAGCAGCGAGAATATCTGCAAAAAATAGTCAAAATCAGTGTTTTCAGAAATTGGAAATTAATCAGACACTTGCAAAAATTTGAGGAGTGTTTATTGAAGACAAATGGGTGAATTTTGGTAAGAACAATGGGCTTTGTGGCATTGTCTCTTACTGGAGTCTCATCTTCTTCTGTTACTTAGTAATCTCGAAAAGCAATAGTTTTGCAATCACAGCAGGCGTGAGAAACAGCAGCCAAGTAGCCACTGGAAGGGGCAAACTGGTGTTAGAGCATCTCCCAAAAGCAACATTCCCAGAAAATTGTCATTATTTGACCTTTCTAACAGCTCCCTGAAAATCTCCACTCACAGAGCTTGCCTTTATCTGACCTCACACAGAACTCACCCAGTGCAAACAGCCTTTTTCCTGGGGCACTTGTCAAAAGATTTCAGTGGCAGTTGGTTAAAATGGTAGCTTCCTGAGGCTGTGGTTACCAGTGAGGACTAAAAAACGTTAGAGAAAAAGCCTGGAAATGAGGGGAATCTGCATTCCAGTCGCTACATTGCATTATTTTAAAGGCCCGGTTTTAACAAATTTCTGACAAAAAAAATTATGGGTCATGCAAAGCAATGGGAAAGACTATGCACAGGGGGAAAGAAAAGCAGTCAAAAGAAGCTGTCCCTGAGCAAGCCCACAAGTCGGACTTACTAGGCAAAGACTTCAAATCAGCTATTATAAATATTCTCAAAGAACTAAAAGAAGTCACATCTTAAAAAAAAAAAAAAAAAGGGAAGTATGAGAATGATGTCTTACCAAATAGAGATTATCAATAAAGGGACAGAAATTATTTTAAAAGCATCAAATAGGGGCTCCTCAGTGGCTCGGTGGGTTAAGCATCTGAATTTGGCTCAGGTCATGATCTCGCGGTTCGTGGGTTTGAGCCCTGCATCGGGCTCGGTGCTGACAGCTCGGAGCCTGGAGCCTGCCTCGGATTCTGGGTCTCCCTCTCTCTCTGTTCCTCCCCCACTCATGCTTGTCTCTCTCTGCCTTTTGAAAATAAATAAATGTTTAAAAAATTTTTTAAAGCATCAGATAGAAACTCTGGAGTTGAAAAATACTAGCTGAAATGAAAAATTTGCTAAGAGCTCAACAGCAGATTTGAGATGGCAGAAGAAAGAATTGCTGAACTTGTGGGCAGAATGGAGATTACCCAGCCTGAGACACAGAAGGAATAGTGAAACGGAAAATGAACACTCAGAGACCCATGGACGCCACAAGCATACAAATGTATGCACAAAGGGAATCCCAGAAGGAAGAGTGAAAGAAAAGAATAGGAAGAATATCTAAAGAAATTATGGCTGAGAAGTTCCTACAGTTGATGAAAAATACCAATCTTCATGTCCAAGAAACTCAATAAGCTCCAGGCAGGAAAACTCAATGACATCACCACCTATACACATGTTGTAGTCAAACTGTCAGAAGCCAAGGTCAATTGTAATACAGTACAAATACAACACAAAATCAACTCTGTTTGCATGCACTTGTAATGAACAATCCAAAAATAAAATTAAGAAAAACAATTCTGTTTATAATAGTATCAAAAATAAAATGCTCATGAATAAGTTTAACAAAACAAATGCAAGAGGTGAACATTGAGAACTGCTAGGGGCATCTGACTGCCTCAGTCAGCTGAATGTCCGACTTTAGCTCAGGTCATGATCTCACGGTTCATGAGTTCAAGTCCCGCATCAGGGTTGCTCCTGTCAGCGTGGAGCCTGCTTCAGATTCCCTGTTCCCCTTTCTCTCTGTCCCTCCTCCACTTACACTCTCTCTTTATCTCAAAAAAAAAAAAAAAAAAAAAGAAAAGAAACTTAAAAAAAAAAGAAAGAAAAGTGCTAAACATCATTGAAATAAATTAAGGAAGACCCACGTAAGTGGAAAGACATCCTATGTTCATGAACTGGAAGACATAATATTAAGATGACAATACTTTTCAAACTGACCTACAGATTCAGTGAAAATCTCTTTCAAAATTCCAACTGCCTTTCGTTGCAAAAATTGGAAAACTGATCCTAAAATCCGTATGGAATTACAGAAGACTCAGAATAGCCAAAACAATTTTGAAAAAAGAAAGCAAAGGAGGAAGGGGCTCATACTTCTTGATGTCAAAAGTTACTCCAAAGCTATAGTAATCAAGAGTGTGTGGTACTGGCATATTGCTAGATGTGTAGATCAATAGAATAGAATTCGGAGTCCAGAAAGAAGTCCACACATTTATACTCAATTTTTGACAAGTGTTTCAAGAATATTAAATTGGAAAAGAATGATCCACATGCCTGTTAACTAAGCGACGGAGTTATGGATAAAGAAATGTGGTACGTCCATACAGTGGAATATTGTTTCTCAATAAAATGGCACCAAGGGCTGTTACATGCCACAACATGGATGGGCCTTGAAAATATTATGCTAAGTGAAAAAAGCCATGTGGAAAAGGCCAAAAATTGTATGATTCCATTTATACAAAATAGGCAGAGTGGACAAATCTATAGGAACAGAAAGTAGATTAGGAGTTGCTAGGAGGAGGGATATGGGGGGTTGGTGATTACTAATGGTTTTGAGGTTACCTCTTTGGGTAAAGAAAATAGTTCAAAACTGGGGTGCTTGGCTGGCTGGCCCAGTCCATAGAGCATGCAACTCTTGGTCTTGGGGTTGTGAGTTCTAAGCCCCACAATGGGTGTGGAGCCTACTTAAAAAAGAAAAAAAGAAAAAACCAAAATATTTCCAAATATGGTAATCGTGATGGTGGTACAACTGTGAACACACTACAAGTAATTAGCTGTACACTTTAAAGGGGTGAATTGTGTGGTATGTAAATTATACCTTAATTAATCCGCCATTAAAAATAATACATTGAGAAAGCAATATCCTTGCGAGCACGAGTCTTGTTTGGAAGGGATCCACTTGGGTTATTGAATGTAGAATGGCAGTCAGAATTGGCTATAGCATATGGTGAGTCTTTAAAACCAGTAAGTGGGGCACCTGGCTGGCTCACTCAGTAGACCAGGAGACTCCTGATCTTGGGGTTGTGAGTTTGAGCCCCACAGGGGGTGTAGAGTTTACTTAAAAAAAAATAAATAAGTAAGAATATTTTATATAGAAGAATGCATTATCCCCATGGGCATTTGTATTCATCAGGTTTTTGCCAGAGAAACAGAACCAATAGGAGATACGTATATATATCTATACATATATAAAAGGAAATTTATTTTGAGTAATTGGCTCATGCAATTTTAGAGGCTGAGAAGTTCCACAATCTGCCACCTGCAAGCTGGAGACCCAGGATAGCTGGTGGTGTTATTCATTCTGAGTCCAAAGCCCTGAGAACCAGCGGAGCCGTGTATAAATTCCAGTACAAGGGCAGAAGACCAACGTCTCAGCTTAAGCAGGCAGGTAGGAAGGGAACGAACCTTCCCTTCCTCCATTCTTTCTTCCATTCAGGCCCCCAATGAATTAGATGATGCCCACCTACACCAAGGAGGGTGCTCTACGTCACTGAGGCCACTGATACGCTCATCTGGAAACACCACCCCAACCACACCCAGAAATAGTGTTTAATCTGGACACCTCATGGCCCAGTCAAGTTGACACACAAAACCAACCACCACAGCATCATTCTGATGGTAAACAATATGCTTACTTGAGTGGTACAGCCATGACTTACATCATTTCTTGACTTCTTTTTCTGCAATCGCCTAGGAGCCAGTTGGACCGGTTGGACAGTTGGATTGTCATCAGTGCTACCAAACATGTCCTGGAGGGTAGACTGTTTTGTCTACAACCGGTTAAAAATTATTCATAGCCGAGCTTAATGGGTAATGTGGGAGATTAAACCAATCAAGCTGGATGATACTATCTTATGTTACAAATGAAGATGAAAGGCTGTTTTTCTATAATGCTCACAACCTGTCGAGGCTGCAGTAGATCAGTCGCAGTCTACGAACTTGGGTGTACGAGGCGTGTCACTTTGATTAAAGGACAGCGTTAATGCTAAGCTCCCAGAGGGTGCTGACAAACCACCTGGTTCCAGTCTTGGCTCTGCCTCTTACCGGCCATCATCAAAACTTTGTTAGTATTTCTTAAATTTTGCCCTGTTACAAGGGAAAGTCCCGAATAGAAATGCCAAGAATGTTTCAAGTGACCAAGCATCGCTGGGATCGGTGCATAGCTTATTATGGCGACTACTCGGATCGCACTTATTATCATACCTAAATTTTAGTACGTTTGTAAAAGTAGTCTCTTTACTTTCTGGTCATGTTTTTATACAGGATCACAGATGTGTAGAGATGGAACGGATCTTACGGATCTTATGATAAAAGTGAGACATCAGATACCGAGTCATCCCTTGACTCTCCCGAGGTCACACCAATATTAGTGGCAACAGTAACTGGAAAGGACAAGTAGAGGTCAGGTGTGTGGGTTAATGTGGGTCTTGTTCCCATTCTCCATATACTTCTTCATTAAGAGACTACACTTGACCTTGAGCACTAGCTTTCCACTTAATATGGTTTCTCCAACACATTTTTTAGCTTTATGTTTGGGGACTTCCCATTTTCTTTTTGCCCATTATTTTCAAGTCTAATGCTTAAAACTTGTTTACTGGATCTCTGCTGTATTGAATTTTGAACAATTTTTTTAATGTTTATTTATTTTTGAAGGAGAGAGAGACAGAGCATGAGCAGGGGTGGGCAAAGGGAGAGGGAGACACAGAATCCGAAGCAGGCTCCGGGCTCCGAGCTGTCAGCCCAGAGCCCAACGTGGGGCTCGAACCCATGAGCCATGAGATCATGACCTGAGCTGAAATCAGATGCCCAACCAACTGAGCCACCCAGGGCGCCCTGAGAAGCCCGGTTTTAGAGCCTGGCCAGCCGGTATGAAGACTTCGGAGCCACTGTCAAGTGTTGACCGGAGCTGTGATGTGATCTGACTTATCTCCTTAAAGGATCTATCTAGACTGTAGGGCGATGCATACAAAATCAGGGAGACTCTTAGGAGGTGGTCACAATTATCCAGGGGAGAAGTGACGGAGCTCAGACTCCGGTGGCGGTAGTAGTGGTGGGAAGTAGGGAGACTCTGGAGATAATATTGCAGGTCGAAACAATAGGATTTCCTACCGACTGAACATGGGATGTCACAGAAGGAACGAACGTACGGGTGACAGCAAGGACTTTACTTGAAGAAAGTGCTTTATGAATAGTATCATTGTCACGGGCCCTCTCTAAGCGACTGGCAAATCGGTGGAGTAGAAACACGTTGGACGCCATCGTCCTACCGATTGAGCTGCACCCGCTGTTTCCCGACAGGACGTAGCCTGGATGCACAAGGTAGGCAGACAGAAAGCCTGCCCCGTCTGCCCTTCCTCTGCAGCTTCCTTGTTGATGCATCTTTCGCCTTTGCCACAGGGAGCAGTTGAAGGCATCAAGCTGTGCCTTGATTTTAGTAGAGGCCGCAGAACAGAACCGACCTGCCAGCTGTGGCCACCGCCAGGCGATGAATAGCCCTGATCTTCAGTCTGGGACATTTTTGAGGAGCTGTGTGTCCAAAGCTCTAGGGACTGATTGTGATTACCTGGGAGAGTCATTTATGTATTTATTTTAAGGTTTATTTATTTTTGAGACAGAGTGTGCAGGCGGGGGAAGTGCAGGGGAGGGGTGGGAACCGAGGATCTGAAGCGGCAGCAGCCAGCCCAAGGCGGGGCTGGAACTCACGAACCCGCGAGATCATGACCTGAGCTGAAGTCGGATGCTCGACCGCCTGAGGCACCCGGGTGCCCCTTGAAGTGTCGTTTAAATAACACACTACCATATACTTACGGACACAAATTACAGCATGAACTACTGCTTTCTCGGGGATCCTAAAGACAGCCAAAGACTACCATGTATGATGAACAGATTTTTATGGAGACATTTTATTTTATTCCACCTATCAGGATAAAGAGCGGGGCAGACGGCTTTCCAGCTTACCAAATGTTACCAAGCCCTGAATGCTTCAGCCTCAAGTAATTATATCCTTTTTATTTATTGATAAACACCAGATGCCTGTCATGTCAGAGATCAGAGAATGTCAAGGAGTCATTCATTAGGCTCTACGACAAAGCCTCCCTCATTATGCTCTACCTCGTTCATTCCAGCTAAGCCTTCGCGTCTGAGGACCTCTGTCTCTCGGGCCTTCACAACAGGGTATTCAACTCAAATAGCATGTCTTTGATAGTTGAGCGATTGGTGGCATTGTTAATATGCGACCGCCTTTCTCCCCAGTTATTTGCCCTGACGTGGGGGAGCCAGGATTCAGATGATGTTTGAAAAAGAGAGCAAAGATAATAAAAGGTATTATAATTAGTTCAGAAATCTAGAAGTAGCCCTTGAAACACTTTGCTCTTCCTAACTATAGTTTACAGAGACTAAATTTAAAGTTGATTTGCATCTTCTAAACCTACGTGAGCTAGAGAAAAGGGAGTCTTATTCAGTGTGACATATGGCAGGGTGATAGTGTTTGGGGATTAAAGAGAAAATATATTGTAGCATTTCCAGTAAAGAAGGGCCCTGCTTTTGGTCTAAACACATAGGATAAGAATGGTGATGATGATTGTAAGAGAAAGACCAAAATAATAACTAGTTACTTAATACTCGTGGAATATGAGCACATTGTTCTCTACGCCCTCCCCCTATATGAAGGCCCTTAATCCTCCTACGAGGTATGTATTATTAGTATTACTACGCACGTTTTGCAAATGAGGAAACTGACACTGAAAGAGGGTATGAGACTTGCTCATGGTCACATAGTCAGTAAGTGACAGAACTGGGATCTGAATCCAGAAGGTCTGATTCCACACTTTTAACTTCCATATGATGTTACATCACATAAAAATGTCAACCACAAAATGATATATTGCTTAGCTTGATAGAAAAGGAAATGCCTTGGTGCCAGAACAGAGAAGAAACTCCAAGTTGGAGCCACAACAAGAAGCAGAAGAAGAGAAGCCCCAGGGAGTAGCAGACCCGAATACAGACCCTAAGAACTGAGCGGGATTTTAACATCCACACAGGGAACTGGATACATAAACTTGCACTTTTGCAGGGAGGGGAGCTTGGGACAAAGCTCTTTATCAAAGCTGGCAATATTGGAGGCTTCCCTTGGGTATGAAAGGGATCAGAAAAGCTTTGCCCCCAAACCCAGAAAGCTAAAAAGAAGGTTGATGTCTTCTTAGGGCGATGGTGAGTAACGATATTCGTAAATGCGTGAGCCAATCACAATGCAGGCATGAAGTCCACACTTTTATCGCCCACAACGTAAAGGAACATGAAGCTTAAAACTAAACATAATCGTTAGACTCCAGTCCGTGAAAACACTGGGACCTTCATGGAAGGAAACACACTGGGAGGGAAGCCCAGTGTGAGCCCCCAGGAAGAAATTACCTACCACACACAAAAAAAGGAACTATGTGAGGATAAGTCAACAGATAAAACACGTAGTACTTTAGGTACAGGACGTCAGAGACCATCTGAAAAATGCTGTAGTTTAAGTGTGTTTAAAATTATTCAAGAGACGAAAGAAGAAAGAATACATTGCAAGATAGAATACTGTGAGTTAAAAAGCAAATTTTTAAAAGAACCAAATAGAACTTCAGGAAATGGAAAAATGAAAATAAAAACCCAATGGATAAGTAAACGAGATTTGATACAGATGAATGGAAAACATGGCAGTAGATAGAGCTGATGAATTCATCCAAAGAGGGCAAGATATGGCGTAGGGGGAATACTTCCAAAGAATAAGAAATGGAAAACCAGAGAGGTTAAGGAACATGGAGGAATGAACCAGAAGGCCCAGGATATAGCTAGTAAGAGTTCCGGTTAGAAGACACATTACATGAAGAGAGGCAATATCTAGAGAGATAGTAAATGAATGTTTCTTTTTTTATTTGTAGTTTTTAAAGATTTTATTCTTTTTTTTTTTTCAATGTTTATTTATTTTTGGGACAGAGAGAGACAGAGCATGAACAGGGGAGGGGCAGAGAGAGAGGGAGACACAGAATCGGAAACAGGCTCCAGGCTCTGAGCCATCAGCCCAGAGCCCGACGCGGGGCTCGAACTCACGGACCGCGAGATCGTGACCTGGCTGAAGTCGGACGCTTAACCGACTGCGCCACCCAGGCGCCCCAAAGATTTTATTCTTAAGTAATCGCTACACCCAAAGTTGGGCTCAAACTCACAACCCCAAGATCTAGAGTCATAAGCTTTACCGACTGAGCCAGTCAGGCACCCCTAACTGTATTTTTCTTAAAGCAAAGAAAGATTGCAGATGCATACCAAGTTGGGAACAGAATAAATTCAAATAAATCCACACTTAAACACACTGGAACAAAGACCACCAAAGAAAAACAGAAAATCTTAAACATAGACTAGAAAAGATATGTAATAGAATGTTATAACAGGACTCTTGTGTCTTGACTTCTGCAGAGGCCACTTAAGGCCAATAGCAAAATAATAAGGAGCAAGTACTTCCTCATTACAAAGAGAGGTAAGTAAGTACCTATGCAACTCAAAGTCAAGGACAGAAGATTACACAAGGCCATGCATGCCGGGAGTGAGGGATTACTGGAAGCCACCTGAGACTGCCTATCACAGAGTTCTTTATATATCTCAGCTACATGTCCTTTGCTGTATCTATGTATCACAGATATCTTCTCCAGCTCTGCAGCTTGCCTAGTCTCTCTCTCTTAATGACATCTTTTGATGAGCAGAAGGTTTTTTATTTTAATGTAGCCCAGTTTATGGTTAGTACTTTTTGTGTCTTCTGTAAGAAATCTTTGACTACCGCCAAACTCATGAAGGTGTCCTTCTATGCAATCTTTCAAAAACGGGTTGGCAAATTTTTATTGTAAAAGTCCAGATAGTAAATATTTTGGGTATTGTGTCCCAGTCACTGTTACAACTACTCAACACCACCATTATAGAATGGAAGCTGCCATATACAATGTGTGAATGAATGGACATGCTTGTGTTCCAATAAAACTTTATTTGCAAAGCAGGTTTCAGCCTGATTTGACCTGTGGGTTGTAGTTTGCTGACTTCTGGCCTACGTGCTCCCACTGTTAGCGCTGTGATAATTTGTATGTGTGTGCACACACTTTTTCTTTCAGATAGATGGTGGATAGATGGATAGATGACAGATAGATAGATATAGATATAGATAGATGATAGAAAGATAGATCGATGGCAGATTGATAAACCAATGATAGATAGATAGATAGATATGCATATATTTTGCTGAATCATTTAAGTTGTATAAACCGAGGTGGCTGACTGGCTCAGTCGGTAGAGTGTGGGACTCTTGATCTTGGAGGCATGAGTTCAAGCCCTGTGTTGGGAAGAGAGATTACTTAAAAATAAAATCTTAAAAAAAAGTTAAGTTGTATGAGCTGCATACATTATGACACTTCATGTCTACATGCTTTAGACCAGTTTCCTGATCTTTTATTTTTTCTTTCATATTGTTCACAACGTTTAAGACCATTTGTTCAGCAGAATCTCATTCAATATGGATTTATCTGATGGGCTCTTGATGTTTGTATTTAGAATCAACATTCTCAGTAGAATATTTTTTATGTGATAAAATGTGTGCCAGGCATCACAGTGGGAGACAGGTGATGTCATTCTGACTTACTGGTGATGTTAATTCTGATCACTGGGTTAAGATCACTTGTTTGCCAGATTGTAAATTTTTCTTTTTCTTTTTTGTAATTAATAAATAAATCTGTAGGTCCATACTTTGACATTGTGTACATATTCTGTGTGCCAACAACCTTTTACTCAATGATTTTAGCATCTCTTCATCTTCTTGCTTGAATTACTGCTGGGATACTTTATGCCTCCTTTTTTCTTTCCTACTACACTAGCTAGGAAATATAATACAACATTCAGTAAGTGTTGATAGTAGGAATCTGTGCCTGTATCCTGACCTCAGAAAGGAAATGTTCATTATTTCACCATTAAATATAATGTTTGCAGTAGTTTTGTGTATTTTTTTAGCCATTCTTTATCATCTAGGGAGCATTTTTTTTTTTGGTTTGCTTTTTAAAGAATCATGAATGGGTGTTGGATTTTCTGAACTTTTTTCCTGCATCTATCAAGATAATTATATAATTTTCCTCCTTTTTAATGTTAATACTGTGAATTATATTGATTAGATTTTCAAATTTCAAGCCAACATTCTTGGAATAGAAACTTATTATTTAATTTCCAGATATTGAAACATTTTTAGTTATATCTTTATTAATTCCTGGCTTAATTCCACTATGGTCAGAAAACATATGTGGTGTTTTAATCCTGAGTGATTAAAATCTCTGAATATTAATGAGACCTGATTTGTGGACCAGCATATGGCTAATTTTGATAGATGTTTCTCCTACACTTGAATACACACATGTATATGTAGTCTACTGTTGTGGGGTAGAGTGCTCTATATCCCAAATGACACAAGTGCATTAATTGTGTTGTTCAGACTCTCTACGTCCCTACGGATATTTTCCCCACATGACCTTTTAGTTACTGAGAGGGGGGAGCTAAATTCTTCCATTATGATTGTGGACTTGTCTCTTTTTTTCTTTATTTTTGTCAAATTTTTATTTATATATTCCGAAATCATGTGATTGAGTGCACAAAAACTGATAATTATTATATAATTCCTCCCCTATTTATCTCTATTAATATTTTGCACCTTAAAGTTTACTTTGCCAGGTGTTGGTATAATGATACTGGCTTTCTTTTGCTTCGTGCTTTTATGGTATTGATTTTTATGTCTTTGACACACAACTTCTTTTTGTTCTTAGAACGTGTCTCTTATAAGTAAGTGGTCTACTTATAATAAGTGGTCTACTTAATAAGTGGTCTTAATGTGGTTAGAGGTACAGATATGCTGCGGTTTATATTTACTATTTTATTATTTGTACCCTATTAGTTCTGTATGTATTCCGTGGTCCCGCTTTCCTTTCTTTCAGTCTTTTGGACTCATCCAGTATTTCTTTCATCTTTCTGTCTCCCACTGCCACTTACCACCCATTTATACACTGTTAACACAAAGCAGTAGACAAGCATAAGGCTTAGAGCCCTGAAATTCCATTTAGTCCTCCTGCCTTTTGTGTTATTATTGTCATGCATTTTAATTCTGCATATATTTGAGTGCTATAAAGTGTTGTTATACTGTTGTTCTGTGTACTCAGTATTTACCTAGATTTACCCCCATTTCTACTTGCATTTACATCCATCCACATGGCATCCTTTTCCTTCTGCCTGAAGAATTTCCTTCAGTATTCCTTTTTGGTTATATCGGTTATAGTTGACATATAACACTGTAATAGTTTCAGGAATACAACATAAAGATGTAATACTTGTATATATTGTGAAACAGTCACCACAGTAAGTCTAGTTAACATCCATCACCATACATAGCCAACTTTTTGTTTTTCTCGTAGTGAGAGCATTTAAGATCTACTCTCTTAGGAACTTTAAATATGAAATGCAGTACGATTAACTATGGCAACCATGCTGTATATTACACCCCATGATGTGTTTATTTTGTAACTAGAAGTTTGTACCTTTGGACCCCCTTTACCTATTCTGTGCACCAATCTGTTCTCCGTATCTGTGAGATCATACAGTATTTGTCTTTCTTTGTCTGACTTATTTCACTTAACATAGCACCCTCATGGCCCATCCATGTTGTTGCAATGGGCAAGATTTCATTCTTTTGTATGGTTGAATAACACTCCATATATACACATACACCATGTTTTCTTTATCCATTCACCCACTGGTGGACAATTAGGTTGTTTTCATATCTTAGCTCTTGTAAATAATGCTATAATGAACACGGGAATGCATATATCTCTTTGTGTTAGTGTTTTCTTTTTCTTTGGATAAATACCCAGGAGTAGAACTGCTGGATCTCCGTGTTTCTTTTAATATTTATTTATTTTTGAGAGAGAGAGAGAGAGAGAGAGAGAGAGAGAGAGAGAACAGGGTGTGAGTTGGGGAGGGACAGAGAGACCGAAAGAGATACAGAATCTGAAACAGGCTCCAGGCTCTGAGCTGTGAGCACAGAGCCCAGCGCGGCTGGAACTCATGAACTGCCAGATCATGACCTGAGCTGAACACGGAAGCTCGACTGAGCCACCCAGGCATCCCTCTCAGTACTTCTTTTATTATGGGTTTACTGGTGACAAATTCTCTCCATTTGTGTTTATTTGGAAATTTGTTCATTTCACATTTGCTTTTGAAAAAAAATTTATTTTGCAAG
The DNA here is from genome assembly GCF_018350175.1 of Felis catus. Taxonomy (NCBI): domain Eukaryota; kingdom Metazoa; phylum Chordata; class Mammalia; order Carnivora; family Felidae; genus Felis; species Felis catus. Next base: position 11,910,990 of record NC_058372.1, read on the forward strand.
ATATAAAATTTAGGTTGGCAGGTATTTTCTTTCATTATTTAAGAAATGCCATTCTGTTGTCTTCTGGCTTCCAATACTTGTGATACATCTTAATATTTTTTCTGAGATAATTCCCTTCTTTCCTCCCACTGAGAACAAATAGCGAATACGAGTAAAAATCTGTTTTAAGACATAAGATAGATACCTAGATTGAGAAATTATAGGGCCAAATCTGGCATAGGAAGGAACCTCAGAGAATTGGGCTCAGTATTTGTATTTTCTCCTGGAGGCATCTGTTGATTTTAGAAGGGGCAGCTGAGAATCTGAGAAGAGCTGTCCTCTGACTCAAAAATCTAGAAGGACCAAAACCAAAAACCAAAAGCCAAAAACCAAAAACAAAAACAAAAATGGAGATCATCGCTTGCCCAAGGATGGGGATTTCCCTGGTTACCCTCACCTAAGCTTAGGGTTGAGACTCTGAAGAACTTTATCTTAGGAGAATGGGTAAATCAGAAATAAGACCAGTTTTGAATCATCTTATTGTCCAATTGGGTTAAGATGATCTGGGATTGCTAATGCTTTAGCCCCAGCCTGTTAGAGGCAAATATAGGTCTCTCTGGGAGAAGATAGCATCATCCAAAACATAACATCATCTTTACCATCCTTCAAATGTCATGTTCCACAAAATAAAATTAACCAGTCACATGGAGAGATAATATAACATGGCAAAAACACCTCAAGAGAAGTGATAAGAATAGAAGTACACCTACAGATAATAGAGTGTCAGATAAGGTTTAAAATGTTCAGAAAAAATTATAAAAGCAGATGAGAATTTTGACAGGTGAATGGAAAACATGAAGAGAACCAAATGAGGGGCACCTGGGTGGCTCAGTCAGTTGAACATCTGACTCTTGATTTCAGCTCAGGCCATGATCTGATGGGTTCATGAGACTGAGCCCTGCATTGGGCTCTCTGCTGACAGCACGGAGCCTGCTTAGGATCCTCTCTCTCCCTCTCTCTCTCTGCCCCTCCCCTGCTCACATGCTCTGTCTCTCAAAATAAATAAACATTAAACTAAAAATAGAAAAGAACCAGATGATAATTTCAGAAGCAGAAAGTATAATAGTTGAAGTTAAGAGTGCAGTGGCTGATTTTATGAGCAAACTAGACTCAGATGAAAAGAGAATTAATGAATGAAAAATAGATCAAAAGACAATCTCCATACTGAATCCCAGAGCAAGAAGAGTGACAAAAATGGAAAACAAGAAAGCGTGTGAGACGTAGGGCACCCAGTGAAAAAGCCAACATATATATTATGTCGGAGTTTGGAAAAACAAAGAGGTGAGGGGTAAAAGCGATGTCTCAGAATTAAAAATAAACAAAACACCCAAACCATGAAAGACATCAAGCCACAGATTTAAGAAACACTAAAAATTTTAGGGATGATAAATATAAATCAAACCACATCTGAGCATATCCCAGTAAAACTGCTGAAAAACAAAAAGAGAGAAATCTTGCAAGCAGCAAGAGAGGAAACAATGCGAGTAACAGTCGATTTTTCAACAAAACAGCGGAAGCCAGGAGCCAGGAGCATGAGATCTTCAAAGTTCTCAAGTAAAATAACCAACTGCTGGTTTGGGCTGGACTCACTCAGACCTCTGGGGCTGAGTGGGGGTGGTTCTACTCCATCTGTCTCTCATCCTCTTCTGGGTCTAGCAGGCTAACTTGAGAATGTTCTTCTCATGGTAACGGCAGAGGCACGAGAGAGCAGACAGACACACAGGAGCACCTTTTAAGCTTTGCTCATGCGACATTCTTAAGACCCCATTGGCCAAAGCGAGTCACATGACTAGACGCCGACTCAAAGAAAAGGGAAGTAAGTTCTGCCACTTGATAGGAAGGGCTGTGAAGTCATGTGGGAAAGTGCAAGGCTACAAGAAGGAGTGAAGAATTGGAGCCTTCAACATAAAGCACCACAAGGTAACTAGTGAGGAAGAGCTACACAGATTCATTTTTGTAGGCTGTTTTCTCTGGACAGAAACAGATCAGGAATACGTACCTAAATAGTTCTAGCTGTTGTATAAGAAGCCTTCAGACACTTTCAGTTGCTACTTTCAGAAAGCAGATGCTTCGTACCACAGATGCTTTCACGAAACTCTAAGAGAAACTCCTTTTGCAGGACAGGAGGTAAATTAAGTGAAGGGGGAAAAATTGTGTTTACTCTTTAAAACAAGTGAGTGATGGTAAAGTAGGGTGAAGTAAAACAATTAGACATGGATTTGGGTAACATCTTTGTTACCCAAACTAATAAAAGGCACTATGTAGAATTAAGTGACAAGATTTAAAAAATATACAGGGGCGCCTGGATGGCTCAGTCGGTTAAGCATCAGACTCTTGATTTCAGCTCAGGTCATGATCCCATGGTTTGTGAATTCAAGCCCCACATTGGGCCCTGTGCTGATAGCATGGAGCCTGCTTGGGATTCTGTCTCTCCTCTCTACCCCTCAACTGCTTGTGCTCTCTCTCTTTCTCTCAAAAGAAATAAATAAACTTAAAAAAATACAGAAGCTACTCTTTCCCAGTTTACTATTGCTAAATTAGACTTATAATCCCAAAAGCGTATGGCAGAGAAGGCATAAAATTTCAGTGTATTAAGACACTGAGGCTGTTTCCCACCCTCTATTTAGAAAGAAGGAAACAAAATGGATCCCAGTACATACGTACACTTGTAGTTGGTAATGTAGGGATAGAGCAGAAGAAAATGGCCAGGACAAAAAGAAATTAGCCGAGTGGTCCTTGGAAGGATTCGCTGGGCATTAGAGGCACTGTGAGGGAAAACAATGCTTATCAAACAAGCCCATTATGTGCCCTGAACAGTAGCTGGGTGTCCAAGCATAAACTTCCTTCCAGATTTGTGTTCTCTTTAAAAATTCATGTAAATTTTGTGTTCTCCTGCACCATAAATATATGTTTGTTTTTTAGTAAAAAATCTTGTCTTAGCTTCCTAATCTTAAGGTCATATTTAAGAAGACTTAGGAAGAAATGTCACATCTATGCTAAGGCTTGGGGTATTTCCTGGCACATAAAGTTATATCCACTTAGGACTAGGGTTATTTGTGTAAGAATCTCAGGTGATAGTGTTGAGGTCAGGAGGACTGGGTTTTACTCTTGTCTTTGCCCAGTTCATGCTAGTTTTGGGGAAGTTATTTGAACTCTAAGAAGAGATCTCAGTTTCCTTGCCTGTAGGCAGAGATTGGTGGAGACCATCTCTAAGGTTCCTTCCAGGTTTGAGCGTCCAATCTCTTCTGGGAGCTAAGTTCAACCTCGGTATTTGCCTACGAGCTCCGCTACCATCACTGAAGCATGCCTGAGGCCCGTTTTAACGACCCATCCATCCTAGAGGAAAGAGCCAATTTTCCCTTACAAGCGGACCATACAGATTGGAAGAGTCCTCTTTCCCTGCAACCCGGCATGGTTTCTCATTATAGGACAATACAGAGACAGCAAACAATGACAGGATAGGAATGTAGGTACCCCAAGCAAGCAAATTAGAGACAATGCTGAATTTTTACCTATAATAGAAAAAATTAACATACTTTTCATGGGGAGATTGATGGACTTTGGCCTACTAACAGATGCAGGGCTTTTTGGTTTGTTTGTTTGTTTTTGTCTGATTCCATCAGCTTTGAAACTGAGAATGGAAATGAGACACCTGCATTAATAAAACAACAAGGTGGGGTTGGACACTTAAACTAAACAAAAGAAATCGGACCTGGGAGTGAATTACTTATTTATGGCATCTCCTGTGAAGCTACCTAACCCTTCTGTGAGGCCCGAGATGATCTCTTTGTTGGTCCTTAAGGCAAGGGTGTGTGTATGTGTGTGTGTGTGTGTGTGTGTGTGTGCGCGTGTTGCTCTGTGATGGCTTGTGGTTTAGGGTCAATGGTGAGCTGGTTATGGGAGCCATTTTGTCCGAAGCATCTGTACAAGGAAGTGTGTTCTCCCTCCCTCTTTTCTTGAAGGCTCTAGAATCTAGCTCATGACAAGCAGGAGGTATGCTCAGGAATTTCACAAGATGGTATATCCAGGAGGCAGTGACAAAATTAAGACAAACGGAAGCAAGGCCAATGGTCTTAACTCTGAGAAAATCCCAAGGAGCTGGTGGCAGCCTGATTTCTTGCATCCATTATAAGTGACCTGGGAAAAGTGTAAGTGAGTAACACAGTATTGGGCGGAACTTCCCTCCCAAGGCTCAGAGTACAGAATGACCTAAATGGTCTCACTCATCTCTGTTTTCTACCTTCAGCGGTTCTCACGTAACCTTGTTTAATGTCATTTAAATAAAGATCACCTTGAGTCTAATGTGCTATCTTAGAACAGAAGAACTTTCACAATCTCAAATGGATTCTTAATAGGGGTTTTATGTATATGCATATATGCACCATGAAACATAAGTCTTGCTATTATATGTCTATGCCTCCAAGTTCACCTAAACTCAAAACTCCCTGTGGTTGCACATGGGCACATCCCATATGGACAACATTTACATAAGCACGCACAACTTTTGTCTGGGTCTAAATCAATTCTGCCAAAGAGCATCTTCTCCTTGTCTTGTAACTAGGAAGAAAGGGTCAGATAGAAGGATAGAAGAGAATCCCGCAGAAGAAAGGCCAGTCTCTCTAGCAGCGCTTTGTCAAGAAGTCATGCTTTTCCACTCTGATCTACAAAGGTATGATGAGCAACCTTCTCATGGTGCTGCCAATGGAGGATATGGAGCCCAACACTGAGGAGACAGCAAAGGATCACCAAGACCTGAGGGTCAGAGGGTATTAGAGATGTGGTCATCAGTTGCAAGGCTGTTGGAGGCCCAAGATGGAACTCCTGATAGAAACAGGGGGGTGGGGGGGGTTGTCCCTTCACCTCCTAAGAGCAGCCCCCTGATACAGCTGCCACATCCACCAAACCTCTCCTTATCCTGGTCCCTTCCAGTTATCCAAGTTGAGCAGCCCCATTTTGGGCTGCCCTTTCCTCCTTAGCTGTCCTAGGCTTCAAGATCAATTATTTCAAGCAAGTGTTCGGCACCACCCAGTTTCCTCTCCTCACTGATGCCACCCACCTCAGCCAATCCCGTCCATCCCTTACCTAGGATGAGTCCAGCCATTCATTTCTTCGGTTCCCGGCCCTGAGGTGAAAACTTCTACTAGGAAAAACCCCCCAAACCAAAAGCAAGAGCTAAACCAGAAGCTAGACCAGGACCAGCTCTTCTACCCTGTGTAATTCCTGGCCCGTTCTTGTCTTCTCATGCCTGCCCAGAAGTTTCATCCATTTCCCAAGGCAGTGATTTCAGAACATCATTTCTTCTTCCTCTTTTTTTTTTTTTTAAGTTTACTTATTTATTTTTAGGGAGAGAGAGAGAATGCACACAGGGAAGAGGGGCAGAGGGTGAGAATCCCAAGCAGGCTCTGCTGCACTGGCACCCACTCGGGGCTCGAACTCACAAGCCCATGAGATCATGACCTAAGTCGAAATCAAGCATTGAATGCTCAACCAACTGAGCCATCCAGGCACCGCTCAGAGCATCATTTCTTATCTCGAATCCTGAACCTACCCTGAGCCTCTCACTCTCAACAGAAGGCTCTAGCTCCCACTTCATGGAGAATAATAGAAGTCACTACGCGGCCAGAGATCCCTTCAAACCTCCTCCATCCAGCCCCATCTCCAGCTGTCATTTCTTTCTCCACTCAGAAAGTTGTTTCCCTGTCCCTGCCAAGGCTCACCGTCTGATACACTCTCAATTCTCTGCTGCCTCTCTTTTCTGGTGCTTGTTTCATCGATTAGTTTTCTCTTCTGCACTTTCAGTGCCCTTATTTAATTCTTCCCTCATTCTGTTGACATACTCAAATCACTGCCGTTGTTTTAACAGATACAAATCTCTACATCTCTTCTTTCTTCTGTGGTCACTAACAGCTTTTCTCCTTCCTCACCACCTCATATAGCAAAGTTTGCATTTTCTGCCTTCCTCATCTCCCATTTTCTCAACTCCCTGGGGCCTCGCATTAACCCCATCATGGTAACGGAAAGCGTTGTCTGTGGTCACACCCGGATGAATGTCCATATCTTCTGTCTCAGTCAAGCAGCAACTGTCTTGCTTGACACATTGTGGTGGACCCTGGTGTTCCCACGCAGATCCACCTCCCATCCCCTGCCGAATGGAGACACTCGATCCCAGCTGCTGGGAGCTTACCCCTGAGTTCTTCCCCAGTGACTGCTCCCAGGAGAAGGGATCCCCTCACTCAAGGTTACTTTCCACTCCAGAGGCAGCCCACATTCACTGACTTGTTGATCAAGGGACATCTTTGGGGAACCCGCCAAGCTTCAGACCTTTCCACGAGGTGGACTGAAACGTTTGTGGAAACTCATTGCAAGTTTGATTTCTCCAACAAAAGGAATTCTGTCCGGTCCGCCTTTCTTCCCTTCCCCAACATCTGTTGCTTCTGAGAGCATTCCCCAATAAACTTCCTGCAAGCAAATGTCTATTTCAGAGTCTTTTTACTGGAGAACTTCGTATGAGACACAGGGGAAGCCATTTATTTCCCTGGAAAAGCTAGTAATGGAGTCAGAAATTCCTCTCTCTCTTTATCTCAACATTTGCCTGTCAGGCTCCTTTGCTGGTACATGCTGTCCCAGGAAGCCTTGATCAGCCTGAATCCACAAACTTAATTTTGCTCAGGCAACAAATGAAGTTGAGTCTCAGTTACGAGGTCTTTGTTCAATTTCTTCATTTTTTGAATAACTTTTCTTTAGGACAATACTGGATCAAAGACTCTACGTTGAAACTGTGGTCAAATTTTTAGGAATTCTGAATTTTTTAATGTTTATTTTTGAGAGAGAGAGAGAGAGAGAGAGTGAGTGCATGGGTGGGGGACAGAGAGAGAGGGAGAGACAGAATCCCTAGTAGGTTCCACGCTGCCAGCACAGAGCCCAGCGCAGGGCTTGAACTCACAAACTGTGAGATCATGACCTGAGCTGAAATTAAAAATCAGGTGCTCAACCTACTGAGCCACCCAGAGGCCCCTCGGAATTTCTTCTAGAAACACCAGCCAGGTCATGACCCCTTCAGTGATCTTCCATTGCACTTAGACTAAAATCCAAATGCCTTCCCATAGCTACCAGGTTGTAGATGATCTGAGGGCCATATCTGTGCCCTCATGTTCTCACTGTTGCCCACTCTACTCAGACACTCTGTTCCTCTCTCTGCTCCTCTGGCTTCAGGGATCTTGTCCTTGGTGCTCTGTGGCAGGCGTGCTTACTCCAGGTGTTTGGATGTCTGACTTCTTATCTTTCAGCTCCTATATCCGGTCCTCACAGAGGTCTTTCCTGGTCGTCAAGGTAAAACAGCTGTGCCCTTCCTCCCATGCCACAAACTCCATCTTATTACATTTTAAATATTTGTTAATTTTTTGAGTGTTTATGTTTATTATTAGGAGGGAGAGAGAGAGAGCACAGGAGAGGGGCAGAGAGAAAGGGAGGCAGAAGATCTGAAGCAGGCTCCGTGCTGACAGCAGACAGCCCAATCCGGGGCTCGAACTCACCAACTGTGAGGTCATGACCTGAGCTGATGTTGGATGCTTAACCCACTGAGACACCCAGGTGCCCCCATTTTACATATTTTTTTATAACAACATAATACCTGAAATTATTATGCTTCTAAAAGCATAATTTTCAAAAAGATTTTATTTTTAAGTAATCTCTACACCCAGAGATTAGGGTTCAAACTCGCAACCCTGCAGTCAAGAGTCACATGCTCCACTGACTGAGCCAGCCAGGCCCCCTGCTTCTTAAATTTTTTATTTCTGCTCTCCTTCAGACTAGGTTGTAAATTTCACAGGCGTAGGCACCTTGTCTATCTTGAACATTGCTTTCTCCCTCACTGACAATAATATTTATAGACACTCACACATAGGCAGTCAACAGACACTGAATAACTAAGTAAGTAATTTAAAATCCAGGCATACTGGCCTCACATATAAAATATGTCTGTTCCATTTCATTGATTTAAGGTATAAAATGTGGCCATATCTTTTTTTACTATTCAGAGTAATACAGTTCTAAGCCCTTGCTTCCCTCTCTTGTTAGCCAGATACTCTGGTTAATTCTTTCCTCTTTTTGTGGGCCCATTTCTTATTTTTCCAGTCTACTTCCCCATGAGCTGGCCACTCCATAGCTAGTGCTGTTTCTCCTCTGGCCATTGTCCAATAACACTCAGGGGACAATGCAGTGGTCTCCCGGACAGGTGGGGATGCTCTTGATGATGGCCAGGAGACATCAGTGAGTGTGGAAGGCTTTGGCCACAGGAGCAGAATTTCTCTCTGGCATCTGTAACTTGCATCTTGACTTCTGAGAACAAGACAAGTTGTTGGTTGAAAATTCCGGCTGGATAAGTATCCTGGGAGGACTGATAGCAACAATTTTTCTATATTCCCTCTGTGTTTGAGGTCTCACAGATTATCCTCCTCTGGGACATCATAAGAGCATTTCAACGGAATGATCACTCAGATCCACAGATTGCCTTAAACAGCATATTTTCAGAAGAGAGAACTTCCCTGCTCTATTATTTAAGCTCTTTTTGCCATACGGAGTTCCACCTCCTGATGAGTTCTATATGCTTTTCTGAACCTCTGCAAATAACTAAGGCTCAGTAGGTATTCATTCGAACTAATATTTTAAAATGCTTTCATTTTGTCTCTTTCTTGCCGGAAGCCTTTTGCTCTTTGTTCTATCTCTGCCTGCCCTTTCAAGGTCCTCAGAGATGGGTCTCAGAAGCCTTAGTGACCAGGACTCTGCTCCTATCTGACTTGCTGCCCCAGGAGCCCAGTGGTCCTCCACACTTCTGCAGACCCTTCCTTGTGTTTTCTCACATGTGGAATAAAGTCCCTTGGCTCCAAAGCAGGAAGAGCTGAAAGGATTTCTGTGACTGGTAATGAAGTTCAGCTTCAGGGGTCCTCACTGGCACTGGCCCTTTCTAAGGCTCTGGGAGGGACCCCCTCATGGTCATTGCAAAATTAGCAAAAATAAGATTTTTTTTTTTAATTTTTTTTTCAACGTTTTTTATTTATTTTTGGGACAGAGAGAGACAGAGCATGAACGGGGTAGGGGTAGAGAGAGAGGGAGACACAGAATCGGAAACAGGCTCCAGGCTCTGAGCCATCAGCCCAGAGCCCGACACGGGGCTCGAACTCATGGACCGCGAGATCGTGACCTGGCTGAAGTCGGATGCTTAACCGACTGCGCCACCCAGGCACCCCACAAAAATAAGATATTTTAATTACAACCGACAAGACAAATCTCTCTTTTTCCTTAGCGTTGGGTGGTGATGGGTGACACTTTGGGGACCCAGCTTGGAGGAAGTTAATTTGGAAAAACATTTAGTTTAGATTTATTAGAAAATGTGTATACAGTGGGCAATCACTCTGGTGTAGGAATGGCTCTTGGCCATCTCCCGTTGGCCACTCGGTTATCTCCCTGGGCAGGGCCAGGGGGTCAATTAAGGTATGCGTGTCTCCTTGGGTACCCAGCACCAGAATTACATGGATAGTGAAAGACAAACAAGGTTTGAAATGCATGGAGCCAGAAGGTACTCTGTGGAAAATTCTTCCACTCGCCAAACATAGAAAAATGTAAGCCAAGTATTTGATTCTCACGGATGCCTAGTCAAAACAGGAGTTCTTTCTGGAATGTAGAGTTCCTTCTTTCCCATGGGGGATGCGTTCCAAGACCCCCAACGGATGCCTAAAACCGTGAATAGTTTCGAACTCCATATGTACTATGTTTTTTTCCCCTGTACCTACATCTTTATGATAAACCTTAATTGATAAATTAGGCACAGTAAGAGATTAACAACAATAATAGAGCCATGATAACAGTATATTGTTATCAAAGTTATGTGAATGCGGTCTCTGTCTCTCAAAATAGCTTATTGTGCTGTGTTCACCCTTCTTGTGATGCTGCGGGATGATAGAATACTTCCATGATGAGATGTGGTGAGGTGAATGACGCAGGTGTTGTGACATAGCCATGGGCTACTGGTGACCCTCTGAAGACGTGTCCGAAGGAAGATCATCTACTTTTGGACCATGGTTGACTGCAAGTAACTGAATCTGTGGAAAGCAAAACCACAGGTAAGGAGGGGACTACTGTAGACCCTGTGATGGAATGCGTGTAATTACACATACACTATACATATTCTTTACTATTTTACAGCAATCACATGAAATGGAAGTTATCAGAATTCTTGTACTTGTAGGACATAAGCCTGTAGCATTACTCTAAACAGCAAGTGTGTCTGTATGTGAAATCACATGTTTTATGCATCCCAACTACCAATAATAAAAAGCAAATTTCAATTAGCCCTGCTAGAAGAATGACGGAGTTACCCTCGCATTTACTCTTCTAGGAAGTGTTATAAAATCCACGTCCGATAAAGTGGCAATCAAAGATATATAGTCAGAAAATGTAGAGAGAAACACTGGAGACATGTCAGTCAATTAAATATAAAATAATGTTATATTTTTTGATTTTTTTTCCTGTTTAAGTTTTGAATTTATAGTGCTTCCTTATACCTGATTTTACATTCATGAATTTTTATTATGTTCTTAAAACAGTGCCCCCAAATTATAAAAGCTTGAACCTCCCCTGCCCGTAAAACCTGAATCTCTTCCTGGCAAAAAACAAAAACTATTTATTATCTCAATAAAGTGTCTTAACACAAAAATTCCAATTAATTGAGTGCTTGCTGTGGGTCTGACATTATTCTAGGCATTTGATTTAATCTTTTTATTATTTTTTTAACGTTTACTCATTTTTGAGAGAAAGAGAGAGAGAGAATGAGCCGAGGAGGGGAAGAAAGAGAGGGAGACACAGAATCCGAAGCAGGCTCCAGGCTCCGAGCTGTCAGCAAAGAGCCCGATGCAGGGCTAGAACTCACGAATCGCAAGATCATGACTGAGCCAAAGTCGGACACTTAACTGACTGAGCCACCCTGGTGCCCCTATTCTAGGCATTTTATAGAATTCTCTTATTTAATCCTTGAGACAACATTTCATTTCAGTGAGCTGCAGAAAAACAAAGTTGTTTACTCAGGATCACACATGCAAACTCGTTGTGTCTCTTCCGCCCAGCCGCTTTGCTTCCGTAACCCTCCGTGTGGCATAGTTTGGCACTCAACCACATTTTTTTTCTTGTGTTGCCTGCTTGCTACTCTCTCTCTATGCTCCTTGACCCAGCTCTCAGTTCCTTGAAGATAAACAATAGAACCCAAATTTCTTTCATATCACCCTGCACTGAACACATGGCAATGAGCTACACTTGGGGTATATGACCTCTTTTTTTTTTTTTAACTTTTATTTATTTTTGAGACAGAGAGAGACAGAGCATGAACAGGGGAGGGGCAGAGAGAGAGGGAGACACAGAATCGGAAGCAGGCTCCAGGCTCTGAGCCATCAGCCCAGAGCCCGACGCGGGGCTCGAACTCACGGACCGCGAGATCGTGACCTGAGCCGAAGCCGGACGCTCAACCGACTGAGCCACCCAGGCGCCCCTATGACCCCTTTAACTTTTGAGAGTCAGACTCGATGAGAAGTCACATGCATCTGGAAAATGCCTCAAGACAAGTACAAGAACCACATCAGGAACGAAGGAAAAAAGATTTGCTTCCTGCCTCCGTACAACATACTATCACCTGATGCTGGTGGAGGAGATCACTGATTTCCAATGAAAAATGTGAAAGGAGTAAGTATGCGTTTTGAAGCTACAGGTAGGCTTAGGGTTTTCGTTCTGAGCTGTCACTGCTGGCTGGTGAGTACAAGTGTGAAATGGTAGTTACCATAGCAACCAGCACAGCAAGACTTCCCCCCTCCCTTCGGTTTATGAATCCAAATCAATAAATGTTTATAAATAACTCTCCAGTTGGCCAAAAGAAGTTAAAGCATAAGCCAGAACAATCCTTCTGTCCTGTGAATGTGAGTCATAGATGTGTTGGCCATATTCTGGGGACAGAAAAAGGCTATCCGCGGAATAAACAATTGGCCACATCATTTTCTTTGCAAGAGCACTCAGAAAAAAAAAAAAACAAAAACCGGCTGAGTGAGAATCTATGTCACATGCTTACCGACAACAAGAATACGAAGTGTGCACGTCCAAGGGACACAGAGACAAGACTGCGGAAATGACAGATGCTGGGTCTGAAAGAGAACGTTGATGCCATAGGACCTGAATGATTACACTGAAGTTGGACTAGAGTAGGTAGAGACGTTAGCCTGCGTTTGTGGGTTATATGTTCCCTACGATATGCAAGTGGAATTCATACAAGAGTGGGATTTAGTATAAAGAGTCCCAACAAAATCAAATCAGGCCACCAACTATTGTAAGGATTCTTTCTATAGCACTCCAAACAGATGGTCAAACAGCCTCTCCGGGGATATTTTTAGTGAAAGGGAAAGTCATTTTCCTCTAATCTCTATCTAGTAGCTGTTAAATTTATTTCCTGAGCCAAGATCTCCTCCTACTTCTATCCCTTAACGTCTCTCCTTTGGTCTTCGTTTGTTCTTTGGCACAACAAACACCTAATCCATCTGGTCCCTTCCCTGGGACAGCCTTCCAAACCTTCGAAGGCAGCCACCGAGTCTTTCTTCCTTCTCCTATCATTGGTGTGGTTCCAACCTCTCCCCTTTCTTGGTTTCTTTCCTCGGAATGCTCTTGACTTTGTCAGCGTTCTCGGCACGTGGACTCCCAGGACGGTCTGTAGAAATCCTCGGATGTGGGTTAAGATTTCAGGGAATCCGCTTCCTGTGCTCCCCCTGTCTATGGACGTGGCTAAGTTGATGTTCAAGTGTTTTGTTGTGTTTTGTTTTACAGCCACACTGCACCCTTGGCGCAGATGAAACTTCTGGTAGGCTGAAACACACAGGGAACCCCACCCCGGAATGGGAACAAATTATAGAAATATTTCTCCCAGGAAGAACCAAGTAGGGCAGGGATTCCCTGGCAAGCCACCAGCCTGAGGAACAAAAAGGAACAGACCTTCTGATCATTTTTGCAAACATTTGAGCTGGCTGACATCGAGTGGGGAAGGACTAATTGTCCACAAGATGTGGTTTGAAGGGTGTTAAAGAAGTTTCCCGCCCCCAAATGTCTTCTTCGTCCAAAGTGCCAAAATGGTTAGAATTTGGAAATAGTAAACACTTCCTGGCTGTTTTGTCCCCCGAAGGACATATTAAATCACTAACAGTTTACTGTGAATGAGATGGTCATATTTCTTTCTTCCAGGGGAGAGGCAGTAAGAACACAGTAACTTCTTGCATTTGGAGAGAGGGAAGAAGTGTCAACATAGGGGGACTGGTTTAGAAAGAAGTACTAGGATGCTCTGAAGCCTCTGCAGTTTTGCTTAGGGCAGCCCTGCCCCACGGTTCGTGCTCTCTGTGGTGCGGGGAGGGGGTCACATAGTCAAATGCGCACCAGTGAAAGAAACAGGTGGGTGGAAGAGAGACCACAGTGCCGGCATCATAATAAGCAGATCTTGGACTAGTTGGGAATGGTTGGAACATGGAACCTGGGGGCTCCCACTAAAATGCTGACCATTGCTCAGCCCCAGCCAACTATTGCCAAGGAGGTATGCAGGCCCTATGTCGGCAGAGCTCTCAACTTTTCAGAAACCTGGAAGTCTAAATAAAATCTTCTAGTCTGAGAATGTTGACTCAGAGTGATGCAAGTCTCTCTCGTAGAATCTAAAGAAGACAGCTCAGAAAAACCAAGAGTAGAATGGTGGCCACCGGGGTTTGGCGTGTGGGGGACATGGGGGAGATATCGGGTCCAAGGGTACAAGTTTGCAGTTAGAGGATTACTATGTTTGGGGATCTCATGCACATCATGGTGATTATAGTTCATAGTACCGTATCATAGTCTTGAATGTCGCTATGAGAGTAAGTCCTAAATGTTCCCATCACAAAAAGGAAGTGGTGACTACGTGACAAGATGAGGGTAGTAGCTAATACTATGGAGGTCTTCGTTTTGCAGTTTATACAGGTCTCAGATCAACTCCTTGTGTACTTTAAATGTACGCAATCTTCCGTGTCAATTAGCTCTCAAGAAAGCTGGAAAAAAACCAAACGCAACAAAAACAAAAACAAAAACAAAAAACAAAATATCTCTGCTGCCCAGCCAGTTTGTGGCTTCTAATATTAGGGTGCGTATCATAAAGACCTATAGCTACATCTACTCCAGTGACACAGCAGACACTCCTGAAATAGTCGCATAAGCAAGACAGACGTTTCTGCCTTATCCCTTCGTAAGCCCAAGAGTCTACTTGGGGAGCTTGAAGTGTGTCTCCTGCAGTTTGAGGGAAAATAGAAATAGTGGATGGTGCCTGATGATTCGTTTTTGAGCAACCCAGGGGTAGGGAGCTGCTACCATCTGCCTGTCCCGACAGAGCAGAGAGGAAGAGAGTTACACTTATGTTCCGTGTGAGTGCACGTGCACGTTACTCCCACGTGTCTGAAAAAGCTGGGGGAAACCGTCTGAGTTAGAACTGGATCACAGCTGGTTTGAATAGCTAGTGGGGAAGGGGGAAAATCAGTCGCGTTTTCAACCCTTTCAATAAAGCGATCACACACCCATCTGTAGGTAGAAATGTGTGTGCTTTTCTCTTTCTGAAATTTCCTGATAAAATTAAGCTATCTTGGAGATTTCCCCTAGCCCCACATCATCATCGGCCTTATACGTATTCAATTGTATGGATAATATATTTAAACAGTCCCCTCTTGAAGGATACTCATCTTGATTCTTGGTTTTTGCTACTACTCGTAATGTTGCAATACATTTCCTTGTCTGCACATAGCTTTGCATATGTCTAAATCTATTGCGGCATCATTACTAACATGGAATTGCTGACAAACAGGATGTGCACTTTCTATTTTGGAAGATGTTGCCAAATTGCCCTCCGGGCAGGTAATACAGACTTACGTGCCCACCAACAACATATGCTGTCAGCGGTCCAGTAACACAGTCCTCTCCAGGGAGCTTGTTAGAAATACAGGTTCTCAGGCCCCACCCCAGACCTCCTCCATCAGAATCTGCACGTTAATGATGGTGGTTCCGGTCACGTAACTCTTGAGTCTTCCTGCAGCCTCTTTGTTAATAGCTGTCAATCTGTCTGTATCTCTTCATGGTTTTATTTGGTATTTCCTTTCAGATGGGTGAAATCGACGATCTCTTTATGTGTTTAAGGGTCATTTGTAAGTCTTTACGCACATCAAGGAAATTATCCCTGTCGGTGATGCGACTTACAGATGTTTTTCTATTGTCGGTTGTCTTGAATTTCTAATGCTTTTTTCCATGTTGTGCAAATTTGCTTTGTTTTTATATAGTTAAATATTTTTTGTTAAAAAGTTTTTTTAATGTTTTATTTATTTTTAAGACAGAGAGAGACAGAGTGCGAGCAGGGGAGGGGCAGAGAGAGAGGGAGACACAGAATCCGAAGCAGGCTCCAGGCTCTGAGCTGTCAGCACAGAGCCCGACGCGGGGCTCGAACTCACGGACCGCGAGATCATGACCTGGCTGAAGTCAGACACTCAACCGACTGAGCCACCCAGGGTGCCCCTTTCCACGAAGGATTTAAATTCTGGGAATTAAAACTGAGGATTCCTTTTTTGTTTTTTTAATGTTTGTTTGTTTGCTTACTTATTTTTGAGAAAAAGAGAAGTGTGTGAGTGGGGGAGGGGCAGAGAGAGGGAGAGAGAGAATCCCAAGCAGGCTCCATAAACTGGGAAAGAGTAGCTTCTGTATTTTTTTTTAAGTTTATTTGTTTATTTTGAGAGAAAGAGAGAGCACAAGCAGTTGAGGGGCAGAGAGAAGGAGAGACAGAATCCCAAGCAGGCTCCATGCTGTCAGCACAGAGCCCCTATGCGGGAGCTTGAACTCCGGAACCGTGAGGATCATGACCTGAACCGACATCAAGAGTTGGACGCTTAACCTCCTGAGCCACGCAGGTGCTCCAAACCGAGGATTCCTTCTTAAGGGCACTGCACATTTTTAATAACATTTTCGTTTGGAAGAAGAAACTCCATTAAACTCAATATTAAGAGGGATATGTTGAATTTCCTCTTCTCCAACCACACTAATTTTCCTCGTACTTATTTTGGGACATACCCTCCTGTCAGACTGACGTAAATTTTACAATCCCGCAATTTGGGGACACTCAGTTGTTACCGATACTGTTAGCAACAAGCCCATAATAGCATAATGTACGGTGTATTGAAGTCAATTTTCATCTTTAGGGGCTCTGTGCAGTGACATTGTTATAGAGCCTTGGCTGAGGGCCCTGTAAGGCTTCCCACGCTGCTTTGGTGGTCATCCCTACGATCTTAGCCTGGAAATGCATAGCCTGAGAGTAGGGCCTTTGTGCCTTTAGTATACTTAGGGAACTGGGCTCAGGAAATAAGAGTGGCGAAGGGCGGCTGGAAGACAGAAACAGAGAAAGAAGGGAAACCAATTCAAGAGAGCGTGATTGAGCTGCTGTTGTCCCTTGGAGATCTAGCCCCGTGCTAGACAGCCCTTGTGAGAAACCTTCTAGGATATTCTTCAAGAGCGGGAGCAAGGAAGTGTTTAAATTCTTGGCTCAACTTCCCTTGCTCAAGGATTGTTCTGAAGATGTCGACTGCCTCCTGTCCCAGGCTTGTATCTGTGTCAGAGTGGCTGGGTGGCGGGCATCCCGGGTAGACAGCGTGGGCCGTCAGCAACAGAAAGGTCCCGCTGCTGAGGCTACACGGTCAGGCTGCCATAGAAACGGGCCAAGCGTTTCTACCTACGAACACCATCCGGGCCTTGGTGCTAATAAAACAAAGCGCAGGACGGGGAGATAAGCTCTGAGGTTCTGTGGTGGCCCCCTGTTGCCAGGACCGTGGCTAACACTGCAGAAGGCACCTGCAAAATTCGTCCGGTTCAGCAAATGTACGTCAAGGCAGCACGTGTGTCGAAAAGATGGTTTTGTAGGCATCAATAGTCCAGCCCTTCGGCGGATGACTGGAATCTTTTCACAAAACTTTTTCTGGAGGCCTCAGGTTATTTCTGGAATGGGGTAAGAAACGCAGCATTACACACATAGGTACGTACATACAGAGACATCTACATGCCGAGAACAGCCACGGCGCGAAGACGGCAGCAACTGTGTAAAATCCTCCTGGGTTGTCTCTGGAGACCCAAGTCAATGGGCTGTCTGATTAGGGGGACGTAAGGATACGTGGCCGTTCGGAGAGAGGTGACGTTTCATCCTGGTACTCAGAGAAACGGCAGACGCAGTGAGCAAGCAGGTGGGAATGTGCGCACTGGCTCAGCACCATGGGATGCGGGGATAGAACTGCGACTTGGCCGGATGGCTCACTTTCCATCCCAGGCCTCGTTTCCTCTTGGTCCTGTGTCAGCTTCTCAGTCCCTTCATCTCATGCTACGGCACTTAGGAACACTTATTACACGCCAGGCACTGATGTAAGGACAACACAAACGTGCAGTGACCTAGCACTAAAGAAATCAAAAATAAAAAAAATAGTGTGAAATCCGTAGTATCATCTCCCCCGTTCTACAGATGAGGAAACTGAGGCACAGGAGGTTACGTAAATTACCTAAGGTCATGCACAAGTGAGTCGTGGAGCTGGGACCTAGGGTCTGCGCCCCGTTTTTGGCTGCCATGTGGATGGGTAGCACCATTTTATTGTCTTTCCTGATCTCCCATGATGCTCGTGGTTGGGGTTTGAGTCCAGCTGATTCTGTATGATTCTCTTGTTGTTTGGCATTTGCCCTGTTTCCTCAACTAGATTTTGAGAAACCCGAGGGTAAGGGTGCGGGCTGCTCGAGTGCCTGAAATGGTCAGACAGAATCTGAACAGCATGTACTTTCAGGGAGGCCCCAGTCGTTGTTCAGGGTTTATTGACTCCACACATTATCTCAGCCAGCATAGGTGCCTTATTCCACAGAACAGACCATAAGCAGCAGATCATAAGTGGGGACGTCGTAGGAGGCAAACACACCAATGACAGGGGGGTGATGCAGAGACCATAGGCATGGCTGCAAGGCGGAGGCAGGAAACACCATGTTGCTGCATTATAAATGTCAACCTTGTCCCCCTCACGGGAAACTTCAATGATGTCCCTTTTAATAAGGCAGCAAAGTGAGACATCTTGGGAGGTTTCCTTCCCTCATCAAAGGGTTCAAATAAAAATAATTGTTGCAGGGGCCTGGGTCGCTGAATCAGTTGAGTGTCTGACTCTTGATCTCGGCTCAGGTCATGATATCGTGGTTCATGGGATCGAGCCCCTGGTCGGGCTCTGTGCTGACAGGGCAAAGCTTGCTTGGGATTCTCTCTCTCCCTCTCTCTCTCTGTCCCTCCCCTGCCTGTGTGCATGCTCTCTCTCTGAAAATAAATAAATAAACATTAAAAAAACCTGTTGCACCTGCAAAAGGTATGCTTTCATTGTCTAGATATCTTATGGGTGGAGAGCAGTTCAATTTCTGGCAGTGCTGGGCAAAGATGAGGAGTACTTCAGTTCTTGTCCCTTTCACATCAGCTTAGTGCCGGGCCCTTCTGTGGGTCCCTTCCTCCATAAAAAAATAAATAAATAAACATTCTGTCTTAGGCCTACACTGCTACAAAGATTAATATTACCTAGGCTGGATTCATTATTATGACTGTCATTATTCACACTCAATAACATAGCAATATAATTATTTTTTTTCTTACGTAGGCTCCGTACCCAGTGCAGAGCCAAATGCAAGGCTTGATCTCATGACCCTGAAATCAAGACTTGAGTAGATATCAGGAGTCAGATGCTTAACTGACTGAGCCACCCAGGAGCCCCAACAATATTATTATTCAATATTCCTTTATTCACTTTTTCCTTCTGCTTAAAAAATAAAAATAAAGCATTTTCTTTTTTTAAATGCTTATTTATTTATTTTGAGAGAGACAGAGAGAGAGAGAGAGAGAGAGAGAGCCACCCCCAGTGGGGGAGGGGCAGAGAGAGAGGAAGAGAGAGAATCCCAAGTAGGCTCCGTGCTGTCAGCACAGAGCCGGACGTGGGGCTCAGTCTCACGAACTGTGAGATCACGGTCTGAGCCAAAATCAAGAATGGGACGCCTAAACTACTGAGCCACCCAGGTGCACCAAGAATAAAACATTTTAGTGACCCCAGGCCTGTGCCTACTGTGCCCTGCTGAGCCCAGGCCAGGGCAGGCAGCCAGTTTATATGGTGTCCCTATTGCTTCCAAGGGCTTAACACCCATCATAACTTTATTCTGAAAGTCAGCACTAGAGACACATATGACTAGCAGTAATTTGCTACACACGGAAATTAATTTCGAAAAGCAGAGGATAAGTTTCACGTATGTTTTTTTCTTTCTTTTCTTTTTTTCCTATTCCTTCACCCCTCCCATTTTTCCGTTTTTAAAAATTAAATGTCACAAATGTGAGATGATTACAGAATCACATGCAGTTGTAGGAAATAACGCAGAGAGATTCTGTGTGGTAAAGATACCTTTCACTGGGTGTCGCTCGATCTTCCTTCCTCTGTAAACCATGCAGACTTCCTGCTGGTGACACGTGACACCAAGCTTTGTATCAGAACACAATTCTCCATCCTAAGTGTCCAGTGCCACTTCTTACTTGGATTTGAACAGATTGTCATTTCACACCAGTGACATTAGTTCTCGAATGTTATTTTTTAAAGTCCTAAAACGTTTGAGATGGTGCTTGAATATAAATTCGACGCTATCGATGGTCACTCTTACTTTTCTAGTTTTTAAACACGTCAGTACCTTTCTCTAAATGTTTTGAAGGAAATAGCAATGTTTATTGCTCTTGAATGATCCTAACCTCCAACAGATGATACTGTACAGGGTGGGTTGCTTTGACGTTGAACTTAAAGCTTTGTGCCGCATAGTAGCGTAGGAAAAACAGGCACGTGGATTTCCGACCCCCTCCCTCCTTTTAGGGAAGGAAAGAGGAAATGAAGCTAGTTCTTAGGCAGGGAGAAGGTTTTCTCAACCTCAGCACTATTGACACTTGGGGCTGGATAATTCTTTGTGGGGGAGGGGCAGTCTCCTGTGCATTGTAGGATGCTTTGAAGCATCCCTGGTCTCTGCCCTGTAGGTGCCACTGCACCCCCTCCTCCCACCCTTCCAGTTGTGACAACCAGAAATAGCTCCAGATATGACCAAAGGTCTCCTGGGGGGCGGCGTGGCTCCTGGTTGAGAGCCTCTTCCTCAGAGGATCCAGGGACCCAGAGCGGGGGTGTGGGAATAGGACCATAAAGGGTGTCTCGTGGTTCGTAGGGTCTTTTGTGTCCTCTTTTCCTGGAAAATCCTCCACATCCTTATTTCTTTAAAAAAATTTTCTTTTAATGTTTACTGATTTTTGAGAGAGAGACAGAGCATGAGCGGGGGAGGGGCAGAGAGAGAGGGAGACACAGAATCCGAAGCAGGTTCCAGGCTCCGAGCTGCCAGCACAGAGCCCGACACAGGGCTCGAACTCACAGAGGGCGAGATCATGACCTGAGCCAAAGTCACACGCTTAACCGACTGAGCCACCTGGGAGCCCATCTATGTCCTTATTTCTGAACAGACTTCCCTGCATCCTTGAGAAACAGGCCGTAGAGTGCAGGCCCCAGAGCCAGGCTGCTTTGGCTCAAATGTCAGTTCTGTCAGTTGCCAGTCCTGTGTGGCTTCAGGCAAGTTATGACCCTTAAGCCTTGGTCTCTGCCCCTGCGAAAGGGGAATATACTAGAAGCTGCCTCACATAACAGAATCCACGCACAACGCATATCACAATGCCTGGCACATTGCAAATGCTCCGTAAACGTTAGGCTCACACACACACACACACACACACACACACACACACACACACTCACAGACCCCAGAGTCAGTCTTTGCGGTAGAAAATATGTTTATGTCTACCTTCACCCTACCTGTGAGGCAGTCAAGACTAGAGTATTAAATAAACTAGGGAAATCAACCGCCTTTTACAGAGAGAAGGGGGCAGTGTTTCATAACAAAGCCTAAGACTGCAAATTCTCTGCTCTATTGTGAAGCCCGGTGAAAGCATTTATCACCCGCCAGGCATTCATTGCCTTATTCTTAATCCTCTCTACAGACATTTGATGTGGGTATCATTATCCCTAATTTTAGGACAAGAAAATGAAATGCAGAGAGGCTAAGTCGTATAGTCGAGGTCACAGCCTTGATAAGTTGCTAACTGAGGAGCCTAGCCCACCTCTGATCAAATTCAAGCCCTGTCTTTCGTGGCTGCGCTATGTGATCAAAAGTGGACGGGTGACAGGCAGAGAGATGGACCGATGGAGTGAGGAGAGGAACCAGAGAAAGGTTACAGGGGAGGCCTCTGGCTAGAGAAAACGCCAAGAGTGACCAACACTTTGAGCGGAAAGAGCTGAGACTCCTCGATGGGTTGATGGACGGTAACCTGGGACTAGCACTGCCTCTCTCTCTTTTTTTTAGGGCATCTAAGAAGGAGAGAGAAGAGACAGGTGTCATAAATTCAGCAGGAGTAGGGTATGGTGGAGAGTCCTTTTGTGCCGTCTGCCCTGATGAGCTGAAACCCAATCAAGCCTGCCCTTAGAAACAGCAGCCAAAGAATGTCCTGGAGGCAGAGGGGTGGGGAGCTTTAAAGGAGAAGGGGGAAGAGAGAAGAGATTTTGAATTCAGCCTTGGCTGCAAAGCCAAGGAAGTTTTTGGAAGGGAACATGCCCCACAATGTATGTTCTCAGCTGCTTGAACTGCTTTGGTCCATCTAGTCCATTTCAGCTGACCCACCAAGCCAGGCACTAACAGGTGAGCCCACTGGGTGCTGGAAAGTGGGTGTTAGAGTAGCTTCGGATCCTTAAGAACGAACATACCAATCTCTGACTCCAAGCCTTTTGAGCAGAAAATCCAGCCCTTGGAAAATAAACAGCCATTGATAAACTCGGAGTAAATCTGGTCTAATTGGCAAGGAACACAATGGCTTCCAGGCCGGGGGCTGGGGGGTGGGGTGGACGGTGTGAGGCAATGGCTGAGTGTGTTTGGACCATATTCCTGTTTTCAAGGGCCCCTGGGCCAGCTGGAGGCTTTACAAGGGACCCCACTCAGGCCAGCCAGCAGGGAGTTGAAGTAATCTAATTTTAATTATGTGACAAAAGCATGAAGAATCATTTAAAGGTCTGTCAGAGGGAAAAATGGCTCCAGTCTGCCAGGAGTCCTTAGATGGTCATACAGAGACCCATGGGCTAAATAACTGGGTTTTGGTGCTTAAAAAAATTAAGTCACGTAATAACCAGATTGCACACTACTGAAACAGAGAAAGGCTGTGAGAGGCATCCACTGGTCGATCAGATAAAGACAGAGGCAAATACGAGACAGCTGGCTGCAGGACAGTAATTCTGAGTCATTCTGGGGGTTTGAACCATCTTTGAAAAATAAGGTGAGTATTCTCCATCTCTTTAAAACCAAGCAAGAGTGCATTTCTGTGCACAGCAGCGAAAACAGATGGCTTATAAAGCACTTTCAAGTACATTACCCAGTAGTTCAAAAACTCCTTCGGTGGATCTTGAAAGAACGTTCTTAGTCTTAAGTAAAAAGGATGGTTTTCGAGATTCCCAATCTGTTTTAATTTACCAGTGATTACATAAAAATGAAAAGAAATGTCCTTTTGTATAAACGCTGGGTTCCGCAGCACTATCTTAAAATTCTGTGAGTTTATTGCTGAGAAGCACTTTTTCTTTGGATCCGCTGCCCTCGACCGAAAGATCCCGGAAGGCTGGAGGGGGCCACGTGCCTGTCCCACCTCGACCGAATAAGTGTAAAGACAGTGCTGAAGTCATGAAACAGATCGAGAGGAGCGTCTTCCTCAGAGATATTGTCCCATCTTGCTCGAAGGCAACACTGAATTCTGCCCGGGCTCGACCCCTGGGGTAAAGGCAG
Source organism: Felis catus (assembly GCF_018350175.1). Classification (NCBI taxonomy): domain Eukaryota; kingdom Metazoa; phylum Chordata; class Mammalia; order Carnivora; family Felidae; genus Felis; species Felis catus. Next base: position 11,933,985 of record NC_058372.1, read on the forward strand.
GAAGGCTTATTGAAGAGTTGGTCACAGAAGACATTTGATGACGGGAGACCAGTGGAGACCTCAGAGGAGCTGGGTGAGTAGATACAAAATTATCTCCCCTCACCGTGTCTCTACCTTCACTGGCCTTGCAACTGCCACCAAAAGCGAAAGGAGCCTTCCTGAGGTGCTTTCTAAAGTAGTGGCCACAGGCTGTCCGCCCTGTACCCAGTTTCCCAGGAAGAGGGATAAGAGACGCTCTTCTCCATTTCCCCCCAGGGACCATGTTAGTCAGGGTGGACTAACTAAGCTAGAAGCTAGAGGATGCTTCAGTAACAGTTGAAGCTCGAGTTCTCAGCGGCTTGACGTAAGGAAAATGTGCCTGTTGCTCCCATCACAGCCTGACGCAGGCTTCCCTTGGGAGCACTCGTTCCCTCATTCACATGGTACCTTCCGACTTGTGGGTGGCCTCAATCCTATAGCTGTGTCATCTGTATCATGTAGCTTCCAGGTCACCACGGAAAGGGGGAATGAGAAACAGAGGAAACTCATTGGCCTCGAAATGCACAGTGAATGACACACGTCAGTTTTGTTTTGTAATGTTTATTTATATTTGAGAGAGAGAGAGACAGAATGCGAGCAGGGGAGGGGCAGAGAGGGAGGGAGACACAGAATCTGAAGCAGGCTCCAGGCTCCGAGCGGTCAGCACAGAGCCCGACGCGGGGCTCGAACCCACAAGCTGTGAGATCATGACCTGAGCCGAAGTCGGACGCCCAACTGACGGAGCCACCCAGGCGCCCCGACATACATCACTTCTATTTTAAGTCCATTGTCCAGATGTACTCATGTGGTGGCTTCCAACCCAATGTCTGGAGGTGGGGATTTGTAGGGGAAGCCGCCAATATTTGGGGAATATAAACTCTCTCTGTCCCAAAGGACCCTATTCAGCCCCATTGCCAAGAACACCCTTCCTGGTTATTTTGAAGCAAATGAAAAGGAGTTCTTCATCACAAGAGGTTGGGTCTGCATGAGATAGATAGCTGTTTGTGTTACTCCAGGAAGACATTTTTTTTCTTGCCACTCTCATATGGCTATCCACAAAATATTTAATTTTTTTTTTAACATTTATTTATTTTGGAGAGACAGAGCATGAGCAGGGGAGGGGCAGAGAGAGAGGGAGACACAGAATCCAAAGCAAGCTCCAGGCTCTGAGCTGTCAGCGCAGAACCCAACGCGGGGCCCCCCAAACCCACAAACCGTGAGATCATGACCTGAGCAAAGTTGGACACTCAACATACCAAGCCATCCAGGCGCCCCTACTGTCTACAAAATATTTTAGATTTGAGATTCCATATGCAATAGAATAATAAGAACATATGTTATATTTTGTTTTCCTCTCATGATGCTGAAAAATCAACTAGGCAAATGTATATGGTAACCCTTGGCAGCTTATTAATAAAAGTGCCTCTAAATGCTGACAAGGTGGAGTGTGGGACCTTGCATCTCCTTCACAAGGAGCACAGAAGGTCCTTGGGGGTAGCATGACAGCTTCCAAAACTAGGATCACGTTTATACGATACTTACGTATCTGGGAGCAGTCTCAGAGCGGTGATGCATTCAAGGAACAAGTGAAAGTTCAGATCATCCTTGACTTAACATGGGGTTGCATCCCCAGAAACCCATCGCAAGTTGAAAATATTGTTAGGTCGAAAATGTACTTAACGAACCCAACCTCTGAACAACATAGCTCTACCTGGCCTCCTTTCCACGCACTCGGAACACTTCCATGAGCCTACCGCTGGGCCGGATCATCCAACACAAAGCCTTCTTGAGAAGACAGTGTTGAAGATCTCATGTGATATATTGAACACTGCAGTAAAAGTGAAAACAGAGTGGTCATGTGGGACAGAGTGGTTGTCATTGTGTTGTCTTGCTGTCCTGCCCCGCATCGTGGGAGAGGATCACACCGCGAATCACCAGTGGGGAGAAGGGTCAACGATCAGAATTCAAGTACGGTTCTACTGAATGCTCATTGCTTGTGCACCATTGGAAAGTTGACCCATGGTAAGTGGGGAGGCCGTCTATACTTTAAAAGCGACCCCATCCTCTTATTTGGATTTTTTCAGGGGATGTGCAAAGAGAGTCCTCTCAGGAACCCTTAGGCTTACTCTTTTCTCTCCAATCCAATTCTCTCGAACCCAAAGCTGGTCCAGAGTAAAACCCTCTCCACAAAGAGCCGGTGCGGTTCTCTGGGTGCCGTCTTCTGGTATCTCTCTCCTCTTCTCAGTCCCTCCATGTGGATGCCCTGCAACAGGGGAGCGGGGTGGAGGTCAGACGGACAGCACAGAATGACCTCCAGCAGCGGTGAAGGGGGAAAGCTATGACTCCCTATTCATTAGTAACTGGTGCCCCAACACGTCTGCCTGCACAACTCCCTGAAGCCCTGGGCACGCTGCTGTATTTATCAGCCCTCCCGTAGCCTGCCTTCCTTAACACCTCCCCATGCCGCCCCAAATCGGGAGGTTCAAGTGCCAAGTTTTTGCTTAGGAGAGCCTTTGAAACAGCCGGAGAGAGTGGCGGTTCCATGGTGTAATGGTTAGCACTCTGGACTCTGAAACAGCCAGAGAAGACTGCAAGGGAGGTCTTGAGTTGACAGGGAAGAGGTTGCTTAATTTGACTTTAAAATTAAGATTTACAGAGGGGTGAGGTGGTTCGGTCAACTAAGCGTCTGACTCTGAATTTTGACTCAGCTCATGGTTTGTGGGATTGGGCCCTGCGTGGGGCTCTGAGCTGACAGCATGGAGCCTGCTTGGGATTCTCTGTCACCCCCTCTCTCTCTCTGCCCTTTCCCCTGCTCAAGCACTCTCTCTCTCTCAAAAATAAACATTTAAAAAATCAATAAGTAAAATTAGGATTTATAATAGTTTTGCGCTCTGAATGTCTTTTTCCTGTCATAAAGCCCAGTGTCTTCACCCTACTTATGACCTGTGCTATCTCTGCAGAAATCTCGATCCTTTGAGCAGGGGGCCGTATACAGCGAGCGCTCCATAGATGCCAACAATTTCTTACAATTACAGGTGTATACAACACACACATATCCCCTGTCACTCTTGAGATTGTCCCAATTTATTAATTACGATACATGAATGGAGTGATTATTGTACGTGTGGCACTGTGTTAAATAGGCCCTGCAGATACAAAGTCACACACACGAGCCTGGATCTCAAGGGTACTGACAAATAAACCTGTAATTATTTTAAAATATGTTAAGTATAATGATTGGTACCTTTTTAAATGTACTGTTTCAAATTCAGAAAGAGAATAATTACAGAGCTCATTAAGAGTCTTTATCAGTAACCTTTTTTAGTTTTGTTTTAAATACTTCCTTGCTTATTTCAGGCTTTAACTTTGGAAAGTCAGAATAATTTTCCGTATAACAGCCTCCTCTGTCATGCCCCACGCTGGCCCCTTTGTTATTTTTATTATATAGACTCAAAGAAGCATAGCCTTTTGGAGCTGGAAGGAACGTTGGAGACATATCCCTTTCCAATTTTCTCTTTGAAATGTGTGTCATGTTACTTTCCATTCCGTTATATATATGATGCAGCTGTTCAAGTTCTGAATGTGGGGAAGGTCACTGGTATAAATAGGATACCTCACCAAATGGGGAACGTGCTCCTGGGACTTTTGGAAGCGAGAGAGCTCATACTGTGAGTACCAGTCACCGTCACTAAAATGGAGATTTACTGTTCCCCATGCTGCTTGGGCATTGCAAATGGGAAGGGTGAAAGGGATTATGGAAATTGAGGGGAGGCTGAGAGAGGACGCCGAGAAGTCAATTCCTCGCCAAGTTATGTCCTAAGACTGGTTTGGTGTTTCTCAGGCCCAGATCCTTGGAAAGGGCTTGGAAAAAAGTTCTTAATAAGCAAGTTGATGTAATGGCCCTGGTGGTATGCAGGCACATCTTCCAATATGATTAGCTGACTTTAGAAGTGCAGAAAAACATAATCCAAGGTGTTAACACACTTGTGAGGTCTTTAGCAACACAGTGTCTTCAAAGGTTTGGCGTGGAGTCAGTATGGCTTAATAAGGTTAACGTCTGTATTAATTTCACCATATTTGTGCTACAATATATTTAAGATATGTTGACTGACTTTTCATACTCCAGAGTACAGCCTACATTAAGTGTATGAATGATAGGAGTAACATTCTTAACTTTGGAGCCTGAAAATAGGAAAATTCACAACATAGAAGAGCAGCATATTTAGTCACATAATAATGAAGAACATTAGTTTATTCAGTAAATACTTAATGCATTGCCACTTTATGAGCAGCTCTGTGCTCAGTCCTCAAGGCCCTGTGATGCTTAATCCTTACATCTCTGTACATTGAAAAATAAATTAAAAAAAACCATAGTGGGTAAATACTGTTATGAAATATGCAAAGTGCTCGTGTATTTACTACAGAAAATTCAGTAGAATATAATTTGGGATACTGACATTATGCAAGGCCATTGAAACATGAAAAAGTTGACAAGAGAATAAGAAATTAACAAGTTAAAACCTAAATAGAAATGAGAACTGAGAGGCTAACTGGGAACCTGGAGTACTTAAATCCCTGGTGCCTTGAGAGCATTTGCTGAACCAGGTAAATGTAGGCTTAGGTGTTCTAAGTTTTTTGGTTCTCATATTGTCTAGAGTAGGATAAGTCTACTGATTAATTTTAAGCTTTATTAAGCAGGTATGTGAGGATTTTTTAAAAAAAGAAATGTGAAATGAGTAGAACATATAGAAAGCAAAAAATAATATGATCGATATAAGTCAAAATATATTACTAATTACATTAAATGTAAATGAACTAAGTGCTCAAATTAAAAGACAATGAACTTTTGGCAGTATAACTTAATCTCCTAATCTCAAAGTATAGGAAAACACTGACAGAAATTTCAGGAAAAAACAGACAATTCCAGTCAGAGCAGAAGGTTTTTAACATACACCTCTCAGTAATTGATAAATTTAGCACATAAGATTTAGATAAACTATAGAAGATTTTAATAGCATTATTAACAAACTTAATAAACAAACCTAATGAACAGAGACATAAAACTGTACTCACCAATTGCAGGATACAAATTTTTCCTAGCACATGTAGAACATTTATAGCAAAGGACCAAATACAAGTTTACATGGTAAGTCCTCCAAAAATTTTGAAGAAGTGAAATCTTACAGAGCTTGGTTCCAATTGCAATGTGATTAAGCAAAAAATCAATAATAAACTGAGTAGAAAATCTCCTATTTTTACAAACTAGAAAAGCTCCTCAACATAATAAATGGGTTAAGGAAGGAACTATATAATAGAAATTAGATAATATTTTGAACTGAGTGATTTTAATACTAGTAAATGTAATACATTTTATAAATGAAAATTTTAAATCTTAAATATATATTAGGTAAGAAGAAGAGTGCCTGAAATTAATGAGCTAAGCATTTGACATAAGAAGTTAGGAAACAATCAGCAAAATAACTCCTTCCCTCCCCGCTCCAATAAAAGAAAGAAAGGAAGTACATAAATAAATAAAATAGACAATAAATGAAGAAATCATAATAAAGAGAGCCAATAATGGGAGCTGATTCTTTGAAAAAAATTACAATACTGACAAATGTCCAGTGAAATGCATTAAGAACAACAACAAAAAAGAAGGGGACCAATAACAGGAATGAAAACGAGTTTTCACTACTACTGTTGTAGTTATTTTACAAATAAGAGAATACGAGCAACTTTATTCTAAAATTTTTGAAACTCTAGAACCTAAGCGAAAGTCCTCATTTCTTACTTCACTGAGAAACTTGAAATGATCACAAGAGAATTTCCACAGAGTTCTGCCACCCAACTCACTCTCTACAAACCCTTATTTGCATCCATAAACTTCCTGCCTGTTAATATAATAAACTTATCCATGCTCCTGTCTAAACTTATAATATAATATATATATAATATAATATATATATCATATATATAATATATAATATAATATAATATATATAATATATATAATATATATAATATATATTATATATATATTACATATATAATATAATATAATATAATATAATATAATATAATAAACTTATCCATGCTCCTGTCTAAACTTATAATATAATATATAATATATATATAACTTATAATATAATATAATAAACTTATCCATGCTCCTGTCTAAACACAATCCCTCCATTTGTGCTCTAGATCCCATTCCTCTCTCCTACTTAAGGGCATTGCTTTAGCAACTCTCCCTTCTCATTGTTATATATTTGATTTTTTACTCTTTACCAGATTATTTCCACGAGCATGCAAACTATGCTTATTTCTCCATCCTAGTGGGAAAAATCCTCTCTTTGCCCCAAATCTCCATCGACTCCTTTGTCTGCTTCTCTCTATAGCACAAAATGTAACCATTCCTTGACTCCCATCTCTCTCACTCATACTTTTCTCCTACCACTCTAGCAAAAAAAGTCTTGTCAAAGTCATCAAACGACTTTGCTAAATCAAACGGCCAGCCTCTGCCATCATCTAACCTAACCTATCAATAGCCTTTGACAGAGTAAGAGTGCATTTTTCCTTTCTTCTTGGAATATCTTTTCCTTCGATTTCCATGACAGCATAGTTACCTATGCTGTCCACTCCACCTGCCTCACTGTTTACTCATTCCCTCTTTTGCAGATTCTTCCTCTTCTCCTCAAACCCTTAATGTTGGGGTTCTTCAGAGTGAACGCTTGGTCCCTCTCTTCCTATTTTTTATGTACACTTACTTCCTTGGTAATCTCATCCTATTAATTATTAAGTATTATTTTTAAGTATTATTTACATGCTGAGGACTCCCAAATTTATATTTCCTGCCCGAACTTCTCCTTCAATTTCAAGATTTAACTACCTAGTTGCCAATACTATTTAAGTGTCTAATAGAAACCTCCAATTCAATATGTACCAGAACGAACTTGGGATTTTATCTGCCGGGCATGCGTTAATGATCCTTCCAGTGAAACATGTAATCCAAGAGGAATTTCTATAGCCTCAACCTTCAAAATATACCCAGAATGTAACCACTGTAGTTTCTCTGCCTGAAACTCTGCAATGGCTCCCCGTTTCACTCAGAGAATCCAAAACCTTTCAACAGTTGGCAGAACCCCACATAATCTAGCCCTTTAACTTTCTGACCACCTCACCTTGCCCTGGTCCACTCCAGTCCAGCCACACTGACCTTTTGCCCTTATTCTTGTTCTTCCCTATTCATAAACAGTATTCAGCAGTTAGCCACATAGCTAATGTCCCTTTTCTCTTTTAACTCTTTTCTTAGCTGTTGTCTTTTCAACAAGACCTGTTCTTACTACCTTATTCCATTGCATCCTCCCAATTTGTCTTTGGATCTTTGTTCCATTTTTCTTTATTCCATAGCACTTTTCATGTTCTACCACACTGCATAAGACTTATGCATTATGTTCAGTTATTCTTGTATGTCTCTGCCTCCCAAAATCTACACTTCATTAAAGCAAGGATTCTGGTTTATTTTGTTGATGTGGAACTGGGTCTGGCATATTGCAGGTGCTCCATAAATATTTGCTAAGATAGTTAACATGTAAATATGTAAAATCCTGCAAAAATCAAATCCATCAATATTTATTTTTAAAAGGACAACACATCATGACCAAGTTAGGCTTGTCCTAAGAATACAAGGTAATGTAGCATTAGAAAAATCAACTGATGTAATTCACCATTATATTCTTGCAGAAGATGCATCATATTATTTCCTTGATAGATTAAAAAATTGATAAAATTCTGTATCCATTTATAATCATAATTTAGAAAATACTTTTAGGGGTGCCTGGGTGACTCAGTCAGTTGAGTGTCGGACTTCGGCTCAAGTCGTGATCTCAAAGCTCATGGGTTCGAGCCCCACTTTGGGCTCTGTGCTGACAGCTCAGAGCCTGGAGCCTGCTTCAGATTCTGTCTCCCTCTCTCTCTGCCCCTTCCCTGCTCACACTCTGTCTCTCTCTCTTTCTCAAAATATAAATAAACATTAAAAAAAGAAAACAAAAGAAAATACTTTTAAAAATCTAATAGAAACTTTCTTATGTTTGCCAGAATATCTAAAAATTCTTTAAAAATGAAAGCTTTCCCTCTGTTTGGGATCAGGCAAGGACATCCACTATCACCACTTCTATCCATCAGAGATTCAGGCTGAAGTAATAAGGCAAGAAAAATAAATAAAAGGTATTAAGATTTGAAAGTAAGAAGCAAAACTGTTATTATTTGTAAATTATATGGTAATGTATGTAGGAAATGCAAAAGACTATACAGATCAGTTATAGAATTAATAAAAGAATTGCCAAGGTTGTTGGATACATAATTAACATGCATCATTTACTTGTATTTTATGTGCTAACTACAAACCCATAGGAAATAAGGGAAGTATTTTTAACATGAACTATAAACATTATTAGGAATAAATCTAACAAAAATGTGCAAAATATCTTTATGGAGAAAATAATAAACTTGATTGGACATTGAAGCAGACCTATATAAAAGGAAAGCTGTACCATACCATGTTCGTGGATTGGAAGATTTGGTATTGATTAAACATGAGAATTCTCCCTAAGCTGAATTATAGTTCTTTCAATCCTAATAAAAAGCAAATCAAATTATTGGTAGAGATTGACTCACTGCTTCTAAAGTATATGGAAATGCAAATGATAAAAAAAATGGCCAAAACACTCTTGAAGGAAAATGCAAGGGGTGAATTTGTCCTTCCATATGGCATAAAACTGTAGTAATTAGTGTGGTACTGATGCCAGGATAGTGAATAGACTGATGGACTAGAGTAGAGAACCCAGGAACAGATATATGTTCATATAGAAAGTTGATATGTGAACAAGGTAGCTTTGTATATCAGTGAGGAAAATTGACTTTTCAAATGGTACTCCTGGGATAAGTAGGTTTCCATATGGAAAAAAGTAAAAGTGGACCCCTACCTCATACCATACATAAAAATTGATTCCCAGTAGAAAAGAGATATAAATGTGAGAGACAAAATTATAAAGCATATAGAAGATAAGAAAGCTTCAATGACTCAAAAGTAGTGAAGAATTCCTTAATCATGAAGGAAAAAGTTGATAAACTTAACTTTAATAAAATTAGGAATTCTATTAATCAAAAAACATCATAAGGAGACTGAAAACACAAAACACAGAATAGAAAAAAATATTTGCAACATGTATTACCAGAAATCCAGTCTAGTATCTTGAATATATTACAAATTCCTACAAATCAACAAGGAAAAAACTGAGAACTCAGAAAGTAATGAGAAAAATTCCCACATAAAGGGACACTTCACAAAGAAGGAAATAAAATAGCCCACAGACATATGAGAAGGTGCCCAACCTAACTGGTCGTCAGGGAAATGTACTCGAAAACCACAAATAGAGTCTACATTTTACCTAATCAAAAGAAAAATGCAGAAGAAAATGCCAGGATTCCTTTTTTAATTAAAAAAAATCTACATTTTAAATATGTTACTGGGAAATTTTTTATTCATTTTAAAGTTTCAGAACTATCTTGTCAACGAATTACTAAAATCAGTATTGCATACATGTTTTCACCTTCTTTGGGCGATTTACTTATTGGAAATGAAATTACTCCATCAAAGGTGTATGAAGCAAAAAGGGTTAAATAAATGGAAAGATATTTCATGCTCATGAATAGGAAGACTCAGTATTAGCAAAATATCAGTGCTTCCCAACTTGATCTATAAATTCAGTGCAACCTCAGTTAAAATTCCAGTTTTTATGGATAGACCAACTGATTCTAAAGTTTATATGGCGAGGAACATGACTTAGAATAGGCAATGCAATATTGAAGAAGAACAGAGCTGGAGGGCTGTAGGCTACCCAGCTTCAAGGCTTACTATAAAGCTGCAGTAATCAAGACAGTGTAGTTTTGGAGAAAACATAGACAAAATAGATCAATGGAACAGAATAGAGAGCCCCAAAATAACCCCCATAAATTTGGTTGACTCGTCTTGGACATAGGAGCAAAGGCAATACAATGGAGCAAAGACAGTATTTTCAACAAATGGTGCTAGAACAAATGAACATCCACATGAAAAAAAAAAAAGGAATCTAGACACAGTCATTACACTCTACCTCATAATTAACTCAAAATAGATCACAAACCTAAGTGTAAAACACAAAACTGTACAAAGGAGCAAAATGTAGAAAACCTGGCGTTTGGTGATAACTTTTTGGATGCAACATCAACATATGATCCACGAAAGAAAGAACGAACCGATAGGCTGGACTTCATTAAAGTCAAAATGTTCTGCTCTCCAGACGATACTGTCAAGAGAACGAAAAGACAAACCACGGACTGGGAGAAAATATTTGCAAAAGATGTATCTGATAAAGGACTCATCTAAAATGTACAAGGAATGCTTAACACTCAATGATAAGAAAAGAAACAAGTTGATTAAAAAATGAGCCAAAGACCTTAACAGACACCTCACCAAAAAAAAAAAAAAAAAAGATATGCAGATGGCAAATAAACGTGTGAAAAGATGCTCCACGTCATATGTCATCTGAGAAATGCAAATGCAAACACTGAGATACCACTAGACATCTATTAGAATGGCCCAAAGCCAAAACACTGATGATATCAAATTCTGGCAAGGATATGGAACAACAGGAACTCTCATTTATTGCTGGTGGTAATGCAAAATGGTGCAGCCACTTTGGAACACATCTGGCAGTTTCTTAAAAAAAATTTACATATTTATTTTTATTTTTGAGAGAGAGAGAGAGAGAGAGAGAGAGAGAGAGAGAGAGAGAGGAACAGAGAGGGATACAGAATCCAAAGCAGGCCCCAGGTTCTGAGCTGTCAGCACAGAGTCAGACACGGGGCTTGAGCCACCCAGGCACCCCTGGAAATTTCTTTTAAAACTAAACCTACTTTTGGGGCACGTGGGTGGCTCAGTCAGTTAAGGTCCAACTCTTGCTTTCGGCTCAGGTCATGATCTCGTGGCTTGTGAGTTGGACCCCTGCATCGGGCTTTGCACTGACAGTAAGGAGCCTGCTTGGGATTCTTTCTCTCTCCCTCTCTTTCTGCCCCCACCCTACTCTCTCCCTCTTTCTGTCAAAATAAATGAATAAGCTTTACAAAAATTAAAAAAAAAAAAAAAACCTAAACATACTCTCACCACATAATCCAGCAATCATGCTCCTTGATATTTTCCCCAAAGAATTGAAAACTTATGTTCTCACAAAAGTGTGTAGCCTGATGTTTACAGCAGCTTTATTCATAATTACCAAACTCTGCAAGCCACCAAAATGTCCTTCAATAGATGAATGGGTAAATAAACTGTGGCACATTGTGACAATGAAATATTACTCAGCACTAAAAGAAATGATCTATCAAGCCATGAAAAGACATGAAGGAAAGTTAAGTGCATGTGACCAAACGGAAGAAACCAATCTGAAAAGGCCACATACTGTATGGTTCCAACTATATTTTGGAAAAGGCAAGACTATAGAGACAGTAAAAAAAAAGTCAGTGGATGTCTGGGGTGAGCAGGGAGGGAGGAAGGGAAGACTAAGGGGGAGCATAGATTTTTAAGGCAGTGCAAATAGTCTATGATACTAGAATAATGGACACATGTCGTTATAACATTTGTCCAAATCTACAGAAAGTACGACACCAAGAGAGAGTCCCAATGCTCGCTGTGGTCTTTGGGTAGCAATGATGTGTCAATGCAGGTTCATCTGGTGTAACAAACATACCATTCTGTGGGGGGTGTTGCAATGGGGGAGGCCACGCATGAAGGGGGTTGGAGGTATATGGAAAATCTCTGTATCTTCAGTTCAACGTTGCTGTGAACCTAAAAATGCTCTAAAAAATAAAGTCTATTTTTAAAGGTTATTTTTTAAAGGTGTGTGAACAGTTTTTTGAAAATCCTGATGCACACCTCCCTCTATGTGGCAAGGATAACTATGCCACAGAGACCTGATCATCGGGATGTTACAAGGTAGTGTTGGAGGAACCAAGTGAAGCGATGTACTGGGGGGTGGGGATGGCGGGGAGTTGGAGGATGTAAATGAAGGAGGAAGGAGTATTAATTAAGCTGGATGTGAGAGCACTGGGTTCTCCTGGGAAGAATGATGGTCCTCCTTCAAGGCGGTCCTTTACCTCTGTTCTGGCTTGTTCCTCCTCAGACATTCTGAAATATGGACACACGTAGAAGAACTATTCCAAGAGGCTTTAAATACAATAATTTAACTCTACTCTCCTAGGGCGATATACCATAAGGACAAAACATAATGGAGAAAAATATTTCAACATCGGTTACGGTATTCATATTGTCTGGGAATGGTGAGTGGTAGCATTGTTTCTCTAAGACTGTTCTGGGTCTCTTGCGGGATAAAGCAAATGAATAAGGGTGTGATATTCTAATTCTATCATTTCCAGCGTCCTTGGCAACCAGCTTTATCGGTGCAGGAAAAAGCACATCTTTAGGGATACAAAAGTTCAAATAAACCCTTTACTTCTAAGTTTGAATTGGAAGTTCAATATATTCTCATGATGTATTTTATCTTTAAAAAAATTTTTTAAACTTTTTTCTAAAACAAACTTCTGGTTCTGTGTACGGAAATAGCCAAGAAAATAATGATGAGCCTCACAGCAATGAATATCTTCAGCAGACAGATGGTGGTCTTGTCATGCCGTTTCCCACTAAGAAGAAAGCGCTCCTTGGAGAAATGAATGGTTCTAGGTCTGGGTCAGAACATGTACAGGAGAAACCTGGAGTATCTTCTGGGATCAGAAATCGAGGAAGAAAGGAAGATGGTGAAGACAACTTATTCACTAAAATGTGTCAGAAGGACTTAGGCGCCAACCTGAAGAGGTCCCCTGGCTAAAGACTGAGCAATTTAAACATCATCGAGAGAGCAAGTGCAGTGGGGTGAAACACAAAAACAGGTTGAAGTCCACACGTTCATGATGGAACAAAAACCAAAACCAAAACAAACAAAAACACCCCACAAAATCAACTCAGACTAACTGCCAAGTGGTCACCTTTGGAGAATGCTGGTGAACCAGCACGTTCATATAAAACTAATACACAAAGGGAAATAATCAAGCATTTATCTGATGTTTCTCTATGAGTGGTGTCACTGGTTAAATGGTAGATGAGGGGGAGTTGCTCTGTAGAATTATTCCCGCTAAGAAATGAACAACGATTGATAGCATATTCTCATTTTACCCCTGAATGAATTAATGTCTCTATTACTCTACATATTACATACCACTACATATTCCCCTTAATGAATTAATGCATCTACATATTACACTAATGTATAGCCATTAGCATCTGGCAACGTCACCAAGTGGATCTTCCACTTGGAAGACTGCACCACCACTTATAAAGCAGCCTTAAAAGAATTCAGGGGCGCCTGGGAGCTCAGTGGGTTAAGCGTCCGCCTTCAGCTCAGGTCATAATCTCACGGTTCATGGGTTCGAGCCCCGTGTGGAGCTCTGTGTTGAGTTTGGAGCCTGGAGCCTGCTTCAGATTCTGTGTCTCCCTCTCTCTCTGCCCCTCCCCTGCTCACGTTCTGTCTCTCAAAAAAAAAAAAATGTTAAAATTAAAAAAAAAATTTCATCCTAGACCTGATCCAATCAGTCACGTACAGGAAATTACAAAGGAGAGACTGATATGTTAAAACACCATGGAGATGTAAGGAGCAAATCCAAACTGGGAAACTTTACAGGACGAATCAGCGGGCTTTTCTGCAACATCAACAAACTTCAAGGTTGTTGAATCAACAACGATTTCAAGAGGATGCTGTAGATTACAAGAGACTTAAGCAACATAATCACTACGTCCAGTGATGGGCTTTTTGGATCTTGATTCAAGTAAACAATTTGTAAGAATGAAAGCACAGCCATTAATGCAGTTATGAAATCATTATTAACGTGAACATTGTATACTAAATAGTTGATGATATTGAGGAATGACTTAATTTCTTGGGATATAATCATTATGGCTATTTCTGAAGAATCCTTATCTTTTAGAGATACATGCTAAAAATTTTATGGATCTGGGGCGCCTGGGTGGCGCAGTTGGTTAAGCGTCCGACTTCAGCCAGGTCATGATCTCACGGTCCGTGAGTTCGAGCCCCGTGTCGGGCTCTGGGCTGATGGCTCAGAGCCTGGAGCCTGTTTCCGGTTCTGTGTCTCCCTCTCTCTCTGCCCCTCCCCCATTCATGCTCTGTCTCTCTCTGTCCCAAAAATAAATAAACATTGAAAAAAAAATTTAAAAATTTTATGGATGAAATTTAAAAAGAAAGAAATCACCCTGGGAATAATAGAGGAATCACCACAGATAGGAAAGAGATATAATCGATTTCAGGAAAGTTTCATTTCCTCCCCCAACCCACCCCTAGAAGTCAGAGTTTATTCTACGGAGTCATGGATGCACAAACAGAGCCTACTTGGGGAGGCAGGGCTTTTGCTTCTAGGCTGGGAGGAGCCTGGATGAGGCAACAGCTTCACAGTGTTCTAGTCTCATCCCTCAACACTTTGCTCTGAGACTGTGCCCCCGTATTAGTCAGCTCAGGCTGCTGTAACAAATACCATAGACTTGGGGGCTTAAACAACAGAAATGTATTTTCTCACGGTTCTAGAGGTTAGGAAGTCCAAGATCAAGGTACCAGCTGATTTGGTTTCTGATGAGAACCTTTTACCTGGCTAGCAGATGGCCACCTCCTTGATATGTCCTCATGTGGTAATGGTAAGAGGAGGGAGGGAGAGAGAGAGAAAAAAAAAAAGAGGGGGTGGATGGAGAGGGGAAGAGAGAGAGGGAGAGAGAGACGGGGGGGGGGGGGGAGAGGGAGGGAGAGGGAGAGGGAGAGAGAGAGAGATCGAGAGATCTTTCTCTTCTTATAGGGCCACAGTTCTGCTGGATTAGAGCCCAACCCTTATCACCTCATTTAACCTTAATTACCTCCTAAAAGTCCCGTCTCCAAATTCAGTCACAGTGGAGGTTTGGGCTTCAACTCTAGGGAGACACAATTCCATTCTACCTCCTCCCCTTGTAGGACTTTCCTGCTCGGTGCTGGGTCTGAGCCAGTTCTCTGTGTTGGTAGCCAAGTACCTGAGAGGATCCAGCTACATGAATATTTGCTGGGCTTCATGACGGCCCATATGGCTTTGCACAGATGCCAGGCTTGACTGAATTCATTAGATCAAATCAAACTGAAGAGAGCTTAATAGGATTTTGCTTTTTGCTGGTTCTTTCCCTCCTAAGACCAAATACTGAATGGAATTAATCAGTCACACGACCGAAATGGAGACGGTTCAGGTTTTTTTGGTCTTGTTTCCATTCAGTTGGGTTTCATTTTATGAACGCTTTCTCTGCAAGGGCCACGCACAAGCACCGAACCCCCCTGCTTTTTGGAGGAAGGATAATGAGCATGAAACAAACCTAATGAAACCACAGCTCCTAACCAGGAGCGCTTCACAATTGGGAGCAGTGGAAAGGCAGGTGGGGGGTGGTGCGGGGAGAAGGAAGGAACCAGAAGGACAAAAGAAATAAAGAGAAAAAGAGCAGCCACAAAAGGGGAGGAAGGGGCAAGTCTGGAGGAAGAGGGAGGCGGTGCGCGGTGGGGGCGGGGGTGGGGGGAGAGCTGGAGACCGCCAAGGAGGAAAGGGCAGACACAGTGCTACAGAAGAGAACCAATAACCTGGAATGACAGGGAAGGGCTCAGGAGCCCTTGACGTTGGTATTTCTTAAAATAAATAGCTCTCTCTGAGCTTCAGCTTGATTTGCGCTGAAAGCATAGAAGATGAAATCATCATCTCTCCTGATTGTAGGTTTGGTGAAATATTGTCCACACTTAGGTCTTCTTTAGCCTTAAATCATGGGACAGTGTATTGTAAATGGAGAAGCTACAAGCCCCGAGTGAATAAAATTAGTGTTGACACTTCAGAATAATGTCAGTACAACTGCAGAGTCACCCCAACTCAAGGACCCAAATGTCTTTATCCTTCAGGGCTTTTTTTTTTTTATTCATAGGGCAGACATAATTGGCTGCCTCCCCAACATCTATTCTCCCTTCTTTGCTAATGGAACCCATGGTTGTGCTTGAATGGCAATGTGCCCCCATCCTGGGGAATAATAAGCATAAGCTAGACCGGTTTTGGAAATCCCACTCCCCCTTGATAATAACCAAACTAGGGACACACAGTGAGGTATAAGGGGAAATTGGCTTGTGGGTTTATGGGAAAGATTTTCTTAGCTGATAAAGGAGAGGTTGCCTTCCTGTTTTGGATGCTGTTGTGTGAGAAGGAGCTGCTGCAGCCAGATTGTGAGCAGAGGTAGCAGGCCAAGAGAACCACAGAAATACCATGTTCAGGTCCTGGTGTTGTTGAGCCGCAGAAAAGATTCTGATGCTCCCTACCTCAAGACTTCTTCACAGGACATAATGAAGTGTTTCGTTGCTTGAATTCCCACTAACCGGCTATTCTGTCACTTGTGGCCAGACACACTTTACTGAGAGCATCACGTATACACAAAGCTAAAGCATATTAGCAGGAATTGGTTCAGCTGTGAGGTACAAACCCCAGCATAGCAGTGGTTCAAATGAGATGGAAATTTCTTTCTCTTTCACTTAAGACTCTGGAAATAAGCAGTCCCGTTGGTATAGCATCCTATGGCGTCAGAAACTCAGAAGTTGGTCATCCTGGCTTAATGATCAGTAATCCATGGCCTTGGTTTCAAAGGTCACCTCGTGCTCTAGGTTGGTTGCTGCAGTTCCAGCCACCATGTCCATTTTTCAACCAGCAGAAGGAATAAGAAAAGGAAGGGGCACCCACATGTGACTTTCGTCCCAGTCCTCAGGAAATACAGGATCTCAGGTAATAACCTTGAACAACTGATCTGTGTAAAGGAATCTGTGTAATGAACTGAATAGGAGATTCTTCCTATTTCAGAGGCCCCCACAGTAAGATGCTTTTAGAGGGTGTTGACCAGAGGCAGCTCCTCAGAGCTCCCCACACTTCCAAAATTAATCCCTGTCTCTTGGTGGGTCCTGACAATGGGCATGACTGAGGCTGAGGTGGCTCCCGGGGTGGATAGGAGACACTAAGGGCACAGAGGTCTGGGGCCAAGCTCCCTGGGGAGTCCTGCTTCCACTCCCCGGAATACAAATGAGGCAGATAAAAACAGACGTGGGTTTGACACTGGCCCCGTGCTTCCCTAGCTCTCAGTGAAGTTACTTAGCCCCCCTAAGCATTAGATTCCTCGCCTATGAGACAGGATGTAACAATGGTAACCACAGTAAGTGGACTTTTTCTTCTTGCTCTTCCTCTCCTTTCCTCCCTCTCATTGACCATCAGTCTAGGTGCCGAAAGGCTGTGGAGTGAGTCAAGGAGAAGGGCCAAGGCTTTGCGTGGACAAGTGCACATTCCTGAAGCTTTGCGGTGAACAGTGGTCATGTTGGCAAGAG
Source organism: Felis catus (assembly GCF_018350175.1). Taxonomy (NCBI): domain Eukaryota; kingdom Metazoa; phylum Chordata; class Mammalia; order Carnivora; family Felidae; genus Felis; species Felis catus. Next base: position 11,951,507 of record NC_058372.1, read on the forward strand.
GAAGGGGCCTCCTGTTGATGTTCCACAAGATGGCGCTCCTCTCCGGACTCACTTGAGGGCTTGCGAGCCCTTCGTGGGATACTCAGAACCCTTGGGATCCCGTGGTGCTTCCTGCTGCCAAGGGCAACCAACCCGTGGGAGAGAACAAGGGTAGCAAAGGCCAAAAAGATCCTGAGTGAAGGGGGCAGAGGAAGAGAGACAAGACAGAGAAGGGTCACTTAGATACCTTCTGAACCAATGGGCTGAAAGATTCTCAATGAAAAAAGAAATATACACGGTCTTCTTGTTGTCTTTTTCCTTGTTTGATAATGGACTGTTCCTGCACATCCTTACATGTGTTGTGACTTTACCTGCGAATCTTAGAGGCAATAAAATGCTCCAATGTATACAAGGTACTGAGCACAGCGTCTGGCACATGGTAACCACTCCAAGAATCCCAGTGACTGTCTTTAGACTAAAAGAGACCTTGGTACTTGTCTTAGTCCCGCCACTAGTGAGCTGTGTTTCTTGGTCAATAAAACAGGGGCTTTGAACAAGATAACCTCTGAGTACTGTTTTAGCTCTCCTGTCTTTGTAGAGCTGACGTTGGGGCTAGAAAGAGGGTGGTGAAATACATACAGCCAAGGTTAGGAAAGAATTTTTGATGTGATCTTGGCTGATGGGAATCAATTGGGTGGGGAGAAGAAGGGCTGGGTTCCTGCTCTCGGGGCCCCCCTAAAGCCATCTGAATATGGAACCAAGACATCCCCAGGGGTGGACCTCTCTTCTTCAGAACGGAATGTGTCCACTCTTCAATTATCCTTCTCATATAGGAAATCTGACCAACTAAAGAATTCTCTGTAAAAGGGGAAATGTTTTTGGACAAATGGTGGCATCATCTATTCTAATGAGAATTGATTCAATCAAACTGGTTTTCTCTGAACCTTTAACTGACATGAGCCACGTTTAGGAAACGAGGACTTTGATATTAGGATGAGAAAGTGGAGGGCAGAGATGAGATGTGGTGGGGTGACGGAAGAAGGTGTGTAGGGAGGTGAGGTCAATGCGTGTGTGTGTGTTGCTGTACTTGGCTAAGGGCGGGAGATGCCTGAAGAGCTTCCAGATTGCATTAGTGTCCTGTGGCTGCTGTAACAAATTACCACAAACTTGGTGGCTTAAACCACCAGACATTTATTTTTCACAGTTCTGGAAGCCAGAAGTCCCAAATCAGGGTGTCAGCATGGCCATGCTCCTCCTGGAGGCTTTAGGGAAGAACGCTTCCTTGCTTCTTTTAGCTTCTGCCTGGTGGGCACATCGTTCCCGTGTCTGCCTCCCTGTTCACGTGGCCTCCTTCCCTATGCGTCTCTCTGTGTCCTCTCTTCCTAGGAGGAACCAGTCACTGTATTTAGGATGACCCGAAATCCAGGATGGTTTCATCTCGAGGTTCTTAACTAATTACATCTGCAAAGACCCTATTTCCAAACAAAGTCACATGCTGAGGTTGTGGTGGGCCATGACTTTGGCGCGGGATACCATTCAAGGACTGGGCAGACGTTGCAAGTGGGAGAAAGGGGAGGGGCCCTTTGGTGGTGCTGGATAGGAGCCAGGATAAGCTGCAAAATTGTCTTTTCTCTAGAGCTGGCTTTTCCTCTCCCCTCTTCTCAGGTGAGGCTAGGCCTCTCCTGTCAGAAAATGCGGCCCAAGCGGACAGGAACTGCACCTGTAGATACCAACATAGGGTGTTGAGCTCCCTGCTATCCTTTATACCTGCAGTCCAGCTGGAAAACACTCTCTCCTCGGCTTGCCTCCTCTCTTGCCCTGCTCCTTCTCCCCTGCCTGCTTGCTCCTCCCTACCCAGGCACCTGATTCCACCTGGGACGGCTTCAGGCTTAGAGTGTTTTGAATGTGATAGACTGGTGTCTGTGGGTTTTGTCCGGGAAGGAAATTACTGGTGGCATTCACCCATGTAAATGGCAGTCTCTAATTGCCTAAGCATTTTTGTTAGTTACTGCTATGACTTGAACGGGATTGGATCCCCTCACCCCCGCTACTGAGTACTATTTTGAAAATTTCATCTCTACCTACAAGAGCTTGGTCTCACAGCCCCATCAGTGCAGCTTTTTTAGGCAATGCACGAGCCCAAGGGTGGAGCATTGGATTCTTATTAGCATTTTCCAACAGCCAGGCTCCGTGCTCTTATGCAGATGTGCCGAATGCATGCTTTCCTTTTATGTAAGTGTCTGATCCACAACAGAGTTGTCCTCTGACGGCTTTCATCTGCTCAGATCTTCCAGGGCCCTTTTAAGGTAGCAACAATTTGGCAGATCTAATCAAAGAAGCTGGCCTCCTTATATCAAGAAGTTAAAGTTCCGACATAGCCCTAAAATTTCTTGAGACAAATCGTTCATATATTTTCAGTTTGAGGGCACATTAGTCGAGAGTTGTTGTTGTTTTTTTTCCTGAGTGTGATAAAAGATCAACTCAAACTAGCTGCGGCATGAAGAGGGATTTAATAGAATACTGGGGTTTCTTACGTAACCGAAGGAAACCAACAGCCAAGCAGCGAGAGGGCAAGGATGTGGCTCAACTCAAGATCCGGAGAGCCTTGAAATATCCCAAGGTTTTGTGCTTTGTCTACGCTTCTCTCTACGTGTTGACCTCATGATCACTCCAGACCAGCCCACATTTTCATCTTGCTGAGGCCACAACTACAACAGCACTGACTCACTCTCTTTTGGTCCCACGGTAAAATACAGTGTCAGGGAAAAGGCTGTGATTGGTCCAGCTGAGGCAAGACTATCACTCCCAGATCCAAGAGCCACACATATCTGGAAAAGTTCCTTCCTTTGGACGGTTTCTGAACTTGTATTGAGGCCAATGACTCTAAGTCCTGTCTTCTTTTCTGCAATGCAAATCTGGATGATTTTGCTGTGTACCTTCTCTTTTTGAAGAAACTGATGCTTTGAGTAGTATGGTGGTTTTTTCCTTCGACAGAACCTTTCTGGAACAAGCAAAAATATCCATCTCAGTAAAAAAAAGCCTACTACTCCAAGTTTATTAAAATGGGTCAGATATTTTATTTAAAATTCTGTGTTAAGTGCTATCACATAAAGAATATTTAGTGTTGGGGCGCCTGGGTGGTTCAGTCGGTTAAGTGTCTGACTTCGGCTCAGGCCATGATCTTATAGTTCACGGGTGTGAGCCTCACATGGGGCTCTGTGCTGACAGCTCGGTGCCTGGAGCCTGCTTCAGATTCTGTACCTCTGTCAGTCTCTCTGCTCCTCCCCGCACTTGTGCTTTGTCTCTCTCTCTCTCTCTCCCAAAAATAAATAAACATTAAAAAAAAATTTAGTGTTACCGATATAGATTTAACAAACACTATAATATTGTGTCTAGCAAAAAAACCCTCTTTTCTGCTTTAAATATACATTTCATTTGTTGAGGAACTAAAGCTGAGATTGAAAAGGGGCAGTTTAGGGGCGCTTAGGTGGCTCAATCGGTTGAGCGTCTGACTTTGATTCAGGTCATGATCTCCCAGTTACTGTGATTTGACTGATCACAGTAAATTGAACAGTTCGAGCCCCGCGTCGGGCTCAGTGCTGACAACTCGGAGCCTGGAGCCTGCTTCGGATTCTGTGTCTCCTTCTCTCTCTGCCCCTCTGCCACTTGTGCTCTGTCTCTCAAAAATAAATAAATGTAAAAAAAAAGTGGGGGCAGTTGATAAAAGCAACTCTAGGCTATGTCCCCATATGTTAAAAATAAGAGTATGGGCAATACGTGTCACCGTCCTTTGAAAAGACAGGTGCTGGTTCCATCAGAAAAGCAGACCAGATTCTACCACAAGGCTCAGCTGTCTTGCACTCAGTCGTCATTTAATGGAGCAAGGCTCTTCCCTTGTCCCGTGCATTCCACATTCCTGGTTCCTCGGAGTAGCTCACACGTCATTTAGGAGTCCTTCTTTGCCCACTTCGAAGGGTGAGGCCAAAAGACTAAGCAGAGACCCCCCATCTCTCACGGGGATATAGTGCAGAAGCGGAGATTTGGAGACAACCGTCCTGCCTCCAGATTTACACTTGGTCACTTCATCGTGCCGAACATCATATTTAACACTTGAGGGTTTTGAGTTTCTCATTTGTAAAGTTGAGATGATTTTAGCTAGGGTTGTTCTGAGTATTAAAGGAGATTATCTGTGTAATGAGTTTGGCACATTATTAGCTGGCAAGAGTTCCATTTGCTTCTAACCATACTCTGACCTCACCTCCTTTTCTGGGTTGTCCCAGTCTCTCTCCTTGGTCCCCTGCGTGTCCCCAGGACCAGGTGGGTAGGAGGGGCCACAGCCCCACTCATGTGAACTTTCCTTCCAGTGGTGTCACTTAACCAACAGCTTCCCTTCTGTCTTCCCTCTTTACTGTTTTTACAGGAGCGCTGGGTCATTTCTGGTCGGCTGGCCTCACACGGGGAGAACACTCATCTGATATGGAGTGTCCTCTGTCCTATGCGTCCGGATGCCCCATCGGGGTGAGAAGTTTGTCTTGAGCAGAGTATTATGGTCTTTCAAAAGTTATGACTTGGTGGGTGTTCCAGTTCTGTCTTGTCACCATCCATATTTACTTGTGTGCTAATTCCGAGTACACCATGTTCTTTTTTTTTATTTAAAAATTTTTTAATGTTTATTTATTTATTTTTTGATAGAGAGAGAGTGAGAGAGACAGAGCATGAGTGGGGGAGGGGCAGAGAGAGAGAGGGAGACACAGAATTGGAATCAGGCTCCAGGCTCTGAGCTGTCAGCACAGAGCCCGACGCGGGGCTTGAACCCATGAACCATGAGATCATGACCTAGGCCGAAGTTGGACGCTTAACCGACTGAGCCACTCAGGCACCCCCCAAGTACCCCATGTTTTTTGGAGAACATTTCGTAGAAAGAGGAAGAAGTGTTTGTGTAAATGCACCAACAACAGATTGAGGGGCACTTTGAAGCAAGAGGGCCTGCTAATCCTTTCCACGGCTGGCCCAGTCCCTGGAGGGAGAGTGACAGGAAGGAGAGTCAACTGGTGATCAGAAATAGTGCCATGTAAACCCTCAGGCACCAACAGCCTCATCCAAGAAACTGTTATGAATGTCAAGAGCATCACATTTGCTGAGGCAGGATCAGAGGACAGCCAAACTCGTGGCCATTGCCAACGCAAGGATGATATACGACCGTTGTTTTCTCTGCTCATTAATATCCGCTTTTCCTGAGGTGACATTTCTCCCAGTGCTAGAAGGAAGCAAATACGTCTTTGGCTTTCTCTGGCTCTGGATATCAAGCTTAGTTCTCCAACAGAAGAGCCCAAATTCATTCTGATGGTCTGTCTGTGTCAATATACGTGTCAGAAAGAAGAACCCACGAAGCAGCACCTCTGGAGAGATCCCGACAAGCACAGCATACAATTTGGCATTGGGGCCTCCTGGACACTCCAAAATCCTGCCCTTTCCAGGAGAGCTGAGAGGAATGGCGGTAGCAGCTGCCCCTGGAAATTCTGATCAAACTTCCCGAGAAGCCGCGCAACCACTTTTGGGCAGTGACCCCGCCTCCAGGGGTGTTTTGGGGCCAACCTGGCTTTTGCTGAATCCTGTATATTATTCTAGCTTGTGGACTCAACCGCAGGGCACAGGGCCAAAGACGGTCCTATATCTGTTGAGAAGAATCAGAAACGCTTGGCCATTTAATTCTGTCTCAGATAACATTCAGATGCCTTAACCCATAAAAATAAATCCAATTCTTTGAAGTCTGATGTGTGTTTGGATCTTTATACAGAGACAATGGGAGCTATACTTCATTATTGGCTTTAATAGAAAAATCAGGGACTAAATGCCTGTAAGATGAAGCCTGTGAAACCATTTTAAAGCCTATAATTGTCTTGATAACTGGGGGGGGGGGGGGGGGGGGAGAATGCACTAGAATTCAATAAAATAAGGTATATTTAAAGCATTCTAAAGACAACATTTGGATTGATAGTTATAAATACTGTTCAAATGGGCCTAACTTTATTTCCCAATTAGCAAAAGATAAGAAAACCACTTCTGATTGTTTTAGACGCAGACCATAAATGAATGGCCACGGAATAAGATATGAGCGTCTCTAAAGCGCACAGCTCATGAATTTGTCCAGAGCGCCACCTCGTGGACAGATCGGTGCGGCTGCAGAACGGCAGGGAGGGATCATGTAATAATGAGTTTAAATTTCTTAAGAGGAAGTGAAAACCCTTTGTTGCCTCATTTTAAAACGATTTTTCTAATATGTCCATATATATTTTGCCTCGATAAACATAACATAGCAGAACCACCCATTTCTTAGGCAAACCGGAGCGATTGTACTTCAAAAGCATCCTTTAGAAAAATCAGTTTCCTATGCAGAGAATCAGTAGTGTAGGTTGGCAATGCAGACAGTGAGAGATCGTCACAAACTCTCTCAGCCTTTGTCACATGTGTTTTGAGTAAGTCTCTTTGTTTTCATACAGTTTACCTCTTAATGACAATAACTTAGTGCACACAATTTTATGGAGTTGGTGGCACTGGTTAATGAATTTATTGGTTATAGTTAATAAAGTGGCCCATATGTGTGTGTGTGTGTGTGTGTGTGTATGCATCTACGTATGTGTGTGTACACACACGTATGTATATATATGTATCTATGTATCTATACCTCTATCTAATGCTCTCTGTATATACATCGAAGCATTCAGAGTGTGCTTCCCTCCCAAACCTCCTAGCTGTGAGGCCCCTGAGGACAGGAGCCATTGCTTATGGGCCCTGGCACCTTGAGCCCCTCGCATGGTGCTGGGAGGATTTAAAGCAGTGGTTCTCAACTTTGCCTGTACTTTGGGATCCTCAGGAGAGCTTTCAAAAACATTGACGCCAGGTGCCACCCCAGAGACTCTAATTTAATTGGTGTGGAGAATGTGCTTGGTATTGGGAATTTTCAAAGTTCCCCAGATGATTCTAACGTGCAAGTCAGTGCTGAGAACCACTGATTATAGGAGTAAATTCTCCAAATGCGGAAACGGCAGTACCACTTTTCACAGGTGGTGGAAGGAAGCAAGGAGGACGTGGGTGACACAGAGGTCCCCCAGATTTGCTCGTTAACACACGACAATGTGTGTGTCCTTGTAGAGTTGCCTGGCGTGACAGTAGAGAACCGTGGGAACTTTTCTGGCCTGATCGTCATGAGTAGTTGGGATGAGTTCCAAAAAATGGAAGAGTTTGAGGGCATCTGAAGGTTCCAGAAATAAACTTCACCTCTGCCCCAGGTTTACAGACTATCCCATAAACAAGCAATTCACAGAAAAGGAAATAATAAAATAGTAAAAATGTTCAATTTCAGCAGCAACAGTGTGAGGGCAAATGAACACTCCTTCCTTTTAATTACAATAAAGTTATTTTGACCATTCCCAGTGTTAACAGGGAGAGTGTAAAACAGCTTTGCTCGACAGCATGGATCAAGGATGATAAAAATGTATACCCTTGGACCCCATGATTCCCCTTCTGAGAGTCTATTCTAAGGAAACCATTCACCATTCTGGAAAATCTACATGGACAAAATATTCATCATGGTTATCTCTAATGGTGCAATATGAGAAATAGCCAAAGTATCAAACAGGAGAAAGGTTAAAAAAGATGTGAAAGGATCTATCTTTCATAGATCCTGGGTGGAATATTATACAGCCATTATCAATATTGATAGAAAAGAAAATGTGGCACATAAAAATTTAGCTCTGATGCTAAGTAAATCATATCACACTATTTGCAAACTATGATTTCCATAGTTTTTCTTTTTTTTTTTTTTTCAGAAAGTCACCTGGGACATATTCAATTCCAAAGCATTTCTCTCCTGGGAGTTATTCTGACACACCAAACATTTGCTTTCTGTGTAGATTTTCTTATGATGGCTCCATTTTGGATTCAGATCTTTGATCTAAACCGTTTCTCCTTTGAAATGGCTGTTGGTCTTTTTCATCAGAAGTTACTATGACTAAAAAGTACTACAGACACTTTTTAATTTTCTTACTATCTTGCACTTTCTTAGGACAGCCAGAGATCACTAAAAGGGGAAGCTATTAAGTCCTATGAAAGTTCTCTCTTGGTATTGCACGGAGGAGAAATCACAAGCCTGTTCCATTCACCTTTTAGAGCCTGTTCCTGAGGTCTTTCCCCCTTCAGGTTGAAATTTCCACATGTTCTTAAATTAAAGAGCCTTGCTGACTACCCGGTTGGGGCCAAGAGTTACGAAAGGCAGAGCAGAACCTCCAGCTCCAGTAATGATAAAAATCACCAAGTAGGAAAGTGGGTGCACAGAAAGGGAATTGCTACAAAACGAGTAAGGATTAACTTGCAAATCCATCTGTGAGAATTCCAGAATTGACATGGATACTGGAGCTTTGGAGTCGAATCGGACCAGTTACGAACGGGAAAGCAAAGCCGTAGCTCCACGCGGAGACCACTGCTGGTGAACCCAGCCGGCCTGTCCAGATGGCACAGCAAACTGCGCCCCCACCAGGCCACGCCAGTCAGTGAACACTTACCGAGCTACATGCATATTAAGTTATGGTGGAGTACTTGTGATCTATTATTAACTTATGATTATTAACTTATTATTAGGCTTATTAACCTATTGTCTAAAAAATGACTTAGTCCAATTCATTTCCTACATTGTGGCCTGAAGGATTTAAAAGCCAGGCTGGATCCAGTAGAATGCCTTTCTCCTTCTCCTTCCCCTTCCTCTTCCCTCCCCTTCCCCTTCCTCTTCCTAGTTCTTATTCTGCCTGTCTCTTCCTCTTCCCCCTCCTCCTCCTCTTCCTCCTCCTCCTCCTCCCTTTAAGGAAAAAAAAAGGCTTTTATTATCCTTCCTAACTAAAATTCCAAAGGTTTATTGTTTCAGGTATAACCCAGGGGCTCAAAGGGTGATTTGTTCTTTCTGCATCGTTTGGCTTTTATCTCCTTTTTGTTGACTCAAGATTTCTTCCCATCAGAGAGAATAGAGATCATTCTAAACAAATGAGTAGCAGCCCTGAGAATGAGGTGACAAAAGGTGGCTATTTGGACTTTAAGACTGTCTATTTTATCTATTTGTTTGTTTATAATTATGGTAAAAAAAAAAAACCCATATGTCACAGGGGTGCCTGGGTGGCTCAGTCAGTTCAGAGCCCATCACTTGATATCTGCTCAGGTCATGATCTCAAAGTTCTGGTTCCATGGGTTCGAGTCCCAGGTCGGGCTCTGCGAGCTCTCAGTGCATCACGTCCTTGGGATTCTCTCTCTCTCTCTGCCTCTCCCTCCCCACCCCTCTCAAAATAAATAAATAAACTTAAAAAAAATCCCTGAAGACCATCAAATACACCATCTTATCCACTTTAAAGTGTGCATCGGTGACAGCTATGTTCACATTGTGGTGCAACAGATCCCTGGAACTTTTTATCTTGCAAAGCTGAAACTCTATGCCCTTTGGACATCATCTCCCTACTGCCCCCCACCCCCGCCTTGGCCCCTGGCCACCACCATTCTGCTTTCTGCTTCTGTGAGTTTGGCTACTCTAGATACCTCACGTAAGTGCAATCATATGGCCCTTGCCTTTTCACGACTGGCCCATTTCTCTTTGATAACATCCTCAAGGTTCACTCACGGGTTGCATGTGCTGGAATATCCTTCTTTCCTAAGACTGACGAGAGTCATTTGATGCCTTGCTTTCTTTAGCCTACACATATGCTCAAGGATTCCATCTCATCATAACTGAAATAATGAAAATAATACTTTCCTCTCTTTTCTCAGATAAACCCTCAAACTTATGTCTTTCCTCTTTTTACTCATTGTCATCATAAAACCCCAACTGACCTGTATTCAGTCCTTTCCTCTGGATTGAAGCTCACCACTCTTCTAAAACTATTTCCTTGAAGAGTGTTAGAACTTTCTGGCATTAAAAAAATTAAGAGGGAGTGCCTGGGTGGCTCAGTCAGTTAAGCATCTGACTCTTGGTTTCGGCTCAGGTCATGACCTCATGGTCCGTGGGATCAAGTCCTGTATCAGGCTCTGCGCTGACAGTGCAGAGCCTGCTTGGGATTTTCTCTCTCTCCCTCTCTCGGTGCCTCCCCAATTGGCACTCTCTCTGTCTCTCTCAAAATAAATAAATAAACTTTTAAAAAAATTAAGAAAAAAAAAGTTCTTCTATATCATGATGCACTCGTGGGAAATCTACTTCTGTTTCTCGGCTTATATTTTCTTCCAGATGAAGTTCTTTGTCTGTTCCCTACGGCTCCTTTCCTTTCACTTTCCTCCTCTTTTAGTTTAGTTTTGTGTGGCTTTGTCTTTAGCCACAGAATCATCTGTAGAGCAGACAGAAATTCCTCATGCTTTAAACAGACAACTCTTCTCAGACGTCTAATTGCTCTTCTGCACTGTAATGGATTCTACTTGACAGGTTCCTTGCCTGATCGTGAGGCCAGGTTATTATGTCTTTCCAATTTTAAGGTAGGTGTCGCTTTCAGCTCGGTTTTTCTGTAGGCTGGAGGCAGGAAGAGACATGGAGACTGGGGCTGACATCGGAGCCAGGGCGCATGAGTGCTGAAAGTGTTTCGAGATTCTTTCCTATGTAACAGAGTCTGCTCGACCCACTCAGGGGGACAACCAACCTCAGTAAGGTTGAGCTCATCACCCCAACTCAACACAATGTCTTGGAGGGTGGGAAGCCCTCCTGTGTCTTTCTAGCATCTCTCAGGACCCCACCAGAGAGAAAGGCGTCTAATCTGGAAGACTTTTCCACAGTTTTTCTGGGAAAGCCTTTCCATGCCCTTGGTCTACTTCTCCACGGATTGGAAGGCATTAGTGAGAAGGCTCGAGATTTTGCTGATTCATTCGTGTTCTTTCCTCAGTAACACTTTTGGGGGAGGAGAGAGCTGTCAGGAGCCACATGGATTGTATCACTCCAGAATCGTGCGTTCCTCTGCCCCTGTCTCTTTTTCCAAGTGTAGGACATGAAGGGGTTTCTTTTTTTTTGTTTGTTTGAATACTCCTGGTAAGTTTTTATTGTTTCTTTTTAGCTTTTGCGGTTGTTTTCAATGTTTCCCTCATTGCTTTAGCAACAGTCTATGGGTTGGCTTTGTGCGGCCATCTGTGCCTTGAAGTCCAACAGCAGTGTCCTCATTATGAAATGTAATGATCTTTTCTTGGTACTCACCACCCCCCCCACCTCCTCAGCATTTTAATGTAGCTGACTATGCCCTTATCTGACCCAGGTTATGTGACAGGCTCCTACGTGGCCCTAGGATCTCTCTTTTTTGGATTCCTTCTCCCTAAAACAAGGCTGTCGGACCACTTGCCAGTTTTTAGTGCTAGTTGTACGTTAGAATCACCGAGGGGGCATTTGAGAAATACTTCAGTCCCAGGAAATCTAATTTATTTTCCTTGAGGTTGAACCTGAGCATGAACATTTAAGATTTTTTTTAATGTTTATTTATTTTTGAGAGAGAGAGAGAGAGAGAGAGAGAGAGAGAGAGAGAGAGCATGAGAGGGGGAGGGGCAGAGAGAGAGGTTAGACACAGAATCTGAAGCAGGCTCCAGGCTCTGAGCTGTCAGCACAGAGCTGGATGTGGGGCTCCAACTCATGGACCACGAGGTCATGACCTGAGCCAAAGTTGGAAGCACAACCGACTGAGCCACCCAGGCACCCCTCGAACATGAACATTAAAAAATAACTCTCTTCAGGGGATTCAGTGAGTGGCCAGAATTGAGAGCCACGGACGGGTCTCTGCATAGCGACAGCCCCCCCAACCCCCAGCTCTGATGCTGTAAGGCTGTCTTCCCCTAGAAAGAAGGCAAGTGGCACTTGCCAGAAATCCCCCCAAAGTGCAAGAGGTTGAACAACTTTAGCAAGAGGGAAGATTCCATTGAATGGAAAACACAAAGTACAGAGAAGACCTAAGTACAGCGGAGGAAGAAGAGCCCAAAAGAGGATACTGATTGTTTGGTAAATCAGGAGCAGGATCCGGAAGTTACAATTTTTAAAAGCCACCCAATTTGGGTAGTTGGTGAGATTTGAGAACTGGGTATCTGGAGATATCCTTTGCCTACCTCCTGCCAAACCTTCAGAAAGGTCTTTCTAATGCATCCTGTCCCGCTTAAACTCACGCCCCTGGCTTTTTCTTTTTTCGGGCCTGAGCTATTTGGAACAATCTGTGCAGATTCAATCTGTCTCTCCCAAACTGTTACTAGGACAGTGTGTCTCACATTTGAATGTGGATCAGGAGCAGCTGGACGCCTTAATACCATACAGATTTCCAAGCTCCATGACCAGAAATTCTGAATTTCTGACTCCGAAATCTGAACTGGGGGCCAGAACTTGGGTTTTTACCAGTTTCCCAGGTGAGGCCGCGGCCGCTGGTCTGGCCTATGCCTCGGGGAGCCCGGGACTGGAGCCATCACCCTACAACCCTGGGTGCGTTCACCCATCGCCTAAAACCCTTTCGTGTTTACGGGATCGAGCCCAACCGTGGAGCAGGGCACACAGACTCTTCAGTGCTTCGGGACGTCTCTCTCCCCTCGGCATCGCGGGCTCAGGCACAGCAAACATTTCCGTGTTCCGCCGCCCTGCCTGGTACTTTCACACGTTCAGGCTTTGCATATCCTTTCCTCTGCCTGAAGTCTTTCCCTCCTGCTTCTATATTCGGTGGACTCCCACTCATCAGTCAAGATTCTGCCTAAATGTCACTTTCTCCACGAAACCATCGCAGAGCCCGTCAGGAATACACTGCCTCTCCTCTCTCGTCTGTGCTCTGATTTGGAATCATCACCTCGCATTTTGATGATCTATTTGCACATCTCTCTAATGCCTTGTGAGCTCCTAGGAATAAAGCTCAATTTATTCTCTTTATCTTCATCTTAAGAGCTAGCACAGCGGCCAGCACAAAATATACGCTAAGTGAACATTTGCTACAGGAAACGCTGGCTAGTCAAGGACAAACTATATAGCAAAGAGGCGGGTGACTTTTCCCTTAAGGCCTGAAAATACTAAAAATGAAAAGACAGATTCACTCATGAGATGGGGGGGGGGGGGTGGGCGTATCAGAAGGACCCGGAAAATGTTTTCAAGGCTGGACGTTATGGAAAACATGTAGAGTTCCTGAAAGAATTTCCTGAGACCATTGTCTTCTCTACCCGGGAATTAATGCCACTTTCCTTAATCCTTACTCCGCACTTCCAGAAAGGTGTTAGCATTTCAAGTCTCATCAGTACTAAAGAGAGTTTGGGTGTGGTCTCACTCTTCTGAGCAAATATAACTGCAATTATCTCAGTGACAAAAAGTCAGAGAAACGACTTGGTAACACCCTTCACATTTGAAATGTAGGACACACTGCCATTTGGAGGATAGAGATCCAAGGTTCTTCCTTTTATTAAGATTAATGCCAGTATCTTAAGGCTTAAAGACACTTAAGTGGCCACAGAAGAAATTTAGTGTCATTCAAACAAAATGAATTACAGTCATCTATTCTCAGGTTTCTAAAATACTGGCTGGGCTGCGGGGGTTGGGGGGGGGGGGGGGGCGGGGGGGGAACCCTGCATTTATAGATGATTGTAAGGATGAGGATATTTTTCTGTTGCTGGCTGGTATTTTATAAAACATGCCACTGCGTTCAGCTTTGCAGAATTTATGCCGTTAGGAGTTATACCTTCAGACAATAGCTGGCCCCAGGAAAGGGAACTGTGGGCAGAGCATTTGTTGGGAAATGATTTACGAAGACATGTGAGTTGGTTTGTTCTGAGTTTTAATCTTTCCTTTCAGGAAAGCCTTGACCTTGAAAGGACTTGGAGATCTGCCTGAGCTTGTACTTCGGAAGGGCAAAGTACTGTCACGAGTGGTAGGTGGTATTTATTTGTGTGTCCAGACACATTCTGGGATTCGACCACTAATGTGGTCCAGAATAATTATCTGTTCGCTCGTCATTCAGCAAGCTTGTATGCAGGGCTGGTCCTGTGCCTGCCACTCCTGTCGGCCCTGGGGAGACAACAGTGAACAAAGCAGACACAAGTCTCAGCCCGCATGGACCTTACACTCTAGTTGGGGAGAGACAGGCAAGAAACCAGATGGGTATCTGTATGTGTATGGTGTGTGTGTGTGTGTGTGTGTGTGTGTGTGTGTGTGTGTGTGCTGAAATCATTATGGAGAAGAAGAAAGCTAGAAGCAGGCTAGAGAATTATGAGGGTAGCCAGCTTGTGATTTTCCACCACGGGTTCAGGGAAGACCTCATTGGTGGGGAGAGGGTGGCCGAGGGGCCCTGCCACTGCTGGGGGAGGATCCTTCTGGGCAGAGGAAAGAGACACAACTGGTCTGAGATGGGACCAGGCCTGGGGTGCTGAGGAACTGAGAAGTGCTAGTGAGACTGGATCAGAGTGAGTGGGGAACGTACTAGAAGATGAGGTCCAGAGAGCTTGGTGTAGGGTGGGGGCATCCTTGTATATGGCTTTGCAGGCCATTGTAATGACTTGGGCTTTTATTGGGTGTGAGATGGGAATTCTTGGCAATGTCAATTAGGAAAAGGATGAGGGGGATGTGCCTGGGTGGTCCGGTCTGTTAAGCACCCAACTCATGATTTCCACTAGGGTCATGATCTCACAGTTCATGAGTTCGAGCCCACCTGGGGCTCTGTGCTGGCAGCGTAGAGCCTGCTTGGAATTCTCTGTCACCCTCTCTCTGTCCTACTTGCGTGTTCTCTCTCCCCAAAATAAATACACTTTATTAAAAAAAAAGAAAAGAAAAAGGATAGGATCTCTTTTATGTTTTAACAGAGTCAGGCTGGCTGCTGTCTTCAGAATAGATGGGAAGGAGAGAAGGCAGGGGCTGGGGGATGAATTGGAAGGTCATGACAGCCGTCCCCGTGAGAGGTGGCTCTGGCTTGGAGAGGGACGTGGTACACAGATGGTGAGAAGTGGTCATACCCTGGATATATTCTGAAAGAAGAGCCAACAGGAACCCATACAATATATTCTGTATGGGACAGAAAATGGGAGAGACAGAGAGAAGTCAAGCGTGACGTCAAGGTTTGGGGCCCAAGCCATGGAGGTGGAGATGCCATTCATTGAGAGGCGAAGGGCTGTGAGGGAAGCAGAGAGAAGCTCTTATTTGGAACATGTTAAGTTGAGATGCTGATGAGACACTCAGGTGGAGCCTGGTCTTAGAGAAGACATTGGTGTTGGATAGAAGGTCAACAGTCATCTGCATGTAGGTGGTATTTGAAGCCACTGGACTGGATATCACCAACCATGATGTAGGTAAGAAAGAAAAGAAGCCCAAAGGAAAATGTCCTAGGTTGTTTAATGGGAAGGAATCAAGGATACAAGGAAGTCAAGGAACTGAGAAGTCAAGATGCGGGAAGGGTATCCACGCAGATGTTGAAATTGCCAAGAATTGGGGCAAAAAGAATGTTGGAAATCCAGGAGCGAAAGAGTCAAGGGATAGACTATCCAAGATTTTGATTATTATGCAATCAAGTAGAATAAGCCAAAATGCTCTAAAACCCAGTAGATATTTAGGGTACTATTGAGAGGCATAATGGCTTCAATTAACTATCCTTCAGCGCCACCTGCTGGACACAGACCAAAGCAAATGGCTATAGGATGAAGCCTCTAAGGAAAGCCTTCCACGTGATTTTAGTAAGTTTCATGACAGGTGCAGAAAAACGGAAAAGTCCTTCGGGCACTCTGATTAGTTAGATAATCACTTTGGCATTTCACCAGAGGTAATAAATTTCACAGAGTTTGGTTTCTGAAATATCTAGAGAAGAGATAAAAGAAAGAGGAAGGTCATAAAAGGGAAGCCCAGGCACACAAAGGGATAAAAGAAAAGGAGGCAAGGATGAGACAGAAGTTGTCTATTCTACAATTTGGCCTTTGGGACGTGCAGTCGCCATTTTATTTTTTCACGTGTACATGTATTTCCCCCTACCCCACCCCACCCTAGTTTGTTAACATTTTCTGTAATCAGCAACCCCATTTTAAACATTACTGATGATATACCCACCCTGCCATTGAGTCTAGTACAGGTCCAGGTGAAAAGTAAATGTTTAATATTTGCCAAAGATTGGAGTAAGTAGAACTCAAGAGTGAAGCTAGTTGCCCAGCCATGTGAACATGCTTAACATATTAAGCTGTACACTCAAAAATGTTGAGATAGTAAGGTTTATATTATGTGTGTGTGTTTACCACAATTAAAAATTTAAAAAATTAAGAGCAGTACAAAGGATGCTTGTGCTGATGGAAATATCCTATATCTTGCCTGTATCAATGTCAATATTGTGGTTGTGCTAGCGTATAACAGTTTTGCAAGATACATCGATACATTTCTTTAGTGTTTAAAATGGTGCTAGCTTGGATTTTTATAATTTTTAGTTGAAAGCATCCTAACTATGAAATGACTTGGCTAGGGGTTTACTCCAGGAGTGGGAGTATTGGTCGGTATTGGCAACGATGTTGGTATAGTTCGTTCCATTAGTAGGGCAGAGGAGAGAAACACCATATCCATTTTGGCATATATTAAAGAGGCATTTGGGAAAAGTCAAACTACATTTGTGAGGGAGAGATTCTCTATCATCAAAGAATAAGAAAAAATGAATACAAAAATACAAGCTCTGTCAGAGGATGCAGAAACATTTGGTGAACAGAGCCACCGAACTGTGTTCATTTCTCTCCCTTTACTCCTACCCTCATGTCTATGGGTTTTCTAAGCCAAACAGCTATTGGAGTCCGTAGCAAGCTGGAGGAAGGCAAGGTCTCAGGTTTTGTTGGACTCTGGCAGAGAGAACTAGAATAGGACTGTCTCTCCCAAGGGCAGGACGATTGCCTGGAGACCAGACATTTGACAGTGGTAGATACTGGGAAGGATGAAGCTTTTGGAGATAAAGGGAGCTAGTTGTGATGATCACCATCTGAGCTAACAAAGCATGCCTGGCTACTGGGGTTCTATAACGTTAAAAAGTTAATAGGATTAACTAATCCCTCTTTGCCCATGAGATTGGTAAGGTACACGGAGACCAGAGTCAGGGAACTCTCCCCCATGTACATACAACATTGGGGATTGTGGCCTGACTTCTACCTGTGAACTCCCTAGAATGGAAACTGGTTTTCTTCCCTCTTCCTGTCACTGCTGCCTCCCAGGGAATTTAAACAATCTTACCTGGGTGCTCCCATTGGACATCCAACAAGAGTGATGGCAACAACAAATCCCACCTAAGGATGGTCTGCAGTCAAAGACAGAATGACAAGTTGTAACAAATAGAATACATGCCCAAGGAAATGAAGCTGCTGGAGAAGACAGACAACAATTTAGTAGGGGGAAAATAACATCACATTGAGGGAATCATTGGCAACAGGGACAAGAAATGCTGAAGCTAAAAAACAAAGCAAAACAAAACATAATTTATCAATTAAGCAATTCTAAAGATAAATACAAATTTTCTGTTGAGACCCAAATTAGTGTACTTAAGAAGGCAAGTCCAAGAAATATCTCAATGACAAGGGGGAGGGGGATAGATAGATAGATAGATAGATAGATAGATAAGAGACTTGGAGGACAGGCCTAAACACCTAATTCTATAATGGAGCTCTAGAAAAAGAGGCAATACTTTAAAAAATAATAAAAGAACATTTCTGTAAGTTAAACAAATATTGGTGGCCTACAGACTGAAAGAGAATACTGATTTCTAGACTGTGTGTATGAAAAAAGACACACACCTAGGAAAATGCCAATAAAATTCCTGAATTCAAAAAAGAAAGAAAATCATAAAATCTTCAGACAAAAAGACAAAACCACTTCCCAAAGGAAAAGAATCAGACTGGCCATGGACTTCTCATATGTCATGCTAGAAAATGAAAATCAGTAGGTTCAGATCTACAGACTTCTCCGAGAAAAGAACTACAAGCCACAATCCTATACCCGGCCAAGATATCCCATTTCACACGTCAAAGAAACTTGAAGGTATGCATGAATTCAGAGACTGTATCACTTAAGTGGCCCCAAAGGAGGAATTTTCTCAAGCAAATGTTCTCATCAGATCACAAACCTAAAGAGACATGAAGATAAGGCAAGAAGACGACAGGAAACCATCATGGGCAATGAAACTTGAGATATTTACATCTGTGATATATCTATATCTGAGAATCTGTATGTAAGTATACAGATTCTGTATATTAAATCAAAAGTACTAAATTATCTCAAACACACACACACACACACACACACACACACACACACACACACACACACAAACAAAACAACCCTGGGAGTTAGAAGGAGTAGTAACTAAAACCATTCTTAGACATTCAGCTTAAGAACAGATGAAGAACGGGGGAGGAGCCAAGATGGCGAAACAGCATGGAAGTTTTTTGTGTGTCTCGCATCCATGAAATACAGCCAGACCAACACTAAACCATCCTACACACCTAGAAAGCTGATTGGAGGATTAACACAACAGTCCGCACCACCTGAACCACAGAATTCAGCAGGTACGTGGCGCGGAGAGGTGAACTTGGGGAGCGAGAAGCCACGGAGGGCAGGGAGCTGCTTTTGCAGGCAGAGAGAGGATGGAGCCTGGGGGGGGGGCTAGAATATGGGAAAAGTACCCCTCCCCAAAAGCAGCTGGAGAGAAAGTGGAAAATTGGAAATAGCCGCAGGGACTAAACTAAAAAGGGAGAAAAGAGAAAGGAGAGGGTCTAAATTCCATTAAGACTGTAAACAAGGAGAGCGCAAAGGCTGCAACTCCGCGGCTCGATACCTGGCGGTGCTCTGGTGGGAAGAGCGAATCCCCAGGAACAGAGTGGGGTCCGGGAGGTTCTCAGGCCACACGGGGAAAAGCAGTTCCACTGCTGGAAGGACATTTGGTAGAGACTGTTGAGGTCAGCTGGTCCCAGCAGACCCCAGAAAACGGCCACATTCGCTGGTGCTGGAACAAGGTCCTTAAGGGTGAAGGCTGGTGCCAGATGTGTGTTGTGATTTTCCATAATCCCTGAAACGCTGCTGCAAAAATAATATAAAAACAGGGAGGGGGACAAAACAGAAGAGACTCATAAATATGGAGAACAAACTGAGGGTTATGGGAGTTGTGGGAGGGGGGATGGGCTAAATGGGTAAGGGGCATTAAGGAATCTACTCCTGAAATCATTGTTGCACCATATGCTAACTGATTTGGATGCAAATTTTAAAAAAAATTTTAAAAAAAAGAACAGATGAAGAAGGAGGAAAAGCATATTGAAAAGTATTCACTGATCTTGTTGAGGTGATGTGGGGCTATACTGGAGATGTGGGAGGGCTCAAGCTGGCCGGTTGTTGGGAGGTTCCAGGAGGCACCATGAAGGTCCTGGTGTCCCCCACTGAGCTGGGAATATTGTGCACACCCTGCTATGCCCCTTGAGCATATGAAATAGCAGACTTTTATCAGGCTGAGCAGTATGAAATTGCCAATGAACGGACCATATTTAACCTCTGAGTTTTATATTACAGACAGTGGAATGTAATGTTTCAGCCAAGCCAATACTCCAAGGCCATCTGCCCAGGGCTTCACTTTCTTCCTTTTCGCCCTACAGCACGTCACATTGGAGATGTTAGTCTTTCTAGCAACCGATTCGCAGGCCAGCAATTGTTCCCCATGGTCCGAGGACTCAAGTCCACACGAACTTCTCTACCTCGGCTGCTGCAGCTGGCGATCACTCACTTGTTTTTTCTGGTCCGGATTTCCAGCACGTAAACTGCACAGGTCACAGCAATGTGGAGGGATAAAGGAATAAGTGTCCCTCCTAGGAGAGTTACCCAAATGGTTTCAAGCCATCTGAACTAGTCAAGCACTCAGTCAGTGCCACGGTATTTCTGTCCAAATGGCAATTTCCTGCATCGCCAAGTTTTCTGCAATGGGAGACACAAGATGCAAAACAAACATTTCCATGTTATAGAGCTTAGGAGACAAAACTGAAGGTATTCAAGACTAGTTTCAGAAACTAGCATTTGTATGTTGACTGCAGAATCATTTATAATAACCTATAAAAGCGAGAAATTGAAACTAACCCAAACCTCCTATAACAGGGATGAATTAATTAATTAATAGCAGTATCTTCCAGCTTTTTTGGAAACGCAAATCCCCTTAAATATTTTCAGCAAAAATATTTTCAGCAATTTTGAATGGCATGCGAGAATGAACTGATTTTAAATAAAAAAATATTAAAAAAAGTTTTGATCCATATATTAAAGGCTGTGTTATAAAATTCCTTCAAAATGTAATAGATGTAGGGGTGCCTGGGTGGCTCAGTTGGTTAAGTGTCTGACTCTTGATCTCAGCTCAGGTCATTATCTCTTGGTTCGTGAGTCCAAGCACCGCATCGGGCTCTGCACTGACAGTGTGGAGCCTGTTTGGGATTCTTTCTCTCCCTCTCTCTCTGCCCCTCCCCTGCCCCCCCCCAAAACAAATTAAAAAACTTAAAAAAATAAAATATAATAGATGCAGTCAGGTCTAAAAGACTATTAGTTAATAAAAAATAGTCAATTTGACAGAAAGTCTTAAGAAACAATGCATATATACGGTAAGCAGTTTATTTTAACTTAAAACAGTTACATAAATTTTCATTGAAAATATTTTGGCATAACACCAACAAAGCATGATTGGAATGCTTAACATGAACCACACCTGTCATGCATTATCTAGAGCCAAAGTTTTAGGTGTTTTAATTGGAGGGTGCAATTTGTACATTTTTTGAAATGATGTGAGCATAGAACCTTTGAAGTGTTTTTTTTAACAATCTTATCTATTTCTTTACAGACCATTTTTATTTTTATTTATTTATTACAGACTATTTTTATTTAAAATAGAGAAGTATTAAAAATTAAATATAATAACCAGTACAAATGGCATTAGTAGGTTTTAGAAGAAATATCACTGACTTGGTAAGTATTGTTTTTAAGTTTATTTATTTATTTTGAGAAAGAGAGAGAGAGAGAGAGAGAGAGTACAAGTGGGAGAGGGCCAGAGAAAGAGGGAGAAAGAGAATCCCAAGCAAGCCCCACACTGACAGTGCGCAGCCCCACGTGGGGCTCAAACTCACAAACCGTGAGATCATGACCTGAGCGGAAACCAAGAGCCAGACGCTTCACTGACTGAGCCAGCCAGGCGCCCCTGACTTATTAAGTATTTAACTCGATGCTAGAGGGTAGGGGTCCTTGAGCCTGCTGGAAAGTGGCCTGAACTGAGTGCCTACAAGGGAGTGAAAGAACAGGGCAGACTTCGGTGAGAATCAGAACTACCTGGAAGGCTTGAGCAAACCCAGAACGTTGGGCCCCACCATCTGATACAGAAGGGCTGGGGTGGGACCTGAGAACTTGCCTTTATTACAAGGTGGGGAAGGGGCACACCCTGAAAATTGTTATGCCCAGAATTCGTGATCCCCAAAGACCACCAGGGAGCCGAGTCCGATGCAAAAGCAAAAGAGCCTTTATTCGAGCTAGCTCGAGCTCAGTCCCCTACCTGCACGGAGGCAGCGGTGAGATACCAGGGAGAGAGAGGGCGTTTCAAAAGCACAAAGGTTTTATAGGGGTCTAGGGGCAGCCGATAGGCTGGGGAAGGGGCGTGGCCTCGGCCGATTGGCTGGGGAAGGGTCAGAGTCCTGTTACGCAGGTTGCTGGGCGTGTTTTGATCAGGAAGTTTGAATGGGTGAGCGGGAGGTTACTCAAGGGGAGGAGGCGTGGTCTAGGTGAAGGACACAGAACAAGATGGAGTCCGCCGGGGTAGGCCCGCCCTTTCAAAAATCACTGGCATAAACCAGTCTGGAGGGTTGGTGAACAAATCTCCTTACCGTCTTTCTCCCACTTAGCATGTGAGCATTGCTGTTTGTTTTAAGCAAGGAAAAAGCATGAATTGTTTTCATATGCATTTTAGACGATACACTGTGTTTGCTTTAGGGATTGAGTTGTGTGACACAGAGAGAAAATTTATGTGTTAATTACTAGAAATTCGTAGGAATTGAAGTACAGCTTTC
Source organism: Felis catus (assembly GCF_018350175.1). Lineage (NCBI taxonomy): Eukaryota > Metazoa > Chordata > Mammalia > Carnivora > Felidae > Felis > Felis catus. The sequence goes on from NC_058372.1 coordinate 11,973,521, forward strand.
ATGACCTTACTGCTTGGAATGAATGCATTCTGTGCTTAAAATAGCCAGTCGCTTTATTTTTAAGACTAATTTCTTGGTTCTGAATGATGAGAGAAAAAGTTTCAGACCCTTAGCTGCAAACACTCTTCTGTCCACAACACTTTGCAAATACAGCTCATCTTTATTCCTGATCCACGAAAAGCCAACTCGGATATAAGATGTAATTGTCAGTCTTGTTTTCTCTTTAGCACACGGGCTTTTGAAGCAGACTTGAGGTCTCCGTGTGCTGAACAGCGTCTGTGATGAGGCGAAGTCGGGAGTGGAGTCTGAAGGTGGGTCTGTAAAACTGGCTGCATCTGATCTTGTGTTCTTTTGCACTGACCATCCTGCGGGGAAGGGCGTGGAACAGAGCGTGAGCCAGGGAAACCAGCAGGGCAGTTTCTGCCCTGCAAGGTGTTCAGACTGTGTCATCTTCACAGGGGAAATGTTCAAGATGTTTGACTTCTCCACCTTTTAAAAACAGAGACTGAGCATGCGTTCTTCTCGTCTTTAGCTATGGGAACCCTTAGAAACCTAAGAGGAAAACCATACAGTGTTGCATCATTAAGAACGACAGCGCGGAAGTAGATGTGTTTACGAATGAGAATGAGAAGTTGTTGAGTGAAAAAAAGCAAGTTGCAAAAGAGTTTGTGTAGCACGAGTCCACTTTTGCCAGGAAAAACGTGTTGAAATACATACAGCAAAATGCTCCCAGCTGTTTCTTAGCTGGAGGGAAGCACGTTGGTTTCCTGGTGGGTTTTTTCTTTTCTTTTCTTTTTTCTTTTCTTTTTTTTTTTTTGCGTCTTAGCTTTCTCAGTGTTTGTAATTCCACATTGCTTAGGTGGGGGGGGGGGGGGGGAGGAGGCAGCAAATACAAGTGACACAGAGAGACCATAACGGTCATCTCCCACAGTTTATTTTAAAATAATGCCCTTTCCTGACCCCAAGATGCTCTAGAAAAAGGTGTGGTGTCTACAGGTTATGTGGGGGCAAAGCGATCTATCTGCTGACACCCCAAAGCACCGCACAGCTTTAAAATGCAGTATTTACCGTGTAATTAGGACTTCAAATACTAGCTGTTTACTAGCGGTGGAGTAACACACAGAAATAGGCTCAGTCATAAATTACTGGTAGTCGCTATAGCAACACTGCGATAAGTTCTATTCTTGTTACTGTGATTGCACAATCACTTTTGATCTAACATAAATAAGAATCTTACAACGTGTAGTACTTTCAATATATGTGAAATATTTTAAACACACCTTTTATTTTTTTAAACTTTTTTTTAATGTTTATCCATTTTTGAGAGAGAGAGGCAGAGCACGAGCCGGGGAGGGGGCAGAGAGAGAGAGAGAGGGAGACACAGAATCCGAAGCGGGCTCTGGGCTCCGAGCTGTCAGCACAGAGCCCGATGTGGGGCTCGAACTCATGAACCACGAGATCATGACCTGAGCCGGAGTCGGATGCTTAACTGACTGAGCCACCCACACGCCCCTTAAATATACCTTTTAAATATTAGTTTAGGTATAAATTATCCGTAAGGGTTTTTTTGTTCACCCCCCTAAACTGGAGGGTTTACTAAACATCAAGTTTACCTCCTATGAGACTGGACCAGACCATCTTTCACAAGGAAATCGATATAGGCGTTTTTCTGTTGCACCCAATTAAAATGGTTATAGGGACATTTACCTAAGTTTGTCTTCCTGACTCATAACTTCCTGAAGGTTGTAGCTGGATTTGAGTTGAAATACCCTGGCGGCTGTTCAAAACCTCTGCTTCAGCAATGAGAAAACCAATTAGGTTATTCTCAACACATAAAATTAACGTGATCCCAGAGGCTATATTTTAGAAATCTCTTTCTTTTCTCTTACTCTTCAGTGTAAATCATCCTTTTAAATAAAAAAAAAAAAAATGAAAACAAAAAGAGGATCATGGGAAAAAGTCACATTTACATTTGAAGTTAAAAAATAGTACGTTGCCGGGATGGGCTGACGCTCTGGAGGCAGTGGGAGGATTCAAACCCCAGCCGGACCCCCTTGATGCCAGGGTTCGTGAAGGTGAAAAGTCCTTAGAGCCTCTGAGCCTGTTTCTTCGTCCGTAAAGCCTCGGTCTGTTTGGTGAGTAGTAATATACTTAGAGCTTAAGAGCCGTTCCTTGTATCCAGGTGTCTATTTTCATCACCTCTCTTCCCACCCCGTTAAAGTGTTTCTTGCTAAGAAAATACATGGCTAGTCATTCTGGATGTGTTACTCCGCTGTATTTAACTCTCTCTATGTAGAAAGCTTTCCAAGCCAGGTTATCAGCGATGATGTTCACATCTGTAGTGCATGTATTTGAACTCAACAAATGTGTCACCCAAGCCACTATAAGTAAGAGCATAGAAGTTCAAGAGAAAGTATTAGTGGGATATTTATCAAATTGGGGGATTTAATATACAACAATTACTATAGAGGCACCTGGGTGGCTCAGTTGGTTAAGCGTCCGACTCTTGATTTCGGCTCCGGCCATCGTCTCAGGGCTTGGGATGCAAACTGACAGTGGGGAGTCTGCCTGGGATTCTCTCTCTCTCTCTCTCTCTCTCTCTCTCTCTCTCTCTCTCTCTCAAAATTAAAGACAAAAAACTTTAAAAACAAAACAAATCAATTACTACACATTTGCACTCCGTGTATATTTGGGCCATTTAAATTTTTTTATTTACAGAGATCTGAATGATACCTAAATCCTTTTGAAGTGGCCTACTGCAATCATTTCAGCTACTGTAATATTTTGTAAGATTATCACATGTCACCACAAGACAGCTGCCAGAAAAAATCTCAGGACAATATGGAAAACATCATGTTGGCCACCTGGGATTTTACATAAATAGCATTCTATAATATTACGGCATATTCTAGTTTCCACAGTACTTTTAGACCCATTATTTCATTTGGGTTGATGGAAGCGGTTATCCCAAATTAACATATAAGGTAATGGAGACACAGACTGCCCTGGACCAGGGCTCTGCAGGTCACATTGTAAGACGGAGATCGTGCTTCTTAAAGGTTTGGGTTCCGGAATGGGTTTTGAAAGAAGTCCGTCCATCATACCACCATCATACCTGGCTACCGGATCCCAAATCCTACAATATCCCAAAGGGAATGCATAAGCAGCAGGTGCCTCGTGGTCCTCCGGTCAAATTGCACTGTCCCCAGCCCCTGGTTCCCATCTTTGGGGGCTGTCCTGCTTCTCGGAGATGTGTGGGGACACCGACGCATCCACTAACAAAATATTTACACGGCACTTATGATGTGCCATTCACCTTCGGAGGGACAAAAAAATGCAACTGTGAACAAGACACTCATCTCCTGCTCTGCTAAAACCGAAATATTTCGTGGTGGAGCTGAAAACCTATCAGGCGATTTCAAGTGGGTGGCAAGTGCAGAGGTGAGTGGGCCAGGGTGCCGAAAGTCAACTGGAAGAGAGCAGCACCAACCCAGACCGGGAGCTTTGGACTAAGTGGTCTGAGTGGAGACACAAACAACAAGAAGGCATTAGTCGGCTCCAGCAGCGAGAGGGAGAGAGGGGAAGTGGGGAGCTGCACGTGCAAAGACCCTGAAGCGGAGGAGAAGCAGTGTGATGAGTCTGAGGGGCTCAAGTTCAGCACAAGTGAATTGTGAAAGCAGAGATCCTTACCAGTCACAGAAAGGGTTCTGGACTCTGCTTTGACCACGAAAGGCACCCAGGAAAGGGTTTTCACCAGAGGACTGTGGTATAGGGACCAAGGAAACTTTTGTAGAGATCCAGTTGGATGACAGGAGGGTGGTGTGAGGGGAAATGTGTGAAAATGGATGGGAGATCTTCAGGATGTAGACTCATCAGAGGCGCCCGGGTGGCTCAGTCGGTTAAGTGGCGGGCTCTTGATTTCAGCTCAGGTCATGATCTCACGGTTCATGGGATTGAGCCCCACATGGGGCCTGGGAATCCTGCCTGGGATTCTCTCTCGCCCTCTCTCTCTCTCTCTCTGCAACTCCCCTGCTTGCACACACGCTTTCTCTCTCAAAATAAATAAACAAATAAATAAATAAAAAAAAGAATGTAGACCCGTCAGACTCCCACGTGGGAGTTAGGCCCAGGGCCTCCTGCCAGTGTACCCCCTCCGGGACATCCCCCACCCCTAGACCCTAGTGAAGTTTGTCTTTTTTCATACTTAATTCTCCGAATTGGATATTGCTTCCTTAAGCTGTATGGATGAAAGTGTAATTCAAACAGCTTCAAGATATTGCTTTCCATCTTTCACAACACAGAATGAGAATAATGAAACATACAGATAAGCATACAGATCATTCAAACACGTAATACAAATCTGTGCAATTTGTCTGAAGGGACCCTCAGAGGGTGAACATAGCCAACGGGCAGGAGCAAAAAAGAAGGGTTTCATCTGGCACAAACACATTAACGTAAGCTGGAAAGTATTCATAAAGATGTCTTCATAGCGTCTGAAGCCCCACTGGAAGAGAATGCCAACTTTATAATGTGGAAGCCAGTCAGATCTTCCTGGGGTTTTTTCCCCCCCTTTTGCTAGCTAGCATAGATATTGAATTGACTCAGCCAAGTTCAGCCCATGCACATTATACAATCGTTCCTAAACCCATGGCAAATCCCAGTGGGGTGAGATCAGGCCTCCAGAAAAACACGAGACAGACTAAAATTGTCACAGTCAGGGAGAATGGATGTCTTTTCATGAAATCCACATAAGATGGCTTATTCAAATACATCATCTGCTTGGTTGTAAGACACATCTGACTCCACCAACCCAAATCCTTCATAACTGAAGTTTCTATCACTCGATGCCATATGACTCTTCTTCCCTTTCAAAGGCTTTCCTCCCTGCGGGTCAGACGGCTCAAACTCAAACACAGCGGAACTCACAGCGTGAGGTCCTTTGGCAAACAGAACCTCAGCCCCGTCCGGCTCAGCTGCATCTGAATGATTGGCTGGGGACAAAAGTCGGTCACTCCTTAGCCTTTTTCTTATTTCTTCTTCTTTAGTCTGAAAAGCGGTATTAAAGAATGAAAATGAGCCCCAATAACTTCCTCCGAGTTCTCATTAATATGCCTGAAATTAACCTGTATGATTTTCCATTTCATTATTCAGTCACTTCACAAACATGTGTTGAGGAACTACATAAAATCTTGGTTTGCGAGCATAATTCGTTCCGGAAACAGGCTGGTAATCCACTTGTACATCGAAGCGAATTTCAGAACCACTGGCTCAGTTGTGATCGTGTGACGTTCAGGTACGACTCATATTGCAAGGCATGGCTTGTTTATCAAGTTAAAGTTCATTAGAAACGTTTGCCTGTCTTGCGGAACGCTGGCAGAACAAGTTACTCGCAATCCAAGGTTTTACTGCACTATTAAAGACAGGCGCACACTCCCTACCCTAGTGGAGCTGAATGGGGAGTCACTTTCCCCCCTCCCCCCCACCCTCCCCGAGAGGCCAGGTAAAGAGATGGAGACAAAGGCTGTCAGACCACAGCTGTGAAAGCTGCTTCCTGGCAGGATGGGGGACAGAGGGTGATGGGGACCCGGGGCGGTAATGGAACAGGTGTTGGTCTAATGGTCTGCACGGCCTCCTCTCGGCCTCTATCCTCCACCCACGCCCCCCTCCCATCCCCACCCCAAATGAAGCTTTTCTTCTTCCAATGAAGAAAGCTCCATACTTCATTCTGAGAATTGAACAATGCTTCCTTAGGCTATTCAGATGAGACAGTACTTCAGCCAGCTTCAAGATGTTGCCTCCCTCCTTCACCACACAAAGAGAATTAAAGTAAAATTAAGCATCCTGCCTAGGAAGCACAGATCACTAAGACACTGGATCTGAATCTTCAAGCTGCAGATAGGAAAGGCCTACGTGGGCTCATTTCAGCAGGTAGCACACAGTGACACAAAAGCTCAGGTACCTTCTTGTGCATCTCCACCGCTCGCACCTTCTCTTCTAGATCGTTCGTTGTGAAAGCCTTTGCTTCCTTTTTGAGCTGAAGTTTTTTCAGCCTGGCTGGAGGCTTTCTCAGAGGCCACTCGGTCACGTTTGCCTGGAGGAAGAAAAGGGAAAAAACAACAAAAGGGAGAAACAGACATATTCACTGGTGGAGGAGAGAGATGGGAGAGGTAGAATCAACACAGTGTACAATGTCGATCCTAAAAATCTGAACAGATACGTTGGCAGATTTAAAAATCACGATGTGAACGCTGGTCACCCCAGAACTAATTCTTCGAAAAGAGAAACAAAGGTCTATTAGATGCCTAGAAGGAAAGACAGGCTCTTTCTAAAACACATTAAAGAATGCAACAACGTTCTGGAGCTGGAAGAAGGCTCACGAGAAGAAAACGTTCTGGAGAATGAACACAGGTGGGAAAAGGTGGCAGACGAGTGATGAGTGAATGCTTAGTTCAAGGTCAAAAGTGAAACCTGATAATTTTGTAATATGCCACAGCTAGAAGCGCCTTTCCCTTGGGATCGAGATCAGTTTTGAGTACTTTGGGTCTCATGCAGGAGAAAATTAACCCGAGCAGCAACCTCGGGCTGGCCTTTGCTGTCAGGACTCTGTGAATGTTTTCAGGATGGGAGGAAAAATCCCCAACTATTTCATGTGACTGACTACCCTTTCCAAAGTTCAAAGCAGCAATAGTGACTTTCTGATGACAACTTCTAGTTATAAAAAAGGAAAAGTGTCGTGAAGGGTTTATAAAGAAAGTTTTCATGTACACTTTTTTCTTTTTAAAAATTAGTTTTCTATAACGTACATCACTTAGGAAAAAGTAACGTGACACGTAAATAACTGCATAGTCTTCTGTTGAACCCCCTGGCCCCCAGTCCTACTCATCAGCATGAACTATGTGAAAGAATTTGGTATGTGTGTTTCCAGGCATTCTCTACGCACATATATTTATGGACATATGTATGTGCAGTACAACTGTAATGCTAAACCAAACATAAATGAAAGGATACCCTCTACAGGCTGTGCAATTTGCCTTCTTTACTGAATTTGCTACGGACATCTTTCTAGTTCTATGACATCTTTCCAGTTCATTATAAAGTAAACTGATTGTTCTAGGTAATTTCTGCAAAGACTTTTAAAGGCAAAGGAGCCACTGATATCCATCGTAATATCTGAAAGGGTCTCTTTACTCTACAAGCCTGCTGGTCCCGAGAACACACATCAGAGAGGCAGTCTAGCATGTTAGAGAAAGATGCCAGGTCAAGAGTCAGACAGACCTCGGTCTGAGTCCTGACTTGGCCAACGTGTGCTTTGTGTGAGTGCTTAAACTCTGTGAACTCGCTTTTGTCACTTAAACGGTGGGTTTAATGATACTTATTTCACAGGATTTTCTTTTTTAAAGGACTGTACAGTAATCACTCGGGAAATGGTAATTACATTTCATTCAATGAAAGGAGTGACTGTTTTAATGAAGTTTTAAATTAAAAAAAAAATTTTTTTTTTCGACGTTTATTTATTTTTGGTACAGAGAGAGACAGAGCATGAACGGGGGAGGGGCAGAGAGAGAGGGAGACACAGAATCGGAAACAGGCTCCAGGCTCTGAGCCATCAGCCCAGAGCCTGACGCGGGGCTCGAACTCAGGGACCGTGAGATCGTGACCTGGCTGAAGTCGGACGCTTAACCGACTGTGCTACCCAGGTGCCCCTGAAGTTTTAAATTTTAATTGCAGTAGAGTTAACATACAGTGTAATGTTCCTTCCAGGTGTACAATATAGTGATTCAACCATTCCTTACATCACCTGCTGCTCATCACAAGTGCCCTCCTTAATCCCCATCACCTGTTTTTCCCATGCCCTCCCCTCCCTTCTGGTAACCATCAGTTTGTTCTCTATAGTTAAGAGTGTTTCTCGGCTTCTCTCTCTCTTTCCCCTTGCATGTCTGTTTCATTTCTTAAATTCCACACGAGTAAAATCGTATGGTATTTGTCTTTCTCTGACTGACTTATTTTGCATAGTGTTATACTCTCTAGTTCCAACCATGTCATTGTAAATGGCAAGATTTCATTCTTTTTATGGCTGTATAATATTCCTTACGTAACAATCCATCTATATATATAATATTATATACCCTACCACTTTTTTTTTTAAAGGGAATTTTTTTAAATTTTTTTTAACGTTTATTTATTTTTGAGACAGAGAGAGACAGAGCATGAACGGGGGAGGGTCAGAGAGAGAGGGAGACACAGAATCGGAAGCAGGCTCCAGGCTCTGAGCCATCAGCCCAGAGCCCGACGCGGGGCTCGAACTCACGGACCTCGAGATCGTGACCTGAGCTGAAGTCGGATGTTTAACCGACTGAGCCACCCAGGCGCCCCTACCCTACCACTTTTTTATCCATTCATCCATCAATGGATACTTGGGCTGCTTCCATAGTTTGGCTATTGTAGATAAAGCTGCTATAAACATAGGGGTGCATGGATCTCTTTGAATTAGTGTTTTAGCATTCTTTGAGTAAATACCCAGCAGTGTGATTACTGGATCATAGGGTAGTTCTATTTTTAACTTTTGGAGGAATCTCCATACTGCTTTCCCCAGTGGCTGCACCAGTTTGCTTTCCCACCAATGGTGCAGGAGGGTTCCTTTTTCTCCACATCCTCACCAACACTTGTGGTTCCTTGTGTTTTTTATTGTAGCCATTCTGACAGGTGTGAGGTGATAGTTCATTGTGGTTTTGATCTGTATTTCCCTGATGATCAGTTATGTTGAGCATCTTGTCATGTGTCTGTTGGCCATCTGGATGTCTTTTTTTGGAGAAATGTCTATAAATGTCTTCAAGCAGTGATTTTTTTTTCTTTTCTTTTTTAATGTTTATTTATTTTTGAGAGAGAGACAGAGCACGAGCTGGGGAGGGGCAGAGAGAGAGAGAGAGGGAGACACAGAATCCGAAGCAGGCTCCAGGCTCTGAGCTGTCAGCACAGAGCCCGATGTGGGGCTCGAACTCATGAACCACGAGATCGTGACCTGAGCCGAAGTCAGACACTTAACCAACTGAGCCACCCAGGTGTCCCCAAGCAGTGACTTTTTTCAATGACAGCACACAGAATCATCACCAAGATAGAGTATTTGTCCTGAAGGGCAGGAATGGGCCAGCAGGCGGCCTGGGCTTTAATCCGGGTTGACCTCTAATACCCATGGTGTCCCTGAGGCAAGACACCTCTACTCTTCGGACTTCATGTTCTTACATGTAAAACGAGTGAGGGGGCTGAGGACCGCTAAGGTTCCCTCCAGGTTTAAGAACCATGCTTCTCAGAAAGCCGTTTAGAGGGAACCATTTGTTGAAGCTCTGGCTCACTTACAGCCATCAGACAGTTTTATGTGGTGAGAAGTTTTTCACTACACGAAAACCGTGGAATGTCTGTCAAAGCAAGTTCCCCTTCCCCCATCACTGTATTATTTATATGACAATTGGCTGTTAGGCTCCCTCCTGGCAAAAGCCATTTGCTGCAAAGAGGGACGTACTTGCTGGAGTGGCTCAACTAAAGATACTGTGAAATTAGTATGAAAACAGTTTTTTAGGGAAGTTCACTCACAGAAGGCTAAAAACGTGAGATGGCAATCCCAGATTCAGTGAAGAAAGGCTCCATGAGGCTTGACACAGGAGTCTGAATCTTAACTAAAGGAGTAGGTGAGTGGTTCTGAGAGACTTGGGATTTCCGGTCTGGGTGGACTCTTCCTGTGGCTTTAGCTCAAAATGATGCCTAGGAAATCAAGTACTTCCTCCCGCTTCCGGAAGTTAATCCAACCTGGGCAACCCTCATCGTTTCCCGAGTTTGACATTTGAAGTAAAAGTCTTGGAAGACCTGAGGGAAAATATCTGTACTCTTTCCCACTGGATTTTATAAAGTCAGGCGTTACCAACTGTGGGCACTTAAAAATAACAATAATTGTGTGATGCTTAGAGAGGGTGCTCCCTATAAAAACCCTAAACCTGTAGAAGTTACTAGTTCAATTATTTCCTTTAAGAATACCATCAGAAGACTGTCACACCCAAAGATGCTGTGATGAAGTTTGGATCTTGTTTCTAGCCAACCTGGCTTGTATATATTACTTCCTGTGGCCACCATGTAGCCCTCGGAGTTTCCCTAATTAGCTGTTGATCCACAGGTAAACCTACCGTGGCTATGTTCCCTCCCCAAAGTCTTGTGCATAGAAGGGGTCAAAGCTTCCAGGAGACCTGCCGTTCTTGCTCTAGCCCCGTGAGACCTCCCAGCAAGGTCACAGCGTCAGCTGACATTAGTCTTACCCAGCCCACTTCCTCCTCCTTAAAAAACTCCCCGTGAGGTTCAACGAGTAACGGTAGGGACTCTGATGCAAGAGAGACGAACTCCCTAACTGCACTGAAGGTTACCAAGGGCAAAAGTTGCCCAGAGAAGGGGATACACTTTGGCCAGAGACAGAATGAGTCAACAGAGAAATCGGAGTCTTGTGTATGGAGGCCAAGGGGCAGGGAAAAACCGAGTCTGGGATAAAAGACACCTCAAGTGGATAATACCAATGTGGATAAATGAGAGCCAATTACACTTCTTGTAGAGATCTGTACCAATCCAGACACACAGCGACGTGTGCATATAAAGTCCATACACATTTATGATACAGCCACTTAAGTCTCTTTAGAATATTTAAAAATATACTAAAAAATTCATTTAGTCTGATACTTAGGTTAATATTATATCATTATATATTATAATTAATTATATCAATCTAATTCTTTCTGAGTTACTCGGAGTAAATTCTATTAGTATGACTCTGTTTGAAAGCATGTTACCCCAGGGGCACTGTGAAATTGTTGTACTACTTGCCAAGAAGCAAATGATCACAATTAAGAAAAAAGACGAATGGGGGCCTGTGGATAGATACTTCCCTGGACCTCCAGGGAGAGACTGACCCACAGGGGGGTCCCCCAATTCAGCAGATGAATGGAGGACCTCACTTTTCAGCATCTTGTCTTATTTTTCACTCTACATGAGAACTAAATTAAAGAAGGGGACAGATCTGGGGCGCCTGGGTGGCCCTGTCGGTTAATTGTCTGATTTTCGCTCAGGTCATGATCTCACCATTCGTGAGTTTGAGCCCCGCATCGGGCTTAGCACTGCAGAGGCTGCGAAGGCGGAGCCTGCTTGGGATTCTCTCTCTCTTCCTCTCTCTCTGCCCCTCCCCTCCTCTCTCTCTCTCAAAACAAATAAACTTAAAAAAAAAAAAAAAAAAAAAGAAGGGACAGATCTAACATTCCCTGGTATTTATACTAATGGTATATGTTAGAAGTCTTGTTTTTAAAGTTTTCTCACATTTATTGTTCTATTTTTCCCCCCATAATATTTGATTTAAAAGATTTTGGGGGACCAATGAAGAAACCGTGTTACATGGCTTCATCATATTGTATAACTGCTGACATTACTAACATCCCTTTGGTTTGCATTTTTAGCCAATTTTATCATCTGTTGTTTTTTTCTAAAAAATATTATTAAATATTGGATAGGAAAAACATTAACTATCCAATAATACTTCCGTTCTTAGTATGTTCCCTTTTCAGTATTCACTACTCATCTTTTCACATTGGCTCAAAACTTTTGCCAAAATATGAAGGCACCTGGTGTCTGATATATGCATGTTCTCAGCTACAGCTGAACTGTAAGAGACTTTACCTGTGACGCTAAGCAATTATACCTCTCCCTCATTTCCCTGTGTTCCTGGGGATACTCTTTGTCCTCTGCCTGGAAGTAAGTTACATTTTCAGGAATCCTTTAGAATTCTCACACAATGGGGGATTTCATTTCAAAAGATTTAACACTTTCCAGCTTTATAATGAATTTGAGGGCTTTGTGTATGTTGGTAGAAAAGTCAGGGCAGTGATTCTTGGCCTGGGCTGCCCACCAGAATAACCTGGGAGCTTTTGAAAGCACTGTGGCCAGAACCCATCCCCAGCCACTGGTCCCAGGGGGACCCAGGCACTGGGATTTTCTTTCTTTTCTTTTTTTTTAAACATATTTTTTAAATGTTTATTTAATTTTGAGAGAGGGAGAGAGACAGAGCTTGAGGGAGGGAGGGGTAGAGAGAGGGAGACACAGAATCCAAAGCCGTCTCCAGGCTCTGAGCTATCAACACAGAGCCCAATGTGGGGCTCGAACCCACGAACTGTGAGATCGTTACCTTGAGCCGAGGTGGGATGCTCAGCCAACTGAGCCGCCTAGACACCCTGCGAATCCCAAGGAGGCTCCTCACTGTCAGCACAGAGCCCCATGTGGGGCTCAAAACTCACAAACTGTGAGACCACGACCTGAGCCAAAACCAAGAGTCGGATGCTTGACCGACTGAGCCACCAAGGCGCCCCTGGGGTTTTCGAAAGCTTCCTAGGTGATTCGAATGTGCAGCCAGGTTAAGGACCACTGCTCTAGGTGATAAAACATACAGCTGTGTGTTACCGCGCTGGCTTTTTGCAAATCTAGATTATGCTGGGACATCGTGGCCCAAGTGCGGAGCAAAAAGCAAAAAACAAAAGCAAAGAGCTGTGTTATTCTTACCTACCTCTGCGGTCCCGTCACATTGAAATCCTTTTGAGAACAGTCCAACTAGGCTCCTGACAACTGTTCCATTTCTACAGAATACGAACACACTCATCATCTTTGGCTCACTTAATGATGTTATTGAAAGTCAAGCCTGTAGTTTTCATTTTTCAGATACATTTCTTTCACAAGGTGGCTTATGTTAATTCACCTTGTCGTGCCCTTGTAAGGTCTCAGTCTGGACTCCATCTCTGGCGTCTGAATCACTGGAAAATATTTTAATGCTAGTCCCATTGTGGTTAGCATCAATTTTCTATAGCATTTCCCTGAAGAAGGCATCGCTTAGCGACTGAAAGTTTCCACAATGTATCCTCCTCCAAATTGTTCTCTTGTCTTTTTTTCTTTCGACACACCTTCCTTTTTCTGACCCCCAGAGACTCACCTATAGCTGGGAAAGAATCTCTCCCCCTCCTTTTCCATGTTAAAGACCCATCTTCCAGTACTTTCAAATAAGATACTGTACTCTAAAGTGCCATGCATCTCACAGATGTGAACTGTCATTATATTGGTATTATCTTTTCCACTATATAATCTATTTTTACCTTCCCCTGTCCCCGACACCCTCTGATTATTCGCAGCCTGATAACATCATTCGTGAGGTTTAGCGATTTCCTCTCTTTTCCTCAAATACCTTCTGTAGGATGTATTTTCTTCTTCAAGAGAAAATGCCACTTTGGTTTTTATTCATGAGTCTTAAGCAATTCCTACACGCAGAGAAGGAAATTACCTTTGTTCAAACACTTAAGTGACTTGGTCTAGGTGGCATACTTGATTTAAATAATGTGTCTATTTGTCCGCAGTCGATTGTTTTCCCTACAAGACAAGGATGGGCGGCCGTTGAGGAGCCTTCGATGTTATTTCTGGTCCCCATTTCCATCCTTTCTGTGTCTTCCTTGTCCTTCCCACTCATCTCTTCCTAGGCTTCTTTTCTCTGTTAATTCTTCTTTCCACCTTCGTTAGGCGATGGGGTTGCTTGGGAGCTTTGTTAACAAACGAACACCCGAGAAAGCAGAACAAACAACACCTGCCATCGTCTTTACAGGTTTAGACAGAACTTATTAAAAAATTAAGGACTCAAGACTTCGGCCACAACCAGTCAAAATCAGAGTAAAAATTCTGCTCATGCTAGGGAAACACTACAACCGATTAGTCAAGATGAATCAACAAAGAAAAAGAAGAGTGTGAGGAGTTTTATAACCGTATTCATTTCTTCCTGTTTGACCTTAGGGTCAATATCGAAATGTGTACATATAGGTGTATATGTAAATGTGTAAGCATATCTGTTTTAGCTTTGGCATTTAGGCCTATTTTTTATTAGATAAATCAGAGTTCAGTTTTATATTCACAATACCTAGTCCACAGGCAATGCTTAATAAAAATTCTTCAAAGAACGAAGGCATGTTATTCAATGGGCTTACTGTCCCTCAATTTCAGTAAAACCGAAGATATGTTTTACTGGATTCCTTTATCATCAATGATTAGGGCAGTTGCTGGGTGCCTGGCTGGCTCAGTCCATAGACTATGCGGCCCTTACTCTCAGGGTCGTGGGTTTGAGCCACACGTTAGGAATAGAGATTGCTTAAATAAATAAACTTCTCTTTTTTAAAATTTTCTATGAATTATTTATTTATTTTTTTAATTTACATCCAAGTTAGTTAGCAAATAAATAAGCTTAAAAAAATGATTAGGGCAATTCCCGAGTCCGTGGAAAAGGATGATGTGGAGATGGGTGAAAGAATTGATGGGAGAGAAACCTGGCTTAGATAAATGCTATAATCTGCATCGTGACTTTGGAAATCGTAACTCATGATCAATCATATTCTACTACTGTTTTAAACTATTACTATTACTTTCAAACTAAACTATAACTATTAGCTTATAGCTAATGTTTAATTAAGGAATACTTGCCATGACATCATAAGATTCTCCATTTCTAAGTACTTTGCTGTGGCTTTGTATTATTCCTTGACCAATTAATTCCTCCAGGATGTCTGATGACTTTTGTCGTTCTCGGGTCTCGGGGGCTTGGGGGTTATGGATTAATCCACCGGTCACTAGGTCTTCCAAAGGAAAAGAAAAAAGAAATAGGAATTTAAGCATGAACATTTTATCAATCGGATGCTAAATGGATGCCTCATAAATCATGCCGCTTCATTAAATCTTGGGTGAACACTCTTACCTACATATCTGTTTCTATTATAAATCTTTGAATCCTTTGAAGTTGAAAGTCTTCACGTTCTTTTAGAGGATACACATCACCATAATATACGGTTTGCTTAGCAAGCCCCATATTAACATAACAAAAAGTCTTTCATGTGCTGCTATGTACTACTTTTTTTGTTGTAACAACACTTATACACTGGGGTAGGACTACATGGGTTCTCGACACTAATTACCAAGCTAGAGCACAGCAAGGAAGGAGATCTTCTTTCAGTGACTCTTGTGAGTTGCAGTTTGGTTTCTATGCTTTGTATACAAAGGATAAACAGTGCGATGTTGCCAAGAGACTTCTAGTTCCGCAACCTTGAGCTTACAATTACGCCATCTGCTAAATCTATGTAAGTAAAAGTAATGCCTTTTTGAAAAGAGTCTTTGAACCAAATCAGAACTGAAGTGAAGTGATGTCAGCTAAATTTTTATTAATGATTCTAAAAATGGCACCGAAACCGTGTCTCCGGGAGCCTTTATAAACTGCACTAATGAGAAAGATCCCATCCCCCCATTACAAACCGCCCAGTGCTCCAAATAAGCAAGCATCTGTTTTTCCGGACTCACATCATGAAATAAAGGTGCAATGAGTCTTCAGAAATGAGCTATTTTCTATTTTGTAATCATCAAGAAGTGCTCACTGTAACCCCGTTGATTCCGTCTAGTGGACGGAGTCTTTTAATGAAAATTTCTAACCTCGCTGGTTAACAAAGACAGTTTTTGTGAATTTGCAGTGGGAAGAGAGAAAAAATGCACACATACACACGAGCCAGATGTCTCTTACTTCAGAATATTTGCCTTCTTGTTACGAGAGACTTCTCTAATTGACCACTGCAGGTAACTTCAACAAATCGCCTATAATCTCATTTCTTGTCCAGTGTTGGGTCTTCCTTCTACCTTCGCGTGTGTCTGGAATAGACTCGATTCCCACTGTAAAGAGCTATATACAGATTTTGGTACAGAGTGGCAAAGCATGTCTTTGAAGTATGTAACCTAGAAGCTTGAAACCACAGAGAAAAGTTAAAGCTAGAGGTAAAGAATTAGATGGATTTTTTTTTTTTTTTTTTTAGAAGGTGGATTTACCTGGAAGGGCCAAAATGATAACAATTGCTATTTACTGAGCAGTTACGTGCCTGGCACCGTATTAGGTACTTTATAGACTTTATAACACTGTGAATTCCGTGAGAGAGGTACTGTTATCCTTACTGTACAAATAAACTGTATGAGAGAGGCGAATTAACTTGCTTAAGGTGACATGGGTAGGAAGAGAATCAACTAGGGTTTGAACTCAAGAATATCCGACTTCCACATCTGTGTTCTCTGCCACCCTGCCCCCCCCCCCCCACTCCTTTCCCAAGGTCATGGAAGGAGGTCCACTGCATGATCCATTATTTTTCTGAATCCACCAAAGTATTTGGCTTGACATTGACAGTCGTTAGCCTACAAAGAGAACCCTGAGCTATCATGGTCATTTCAACTAGTTCTCATGATTTCTTGGGATGCTGAAGACGATTGGGGAAATGTGTGAAAATGACATTATGCTTTTTTCTGATCATGAAAGTGATACACGGTTACATAGTAAACTTGGATAGAAAAGAATGAAAAAAGAAAAGAAAAATGCCCATACTCTTAGCATTCAGAGATTACCACTGTTAATATATCAAATTTTACTTTTAAGAATCAGACACCATACTGAACATAGTTATGTTTCCTATGCAGTCAACATATACACTAGCATTTTTTCACGACATCGGAAACTCTTCATAAGCATAAGTGTCAAAAGCGAAGTCATACGAGAAAATGTGGGTGAATTCATCTTAAACTCTGGTGTAGGAAAAAACTTTCTAAACATGACTCAAAATCCAGATTCAATAAAAGAAAAGATTGAGAAATCTTTGATTTTAACTACATTAAAAAGTGTTTGCAAGGAAAAAAAAAGCAATAAATGTCAAATATAGATACCATGTAGCTTGTGATTTGATGTACAAATGGGGTACAATGTCATTTTTGGTATTTTTGCTAAAAATGCATAACCCGAAGTTAATCATGGGGAATTCTCAAACACAAACTGAGGAACTTTCTACAAAAGCAATGCCTTGTATCTCCAAAATATCAATCCGATAAAAGACAAAGAAAACCTGAGGGACTGGCCCTGGATTAAAGGAGAAAAACACATTATGTCTAAATTAAACGTGTGATTCTGGATTAGATCTTGAACCAGAAATTTATTTACAAAGGACATTTGTGAGACAATTGATAAAATTTGAATATGCAGATGAGACGATGTACTGCGTAAGGAGTAATTTGCTGATTGTGATCCCTGTACCGTGATTATGCAAAGAATATCCTTGTTTTAGGAAACATATATTGTGCTTAGGAGTAAAGTGTCATTATGTCTGCGATTTGCTCTTAGAAACAATCTAGGGGCGTGTGTGTGTGTGTGTGTGTGTGTGTGTAAGAGAGAGAGTGTGTATGTGTGTTTACGTGAGAGAAAGAGTGTGTGTGAGAGAGTGTGCCAAAGAGGGTGTGTGAATGTGTGTGAGAAAGAGTGTGTGAGAGAGACAGAGACAGAGAGCATGTGTGAGAGTGTGTGAGTGTGTGTGTGTGTGTGTGGGGGGCTATGATATGTGCAATTGTATCACATGCAAATGTGGTATAATGTTAGCATCTGGGAAATCTGGGGGAAAGAATATAGGCGTCCTTTGTTTTTGCAACTTTACTTAAATCTGAAATTATTTACAGTAAGTGTTTTTTGGTTTGTTTGTTTTAAGAAGGAAGAAACTTGAGAAGTGTTAGAGTGAAACCTGAAGTTTTAATCGACTGCGTTCTGTAGCCGGGCAGGGCAAGGATGCAGAGAGGACACAGGAGGAACAGGGCAGAGGACAAATCTAAGCCTCGGGGCATTGGTTCTGCACTCTGGGGCAAGGTCTCTTCTGGAAACTAATCGACAACACATTTGGGGAACACTGCTTTGCTGGTTCACTCCCTCCCCAGGCTCGTGTCTCTTGGCTCCACCCTGCTGGCTGGACTGACGGGGAGGGTGCACCCAGGTGTCCCCTCCCGCCCGACAGTCTGCCGTCTGCTAGGGCCACAGACATTGAGCATTCACAGCGCTCCCGTCCACAGAATCATCAGAGAGAGACACACAGAGAGAGGAGAGGCGCCCCCCGCTCTATCCCCAGCCTCCTACCTCGTTCTCTGAGCTCACGAAGACCTCACCTCAGAACCACGAGACGAGGGCTAATAGGAAAACTATCATAACGAGACTGTGCCGTCCAAGTCCAAGGAAAAGAATCTCACTTACTAACCCATCTCTTTTCCATCTCTAACTTGTAGCTAGGGAAGAAACAACGGCCGCGAGGAATGACACACGAGGCTTCCCCCCAAATAAAACGGAACACTTTTGCTCGAGTTCTGTTGAACTCAATTGGTTTCAGAGGCTGATGAAATATAAACGGGAGCTCTCAAATCAACACCAGGGGGGGTAACTCAAGTAAAGCAGAAACAACCGTAGGAAAAATCAAAATAGTTTCCAAGGAGCACACCAGGTCATGATTACTTCTTTTATGATTTTGGAAGCTGTTTGTTTTGTATATTCGCTGATGCTTTGGATGGGAGACACAGGGGAAACAGTTTGACATAGGTTTTATTTATTTTTTCAAATGTAGAACTTTCTCTTGGAAACATGTTAACAACAGTGGAAGTTTACAGGAATTTAACCAAAGCCTGTGTGACTCCTCCCTCCTAAGGCCTGTTCCCAACCACCAGTAAGGGCTCTTAGTTAAAAAAGGGGGGGGGGGGGAGGGAGAGAAAAAAAAAAGTAAGATAGTTTTAATTACTTGATCTACAAGAAGAGTAATGGTTAGCATTATGTACGCACACAATGAAGGCTTAAGGCTACATCCTAATGTCTCAGAAATAGGGATTTTGCTATTTGGAGCACTGCCTCGCCCACAAAACTGTGATAAAGGGGTTGCTAGCATACATCATACTTTATATAACTTATATATGTGTTTTTAAAAAATATTTATTTATTTTGAGAGAGAAGGAGCACATGTGGGGGAGGGGCAGACGGATAAGGAGACCGAGAATCCCAAGCAGGCTCCCCACTGTCAGTGCAAAGCCTAATGTGGGGCTCGAACTCATGAACCGTGAGATCATGACCTGCGTGGAAATCAAGAGTCAGACGCTTAACTGACTGAGCCCCCCAGGCGCCCCTACATTTTACAATATATGTAGAGAGATAGTGTTTTGTAGAGATTAATATACATGGGGCTGTTACCTGAATTTATTCCTCTGTTTCTTTCACTAAGAAATGGGGGACTTTCTGTTGTGGTTCCAGGTAAACTTCCCAACTGAGCCTGTATTTCCAGGCCCTCGGGGCTGCTCAAAGGGTCCTTGGGTAATTCAGCTCCAATCTGGGGCCTGAGGTTCTCCACGGAATAAGTCACACCGACATCAGCCTGTGAAGAGGGAATAGCTCCATGAGAGTCAACATTTCTTAGAAAACAGTTTCTTGGAAAATGAAAACAATGTCACAAGGTCTGCTTTGCAAATATTTAGCCTACAAGTATGCGCAGTAGGCTGATTAGCCCCAGCCACCTGTACATGTTACCACGCATGCAGATATCATTAATTTTTTAAATGTGTATTTATTTTTGAGATAGAGACAGAGCATGAGCAGGGGAGGGGCAGAGAGAGAGGGAGACACAGAATCCGAAGCAGGCTCCAGGCTCTGAGCTGTCAGCACAGAGCCCGATGCAGGGCCCGAACCCACAAACCGCGAGATCATGACCTGAGCCGAAGTCGGACGCTCAACTGACTGAGCCACCCAGGCGCCCCCTTGTGTGTTTATTTTTGAGAGAGAGAGAGACAGACAGAGAGACAGAGGGTGAGTCGGGGAGGGGCAGAGAGAGGGGGAGACAGAATCTGAAGCAGGCTCCAGGATCTGAGCCATCGGCACAGAGCCTGATGCGGGGCTTAAACCCAGGAGCTGTGAGATCATGACTTGAGCCAAAGTCCGATGCTTAAAGGAATTGCCCAGCTGCCCCCAGATATGATTAATCTAAGGACCTTGAGATGGCATGATTATTCTGGATGATCCAGGTGACCTATGTGTAACCATGATTGTCCTTAAAAGATGGAGGCGGAGGGAGATGTGGCTACAGACGTGGAGAAGGTGATGTGCCAGGGAAGCAGAGACACATTCGAGGATGTTACCAGCAGCGGATGAGGGAGGGTCACCAGCCAAGGAATGAAAGAATGTAGCTCTAGAAGTCAGGATGGGCAAGGAAAGGGATTCTTTCCCCAAAGCTCATTCCTGAAGGCAACCCACCAACTTTATCCCCAGCACAGCTGACTGTAGCCCAGTGGAACTGATTCTGTACTTCAGACCCCCAGAATTGGAGGAGAATAAAATTGTGTGGTAGTGAGCCACCAAATTTGTGATCATTTGTTATAGCAGCAATAGAAGTTAATATAGTATCTACTAGGAATCTATCAGGTACAAGCTACTATGCTGAGCACCCCGGAGGACGCCAAGCTGAACATGTTCATCAAGTGTGAAGAGGAAAGATACTGCTGTGTAAAAATTTTTTTGTCTTTTGTGTGTGAGAGAGAGAGAGTGGGGGAGGGGCAGAGAGAGAATCCCAAGCAGACTCTGCGCTGTCAGCACAGAGCCTGACATGGGGCTCGAACCCACGAACTATGAGATCATGACCTGAGCCAAAACAAAGAATCAGTCGCTTAACCAACGGAGCCACCCAGGCTCCCCTAAAAAAGTTTTCTTTAAATGAAACTGTCTTTATTGCTTATGCTGATTAAAGAAGTAATAGAGACTCATTGAAGAAATAAATAACATAAAAGGAAACTGTTGATCAGTTTTGTGTCAACTAAGCTAGTCTATGGTATTGTTATCCAATCAAACATGAGTCTAATCGTTGCCGTGAAGGTATTTGGTAGATGTGGTTCAGGTCTACAATCTGTTGACTTTAAGTAAAAGAGATTATGCTCGATAATCTGGATGGGCCTCATCCAATCAATTGAAGGCCTTAAGAGTAGAATTGATGTTTCCCTGAGGAAGAAGTTTTTTCTGTGGACTGTACCTTCAGCTCCAGTATGGTCCTTTCTGACCACCTGTAGTATCGTGTGAATTGTGGACTTGGCTAGCCAGCTCCCATAACTGCATAAGCCAATTCCTTGTAATACATCTATCTATCTATCTATCTATCTATCTATCTATCTATCTATCTCTCCATCCATCTGTCCATCCATCCAGTCAACCATTATACTGGTTCTATTCTTTTGGTAGAACCCTGAATAATACAGGAACACGGTAAAATATAAGTACCATACTCTACACTAATAACATCTTAGTATATTACTTCTTAGATGTGCTTGCTCAAAGAAATATAGTCTTTAAAAACAAATTGGAATTGGCTAATTAGCACATGAAAAGATGCTCAATATCATGAGACATTAAGAAAATGCAAATCAAAACCAGAATGAGATACGACCTCACATTCATCAGGATGACTATAATGAAAAAAAAACACACACACACAGGAAGTGTGAGCGGGGGTGTGGAGACATCGGAGCCCTCGTACAGTGGAGTGGGAATGTAAAATGGTACAGCCACTTTGGAAAACAGTTTGAGAATTTCTAAAAAAATGAAACAGAGCGTTAGCATATGACCCACAAATTCCACTTCTAGGTATATACACCCACACAAAATGAAAGCATACATCCACACAAAAACTTGCACGCAAATGTTCAGAATTCACATTCAAAATATCTAAAAAGTAGAAACAACCCAGACACCCATCAACTGATGAATGGATAAATAAAATGTGATATGTCCAGACCAGGAAATTTTATCTGGCAATAAGAAGAAAGAAAGTACTATTGCATGCTGCTCAGAGATGACGTTTAACAACATTCTGCTGAGTCAAAGAAGCCAGACGTGAAGATTGTTCCAGTTACCAAACACTCAGAATAGGCAAATTAATAGAAACGGAGTGTAGATGTAGTGGTTGCTTAGGAAGTAGGGGTTGGCCGCTAATGGGTAGTGGTTTCTTTTGTGGGCGGGATAAAAATGTTCTATTAGATTAGATTGTGGTGACAACTGTGAATTGTATAATATGTGGATTATATTTTAAGAAAGCTATATATAAATAATATACATCAAGTTCTATATTAAATGGTATTTAATATTTCCATAACCTGTTTTTTCCATTAAGGATATGTCAGGGACATTTGCGTACGTCAATATATATAGGTCTACCTCATTCTAGTTAACGGTGGGGAGTAGTCATTTATTTGATGACTGTAGTGTAGTCTATTATATAATATACTATAATTTATTCAACCAATTCCTACTGACGGCCATCTTGGTTGTTTCTATATATGCTTCTATATGTGTTTCTGTATATGTCTGCAATATAATGAACTATGCTGGCGTAATATATGTACATATATATATCAGTGTGAATTCACCCATCATTCCATGAGAATAAATCCCTACATCTAAAGATGTACACATTTTCTATTAATATGTGTTTCCAGAGTGTCCTCCATAAATCTTGCACTGGCTTACAATCCCACCCCTTCCTTTTATGAATCTCTATTCTTCCATACCAGTTCCACTGATTGTAAATACGTCAATACACTGTAAAAAGGGTCCGTATGTGATTTAGTAAACCACTGACTCCAAAATGCTGGCCCATGTCAAATTTTTCATAGTCCCACAGCAAAAGAAGAAAAATAAGAAAAATGTACTGAGTGTTCCAAAAAGTTAAATTAATTCAATTTAAAGAGTTGGCATTTATTGGAGAGGCAGCGTGTTCTAAATATTGGTATGTTCAGGAAAAGTTTTCTCCAATCCTCGCAAACTCCCCTGCCCCCTTTCTCCTAGTGCTGGCCTTTCCTTCCTTGCTTGGGTTGATCAGCCAACCTCTTCTCCATCACACATACCAGTGAAGCCCCCTCAGTGTCCCCAGGAGACCTAAGCACATAAGCAACTTCTACAGAGTTTCGCCTTCCGGTTATTCTTCTCATGTCTATTGATTTCATGTTTGTTGGTCCAAGCGGTGCTTTTCTTCTCCCCTGAGTATTAGAAGGTCCCCAGGACTGTACCTCCAAGGCCCCATGGTTCCCAGTAATTCCCTGGCACACTTGTACCAGGTTGTAGCTTCTTGGGGCAGCAGAAGGTGTTCAAGAAGATGCTTGAATTGGCTCTTGATGAATGAGTTTCCAGTGGGCAGGGAGAAATTGTCATTGTAGACAGAGAGGCTAAGCACACACAAAGACGGGTACGAAACAATATTGTGAGCATATGAACTTGAATTATTCCAGGGGAGCAGAAAGATGGAGGTAGAACGGGGTAGATGCTGAGTGGGAAAGGGAAGTCTTTTGTGATGAGTAAAGGGGCTTGGTTTTATTTTGAATGTGACAGGAATCCTTTGTAGGGTTTTTGTGTATGGAAGTAAAATAAAATGATCAGTCATGTGTTTTAGAAAGATCACTGGGGTTCATTTAAATGAGGGGGGCTGAAGGAAACAAGGAAGGGACAGAGCAGGGCGGCCAATTACAATGATTGCAATTGTCCAGGTGAGCTCTGATTGAACGTGACCTAGGACAGTGGCAGTGAAACTGGGGGAAAGAGATGGAAGAAACATTAGAAAGGAAGACAGCAGACACCCTCTCCCCCCCCAGCTCTTCCATTTAAAGGAGGGACAAATAGGACATCAGCATTAAACCCTTGGTAATCTCACAATAAAAATCACCCAGATTTTTAAACACCTAAGCACGTTTGTTCACTTTCTGAAAGCTCTCCAAAGAGCTGTGAAATCCATCAGAGGCTAAGTAGAAACCACAGTCGCCAGGTCCTGGCGGCTCCAACACCCACCCTCAGGTTCCTGTCATTCAATGACGGTTTCTCGAGTGTTCGAATGTTCATGGGGAGACTCACGTAGCTCCCTATCACTGTGTTTACATAACATGCTGGCTGCAGCTAATCAACATCAGTTCATTGTGCTGGGGGTTAATTAGCTCTGTGCTTCAGGGCTGCATGGGAAAGTATGAAAACGCGACCAACTGAACAAACAAGTCGGCCAACAAAAAGTCGACAGATCGGAAATACCAATGGCCTACGGAGAAAGTATCAGAGCTCTTATGTGCTCTTTCTATCTCTCTCCATTTGTCTTTCTTCATAGACACAGTTACTGCCATTTAGTCCCTGTACGGTAAGCTGACCCAGGAAAAGTCTTTATGTATATTACGTGCATTATTTTATTATATAATAATAATCTTACTATATCAGACAGGGTCTCTCTCATGTGCACACACACATTTACAGATATATAAAATATATATTGTTATTTTATATATATATAAATATATAATATATAAAAATATATGTTGTTACATATAACAAAGGACAAGGAGACTCTGATGGTTTTTTTTCAGGTGCTCATAGTCCATGCTGACGGGAAAGAGCAAAGATCACAGAGCCCCCGGTGGCTTAGCTGGTTAAGGGTCCGACTGTGGCTCAGGTCGTGATCTCGCAGTTCATGAGCCTGAGCCCCGCATCTGGTTCACTGCTGTCAGTGCAGAGTCGCCTTCAGATTATCTCCTTCTCTCTCTGCCCCTCCACCACTCGCACTCTCTCAAAAATACAGAAACTTTTTTTTTTTTTTAAAAAGAGCAAAGATCACATTAGGTATTCTTGACCTCCTTTCCAAATAAACTATTGAAAACTGATGTCTGCAATGGCGGTGAAGCAGGCAATTTCACAAGCTCATTGTGTCTTGCAGGCCTTCGTTTTTTGAACATAGCAGGGCACTGAGTTACACATAGGGATGAGTTTTGCCATCTAACGTTTCCCATCAGAGACCTTGGAAAATTTAGCAACAACAAACAAAAACACGTCCATATTGGAGCTGAGAGCACACACGAATATTCTCAATCTAAAAGGCGGCTTTTCACAAAGATATTCTGTCATCTACAAACCAGAAAAATAGATTTAATTTTTTTAATTTTTATTTATTTTTGAGAGAGAGAGAGAGAGCATGAGCACACGTGCTAGGGGGGAGGGGCAGCGAGAGAGGGGGACAGAGGACCCAAAGCAGGCTCTTCACTGATAGCAGCCCAAAGTGGGGCTTGAACTCACGAGCCCTGAGATCATGACCTGAGCTGAAGTCAGACACTCAAACGACTGAGCCACCCAGGCACCCCACAAGTCAGAATATATTTAAATTCCACATTTAATATGTGACCCTCATTGGTTTCATCAAAGTGAGGAATCCAGGCCTTACCAAGAATCTTAACCCCTTTATTCTGACTTAGATCCCGTCTGCCTTCAAGCTCTGTTAGTGACCAAAGCTTAAATGGCAGCAAATGAAGCACAATCTTTGGGCATAAGATAACATATACCAGGCTTCAGTTTCCAGAGCAGAAATGTAAGGTTTTTCTCTCTGAAAAACTAAGCATGTCTTTCAAATATCTTATCTCTGTGCAACACATTCTGGAAATTTTTAACCCAATTTCATAATCTAGACTTGAGAACAGACACAGTTCAGAGGCCAGAAATATTGACAAATTAATTATACCTATGCCTCTCGGGGGCATCGCAAAAACAGTTTTCTTATTCTTTCTATGCATGCAGGGTTTATATTTTCACACCAATGAGAAGTCTATCTGCCGTGGAGGGGATCAGGAGGTGGGTGGGAGGTTTGACTTTGTTTCCTGGAGATGAAGTTGTGCAAACGTACAGATTTGAAGGGCGTCTGGGTGGCTCAGTCGATTAAACGTCCAGCTTCAGCTCAGGTCATGATCTCGAGGTTCGTGAGTTCGAGCCCCACGTCGGGCTCTGTGCTGACAGCTCAGAGCCTGGATCCTGCTTCGGATCCTGTGTCTCCCTCTCTCTCTGCCCTTCCTCTGCTCGTGCTGTGTCTCCCTCTCTCAAAAATAAATAAGCATTAAAAAAAAGAAGTAGAGATTCGATATGTTTATATTTTGTGTCAATTCTATTTTATGTTTCATTGTCTTGGGGATACAATCTTATTAGTTTTAGAATTGAAAAGCCGTGAATTCTAAGCTAACAGTTATGCATGGGAATCATCAGCATTCCAAAAAAGGTATTATTTTTAATTACAGACAGGGCTGTTTTTTGTTTGTGTTTCATATATTTGTTTTCGGTCTGGAAGTGTTATAGGTTCTGTTCTAAAGCTTTTGGGAAACACATTTGCCAAATAGTTTGGAGGGAGTCATCTGTCATGTCTCCCTTGGACTGAAATCTTAATCACATTATTGGCAGGTGTATTTTATAAATACATTTGTCTGTAGACATATAGGAAAAAATGCATTCTTCAGCATTTGATTTTCTAGTTTATGTCTAACGAATATTGTAACAAATAGCAACCCTCCAAAAACACTCAAAAATACCCTGTTTAAAAAATTAGGACTTGAAGAAGTCATTTAGTCCCTTTTGCTGATGATAAGCCAGAACTTTCTTGTCAAAGGTTAGGGGGAAACTGTGAGGGGTCCTTAGGGATTGTCTATTCCAATCTAGTCTGTTCCCTTTCATAATAAGACAGAAACTCGGAGTTCATCATACAGAACATTTCCCTCATTGAGAAAAGTTCCCCCATGCTTTTCTTATTATGCATTATTTTATTACCATGTCTACCTGCCATGTTAGACTAGGGTAAAAGTGAAGACAAAGTCAGTAGTCTTGACAAGTTTGATTCGGAATATTTTAAAAGTTGTGCCACTAAGACACATAAATATTTCATGCACGCAAACCTGTACATCTCATTTTAAAGACACTGGTGAACCACTGAACGTTCAGCCTGTACATTTAGGAAGTTAGCAAAAATAGCACTGTCTGGTAGCTAGAGAGTGTTTCATTAGTGATTACGCCTTGGCTGGATCAGATTTCCAAAGTCTACCACTTGGGGTCGGGAAGGAGGTATATGCGTGCATCGACCCTGAGTCTATTTTCAGGCTATTTATTTTAATAATTTTTTTTAAGTTTTATTTTTATTTATTTTTAAAAATTTTTTTTTCAACGTTTATTTATTTTTGGGACAGAGAGAGACAGAGCATGAACGGGGGAGGGGCAGAGAGAGAGGGAGACACAGAATCGGAAACAGGCTCCAGGCTCCGAGCCATCAGCCCAGAGCCTGACGCGGGGCTCGAACTCCCGGACCGCGAGATCGTGACCTGGCTGAAGTCGGATGCTTAACCGACTGCGCCACCCAGGCGCCCCTAAGTTTTATTTTTAAAAAATTTTTTTTTCTGAGAGACAGAGAGACAGAGAGAGAGAGAGGGAGAGAGAGAGCGTGAGCAGGGGAGGAGCAGAGAGAGAAGGAGAGAGAGAGAAACCCAAGCAGGTTCTGTACAGTCAGCACGGAGCCTGGTATGGGGCTTGAGCTGAGATCACCCCCTGAGCTGAAGTCAAGAGTCAGATGCTGAACCACCCAGCCTCCCCTAGTTTCAGGTGATGTTAATACTGAATTTACTCCTTGCTGACTGTCGTTGGTCTAGTTATGCAACTAGGAGACAAGAAGATACCAAGGATCGGAGGGAGTGGGAGGGACACCGGGTCCCTCAGGAAATGGTCATTAGTGCCTGGTCTTTATCGGGCGCTGTAGTAAGCAGGGGGGATTGCAGAGACAGAGAACAGTTTCTGTCCTCAAGATGATAATAACAACTCAGGATGGGAAGCAAACACAGACATGAATAAATACAATACGATGTTTTGAAATATGGCAGGAGAAGGTATAAGGTCTGCCAGTGTGGTAGCCTAGCGGGGTGGGGAGCAGGGTCAGGAAAGTGGTCTTGAGTTGTCTTGAAAGATGGGTACGTATCTGCATGTGGCCCAGCCTGGAGGACGGGGAAAGGTCTGAAAGGAGGGAAGACAGCAGGTGCAAAAGCATGGAGATAGAAACGGAATGGATTTGGGGAGCCACGAGTAGTGAGGTTTGACCAGCAATGAGTGTGGGAAGAGACGAAGCCGGAGAATTTGCCAGGAGGCAGCTCAAAGATGGCTGGTAAGGGGCGCCTGGGTGGCTCAGTCGGTTGAGCGTCCGACTTCAGCCAGGTCACGATCTCGCGGTCCGGGAGTTCGAGCCCCGAATCGGGCTCTGGGCTGATGGCCCAGAGCCTGGAGCCTGCTTCCCCTTCTGTGTCTCCCTCTCTCTCTGCCCCTCCCCCGTCCATGCTCTGTCTCTTTCTGTCTCAAAAATAAATAAACGTTAAAAAAAATTTTTTTTAAAAAAGATGGCTGGTAAGATGTGCTAAGGAGTCAGGACTTTATCTTACATAAATCACTGTAATAACAATTGTACTGACTCATATTGAGCACTTATTCTGTGCCAGGCATTGATCCGATCATTTTACGTGAATTGAATTCACCAATCTTTGTGACAACTCTGTAACATAACTATTATTCTTATTATTGCCCTCATTTTACAGATAAGGAAATCAAAGCACAGAGATGTTAAATAACTTGACCAAAGTCACACAGCTGAAACAAACAGTGAACCCAGAAATCATAACTGAGGTAGTCACATTCTTTGACCCCTGGTGTGTGTGCCTACCTAATGATTTGGGAACTGTTTTTTTTTTTTTTTTTTTTTTTAGCAGAGGATGACATTACCAGATTTTAGAACAATGGCTCTGGAGGTCATGCAAAGCCCGGAGCTGGAGCACAGGTGGGGGTGGGCAGAGGAGGAAGGATCCAGGGAGACCAGTTAGGAGACTTGTCAAAACCCCAGGAGAGAGGCAATGACTTTCATGCCCAGGGAATTCAGGAAGAGACCCAGAAACCCTTCCAAACCCAGGGAAGCTTGGCTTCCAGGGACCCAGCATATCTGACACTCAGAGAGGATTGCTTTTCATCACTGTCTCCTGCTCTGTGCAACAGTCATTTTCAGTAATAACCTTGAAATGAAACAAATGATAATGGCCAGATAAGAAACACAAATGGTGAAAATGTCCTTCTCTGGAAGTCTCACGTGTAATCGCACCAGTCAAGTAAATAAAAAAGATTTTTTCGCGCAAAAAAGAGAAAAGCGCAATGGGTTAACATTTTAAATCATATTCGTACAGTTTTTGGAGAAAGGGAGAAAAATGTATTCCTACATATTAATCAAAGCAGAAGTAATGAGCAAGTAAGAGGACCAAGTTGTTTCCAAGAAGCCCGTAAATCTATGAGGGAGGAGGAGCTTTAAACACACACTTGCTGTGTGAGAAGCGAGTGGTACAGCGGTGGTGTTTGGGCTCAGTGCTGAAGGACAAGCAGGAATTGCATCAGGGGACCTGGGAATGGGGCCTGAGGAGGGCATTCCAGGAGGATGGAATGGCATGGGGAACAGCATGGACTGTGTCCGTGACTGGTGGGACCGAACCCTGCAGATTCTCGGGTTGGCAGACGCGAGAGTCCTCTAGTGTGCTGGGCCGGACAGGACGACATTACAAAGCCTGGTGGGACCGCGGGTAGAGGGTTTTGCGTGCTCTGGAGAATTTTTTCTTAGAAAGACAGATGGCAGTGTGGGAGGCAGGTGCTCACGGGGGAGGCAGGAAGACCCAGTAAGAGGGAATAGGGCCCGGAACTCAGACAGAGGTGGCTGGAACAGAAGGCAGGAAACAGGGGCGCCAGGTGGCTCGGTGGGTTAAGCATCTGCTCAGGTCACGATCTCACGGTTCGTGAGTGTGAGCCCCTCTTCGGGCTCTGCGCTGGCAGTGCTGAGCCTGCTTGGGATTCTTCCTCTCTCCCTCTCTCTCTGTTCCTCCCCTGCTTGTGCTCTCTCTCTCAAAATAAGTAAGCAAACAACAACAACAACAAAAGCAGAAAACAGTGTCAAGATGGGTAGGCACCTGGGCACAGGCATCCACAAGGGCGCCAGGTCCTAAGCCTGAGTTTCAGCCTTTACCAGCTTCCAGTTTGTTTTTTGATGTACTCCAAGAGCCCAGCAGGTGTGCTGTGGGGGTGTGTGTGTGCATGCACCCCCCCCCCACACAGTAGGTGCTGTAAATGACACCAAATGGCACCTTGCACATTGTCTGCTAAAAAAAAGGTGTGCTCTTGAGACAGTAGCTCCAAAAATGCCCTTTAGGAAGGGTGACCGTAAATCCTGGTTTTCTGCCAACAATATGGGCTTAAATCAGACCTGGCAAATTTATTAATAGCGTTCCTTTTCACTCCTAAAAGTATTCTGCTTTTGGTGATCAGTTATATGGTATTACTACCTTTGGGTGACCCCTCTCCAAGGGGTACCATTGTGCCTTCCCAGCTCGGTTTGTGGAATACTGACCGTGGTGAGCATGGGACGAAATCCTGGACCTCATTTCTGTCTGGACCAACCCATCCCTCCATGCCCCACCCTGGAAAAAAATTCCCCTTCAGGCCTGCAGAAGAATTACCGGGATGGCAACCTTGAGAGAGGGAGCAGAAAGAGTACTGGAATGAGACTCTGAAAATTAGATTCTATCTCTAGCTCTGCCCCCAAACAAGCTGTGCAGCCTCAGGCAAGGCGTTCTCGTCTCTGGGCCCCAGGGTCCTCAGGTGGGAAGCAAGAGGGCTCAGCCAGATGGAAGGCCTCAACCGTGTCTTTGAGCCCTTAAGTAATTCTCAAAGGGCCCACTTTCCGGAAGCGGGTAATATAAGGCACCTCCCAGGATCTCCCACCCTCCCCTGAGAATCCCCGCCGGCCCCAGCTCTGTGCGGATCCCATGGCTCTACTTTTTAGGGTGTGACCAACTTCGCAGGTTCTCGACACACAAAAGGCTCTCAAAGCTAGTCCTACAGCAGCGGGGCCCTGGACACGACAGCAGTGAAACACAGACCGGTACAGCTGCTCCCATCCCGCCCACCCTGTGCCCACCCACCGGGAGGGCTGCGAGGCCCCTGCGGACCCAGCTCCAGCCCACTCCAGTCGCTCCCCCGCCAAACTTGGCAAAAGGCCTTGTGCCTGCTTGTCTGTTTTGTTGGTTTTACCTTAAATCCCTCATCCCAGCCCTTCTTGGGCGCGGGGACGCGTGTCTGGTCCTCAGCAGCCTGGGAAGGTCCGCAGCCCATGCCGCGCGCTCCACCTCCGGCCGGGCCTCCAGGTGCGCCCCCGGGGGTCGCTCCCTGCCGCGCCCCTGAACCTCACCCCGCCGCCCCCTCCCCTGCGCCCCGCGTCCTGCACCGTGCCCCTGCGCCCCTGCACCCTGCGCCCCAGCACTCTCCGCCTCTCCCACCTGCCGCACTGAAAGCCTGGGCTGGAGGCGCTCGGCGTCTGGGCAGTTGCCGGGAACTGTTGCCACAATAAACCGCATCAGCGGACCTGGGACTTTTGTAACTGGAAACTGGAAGGCCGGAGGCGTCTAAATCACACCTAGGAAGCAACTTGCAGCCCTCTCCGTTGAAAAGTGAAGGGTGAGGGGCGCTCACTGCCGGGCGATTAGTCTTTAGAGAACCGTAGTCTTAAGCATCCTGCGGGACCTGTTATTTGTCCCTTTCTAAGGCACCGTGGGACCCTCCTGCTTCTGTGCTGCGGAGGCTGGGGACTGTGTGGCCAGCCGCTGCTGAGCGAAGGGGGGCCGTGGAGCTGGCCGGACAGCCTCAGACGACAGTGTCACAGGCCCACCTCGGGGAGGACGGTCACACAAACAGAAACCCGCACAGTGAAGAAAAGCGGGCATTAGGACCCTCACAGCTCAGCGGCCGCGAAATGGGTCATGCAAATCATTTTTATGGAAGCCACATTTTGTGAGCTGCTACCTGGTAAGGAAGTGCGTTCTCAGAGAACTAAATAAAAAATGCGGCAACCCACCAGACAAGGCGGACCAGGAAGACTGCCGCACTGAGCAACAGGTCCTTTCCTGGATCCCCCCCACCCCCTTTTGTCCTATTTTTGATTATTTTTTCCATTTTCAATAATTAAAAAAAAAGTGAGAGGGATCTTAGACATCATCTACCAACTCCCTATTTTACACGCTGTAAACCTAGGCTCAGAGAAGCTGAGTGGTTCAGATCGGGGTGGGGAGGCTAGTCAATGAGGGATCTGGAACCAGGAACCAGGTGGCCTGGTGGCAGGATTCTGACACAGGGAGTCGGGACACGGAGGCCTTTCTTTCCAGGAAGCAACTTTATTTGAGTCAGCACCGCTCCGTTGGGTTCCTACCCTAAGAACTGAGCCCCCAACAGCCAGGTGGCCTAGTGTTTTAAATATATTTTTTACTTCTCTGTCTCCCACATACGGTAACACACAAATATGTAGTCTGATTAAGTGGTCTCATGTTACAGGGTCGTGATGGATGTTGTCACATATGCGTATAACCAGGTTGCCTTGAGGTCTTTTTTTTTTTTTTTTTCCTTTCCTTAGGGAGGGTTCCCTACAACAGCCTGACTCAGTCCCATGAATCAGCAACACCAGGAAAATCCTAGTAAGAATTTTTGGAAATGTCAAAATCCTGGATCCTTCCAGGGAAATTACTGGTCCGTTCTGTTACAGGTGCTGATTCTTTGGGTTATAGCGTTTAAACTCCTTTCGCTGCCTCTCTTTACTGGTTGGACGATGTTGCCCGTCAATTTTCCTTTTGCTAACATTGAGAAAAAAGAGGAAATATGGGATGGAAATCAAGTCAAAGCCTTAGGATTATTGAGCAAGGACCATTACAGATTTGTGAATGAAGAGTTGAAACAAGGCTCAGATGGCATTTGGGGTTCTTTCTCTGAACGAATGAACTCATGGGTGTAACAAGTCACATGAAACGTTCCAGCTGGAAACTGAAAAACTCTCAACCAGAATAAGCCAACGCAAGACACCAAAGAAATGTTCTCGAGAAAGTTTAGTGAAAGTTTACAGGATGAGCTGTGTGAGTTGTTTTTTTTTTTTCTTTTAAGGCAACCTGTGAACAGAGACTTGATAGGACATGGGTGTGAATAAGTGGGGTGGAACCCACATGTGTTGTGCAAGTGTGTCTGGAAGCATCCTCTAACTGCGGTCCACAGTTGTGAAAATTCTCTTTTTCTAGCAACGTGCGAGAGCTTGCGTGTACTGCCTCATGAGAGCTGATTGTCAGGAATATTTGGGCCTAGCTGTTAAAATACGATCATTATTAAAAATGAAGTTATGTAATACAATAATAATATGTAATGCATACAATTAAATTAGTTGTATTTAAAATGAAGGTAACGAACACAACTCACCAGTTCCTAATTATTTTACTACAGTTTACTCTTGGGCGCCTGGCTGGCTCAGTTGGTTAAGCGTCTGACTTTGGCACAGGTCATGATTTCACGGCTCGTGAGTTCAAGCCCTATGTTGGGCTCTGTGCTGATGGTGTGGAGCTTGCTTGGAGTTCTCTCTCTCCCTCTCTCTCTCTGCTCCTCCCCTTTGCGTGCACTTGCTCTCTCTCTCTCTCAAAAAAATAAATAGACTTAAAAAAATAAAACAGGGGCACCTGGATGGCTTAGTCAGTTGAGCATCGGATTTCGGCTCAGGTCATGATCTCGCTGTTAGTGAGTTGGAGCCCCGTGTCAGGCTCTGTGCTGTCAGCTCAGAGCTTAGAGCCTGCTTTGGATTCTGTGTCTCCCTCTCTCTCTGCCCCTCACTCATGTTCTGTGTCTCTCTCCTTCAAAAATATATAAACATTAAAAAATTTAAAAAAAAACAACTTACTCTTACACTTCTGAATATATTTACCATATCTGTGTGCTGTGCTACTGTGCGTCTCTTTCCAACTTCACGTCCGGTGACATCACTTCCGTAGTTTGAAATCAGTCAAGGTGGGAATACAGACACCGTGAAAACTGATAAAAGCTACCAATCAGGGCTTTCTGCCTCCCCACCTCCGGTCCCTGGAGTTGGCTATTAAACATCTATCAGTTGGGGCGCCTGGGTGGCGCAGTCGGTTAAGCGTCCGACTTCAGCCAGGTCACGATCTCGCGGTCTGTGAGTTCGAGCCCCACGTCAGGCTCTGGGCTGACGGCTCAGAGCCTGGAGCCTGTTTCCGATTCTGTGTCTCCCTCTCTCTCTGCCCCTCCCCCGTTCATGCTCTGTCTCTCTCTGTCCCCCCAAAAATAAATAAACGTTGAAAAAAAAATTAAACATCTATCAGCACACCACTGCCTTTTCCCTTATATTCCAGAACACCAAGGAATAGCTCTGCTCTGCTTATCCTTCCCTGATTTCTGCAGTGAAGTGACCTCGGTCACCCCCAGCCCCAGCCACGGGAGGTGTGTGAATATCATTTCTCCGTCCCCCTTCACCCTGGAGCTCTGCACTGAGGCTCTGTGCTGCTGGCCCATAATGATCATTCTCTGGTCTTGGATAACTTGTTTCCACATTGAAGGCCGTGTGAGAAAGCCTTTGATCTTCAACAAAACAGGGCCATATCGCTTGCCCAGTTTTTTAAAGTAAGCTCTACCCCCAAGGTGGGTCTTGAACTTACCACCCGAGATCAAGAGCCACATGCCCCACAGACTGAGGCAGCCAGGTGCCCCATCACTTGCCCATTTTAAAGTTTGACCACCAGCCTTGGTTTTCCTCTTCAGTTTTGAATAATCTCAAGACGGCCAGCTTTCCATTTCTTTTTTAAATTTTTTTTTAATGTTTATTTATTTTTGAGACAGAGAGAGACAGAGCATGAATGGGGGAGGGGCAGAGAGAGAGGGAGGCACAGAATCGGAAGCAGGCTCCAGGCTCTGAGCCATCAGCCCAGAGCCCGACGCGGGGCTCGAACTCACGGACCGCGAGATCGTGACCTGAGCTGAAGTCGGATGCTTAACCGACTGAGCCACCCAGGCGCCCCTGGCTTTCCATTTCTTTATGGAATTTAAGCCTGAGGTTTGACCTGAGCTCTTTCTTCTCTGGGGTGTTGAGGATATTGGAAGGACTGGTTGAGGATATGGGAAGGACTGGTGCCTCTCAAACTATAATGTGCACACCCTGGAGACCTTGTCAAAAATGCAGATTCCTATTCAGTAGGTTTAGGGCAGGGCCCAAAGACCGCTGTTCTAACAAGCTTCCAGGCCACTGCTGATGGAGGGTCGCGCTTGGAGTAGGAAAGGTATAGAACACATGTGGATGTTGAGCCATTACTTCAGAAGACAGAAAGGAAAAATGGAAGGAAGGAGAAAGAATTAGGGTTAGGGTTAGGGTTAGGGTTAGGGTTGGAGGCAGTGACAACGAAGTCCATAGTTCATTTTACTCCCATCTGGGAAGGACCTTTACGCATAAAGTTACAAACTAGGAACACGACCAGCTTCTTTCTCATCCCTCTTCTCCGGTGCACGACGGGTGTCTGTGAGTAACTGGGTTATGGTGAGGAAGAAAAGAAAATCCTTACTTGCTGTCACCCAAGCTCTGGAGTTAGATTTTTTTCCTCTTCTGTTCGTTCTGAGATAGTTACCTTTCCAGGGATGGTGGGTAAACCAGAGGGCAGAGTTAGGTGTCTCTCTGTGACACTCAGAGCATTAGTGCATGAGGGCAGGGTGGGTACCTGGCGGCTGCAAGGTTTCAGTTTGCAGTGACTAGAAAAATTATGTGCGGACCTTCATTCCCAAACATGTCCCAAAGACTGATTAGTATAATCATAGCTGACATTAAAAACATTTGTTTTGGGGCGCCTGGGTGGCGCAGTTGGTTAAGCATCCGACTTCAGCCAGGTCACGATCTCGCGGTCCGGGAGTTCGAGCCCCGCGTCAGGCTCTGGGCTGATGGCTCAGAGCCTGGAGCCTGTTTCCGATTCTGTGTCTCCCTCTCTCTCTGCCCCTCCCCCGTTCATGCTCTGTCTCTCTCTGTCCCAAAAATAAATAAACGTGAAAAAAAAATTAAAAAAGCCAAAAAACAAAAAACATTGGTTTTAATGTGTATTTACTTTTGAGCGACAGAGAGACAGAGCGTGAGCAGGGGAGGGGCAGAGAGAGGGAGACACAGAATCCGAAGCAGGCTCCAGGCTCCAAGCTGTCCGCATAGAGCCTGATGTGGGGCTCAAACCCATGAACCATGAGATCGTGACCGGAGCTGAAGTTGGCCACTTAACTGACTGAGCTACCTAGGCGCCGCTGACATTTTTTAAAAAGATTTATTTATTTATTTTTGAGAGAGAGAGAGAGAGAGAGAGAGAGAGAGAGAGAGGGAAAGTGGAGGAGGGGCAGAGAGAGAATCCCAAGCCAGCTTCACATGGTCAGCGCAGGGCCCCACATGGGGCTCGAACCCATGAACCATGAGATCACGACCTGAGCTGAAAGTCAGATGCTTAACCAACTGAGCCACCCAGGAGCCCCATGGTTGACCTTTTTGAGTGCTTGCTAAGAATTAGGTAAGACAGGGAAGCTGATGGCTCTGTTGGTATTTCTATTTTATTGCTATTTTATTAGTCAGTTATTGGCTTAAAGTATGGATTGGAAAACTATGACCCACAGGCCAGATCTTGATAAAGACAGACACGCCTGTCTTTATCAGACATATGAGCTAAGAATGGCTTTTATACTTTTAAACGGTGGAAAAAAATATGGGAAAAAATTTTTAAAAAGAAGAACATTAATTAGTAATTTGTGACAATTATACAAAGCTCAGATTTCAGTGTCCATAAATAAAGTTTTATTGGAACATAATCAGCCCCATTTGTTTACATATTATCTAGGGCTGCCTTTGTGCCATGAGTGACAAAGACCATACGGCCTGCGAAGCTGAAAATATTTATTATCTAGCCTTTAATGGAAAATGTTTGCTGGTCTATGATTTAAAATGATAAAGTAATTCCCACAAGGGTCTGAAATAACTGTGTGGAACCCTAATGGCCTGGAAGACTTTGTATCCCTTCCAGAAGGACAAAAATCTCCCGGGGGAGTAGATGCCACACAGGGGGAATTTATCTCATCAGCTAACAGAACTCCCAGGCCTCTACACCATTTTGTTAAGTGGCTTCATTGGGCCGCTAACCCCCGCTCCCCCACCCCCCATGCTTCGCCCGGAGCACCCTGTTCAACAGGAAGGCTGTGAGGCGGGGAACACCACCTCGCTGTGTTGACGTGCTGTTTTGTATCCTGGGACGCAGTACAGGGAGCGTTGCGGCTTCTGGAAAAAGAGACAGCACCAGGTTGTCAGAAACGAGGGGCGGCATTTTGAGCGTCTTCTGGAATGTAAAGACCTAATTCAAAAACCCCGTATCGGTCTGGTTTTGCGGGCTCCTTTGTCAGACACTCCAACCCAAACCCTGTGCATCTGGAAAACACTCCCCTCTTGTACACACACACCGTGTCGCTCAGATGTGCGGGGCCTCTGAAGCTCGTACCTCTGGCATCCGCTGGGACGGGTTGCCTCAGTAACAGTACCAAGCACATTTAGAAACCTCACGAACCTGTCTATGAACAGTTGTGTGATAAAGAAAACCAGCACTAGGAAAGGAGAAAGAATTGGACCAGAAGATCGTCACACACAAAAAAGACACAGCAACACGTTTGCATAATCAAGATTTTTGCTACCTGTGTACCGATGCTTGTAATAACACCAGCAATGAACGAACGGAGTTGCCCCAAAGTGCTGGAGACAGGCACATCTTAGGGATCCTTTAAAGGACCTGATGTGAGGGGCACCTGGGTGGCTCAGTCGGTTAAGCGTCCGACTTCGGCTCAGGTCATGATCTCGTAGTTTGTGAGTTCGAGCCCCGCGTGCGGCTCTGTGCTGACGGCTCAGAGCCTGGAGCCTGCTTGGGACTCTGTGTCTCCCTCCCTCTTTGCCCTTCCCCTGCTCATGCTCTCTCTCTCAAAAATAAACATTAAAAACAAATAAAGGACTGGGTATGACAGGCTCTCGCAGAGTGCATGCAGAAATAAATAAATAAGCCCCCAAACAGGGGAAGAATTGTTTGCCAAACTTTGACATGAAGCCAACGATCCTGACGTTTGCTCGTTCAACACAAACTGGGTAAAAACAGAGAGAAAACACCAATCTCAGGGTACTAGCTCAGAGGACGGCCCCTTAACAGTGAATTTAGCAGTAATAACCTCATAGAATTATGAGACGTCCATTTACATCCACCTTAAGAACAGGTCTGGAGCACATTTAGGTATTATGTGGATCTAATACGGGGCTGGGAGCTTAACGGGATGTGTAAAAGGAGAAACAATACTCACTGAATGGCAATTGGAAAGGAAGCTTGCTTTTTAGAAAGCTGTAACAACTCCTGAGGTTACCCGTGACAATTTTCACACACTGATATTCTCACAAGTAAAGAAAAGTAATATTTAAATGATTTTCACTGCTTCCAATTTTGGCAGGACGTGGGCACAGAGCCCTGAGATTTCTCGGATTGGCGGTGTGATTTTTCCGTGCTGGCCTTGAACGTATTGTTTGACGCTCCAGGGGAGTTCGGCTGCTGGCAGCACTGAAAGTCTAGGCGGAGAACAAAGCTTGCTGAGAGACTTGGATTTATTTTCTCCACTGGAATGCGGTGGAAAGAATGCTGGGCGGGCTGGCTCCCTTCTGACCGAGGTCCCTCTCCGGGCTAGTGGACCACCCTCCAGGAAGTTATTTCATTGTTGGCGGGAGTGGGGTGGGGGGGGGCTCTCACTCTCCTAATAAAGGGGCCGGACCAGGAGATGCTGAGTAGTTACCTGGAGCCCTGGTTCTCAAAGTGAGGTACCGTAGCACCTGTCTCGGAATGCAGGCTGCTGCCCGGTCATCGATGCAGATTCCCGGCGACAGGGACACCTGCACAGGATCAGAAATCTCCGAAGAGGCTGCCCCGGAATCTGTATTTTCAGGAAGCTTCTTGGGTTGTTCACGTGTACGGGAAGGCTTCCCACCCTGCGAGGTCAAGAGGAGCCTGGGCTCTGGAGAGACCGACCTCTGACCTTTGGGAAATTATTTCTCATCTTTTTTTTTTTTTTAATTTTTTTTTCAACGTTTATTTATTTTTGGGACAGAGAGAGACAGAGCATGAACGGGGGAGGAGCAGAGAGAGAGGGAGACACAGAATCGGAAACAGGCTCCAGGCTCCGAGCCATCAGCCCAGAGCCCGACGCGGGGCTCGAACTCACGGACCGCGAGATCGTGACCTGGCTGAAGTCGGACGCTCAACCGATGGAGCCACCCAGGCGCCCCTGATTTTTTTTGTTTTTTTTTTTTAACTACGCGTTTGATTCCATCTCATTTTGACACCAGTGAGGACAGTTCAGCCGGCCTTCACCTGACGCATCAGGCCCCCAAAGCTCTAGAAAAACTAAACAAAGAGTACAAGTGTCACGTGTCACCTACCACGAACCAGATGCAAGCATGGCTGCTGTGGATGTCGCCCCCGCTCTTTCCTGTGGCGAAGGCCCTTCTGAGCACGGACAGAGGGGGTTCACGTGAGTCCCACGATTCCCGGCTTCGCCTTCCCGCCCTCTGTCTTCCTTTCGACAGGCTCTGCAATTATAGCCCCTACAGCAAGCTGCCTGTTCTCTGTTCTCTTACAGAGAGAGGGCGAGGGCCTCGCGGAATCACTTGGAGCAAAATTATAGCTCTTCTCCCCGAGGAGTCTGCTGAGTCTTGCCAGGAGAACCATCCCGGGGAGGCTGCTGTGGATTTCTCTCTCTTGCTGTGAAGACTTGAGACTCATGCACAAGCATAGTCGTTGGCCGTTGGGGACGGGAGAGGGAGGGAGGGAGACGGAGACGGAGAGAGAAACAGGGAGAGGGATCGTTGAGCCTGTTTATAAAGTCACAGCTCTCCCAGACAGACGAGGTGTTGGGTGTGCCCCCGGCCGGCCTCCCCTGGGAAAAGGGACTCAGTGCCTCGACTTCCCTGGCCCTGAACGGGTTTCGTCCAGGAGGGCACCTGTGTCATCGGTGCCAAAATGGCTCAATTTCGTGGACTGGGGACCTGTGAAGGGTGAGGCGCTCTGCAGGGCCCATGGTTGGCCCGTGGAAACATCGGTGTCAGGCCTCACCTCTTGGCTGCGCGTTGCAGGTGGAGTTCTCATAGTCCCGACCATTAGATCAGAGGACTCGGGCAGAGGCTGTGGACCTAATGACAACATGGGCATTCTTTGGAAAGTCTGTGTTAGAAATGCCAGCGTGGAAGGGGAATGTGCTAATGCCAAACTCTAGCTCGGGTTTGTAAGTCGTCCCGAGGGGCGGCTGACAGCTTTTGATTAGCTATGTGACTTGTCACCATGCTTCCGGGTGCTATATTGGCTAACCGTGTGGGTCACAGAAAGGCTGTGCGGGCCCCCTCTCTGGGAAGCCAACAGCAGCCCGCTGTGGGCCGCTTCGCGGTATCTGCGGTTGAGGCACTGTTCTTCCAGCGGCTCTTGTTTCTAATTCCATTTTTTCCCAATGTTTATTTATTTATTTATTTATTTGAGAGAGAGAGAGAGACAGAGTGTGAGTGGGGGAGGGACAAAGAGACAGAATCTGAAGCAGGTGTCAGGCTCTGAGCTGTCAGCACAGGGCCCCACACGGGGCTCGAACTCGTGAACCTCGAGATCATGACCTGAGCCAAGGTCGGCCACTTAACTGATTGAACCACCCAGGAGTCCCTAAAATTCTTTTTTCTTTTTATGTTTATTCATTTTATTTTTGAGAGAGAGAGACAGAGACAGAGACAGAGAGAGAGGAGGGAAAGAATTGCAAGCAGGCTCTGTGCTGACTCACAAACTCGAGAGATCATGACCTGAGCGGAAACCAAGGTTGGCCGCTGAACCAGCTGAAGGCTTGTTTCTAATCCTTTCTTTCGGGAGATTTTCAGGCCCCACCTGCCCCATTGTTATGGATCCTCCCTCATCACCTTCCTAGATTGCTATCTAGATATGCCCCTCCCCCCATACCCACGGATCCCTATAATATCTCCAATTGCCTGACGTGTCACATTTTAATTTATGGCCAACATCGCTTGCTACTTTGGTCTAGTCAAGCCAATTTCCCAAAGATCCACTCACACTAGTTATCCTGGTTCTGTTCTAAATGCTTGCATATTTATTCATTCAACAAACATTTATTGGGCATCAGGCACTGCCCCACGTGCCAGGGGTAAGGAAGAGACCAAAACAAAGTCCCTGCCTTCATGGAGCTTACAGAGGGTCAGCAGAACAAACAGATAAGTAGACATAGACCACAGGAGGTGGTGGAAAGTGCTATGCAGAAAAAAACCTCAAACTTGGAAAGAAATAGAAACCACCTGGAAAGGTAGAGCAGAAATGACCCTTAAGGATGTAGGTGGGTAGAGAGGGAACAGGAAACAAAAATGCTCTGTGCTGAAGCATCCTTGGAACGTATGGAGGAGAGGGTGTGGGCTGGTGTGGTTGCCGAGGAGACGAGAGGGACAAGGTCAGAGAGGCACCTAATGTCAGCAGCATTGCTCTTTGGACTGGGTGGCACCCTCTGAGAGGCATGCGCTCTAGTTCTTGTTCTAGAGGTGGTTGTGTATTATTGCACCCATTGTATGGAGTGCTTGAGGGTCAGAAAGGGGGACAATATTTTTTTTAATTTTTTACGTTTTAAACAAAATCTTTAAATTGAGAGAGAGAGAGAGAGAGAAAGAGAGAGAGAGAGAGAGAGAGAGAAGGAACACGAGCCAGGGAGAGGGGCAGAGGGAGATAGAGAGGGAGAGAGAATCCCAAGCAAGATCCATGCTCAGCATGGAGCCCAGTGTGGGGCTTGATCCCATGGCCCTGGGATCATGCCCTGAGCTGAAATCAAGAGTTGGATGCTCAACCAACTCAGCCACCCAGGTGCCCCAGAAAGGGAGATAATTTTTGGAGCTACAGGCTCAGGATGTGGTGGCATTCAGGGCTTCCAAGTCTGCCTTGCCTGCGTGGATCTTGCCACTTCTTATTCCCTTCGTAGAGTTTCCCTGGCACTCAATGGAGGATGATATTGTATTTCAGGGCAAATGGCACACCCAGGATGCTGCTCAGACAGGCATGTGCCCCAGAAAACATTGCAGCAGGGAGCATTCTTCTCCCCTGACAGGTTTTACAGCTAACAGCACCATCGGCCCCTTTGAGCACAGTGTCTGAAGACCAAAAAGGAGGAATTGAACAGCCATCCATGGTGGGCAGGCCTAAAACCTTCCCAGTGAGCTGATTCTTGTTCGCCTCTAGAGTTAATCCTAACTGACTATTAATTAGACTGAGTATTTACCAGCTAAGTGTTGAACAGTCCACAGTGAGAGAGATATTTGGTGACATTAGCAAAGATACACTTTTTTTTAAAGCTTATTTATTTATTTTGAGAGGGGGAGAGAGCGTGAATGGAGGAGTGGCAGAGAGAGAGGGAGAGAGAGAGAAAATCCCAAGCAGGTTCCACGCTGTCAGCACAGAGCCCAAGGCGGGGCTTAAATTCACAAACCACAAGATCATGACCTGAGCCAAAATCAAGACTCGGATGCTTGCCAGACTGAGT
The DNA here is from genome assembly GCF_018350175.1 of Felis catus. NCBI lineage: Eukaryota > Metazoa > Chordata > Mammalia > Carnivora > Felidae > Felis > Felis catus. Next base: position 12,015,729 of record NC_058372.1, read on the forward strand.
CACCCAGGCGTCCAGGAGAATCTTACTTTTAAAGGACACTAAGCAACGTAGTCAAATTGCACTTTCAATTATTCGGAATAGATGTGATATCACTGAATACCGCTAGAAGGAATTTTTCAGCTTGTTATTCTCTTATCATTTTGGCTCTGGTTGAATTAAATTAAGCAACAATTTAAAAATTCTTTTAGTTTCTGTTCTGTTAGAGAAAAAAAAAGGAAAGAATGTTTTAAAGTTGCCATAAAAGAAAAAAAGAGGAATCTCACCTGTCCTCTTTCCTCAATCTTTTCTATAAAAGGAAACAGAGTGAGACACAGAAAAATGGTATGATTATCCTATACCTAGATAGCTTTAAGAATTTCTGGAAAATGATATCTATCACCATCTTCCCTTTTTCCTGATGTAACATCGTCCTGGGAGACTCTGTTTCTGGTCACAATGAATGGTTACAGGATACATAAAACTACCCAGGACCCAACAAGGCAAAACTGATAATACCAGACATCTAATAATAATAATAATAATAATAATAATAATAATAATAAACTTACCAGGCATGCAAAGAAACAGGAAAATATGATCCACAATTACGAGAAAAATAAATCAGTCCACACTGACTTAAAATGAATGCAGATGTTAGAATTAGCAGACAAGGACATTACAATTTAGGGTGGCTGCATTCTGTGTGTTCAAAGAGCTAGAAGAAAGACAGCATATTAAGTGGAGACATGAAAGTTATTAAAAAGACCCAAATTACACTGTTGGAAACAAAACTATATGTCTGAGAGTTTTTAAAAAAAATTTTTAATGTTTATTTATTTTCGAGAGAGAGAGAGAGCATGCGTGGGGACGGGGGAAGAGAGGCAGAGACACACAGAATCCAAAGCAGGCTCCAGGCTCTGAGCTGTTAGCACGGAGCCTGACGTGGGGCTTGAACTCACAAACTGTGAGATCATGACCTCAGCTGAAGTCGGACACTTAACTGGCTGAGCCACCCAGGGTCTCCTGAGAGGTTTTTTTTTAATGAACTGAATGCGGTTACTGCTAGGACTAGTCTGCTAGTAGTAACAAACCATTCAGGCTGCTGTAACAAACCATCACGGGCTGCATGACTTAAGAACAGGAGGCTTGTTTCTCCTGGTTTTAGAGGCTAGAAGTCTGATCTCAGCATGCCCACATAGTTGGGTTTTGGTGAGAGCCCTCTTGTGGGTTGCAGACTTCTTGCTGTGTCCTCACTGTGGAAAGATGGTGAGAGGGCTCTCTGGGTCCCTTGTATAGGGGACTAATCCCACTCACAAGTCTCGGCCCTCATGACCTGATCACCTCCCAAATGCTCCACCTCCTAAAACCATCCCGTCGTGGGGTTAGGGTTTCAAGATATGAATTTGGGGCAGGCGGTGGGTGGGAGAGGGGAATGTCAGCACTCAGTTTATTGCAATGGGAAAATAGACATTGCAGAAGAAAAGACTGGTGAGCTTGAAGACAAGCATTCAGTCTACTGCAATGGGCAATTAGACATTGCAGAAGAAACGACTGGTGAACTTGAAGACAAGCACTCAGTCTATTGCAATGGGCAATTAGACATTGCAGAAGAAAAGACTGGTGAACTTGAAGACAAGCACTCAGTCTATTGCAATGGGCAATTAGACATTGCAGAAGAAAAGACTAGTGAACTTGAAGACATAGCAATAGAAACTATCCCAAATGAAACATACAGAGAAAAAAGACTGAAAAATAAACAGAGCATCAGAGACAACCTCATATAACCTAAAATACCTGTAATTGCAGTTTCCAAAGGAGAGGAAAAAGAAGGGGGTAGGGGAAGATAGGAAGGATATTTGAGAAAATAATGACTGAAGAAATTCCAAATTAGATGAAAACTATAAAGCCACACATCCGAGAGGCTCAAAGAAACTGGCACAAGAAACATAAAACTACCCTCAAGTATGTTATAATCAACTGCTTAAAACCAGTGATAAAGAGGGGGCACCTGGCTGGCTCGGTTGGTGGAGCATAGGACTCCTGATCTCAGGTTTGTGGGTTTAAGCCCCGCATTGGGTGTGGAGGTTACTTAAAAAATAAAATCTTTAAAAAAGCAGTGATAAAGAGAAAATCTTAATAGCAGATGGAGAAAGAAAACCTACTATGTGCAGAGGAACTTTTAAAGTATATTGGAAGTACTTTTAAAGCATCTGAAAATATTGCAAGCAAAAGTGGTGACCTATAATTTTATACCCTGTGAAGATATCTATCAAAAACAAAGGCATGGGACGCCTGTGTGGCTCATTCGGTCCAGTGTCTGACTCTTGACTTCAGCTCAGGTCATTGTCTTATGGCTCATGGGTTCGGGCCCCGTGTCAGGCTCTGCGCTGCTGACAGTGTGGAATCTGCTAGGGAGTCGCTCTCTCTCTCTGCCCCCTCGACTTGTGTTCTCTCCCTTTCAAAATAAATAAAGGAGAAAACAAAAACGAAGGCAAAACAAAGACCTTTCAGATGTACAAAAGTTGAAAGAATTCATCACCAGCAGACCCCTTTGTAGAAATGTTGCAGGAAGTCCTGAAGGAAGAAGGCAAATGAAACCCAATGGAAATATGCATCTACACAAAGGAAATGGTAACTACATGCATAAACAGGTAAGAGATTTTATTACTGTTTACATTTCTTTAAGGTATAATTGAGTGTTTAAGCAAAAATAATAACAATGCCGTGTGGGGTTTATGTTGTATGTAAAAGTACCATGTATGACAGCAATAATAGCCCAAAGGCCAGGAGGGGAGAAATGGAAATATATTGGGCGCATTTGGGAAAAACTGATAATATGGTCTCTGGATAAGCCCCCAGATATTTGGAAACTAAATAACATTCTTCTAAGTAATCCCTGAGTCAAAGAGGCAACCAAAGAACTAAAAGAAAGATGCTTGACATCTGGTTTCTTTACCCAGTTCTTTGGGAAATTAAAACATCAGTGAGTATCATGACAGTATTTTGGGCAAGTAATTATTAACAGTAATTGGGGAGTGTGTTAGTTTTCCATGGCTCTGTAACTGATCTCTGCAAATTTAGTGGTTTTAAATAACACATATTTGTTATCTCACAGTCTCCATGGGTCAGGAGTCCATGCATGCCTTAGCTAGATCTGCTGTTTAGGATCTCACAAAGTGTAATTAAGGTATTGGCTGAGGTCTCACCTGGGACTCAGGATTCTCTCCCAAACTCATGTGGTTATTGGCAGAATTCACTTCCTGGCAGCTTTGGAACTCATTTCACCTTGCTTCTTCAAGGCTAACAGGAAAGACTGCTACTACGTCTATCTCTGACCCATAGACCCTCCTTTAAACGGCTCACCTGATTTGGTCAGGCCCACCCAGGATAATTCCTGTTCTGAGGAGCTCAAAATCAACCAGTGTGGAACCTTAATTATATCCTCAAATGCCTTCACCTTTGTCGTATTACATAACTGAATCATGACCTCGACACCCCATCATAATCACAGAGCCCACCAAGGAGAAGGGATGATATGAGGTGTATCCACCAGAGTCCTGGGATTTTAGGGGCCATCTTAGAGTTCTGCCTGCCCCACTGAGGGGCAGCATAGGAAAGGATATGATTTGTCAATCGTTTGTTACTCATAATCTCTTGTAAGTGACTGAATATTGTTCCTGGATGCAAAGAATTAGCTTTGATTGGCTTCATATTATTGTCTTCCTCGAGACCATTCAGAAGGTTTTGAATAATCTTAAGAATAATTATAGTAACAATAACAGCGACCATTTCTTGAATGCTTAAGCGTGACATTTTGCACAGTATTTTACACACAACATCACATTAGACCTTCACAACAAGCATATGAGGTAGGTGTTATTATACCCATCTTACAGATAAAGAGAAGATTTTGAAGTTTAGAAGTCTTATATAACTTGCCAAAAGTAACACAGCTAGTAAGGGAGGAGTCAAGATTCGGACCCAGAGCTGCCAGATTCCTTTTTTTTTTTTTTTTTACGTTTATTTAGTTATTTTGACAGAGAGAGCAAGCAGGGGAGGGGCAGAGAGAGAGGGAGAAAGAGAATCCCAAGCAGGCTCCGCACTGTCAGCACAAAGCCCACCACGGGGCTTGAACTCACGAACCTGGGAGATCATGACCTGAGCCGAAACCAAGAGTTGGATGCTTAACCAACTGAGCCACCCAGGCGCCTCAGACTCAGAGCTAATTCTAAATCCAGTGCTCTGGAGGAAAAAAAAAATGGGAAGGCAGATATCAGCAGAATCTGTGTTTCCACTGCTAATTCTGCTTTTTGAACAGCTTGTCATTTCTTATTGAATTGTTTCCATTAAGGATAAATGCAACCGTCTTCAGCTTTTGGGAAATGCTCTCGTTGGAAAGAACATATAGCAAAAACTCGTATATCTACCAGTGTGTAAGTGTGTGTGTATACATGTGTGTATGTCTATTCCAGCTCTGCCAAACCGTTTTCTATCAATTGGAAACATTGTTCCCCATACCCACCTCTCCCCTACTTTGTCTTAAAGGCTGGAACCAGGTTGCATAGTTGTGAGCGGTTGGATTGTGTTTCATGAGTAAGTTTCTGATTTGGGGAGTGAAAATGCACGGAGACATGAAAACGTGTACAGGTGACACTGCCTTAGCATGCAATTATTATATGCAGTGAATGTACCTAACTTCATGTCTGATTGTCAGCAGTGGTATACTTTTATACATTTGACAAATTTTTGTTCCTGAATATCTAAGACCCTGAATATTGCACAGATATTCTCTAAAATGGGGGTCCCCTTTGTTCTTTGAGACCAAATGGTTTCATGGCTCTGGTGGTTGCCTTCCTAAGACGGGACAAAATGTCTCCTAAGGGATGGGGAGCAAAACGAGTAGATTGGTAGGTCCTAAAAAGAGGTGTGGGTGGAGTCAACACAGAAGTTTTTATCAAGAACATACTCTGATGCTATCGTCTCTAGTTTAACTTGGAGAGAAATAAATACCAGCATCTCCAGGAAAATCTGTGCACCTCTCTTAAACAGCAGCTTCTTCAAACATACACAGTTATGTAATTATCATCACCACCAGGGGGCAATAACACCACAGCGATGCTGGAATAGCATTAAACTTGGCATTGTTGTGTCCAAATCATCAAGAATAGTCTTAGGTGAATGGATTATATGCTACTCATGGTCTTGGATACAATTAAGTACTGCTCTACTAATTACATTTCTGCTTTAAAGAAACAATAATTGGGACGCCTGGGTGGCTCAGTCTGTTGAGTCTCCAACTTCAGCTCAGGTTGTGATCTCATAATTGGTGGGTTCGAGCCCCGCCACAGGCTCTGTGCTGACAGCTCAGAGCCTGCAGCCTGCTTTGGATTCTGTCTCCCCTCTCTCTTTGCCCCTCCCCTGATTGCTCTCTCTCAATCTCTCTCTCTCAAAAATAAAATAAACATTAAAAAACAATGAAGTAACAATAATAATCAGCCTTTACAAGCTGTATAGTTGGGCAGGCTCTTTTGGGGGAAAACTTTTATTCCTCTCTGCTGCCTTCCCCCTTAGAAAGAGATCTTAGCTTTAAAAGAGATTATAGTGGGAATCATGGGGTGGAGCAGGGGGCTGTAATGGACGAGAGCAGGGAAGCTTCCAGATGATGAAAACGAGGGCCAGAGGCATGAGAGAGTGAATCGTCCAACATCAGCCTCCTAGAAACACGATCAGGGCCCCCAGAGATCATGAGTCACATCCACTGGGAACCCCACAAGACTATGCAGCCTTCTCAGTGAGAAAAGGGGCATCATTTCCTCCATGGGCCCTCAGCATTTACCATGGGCTTATTGAGTTCCTAGTATGGGCAAGGCACTGTGCTTGGCCTGGGCTGTCCTGGGGGGAATAATAATAATAACAATAATAATAGTAATGGCACCAACGTACATATAATAATAGACATAATCCCTGCTCCCAGGAACTCAGGGTCTGGTGGGAATATAGATAATGAGTTAGTGCTCAAACAAACATCTCATCTCAAAATGCATTAGATGATGTAAAGGAAAGTATATTAGTGTGAGATCATGTAATGGGGGTAGGGTGTCAGAAATTAGACACTTATCCTGAGAAGTGAGGGAAGAAAACACAAACCACAAACCTGGAGAAGAGTATTCCAGGCTGACTCTAAGGTACACTGGATTACATAGAGAGAGAGGTGGGGGCCATTTCATGCCAAGTACCCTGTCGACCACGTCCAGGGATTGGGATTTCATCCTAAGGACGATAATAAGTGTTGAAAGGTTTCGTACAGAGGATTAACATGGATCCAATTACATTTTTGTAAGAACAGTCTGGCTTCCATTTGGAGAAATAAATTGAAAGAGAACAAGAGTTAAAGCAGACAGAATTATTAGGGGGCCATTACTGTCATCTGTGATAAATAGTAAATGCTTAATAGTGACAATACAGAGAAGCAAACAGATTCCAAGTGTGAGACTAGGTAAGACTTGTTGCCTTGGATGTCAGGGTGAAGGGAGAAGGATGGATCAAGGATGAACCCTCAGAGAGGTGGCGTATGACAGGGCAGATAGGTGACATTTACTGAATTGGGGAAGGCAGGATGAGGAACAGAAGGCCAACTTTCAGCTTTAGATGTGATACCTTGGAGTGCCATGGGGATATCCACATGGGGATATAAGGTTGGAGCTCAGGAGGAAGACGTAGGCTTGGGATCATCAGCATAAAGCCCCGAGAGTAGACGAGACTGCATAGGAAAACAGGCTTGAAAGAGGCAAAAGCCAGGAGGAGTCCCAGGAGGATGCCAACATTTAGAGGTGAGGCAGGAAATGGATTCATGCCAAAGCGAGTGTTGGATATGCTCAAGAAAAATGAGGAGGATATGGTATCATGGAAGCCAAGGCAAGAAGATTTTCCAAGAAGGAAGGAGTAATTCACTGGGTCATATGCTATTGAGTGATTACTAAGTAACATAAGGCCTGTAAAGGAGAATTGGATTAAGCAATATGGAAGCCATCAGTTACCTTCCCTAGAGCACTGTTCAGTTGAGTGATGGAAATGGAAGCCAGATCAGAGTATTTGAAGAAATGGGCACACACAGTACTCCAAAGTAAACTATAGATGGTTTGGGAACTTAAACGTGAAAGGAGAAACTAAAAACTTTGAGAAGAGAATGTGGAGGAATTATTTTCATGATTCTAGAATGAGAAACAACTTCTCAAACGATAAACAAAAAAGCACAAACCATAAAAGTTACCACTGACAAATTTGACTACTCTAATGTTAATTGAACATTAAGAACTCTGCTTCGTGGGGCGCCTGGGTGGCGCAGTCGGTTAAGCGTCCGACTTCAGCCAGGTCACCATCTCGCGGTCCGTGGGTTCGAGCGCCGCATCGGGCTCTGGGCTGATGGCTCAGAGCCTGGAGCCTGTTTCCAATTCTGTGTCTCCCTCTCTCTCTGCCCCTCCCCCATTCATGCTCTGTCTCTCTCTGTCCCAAAAATAAATAAAAAACGTTGAAAAAAAAAAATTAAAAAAAAAAACTCTGCTTCGTAAAGAATACAAAAATTCAAGTTGCATATCTCATGATCCTCCCATGTTCCATATTTAAGAATGTGGAGAAAATCTTGCCCACGGGCCCAGAGAAATGTTTAAGAATGTGCACGGTAACATCGTCCATAGAGCAAAAACCCAGAAACAGTTCTGATGACCAATCTCAAAAGAAAGGATCTGTACACTTGTGGTATATTTATTGAACAAAATGTTACACATCACAACATGTAATGAAAATGATTGCAACTACATGGGTGTCTCTCACACATGTAACAAAGAGCCAAATATTCGATGTGCAGAAGATTATGTACTGGGTCCAGTGAGACCAAGTGTAAGAAAATTATTTAGAAATATGAGTATCAATATCCAAAGAAAAAGCAAAAAGCACTGAAGGTATTTGTTCTTTCTCAGCAGACTTGAGTGTAGAGAGTAGTGCAGAAGATTACATTTTCAATATACTGGGTAATATTTGAATTTTTGAAACTATGTACATGTATTATTTTAATTAAAAAGTGTAAAGGCAAGTGTAAAAGTCAAGGAGAGGTGAGAAAATGGAGTTTCTATGAGGGACAGCTCTGAACAACTTTGGATCCGAATGGAAATATGGAGAGGGTAGTTGGCTGACACAGCAGATGGGGTCAAGGGAGGGCTGTTTGTTTTGATGGCTTTTTAAATAATTTTTATTTTTTTAAGTTTATTTATTTTGAGAGAGAGGGAGAGAGAGAGTGCGTGAGCATGCACGAGTAGGGAGGGGCAGAGAGAGAGAGAGGGAGAGAGAGAATTCCAAGCAGGCTTCGCACTGAGCCTGACATGGGGCTCAGTCTCACAAACTGTGAGATCGTGACCTAAGTCAAGGCCAAGTTGGATGCCTAGCCAAATGAGCCAACCAGGTGCCCGTTGACTGCTTTTTAAAATGAAATATATTTCATACTGTAGGGGCCAAGGGCAGGCCACCCTCAAATGTGCCACTTTGGTATATTTATTATTTCAAATAAAAGTTACTTAAGCACAACAGTGCAAGAAAGACACTCAGACTCTTCTCTGTCCCCTTGAGAACAGAAAACAAATCTCCCATATGATACTCTCCCTGTACTAAGAAGTAAAAAGACATCCTTACCACCGGGATAGGAAATTTAAAGCCAAGAAAGCCGTAGAAACAAGTTTTGCTACTTTTTTTTTTTTAATCTGCTACCTCAACCCAAATTCCACTTGGAATTCCTTACTAAATAAAGCTCCTAAACATCTGTTTTCTTTATCCTATTAATTCCTCACAAATTTAATGTCTTTGTCTAAAAGGTATGACAACTGCCTGCCTTCCCCGGTCATCTCCTTGGGTCTCAATTTCAATACTAGGCGTCCCTATGTATGTAATAAAAATGTGTTTTATTCTACTGTGAACCTGTCTTATGTAAATCATATTCTTAGTCCAACTGAAAGACCCTGAAGGGTAGAGGAAGAATGTTTCCTTCCCTGCAGTATGGAAGAACCCATTCAAGATGGGGAGGTCAAGGATGCAGAAGATTAGGGAGATGATAACCTTGAGTATGGTCCTTGAGAAGGCAAGAGGAAGTAGGGTCCATACCATTTCAACAGGAGGACAAACACTTTGTATATGATGACAAGAAGGAGGAAGGAGGGACTGAGATAGATACAAGTAGCTGGGTGAGTTGCGTAGAGAAACTATGAGGAAGTTCCTTTCTGATGGGTTCCCTTTCCTTTTTTTGAGTGAGAAGGATCATTTGTTCAGAAGGATGGTTGGGTGGGGGGTGGTCAGAGCTCGAGAGTGGGGCCGTGATGGATTTGTCATCGTACACTTGGCGGTGATGGGTGTCCACTTAAAGATGAGGATCATGAATTTATAGTGATATCAATTCTGTCATTTATATAGTCACTTTGACCAGAATTAAAATCAGGGAGTGTGTACTCCCTCATACCGACCCTGAGATGTATGGTAACGTGCCAATGGCTACTCAAGTTTGAAGGATGAGCACGGTATACTTTCTGGAAGGTAAATTTTACATGATAATTCATTTAGAATATTTTTGTTTAACATCCAAGAACACATATAATGTGATTTATATGTGTAATCTATAATGTGATTATTAGAACACAAATTTCAAATAGATTTTTACAGTTAATCAAAATGTTTAAAAAATTTTTTAAAGTTTATTTATTTTTAAGAGAGAGAGAGATTGAGTCAGAGCACAAGCAGGAGATGGACAGAAAGAGAGAGGGAGACGCAGAATCTAAGGCAGGCTCCAGGCTCCAGGCTCTGAGCTGTCAGCGCAGAGCCTGATGCAGGGCTTGAACTCACAAGCCATGAGATCATGACCTGAGCCGAAGTCAGACACTTAACAGACGGAGCCACCCGGGTGCCTCCAGAATGTTTTAAATGGGATGTTATGATTGCAAGAGATGGCTCTCCCTCAAATTCCTGGGCAAGTGACTTGTTTGCTCCCTTTTGCAGATGGGGTACCTGGGTCAAAAGTTTGAGAACTAATGACTTAGGCTGTAGTGGGTAAGGAAGTCGCACAGAAGCCAAGCAGAGATTAGGAACCATATTTTTGGACTCAGAAGCGTGTGATTTTTCTACCTTGCCACACAACATCTAAAGATTGTTCTTTAAGGTTGCTCATTTCTGCATTAGAATCTTCTCTGAGACTGCATTCTAGATGATGCATACAATAATCTTGTATTTCTTTTATTTAATGGACAATTGTGAATGTGGCTCCAGGATTCCGGCTGTAAACAGAATGATATTAAAACCCATGTCAATCTCTGCCTGTCACTTGGCTGGTGGACTACCTGACTATTTTGGGTCTTTCTTTGGGTAGAATCCAGAGCTGTACAAATTGGGTTCCAAATTGTACTAATTCTGGACTGTGTTTAGGGAAATACATTTGCATCTATATCGTCCTTGCTGTTTGACAGATGAGTAAAAGGAGTCACAGAGGTGTTGCTTGCTCGAGATCCTAAAACTCACAAGCAGAAGCTGCTAGTTTCCTATTCTGTCAGAGTAAATGGTGCTGCTATTTTTGGTTCGGTGTTCTTTTCCATTTCTGGTTATCGTGATCAGAGAGAGACAAATTCTACTTTGTTTCTAAGATACTCTGATCTCTTTCAGGCAACTCACAAGCCGAGCATTGTGGCTGAGGCTGTTACATAGTAAGGTCCTCGGGTGGTGGTGGCTGGTGGGAGATTATATGACAAAGCTCGTGGAACAAAATAAATATATTACCTCAAACTTTGTGCCAGGAATTACAATGAAATTGGTGGACTTAACCCTTCCTTAATAACTTGTCAAAACCTGTTATCTCCTTAATGCTATGTCCTTTGAAAAGAGCCAGAGGTGAATAAATCTCTCCAGTATTGAGTACCATGCATTAAAAGAAAAAGCATTTGAATAGTGTTTAAGGGGGTAAAATTATTTTAGGCATTTAGAAAAACTACAAATTCTATCTATATGCTAAAAAGGATAATATGATAATGGAGTCTAATGATATAGTCGTAATCAGATTAGGGAGAAATTTGCCATTGACAGGAAATAAGGGACTGGGATCTGGTGCCATTGTCATCCCGGGAAGGGGCTTGGTTTCGTGGGTACGGGGGAGGTGCACCAATTCCCTGCAGTGACTGAGAAGATGGGGAAAGAAAAGCAAATCAGGAGAATGTTACAGATACAGCCAGAATTTTCCATCATGATTTTTCACTGGGGGGTTATTTTACAATGCAGGCGTATGGGCTGAAAGTGTCTGAAGTCCTGCCTTCCCCACCACTTACCACTGGCCTGTTACTGGCTCTCCTAAGCAGGAATGAAAGGAAAATGGTGGTAATGAGTACGACTCTCCAAATGCCATCTTAGATCATACATGGAACTGTCTGTCTGTGGCACATAGACTCTAAGGTGCCCCTGCCCCCCAGTCCCCTCCTTCTAGTATACATGTCTTCGTGTACTCTTGTCTTGAGTGTGGGCTGGCCTAGTCAATGGGATCCATCAAGAGGATGTGTGTCACTTCTGTATTAAACCACATAACTTAACTTCCAAGTTGCTAGCACACCCTCTCCGTTGCGGGCTGCTGTGTTGGAGAGACCCACAGGGCAAGGGATGGCCTTTGGCCAGCTGTCAGCAAGAAACCGAGACCCTCAGTCTACCAGCCTGCAAGGAGTTGAATTCTGCCAACAATCTCATGAGCCTGGGAGTGGATCCTTCTCCGGTCGAGCCTTAAAGTCAGACCTCCCCCCCCCCCCCCCCCCGCCAGCCAACATCTCTGACGGCAGTCTCGTCAGAGACCCTAAAGCAGAGAACCCAATTAAATAGTGCGTATGCTCCTGCCCCATAAAACCATGTGATAACAAACGTGTGCTGTTTAAGCTGGGGGGAAGAAAACGGGGAGGCAGAGAATATTACCATCTTATAATTGCATGGATTCAATATGCTCTCTCATACTTCCATACTTTTGTGCAGCTGTGCCCTCTTCCTTCTCCTCTTCTATCTGGCAGACTCTGATCCTTCTTGCACAAGTCAGCCCTGGCACCTCCTCCCTGAAACCTTCTTAAATCGTCAGGCTCTTCCCCGCTGTGCCCTGGTGGCACCTACTACCCTCTCCAGTCACACTTGCTATATTGCCGTTGATCACATATGACTGTGAGATCCCTGCGGGCAGGAGCCATGCCTCTCCGATTACTTCCCCAGTGTTCTCCAGAATGTCTGCCCCCAGAGCGCTTATAGTATTAATACCTGCTACTTGGATAAAGAAAAACTACCCTGCACAGTATTTCTCACAGCCTTTCTGTCTAGGAGAGCTTTCTGCTGGTTCTTCCTGTGGCAATACCAACCGGCCTCACAATGGCGTCCTGGGGCGTTGCCTTAGAGCTTGGACATTAAGTGCATGGGCTCCAGTTAGACTATCTTGAATCAGATTCACAGCTTCCCTTCACTGGCTGTGACACGTTGGGCAAGCTATTTCTCTACGTTTCAGCTTCTTTATCAGTAAAACAGGGCAACAATAGTAGCACTTACCACATAGAATTGTTTCAAGGGGATTAAGTGTATTGATATGTCTCTAAAGCTCTTGAAATAGCTCCTGGCACTATAGAACTTGCTCTTGTTGAAGATTCCAAAGTTTGCCAAACAATAAGAAATGTGGGGAAAGAGATACGCATGCTACATTCTGGCCGAGACAATGCTAGAGGAGTCCCACACAGGAAACATTCAATATTGTGCCATTGTGCCGTTCAGTATTGGGCAAGTTTAGGTACATCAAAGGGGACAATTGTTCAGGTTTTGACGCCGATTTCTGACTGTCTTGCCTTCTCTATTTGGTTAAGTTGATGATGTCCTTCCTTTAGATATCTCTGCATCCTGGCACCTTGGCAATGATCCCTTGTTACTATAAGACAGGGCAAATGTTACCTCCATTTTCTCGACAGTGAAAACCAAGGCAGTAAAAGATACGATATGAGCTGATGGATACACGTTAGCCCACACGCATCTAAAATGCTTCTCAGTGCCAACTTTCCCATCACACTCTACACTAAATGATGGCAGTCCACATTAATTTCTCCTTTTCCTAAAGCCTATAACATGCTCCTCGCTCAATTATACACTTTGTCGTTGTTGTTTTGTTTCATGCCCAGTAGTTATGTTTCAACAAAGGGACTGAAAACTTACTAAGGCCAGGGACCATACCTGGAGGGTTCGCTTTCAATCCTCACATAAAACACCTGACGTTGCGTTCCAAGAAACAGGTGCTCGGGGTATGGAAAGTAATGGATGGAAGAAAACCCAGGAATCCATGCTAGTCTCCGGGATGAGAGGGGGGCCTGTGTGCCAGAAGCTAGGTGGCTTTTCCTAGGACGTGCTACCAATTGAACGTGATTGGCTTCAACCTCTTTGGACCCTAGTAAGTTTTACTATGGAAGTTAACAGTGACCCCACCAAGAGACACACAGCTCCCCACAGACCAGGCAGGTCTGTTCTTTGATCACTCCCGGTCCACATAATTATTGCTCATCTGTGGCTAATGGAAACCTGCTTTTTCCTCCCAAGAAAGTTTTGGTGTCCCATGCTGAAAAAATACATTATTGCTCTACATCACCCTGGCTCAATAAAAGGGAAGCTAAATCTTAAAAAAAAGTTTGCACGATTATATTCCAGAATTATAGTATCAACCTAATGAACATTCAACGTAGTTGGAACTGGATATGCCTGCAAGCAATGTATTAGCATATTTTCTTTCCTAACTTCTGATTTGTCCAGCAACACAAACCCTTACCTACTCATGCCTGCCAATGATTCATGAGTGCCTTAATTCTTATGGAATGTACTCGGTTTATTTGGCTAATTGCAGTGTTTCGTGGTACACAGTGCTTTGCTTTTACTTCATCTGACAATTTATACTTGTTTTGCAACGTAAGTCAAATTTACTTGTAAATTTCCATTTTCACCTAGGTCACGGTGAACTGAAGCCCATTATATATTCATGTCAACTTCCCTTTTTCATAACTCATTTTTGCCTTGTTGACTCTCACTTCAACTTTCCCTTCCCACATGAATGTCACATTTTTAGAACAGATGATTTCTATATTTAGCAACCTCTGGTCTTCACATTGTCCTGAGGTCATGGACTGCGGGGTGCAAGAATGAAATTTCAGGTGTTTGACACTGGTTTCAGATCACGTCTCCACTGCTACCTGCCTCGGAGCAAGTGTTTTCTTCCCCTTTAAGTTTCATTTGCTTCCTCTGTAAACAGGTGATACTATTGCCCTTACAGGGTCGTCTTGAGGATTGAAAGGATTAACCTATTTCCAGCCCTTAGCACAGTGCCTGGGGCATAGCAAGTGTTCAGTAAGTGTCACTGGTGATTATCTACCCTTCCTCTTACCTCTGGCAGCTCTGCCCTCTGCATCTAAGGACTCCTCCGTCTTCCTAACAACATAACCTAACCGCATATCACCAAAGTAGCTTCGTACTGGAGCAAATGTACTGCTAATCGAAGACCCGTGCATTGTTTGTCGGTGATGTTTGTGTCATAGATGACATTAGTCCGCATCTGTGTCCAACATGCCCCGTGTCCACTTCCTCAGGGTGCTCTGAACCTGTTAACGGTGCTAGTAATTCCCAACCTTGGCATAGTATCAACTTCCCTTTGTAACCAATCTATGCCTCCTACAATCTCAAGCAATTCTAGACTTTCTCCTTCCAGATGATAGACCTGTGGGAGGCTTCCTAGAGTGGGTCAGTCATCAATGCCCTGCCCCCACTTCTTTCAGGAAGCCTGGCCTCTTTGCTACAGCAGTCCACCGTCTCCACCCTACTCCTCCAGGGAGCCCACCAGACTTTATCATTGGAGGCAGAGTTCCTCAACAGAGATCAGGAACTCAGCATCTTACTCCCCAAATATTTAATGAGTGAATGAGTAACCACACTGATGCTTCCAACGGTCAACTAGCAATTCAAGGATAGGGGTAGGATTATTAATGTGTTGGGTTATGGACTAGAGATTACATCCCGTGGTAAGTCTGAAGTAGGAGCAGCCCAAACCCCAGCTGGGCCAGAATTGCACTATTCCTTCTCTAGTTATGAACCACTTCCCCATGCTTTTTTCTTTCTTTTTTTTTTTTTTTTTTCTGGATTTTTTTGGACCACTATCTGATCCATATCGTGGGCTCTGTATTCATGTCAAGTTTTTTATTTTAGAGACCTAGCCAGACTTACTTTTTTGCCTTAATCCTTGTCTGTTCATAACTGCTTACTGAGACGCAATTCACATACCATCAAGGTCACCTGGAATTTCTGTGGAACGTTGTGCCCCCGTCCACACACCTCACAGTGATATCTCTACCTTGCTATTTAAGGAAGCTATCAGCTCCCAAACTCATTTTTTTTTTCTTCTTTTTTTGTAGCTTCTAGCCCCGGCTTCACAAATGGTATTGATGGCTACCACTGAGTCTGTGTGTTAGAGGTAACAAACGGGGGGCCTGAAGGATGGAGGAGAGGAGGGAGGCACCCGTGTGGATCTTCCCCATCAGCCGTCCTTGCTCCATCAATCCCCACCTCTCCCCACACCTCCTCAATTTCCACAGCGTCCATCGCCTCATCTCCTTCCCTCAAAGCAAATCTTTGGCGAAAGAAGCTCCGAGCCCAGCTCAGTTTACCAAGACTTGACCATGACACAACAAAAGATAAAAATAGTACCCCCCCCTCCCTCTCAAGGTCGCTGTGAGGATTAAACTGGGTCATACACACACAGCACTTAGAACGTTGCCTGACCCCTTGTTAGTGTTCAACATAGGTTAGTTTCTATCATTGTTACAATTATTGTCGCTATTATTATCATTTGGTTCTGCATCTTAAAGCAGCTGAGACCAATTCTAGGAAGTGAGAGGTGAACTTGGCCTGGGGGGGGGGGGCATCTTTGTTCTACTATGTCACTGATATTTTACCAGCCATTAGAATTACATGTAGAATCCTATATTTGAAGGACAAATCCAATCTGTGCCCATCATATTCATAAGGATCTTATCTATGCAGCAGCTATTTTTCTGACAATATACATAAAAATCTAGGTTTTATAAAGTTAATCTGTTAATCCAAAAAGAGAAAAGCTCAGGGGGCACCTGGGTGGCTCAGTCGGTTAAGCGATTGACTTTGGCTCAGGTCATGATCTTGCGGTTTGTGGGTTCGAGCCCTGCGTTGGGCTCTGTGCTGACAGCTCAGAGCCTGGAGCCTGCTTCGGATTCTGTGTCTCCCTTTCTCTCTGCCCCTCCCCCACTCACACTGTCAGTGTCTCCTTCAAAAATAAATAAACATTAGAAAAATTTTTTAACTCAAATTTTGAAAATTACTATATCTGTTTGGATATGTGTGGACTCTGGTTTCTTATTTTCTGTATCCTTTTTTTTTAAGTTTAATAATTGATTAATTAATTTAGAGAGCGTGGGGGAGGGGCAGAGAGAGGAAGAGAAAGAGAGTCCAAAGCAGGCTCTATGCTGTGAGCATGGAGCCCGATGTGGGGCTCGAACTCACGGACTGTGAGATCATGACCTGAGCTGAAATCAAGAGTCAGGCTCTTAACCGACCGAGCCACTCAGGAACCCTTTATTTTCTGTATTCTTGATGCTCTGACATCTGGGGCCTTGCTGACCTGAGAGGGACTGACCCTCCCAAGGTTACCTAATTCCTAGAGACAGTAAACGTCCTGTACAATGTGCCTTGGAGGCACAAATCAGCCAATCCAGAGCCCATACCTACCTCCACCCTCATACTCTGGGTCACCATACACCTGCCCTAATCAACCCAGGGCCAGATAGATCTACCAGACAACCACAGACACCCCCATGCCCCAGGACCTGCGAAAATTATTCAAACCAGCCAATCCCACACCTGCTTAGCCTGCTTACCTCGCCTAGACATTCCTTTCTTGGAAAACCACAATAAAGACTCTTGCCCATCGTCCCCCTTCCTGCTCACCTGGCCTTGGCGCTTCCCTCTGTGGCCCTACTTGGCAAGCTGTGCTCTCTATAGGACTGTGTCCACGTCTGTGTCTTGCCATGCCTGGTTAAAACGAATCTTGGGTACTATTAAAACTGAATACCAACTCAAGTGGCTTCGGCATCCGAGCCTTGGAGAGGCAGGATGGACACCCAAACAAAAGAAAGCATCTTTCAGTTAGGGAACAATAGAACTTGTACAGTAATTCACATTTCTCATTTCTCATTTCATAGAAAGAAGGGGTCCAAGAGCATAACGTGCAGAGTAAAGAGTTAACTTTTCTGAGTTAATATATCAAACTACATGTTGTGGAACAAAAATGCCCCCTTTTCCCAAAGTTGCCTGTCGATGGGCAGACAGATATGGCGATCCTCCTGAGGAGAGTCCATGGCTCTTGAAGAGACTCAGCAGCATATTTTGCTGTAAGCCTCACCTTTCTTCACTCGCTCTTTCCTCTCTTCTCTCTCTCTTTGGCCTCCTGAAACCGTGTACATTTGCTAACACACTTCTCTTCTTTTTCTACAGTTCTATGTTCCCAGGGAACTTTCTGGCTGCCCCAACACATCTCTCTTCATTGTTTCTGGATGGGCAGACCTAAGGTTTTTTACTCCAGAAACTGAGCTTTGAGCTTGTTGCCATAATTTGACAAGACTCTGGGGTCACCTTCATGGACATGGGGGGAATGGGTACTGTGGGCATATAAAAATATTGGTGAGGCAAAGGGGTGGACTGTGGCAAGAGGCAGAAGCTCTCGGTGCTGTTGTTCTGGTCCTTGTTCTGACGTCTCCTTTCCATCGAATATTCCAAGTGCCAACTCCTTCGATCTTAATCCTGCAAATTCGGTTAATGTATGACAACTACAAAGGAAGTGTTTGCCAACTACATCCTGCACCATAAGAGGTCTGTGATCTAGCCACTTCATCTAAGAGGCTCAAAATATTTGACAATTCAAATGAAAACCAGCGGAGTGTAGAGGGTTGCAGTTACCCCGGCATCTCCCCAAATGGAGGTCTAAATTAGCTGCGGTGTGGGTGAGAGGAAACCTAGCTAGCTTCTTTGAGCCATCTTGAAAGCAGACAAGGACTTCACGATGCTGACTGTGTTATCTTAGCATCAGATGGAATGTGGAATCGTGGTAAAAGGAAAGGTCTGGAGCCATGCTGACCTGGTTTTGAAGCCTGACGTTGTTGAGCCACCTTGAATAGGGCCCCCCGCTGCTGTAAGTTGGAGATAATAATAGGATCACCATAAAGGGCAAATGTATGGGACGTCTGGGCGGCTCAGTTAAGCATTCGACTTTGGCTCAGGTCATGATCTCGCAGTCTGTGAGTTCGAGCTATGCGTCAGGCTCTGTGCTGACAGCTCTGAGCCTGGAGCCTGCTTTGGATTCTGTGTCTCCCTCTCTCTCTGCCCCTCTCCCTCTGAGTCTCTCTGTCCTTCGAAAATAAATGAACATTAAAAAAAATTTTTTAAATAAAGGGAAAAATGTCTGTAAAGCCCCTGCCTATTACAGGGCCTGGGATGGAGTACGTGACTAATCAATGGAAGCTGCTGATCACAAAAGCAAATGCAATGTAAGGAAGTCACCACTGTCTGGTTTTGACGAACTGGGTAAATAAGTTTCCTTATTTTCATGCATACTCATGCTCCCTGGGGATGAATCAACCCAAGGGACAAAATCACTTAGAATGCCTCCATCAATATTTTTCCATTTTCAAGCTAACATCAGGCTTTATCGTTTTGCTTTGCATTACTTGTGAACATGAAAAAGTTCTAGCCACTTAAGTAAAAACAGTAGCATCTGTATTTCAAAATCCATATATCATGGGTTAAAATATGAGATGTGACAGCTACGGTCAGAGTGAGGTTTTGGTGATATCTTAATGGTATGCTACGAAAACTCTAAAATGCTTACCTTATCCCCATCCTCCAGCCATCAGAGTGGACGCTGGAAAGATTTTTATTAATAATACATGTGACACCATATCAGACTGGCACCGGTGATCAGCTGTCTAAAATTCTTTTTAGGACAGAGCAGATATAAACCAACCAACCAATCAAAACTGTAACCAGGGAGACCTTCTCCATGGGAATGTAATTTCAGGTGGAAAGTTCCTATACACTAGTTTAGTAAACTATTTCTAAGTCTGTTCCTGTGGCATAAGGGCCATTTTTATGTTAGTCTGCATCCAAATCACCTGTGGTGAGCATCGACCTCCCACAGGATATTTTTATCACTCCATATAACATCCAGATGAAGCACCAATAACTCTTCTCATAACGAGGACCTGGATGATTTTAGTTTGACTTGATCTTTTTTTTTCCATTTAAGTGTGAGAGAATCACAACACAAGAGGGCAAGACATATGAGAGATTCGAGCCACACAGATACTCTATGAATTTATACCTTGAAAAACCCCGTGATACAAGGACAGATGACCAGATTCTACTCTGCTTCATGTCTGGAGAATAGGGCTACAATCCAAGCTCTTGGAGTACTTTTCCTCCTGCTCTCAATCTGCTTCATACATGTAAAATATTGTCACAATTTTAATGCAGTTAAATACCCTTACCTTTGCTGTAGATATAAGCGCTGCAAAGTGGTATATCTCTCTGCGAGAATCTCATGAAATGACTGCAAGTCAAACTGACACACATGCTCAGAAATAAATGTAAAATGAAAGGAAAATAGTGGTACATATTGAATCTCATGTGTATACTTTAAAACCTATATTTTTGTGTTAGGTTTTCTCCTCCAAAGATAAGCTCTCCGAGTTCCAACTTTTAAAGACTGCTTAAATATCATGGATCTGAATTAGAAGCTTCCTTGTAACTGAACTGTGACCATAGTGTGTTCTTTGTGGCCAAAGGAAGCCTCCGTGGCATATTAATTTCTTTTAGTAACTGATCATTGACTTTGAGCAGAGATCGTGGAAGGGCCATGATCACGATCCGGAGGACGGCAAGTGAAGGGACAAAATACAGCAACGCGAGAGTTGTTCAGGTTACGGTGAGGCCAAGTGTCTACAAATGGAATTAAGAGAGGAAATGAGTTTGGATCCAGATAGGGGGAACTTTGGACTTGGAGCCAAACCCATTCTTCAGCTTAAATTTAGTCCTATGCACAAGACAAAGAGCAAGAGACTATTTTTTTTCACTTACCCTAAGGTTACCCAAGCACAAAGGAATCATAAATGATAGACCATCATGACCGTCAGCAACTTCTTTAAAAGCCACAGGATGGGGAACGGCACTTGAGCCTAGCGTGTACCCTTTGCAACTGTCACTGTCCTCTCCAGACTTCCTAAATTGCCAGCCGCAGGAGGGAGTAGGGTGAGGTGGTGGACAGCGTCCTGACTTTAGAGTCACAGACCTGGATCAAAGCCTCCAGTGCCATTTGCTGTCTCTGGGCTTTAGTGAAGCCTTCCTCATATGCAAAACAGCAATAGAGATACTAACCCTCCGTGGTCGTCGGATGATTACGCGGGATCACTTATGGAGAGCATTTTAGACTCAACAAACAGTGGTTGACGTTATGATGGTGAGTAACCCAGCTACGTTGGCATCTTACCTTGTATTATTTAAATCATCCCTTTCAAAATGTTCACCGGCCCTTCCCAGGAGTAAGTGCAGGCCCCTCAGTTCCTACCCCCCAGCACCCTCCTCTTGGCAGCCTGAACAGTTGTTGTGCCCCACGCTGCCTGGGAGAATGTTCGCCATGTGGGCCAGCTCCCCTCTGCTCCTACAGAGAGTCTCAGGCCACTTTGACCTTGAAGGAGAGTGCCTTGCTTTCCCTTGTCTGTCTTGGCACCAACTTGGAATAGGTCCTTTCCCCTAATTCCCCACCACAGGGCTGATACCAACCTTTGCCTTAATTAGAGTTTGTTGGAGGTTCAGAACTCACGGAAGGGAAGCATAACTCAGGCCGAAACTTAGGAACACAGCACAGGTCCTGAGCCGTCCCCCAGGTGCCTTGCCAGGTGCCCACAAGAAGAGCTCCAACCTGCTCGGGATCTCGGAGCTCGGGCCGAAACGACTCCAGGCTTCAGGGAGGAGGGCACTTTCCCTCACTCCAATTTAAGGCCCGACACTAAGTCCTCTTCTCCCATCCCATGATTAACTCTGCCTCATGTAGCAAACCCACTCTACCTACAGGAATATGCTCCAGCCATGGTCGAATAATGTTGTCAACAGTAACTGGGTGGGGAGGACAGCCTCAGCTCAGGAATGCCGTGGAGACCCAGAATGGGTGCCTCTCCTCCCCCCGCACGCCCCCCCCCCAACTCCACCCCGAGCTTCCAGGTTTCCTAGGGGGTCACAGACACTTGTTGAGTCACCAGGGTTGTCAAGTGGATGAGGCTGGGCAATTGGAACCCATTTCCAATGGGTTGGAATCTGGGTCCCGAGATTCAATCCCAACATCCACCAATTGGTAGCACAGAGGGTGTGCATATCCTGTCTTCCCTCTCACAACTGACTCAGGAACTGGGCCAAAAGGAGTCTGTAGGGCTGCAGACAGCTGAAGGACCTGGCAAGGGGAAAGACAGAGAAAGCAAAGTGGGCCAGAGTAACAGGCATGGCTACTTTGACATCTCCCCCTGCCGCCATCTATCTATCTATCTACATGCACACATATATACATATGTACAACCATATATACATACATATGTGTATACATAGTATGTATATACGTATTGAATATTCTAATCAATTGAGTATATATTTGAATATATGCATTGAACATATACAATTGAATATATGTATTTATATTAGTCAGGGTTCTCCAGAGAAGCAGAACCAGTAGAAACACACACACACACACACACACACACACACACACACACGCACACACACACACATATATATATATATATGGAGAGTGAGAGAGAGAGAGACAGAGAGAGAGAGGGAGATTTTTTCTAGGAATTGGCTCATGCAGTTGTGGAGGCCCAAACTCCCACAGTCTGTCATCTGCAGACTGGAGAACGAGGGAAGCTGGTGGTGTAATTCAGTCTGAGTCTGAAAGCCTGAGAACCCGGGGACAATGGTGTAAGTCCCTGTCTGTGTTCGAATGCCCGAGAACCAGGGACACCGATGTCCAAGGGCAGGAGAAGACGGATGTCTCAGCTCAAGCAGAGAGAACAAATGCACCTTTCCTCCATCTTTTGTTCTATTCTCAACCGATGGGAGGATACCCACCTGCACTGGTGGGGACAGTCACATACAAAGTCACTCCTGTGGTTTTGTTATATTATATAAGATTCCATGTTCTCAGCAGACTCCGTCTAGTCTAGTCTGTCTATCTGCCTTTCTCTCTTGCTGACTTTTGAAGGAGCAAGCTGCCATGAATCCTACAGTTGCAAGGAAATAAATTCCGCCAACCACGTAGGAAGCTTGGAAGCGGGTCCTTCCCTAGTCAAGCCTCCAGATGGCAGCCGTGGCCAGCATCTTGAATGCAGCCTTGGTGGACCCATCTACACTGTTCCTGGACTTCCAACCTAAAGAACCCTTGAAATTCTTTAAGCCTTTGTGTTTGTGGTAAATTCTTATACACCATAGAAACCAATACAGTCAATAATGCTACAGACTATTTTTTCAACCCTTTTTTTCAAGCCTTCAATCCTTTCAAGATTTCTGGATCCTTATGTTTTGAATGTTTCTTATAAGCAGCACATAATAGAAAAAAAATTAACCATCACATTATTCAATTGAATACATATGTGTATGTATGAATGCATGGACCTATATATGTATATGTGTGTGTACATGTGTATATTGAATTGCTCTCCTTAAGTCTTTGGGTTTTACTCCATTCATCATCATCTCTCTCTCTCTCTCTCTCTCTCTCTCTCTCTCTTTCAATTTCCAACACTATTTTCTTTCTTACTTCTACTTGTCTGCCAATCTCTCCTTCAAATAGAGCCATGAGGGGTGCCTGGGTGGCTCAGTCGGTTAAGCGTCCTACTTCAACTCAGGTCATGATCTCTCGGTCCGTGAGTTCGAGCCCCACGTCAGGCTCTGGGCTGATGGCTCGGAGCCTGGAGCCTGCTTCCGATTCTGTGTCTCTCTCTCTCTCCGCCCCTCCCCCATTCATGCTCGATCTCTCTCTGTCTCAAAAATAAATAAATGTTAAAAAAATTTTTTAAATAGAGCCATGATATGAGACTTAATTTCTTTTTTTCTTAAGTAGACTCCACGCCCAACATGGGGCTTGAACTCATGACCCTGAGATCAAGAGTTGCATGCTTTACTGACTGAGCCAGCCAGGCGCCCTGAGACGTCACCATTTTTATTTGTTTTCTTCTACCTTGTTTTCCTGTTAAAATTTTTTTATATGCAAAGTGGTTGAGGCTTATAGTTGATGTTTATCTGTTTTTCACTTAAGTAGTCTCCAAACACCCTTTCCCATGGTCAGTGACCTTCTACAGAGAAATGTCCCCACCCTTGTTCTAAGCAAACACTAGAGTGTCGTACCAAACAATGCTGCCTGACTACGGAATGTTGGGTAGCATTCTTTGCAGCCCAGCCAATCTGGCAGGGAAAACATTCAAGAGGGCTCTTTGTGTTGGAGCAAAGCAGCGGGACAGGACTAAGGCAAAAATGGTAACTCAGGCCAACGCTTGCTGGCATCCGTGGGATTGATTCCTACAGGTTTAATATAGCTCAAGCTAAGAGAGTTGTTACATGTTGTTGCAAACTCAAGCACCACTAGAACTGACTATTGAGATTGGCAACGGGAACCAAGGGCAAAGTGCTTGGAACGAATATATGGTTTTTCTCCAAGATAGGCTGGGAAAACATGTCCCATCAAGACACCGCCGTTCTGATGTGTGTCTGAAACTATGTGGAAACAACTGAGTGGAGCAGAGGCTGAGGATTTTGTCATCAGAATGAGAGAGATTCGGGTTCGGACCTCAGCTGCGTGCCTGCTACCTGAGCTGTACTTGGGCAAGGTCATGGCAGGAGATTTCAGCCATTGGGTCAGTCTGGGGAGAGAGATATAATGGGGCAGACAGAACGCTCAGCACTTCATCCATATAGACATAATCGATTCCAATTTCCAACTATATCTAAACAGGACCAGTCCTATCTGGGGTAATGAGGCAATGCATTTTACCTAAGGAGACTACTTTGTGCCAAGCGTTTAAGAACTATAGCTAATTAAAGCATTTGTAGTACTGTTTCCAGTGTGTGTGTGTGTGTGTGTGTGTGTGTGTGTGTGTGTGTTTGGGGTGGGGAGATATTCCCCACACCACCAAGAAATTCTTGGATACAAGCTGGGTGTACTGCAATTCAACTCAGTTCTGACACTTGTCAGATTCCATAGATGAAGGGCTCAAACAAGAGTGCCTTGCCCTCAACCCCCTCCCTTCAGGGATCAATCACAAGGCCAGAAGGGAAATATTTCCAAATAAATGGACATGCTTTTTTCTTTTAATTTTTTTTAATGTTTATTTATTTTTGAGAGAGAGACAGAGTGTGAGGGGGGAGGAGCAGAGAGAGGGAGACACAGGAATCTGAAGCAGGCTCCGGTCTCCGAGCTGTCAGCCCAGAGCCCAACGCGGGGCTTGAACTCAAAAACCTCGAGATCATGACCTAAGCCGAAGTCGGATGCTTACCGACTGAGCCCCCCAGGTGCCCCGGACATGCTTTGTTAACGTATTGGAAGACTCAATATAGTAAAGATGCCAATATTTCTCAAGTTGATCTATAGATTCGATGTGATCCCAATGAAAAGAAAAATCACAACAGGATTTTTTTTTATACAAATAGACAAACTTATTCTAGACTTTGCATGAAACATCAGAGGAACTACATAGCCAAAACAATTTTGAAAAATAACAAAGAACTCGCATTACCAAATTTTATCACTCGTAGTTACCAAGATAGTGTGATTTTTGCATAAGGATATGCATGTAGTTCAGTGGAATAGAAAATGCAATCCAGAAACAGACCCACACAAATATGGTCAACTTATTTTTCACAAAGGTAAGAAGACTAATTCGACAGAGAAAGGATAGTCTTTTCAACAAATGGCCTAACACAATTGGGCATCTATATATCTCACACTTTATGCAAAATTTCACTCAGACTTTATAGTTAAGTCTATTTTTTTTTAATTAAAAACTTTTGGAAGAAAACAGGAGAAAAACCTTTATGATCTTATCAGGAAGAGTTCTTTGATATGGCAACAGAAAACATAATCCGTAAAAGAAAAAAGATAGAGTGAGCATCATCGAGATTTAAAAATGAAAACATTTTGCTCTCTGAAAGACAATGGCAGACAATGAAGAAACAAGCCACCGACCTGGATAAAATATCTTCAAATCTCATATTCATCAAAGGATTTAGATCCAGTATTTATTAAAAAAAATTCTCAAAGCTTAACAGATAAATCAATTTAAAGACAGGATCTGTCTAGATGCTTCTCTAAGATAAAGGGATGTCAAATAAGTACATGAAAACGTGTTCAACACCATTACTCATCATGGAAATGAAAATTAAAGCCACGATGAAATACAATTACACGTCCGTTAGAACGGCTGAAGCAAAAAGCAAAATATAAAACTTGCAATTCCGAGTAATGGTGAGGAAACAAAACAACTAGAACTTTCATGCATTGCCAGGGGGGAATGTAAAATGGCCAATCATTCTAGGAAAGAGTTTGACAGTTTCTTATGAAGCAAAGCACACCCTTACAATCCGATCCAGCAGTCCCCCCCCCCGCCCCAAGTATTTACCCTAGATAAATGAAAACATCGGTGCTCTCAAAAACCTGTAAGTGAACATTTATGGGAGCCTTCTTCATAATCACTCAAACGAGTCAACAACCTGAATGTCCTTCAGCGGATGAATGGAATCACAAAACTGGAGATCCCTGCAGTGGAATACGATTCACCATAAAAGGATACCAACTACATGGCTGAATCACAAATGCATCGTGCTGAGTGAAAGAAGCCAGTCTCAGGGCTACGTGCCATATTGTTCCATTTATATTACATTCTGGAAAAGGCAAAACTGTAAGGAGAGAGATCAGTGGTTGACAGGGGTTAGGAATGGGAGAGGGTTTGGCTCTGAAGAATAGCATGAGAGGATTTTGGAAGTGACAGAACCGCTCTGTTCTCTAATTGTGGTGGTAGCTATGTTGATGCAGGTGTTAAAATTCAATGACACGTACACCCCAAAAGTTAATTTTGCAGTATGCAAATGAAAAAAAATAGGTAAGACTATACTTGGATTATGAAAAACCTCAAGAAAATGATTAGTATAAAATTTAAGACCGTGGTTGCTTTTGGAGTTGTGGGGGGTAGCTGTGTTTGGGATAGAGTATGTGGGGGGAGACTTTGGGGTGACTGGCCAAGTTCTATTTCTTTACCTTATAATTATTCACTAGGCTAACACATTTGTGTGGTTTTCTGTATCTGTATTTTGACAATAAAAGGATACGTAGATATTGAGCCAACAAAATTTCAATGTGATTTTACGTAAAACTTGCCGAGAAGGTAAGTTCTAAGGACTGGTAATGTCCTGTTTCTCAAGCTGGATGATAAGTATTTAAGCATCTATATTATCAGCATAGTTAATATACACATTATCAGTATAGTGTACTCTCAACAGATACGATTTTTACCCTCTTTTGTATATATGAATTAGTTCAGAGTGGAAAAAAATCCTTCAAATTACACACTACCCAGAGTTTTTTCAAACATGCCGAATAACTATATATTATTTACC